>NW_003852430.1:6877423-7070469 GCF_000181295.1 Otolemur garnettii | reverse complement strand
ATTCGAACCCACCACCTTAGGTGTACGTGGCTGGCGCCTTAGCCGGTTGAGCTATAGGCGCCAAGCCCAGGACTCATTTTTCTAATTGAACAAGAATCTAATGCTATTCACAGTTATTGCATATGTATTACAGCAAATTTGCAATACCCTGCATTTCATTTGTGGTAAAAATGTGAGTTAAGATGAATTTGAAATTTTATGTTCTCTGCAGATTGAAAAAATTTGATTATAACCAAGAATGGTTTTAGACTCTGTGGGAAATTACACTGTGTAAGCTCAGAGTATATCAATTCAACCATTTTGGAAAACAGTTTGATATCACACAGGCAGAGACTTTTGAAAGCAGTGGCATGTCTAGAAATTTAGTTTGAAATTATGTATTTGAACATAAATTTATTGTCAAGTGAATAAAAGGTATAGTTTGTTCCATTTGCACAAAAGGCGTATACATATGTAAATATATGAGTGTATACACACACACACACACACACATATATATATATAAAGAGAGAGAAAAGAGAGAGAGATGCAGAACATAACTAGAAGCAAAAAAAGGATCTCTTTTTTTGCAGGTTTTTGTACTGTTTACATTAATAATTATGAACAGGTCATTTTTCTAGTAATAAGGATATTTTAAAATAGTAAGTCTAATTGAGTATTAAAATAGAAAAAAGTGGTTTTATGTAGAAATTTTTTTTCCTAAAGTGGAGAAACCAAATAGAAAAACTAAGGATTATTAAATATTTTCTATATACCAGATACCTTGTACGTTTTCCATGTCTTGACTCACTTGATTGTCACAAAAATCTTTATATTATCCTTTCCATTTTTATGTGCAAGGGAACTGATGCTCGGAAGAGATGGCTTGCCAAAATCATATCATTAGGAAATGAGCAATTCAATATTCATATCTAACCTCTCTAATGTCATTGCCTTTTACCTCATTACACTGAATGGTTCTATTTTTATAATGCAAGAAAATTACATCTTAAAACATATAATAGAAAACGTAACCCCCAAACATGACCTCAAAACCCATCAAAACCTATTATGAACGTATAAACCAGATTAAAAGGGTTTTTTTTTTTTTATGAAAAAGTAATACACTTTCTATTTCTGATTTATGAGTAGATAGAATCCTTAAATGAAGAGCATAGTCTAAAACTAACTTTAAAACGTCATAAAGCAGTCTTTTAACCTGGGGCCTCACACGTAGAGAATTAAGGAGTTTATGACTGCCAACTGCATTTCAGACAGTGAGCAAAGCACAGTAACCTACTATATTCTTTTCAAAAGAACACTGTGAGGGTTCTGAAGAAGAGACGAAGGTTTAACAATATTGAAGCAATTTTCCGAAAGCTGCACAGCGTATCAGTGATGACAGCGTTAACATTTGAAACCAGGTCTCCCTACACCAAAGCCTCAATCTTTTTTGCATTAAACCATTATATAAATTGTCTTTTTTTATACTAGAAGACACTGAGATAATTCTGGACACAGCCTGCTAACATTGCAAAGGCCCAGATGGAAAAGCAGATGTATTTCTCCTCCAGTGTTAAGTGAGGCAGAAATAATCTGCATCTTAGTTGGACCTCGTAGGTCCTAGGGCTGAATCTTCTACTTAATTTAAAAATGGTTCCTATAGTATTGGTAATACTCATTAGCCCGTCTGTGAGTACCTCTAGGATTTAAAAGAAAGTTCACTGAGCTATTAATTAGCTAGTTTTAATATTAAGTAGATATTCCCATTTAGCTTATTTTTTTCCTCATTGAAATACGATCCTATCCCTGAAAGTTTTCAGTGTTTTTTTTTTTTTTTTTAACCTTTGCAGCAATAAAGAACTCACTAGATCTAAGATCTGTTTTAAACTATCAATGATATGTTATCTTTATTTGGCTTCCAGGACAGCACAATTTGTTTACTTCTCCTATTGCAAAACTGCTTGCATTTTCTCACCATAGTGTGCTGGCTTCTCCTCTTCCACACAACTTCTTAATGTGGGAGTTCCCCAGGGGTTCTTCTCTATCTTCATGCTCATTTTGTGATTTTATTACCTCTGGCATATCTTCACATAACAAAGACGCTGATGATCCAGCAAAGACCTCGCTTGAAGATTTATTTGTACCTGCCCGCTTGCTGTTGCCACAAGAACATCTAGACATAACAGATTCATCCAGTGTTCTTCTCACTCCAAGTCTTCTTCACCTGTAACCTACCTTGTCCCAGTGGGTGGGGACACCCAATCCCTTTACTTGGTCAGACCACAAACTGTGGACCCTCCCTTGACTCCTCTCTTTCATCTGTATATATTATCCAACCACTCAGGGAAACTAATTCGTCTTATCTTCAGAATGAGAGAAGAAACTGTGGGAGAGAAGGAAAGAACTGTGGTGAAGAAGGAGGTACCAGAAATCAGTCTTCCGACCTAACCATCACTTGCACTGGCAGAATCTGTCTGATATAAATTTCCTGTAACTTAAAAGTCTAGTGAAGTGTTCCAACTTCTAGAGGAAGGCTTAGGTAGTAAATTATAATTAATTTTTGTCTGTTTTAGCTCTTAGCACAGTAGCAGCTATTCATTTCCCACTCTTATCCCCTTGTAGGACATTCTGCCTGGGTTCCTGGAGCAGTTTGCACACAGCTTCTGGAAGCCAGGATGAGTAAAAAAGACATTGTCCTCCAAATATCGTGTATCTGTGTTCTGATCACTGATTGCTACTTCTGTTAGAGCAATGCAGCCAACGGGGTGCTACCTTTTGTTGTATACTCCCCTGTTGGAATCCCCTCCCCCTCCAGCTAAAGTTACTTCTAGAGGATTTAAGAGACTGGTGTCAGACATTAAAGATTAGGACATTTAAATGAAAGTTCATATATGGGGAAAATTGCAAAGTGACTACACATGCCCTTGGAAAAGTACAGGCTTAGAAGGTACATGAGAAGAATTTCAGTTTACATTTCAGGCTGCTCTTTTGCACAGAAGAGAGCCCACAACAAATATTTTTTAAGAAATGAAAACATTAACAAAGAACACCAAACCCTAAAAAAGAGAGAAAATTTGATTTCCATATTTATCACATTGTTAGATTCAAATATTGAGTTTTGGACAACAGCAACAAACCACAAAGCATTTGAAGACACAGGCAAACATGGCTTATTTAAAGAAAAGAAAAGAAAAAAGAAAAGAAACCCACCTACTGTCCCTGCTAATGATGTGATGGCAGACCTGCTAGACAAAGACTTTAAAACAACTGTCTTTAAGATGCTGAAGGAACTATAGGAAGGCATGGAGAAGGTTAAAAAAATGATGTATGAGTATAATGTAAATAACAATAAAGAGAAGAAACTTAAAAGGAGCCAAGAGGAAATTATGCAGCTAAAAAGTACAATAACTGAAATTAAAATGTATGAGAAGGTTTCAAAGATATATTTGAGCAGTTGAAGAAAGAATTGGTGAACTTTAAAATATGGCAATAGAAATTAATTAGTCTGAAGAACAGAAAGAAAACAAGTGAGCAGAACCTATAGGCCTTGCAGCACATCATCAAGTGGACCCACATACACCTTGTAGATGTCTCAAAAGGAGAAGAAAGAAGATCAGAGAGAATATTAGAAGAAATAATAGCTAAAAAGGTCCCAAATTTGAGGAAAGACATGAATATAAAGCTCACTAAACTTCAATTAAGACATACTATACTCAAACTTTCTTTTGTCTCTTTTTTTGGCTGAGGCCAAGTTTGAACCTGTCACCTCCAGTATACATGGGGCTGGCACCCTACTCCTTTGAGCCACAGGTGCCACCCTATACTCAAACTTTCAAACACAAAGAGAGATTCTTGAAAGTGGCAAGAGAAGCTGCTTAAGATGATGATCAGCAGACTTCTCATTATTACATGGGCAATATTTACTTTCGGTATTCATCCATGATTGAATATTCATTCAGTTTTATTATTGCATAATATATTCAGTGTGCTAAAATAAAACAAAAACCAAAACCCCTATCAAGGGTCTTACTTCCAGCTAAATTGTCCTTTAAAACTGAGAGAGAAATTAAGACCTTCCTAGAGAAACAAAAGCTCAGGAAGTTCCTTGCTACTAGACTTTCCCTGCAAGAATTACTCAAGGAAGTCTTGTAGGGTGAAATAAAAAGAAAATACATTAGAAAATTAACTTGAAACCATACGAAGAAATAAAGATCTCAATAAAGTTAAGCAAAGGGAAATGGTAAAAGCTAGTATTTTAAAAACATGGTTTGTAACTTCTCTTTTTGTTTTCCTCATGATTTAAGAGACATAAATTTAAAACATGGTGTAAACAAGCTAGTGTTAATGTAAGAAATTTCCTTATCCATTAGTTTTCTATAGCAACTTGGGTTTGCTAGCTGTTTTAACACTTGGCAGGGCCCATGCACTAAGTTTTTACAAGCCAAAAATGAACTTCCACCTCTCATCTACAGACCTAATTACCTTACCTAAGTCAACTCTCTGTTTAAGCAATACTTTTTTAATGAGGTCTCGGACATTCTGTGTAATACGGCATCCTTCTTCTTTCTCTATCAAGTACTCACGCTTTCCTTATCCTTCTCATTTTTTTTTTCTTTTTTCCCACAGCATGTATCACCTGTTAATATACTTTATAATTGGCTTGGTTGTTATGATTTCTTCACATTAGAATGTAAGCTGCAGAATGACCAGTTCCTTTGTGTTTTTGATTAGTCATGTTATTCCAATCACTTAGAATAGTGTCTAGCGTGTAGTATAGGTAGTCAGTAAATACATTTGAGTCTTGAACAATCTGGATTGGAACCTTGTGGGTCTACTTCTGTACAGATTGACTTGCACTTGAGCCACCCCTGTGACAGTATGACCAGCCCTTCCATTCCTTCTCTCACCCATTCAACATGAAGACAACGAGGGTGGAGACCTTTATGATGATCCAAATCCACTTAAGGAATAGTAAATATGTTTCCTCATTCTTATGACTTTTTAAATAATGTATTTTTTTCTATAGCTTGCTTTATTGTAAAAATACATATATAATACATAGAACACATGAAATAATGTATTAGTTGACTATTTATGTTATTGGTAAGACTTCCAGTCAAGAATAGGCTATTAGTAGTTAAGTTTTGGGGGAGTCAAAATTGAAACATGGATTTCTAATTTTGCAGGGGGTTGGTGTCCCTAACCTCTCACATTGTTCAGGGGTTAATTATAACTGTGTAGTCTCTGCTCCACGATACTTTCGCTGAAGGAAATGCAGTTACTATAGAATGGATTCAGAGCAAGGATCACTTTATCACCTCTTGCCTTGTCTTACAGAATTTCCAGGGGACCTATCATAGTTACCACAGTGACACCATAGTTTCCCTGAAAGATGACTAGTATTGCAGCCTCAATACTATTTTCATCTTAGTTGAAAAGTCAAAGTATAAGAATAAAGCAATTATCATGAAGCTTTTCTCAACTTTGATGCCTAGATAATCAGTTACTTTGCTTA
This sequence comes from Otolemur garnettii, assembly GCF_000181295.1. NCBI lineage: Eukaryota > Metazoa > Chordata > Mammalia > Primates > Galagidae > Otolemur > Otolemur garnettii. Next base: position 7,064,972 of record NW_003852430.1, on the reverse strand, counting down.
ACTAGATTTTCTAATTAAAGTGAAGTTAAAAGGTTAACTCAGGAATTGCTTTCAAGTCATTACTGAATATCTTATTCTAGTTTTATTAGTTAATTCCTCATTTTTAGTAAATGCACTATTGAACATTGACCTTTCACAAAATAGCTTGCATAGCCTCCCTGTCATTCTGAATATTAATTCCAAGTAATTTATTTAGTCATTCAAGAGATATTCATGGGGTCTGTATGGCAGTCACATGGCATTCAACTCATAAATGGGAAAATATAAAAGAAAAGATGCCATCACTGGTCCCAAGAAGTCCTAATACTTTCAAACAATTATCCTAATTTGATCTCACACTAGGATGGATCCAGAAAATTGGGGGTTATATTATTTTGCATTAAAGCCTAAGTCAGTTTTTTTAAAACAGTTTACCTTGAAATTTAAAGGCTAAAGTCTGAAAAAGGAAGCAAGACCATATAAAAATATATCATGATCTTAGAAACAGTGGAAAGTAAAGAGAAGGTAATATTTGAGATATAAAGTTGATAGGAGCAGAGGGGTAAGGTCAGGGTATTGTTGCTCTTATTGTTTGGTCTTCTCAATAAAGAAGCCTTAATTCACATGGCTGTTTTGTAACCTGGTAATTTTTATGTCTGGCCTCTTTCTTTGATCGTGAATTTCTCTTTCTGGAAATAAATTTGTAAAAATATATTAAGATGTGGCGTTTTTGAGATGCTAAAGTGAGCTGTTGAGAAACAGTATAATATAGTGGGAAAATAAAGTCTTGAAACAGGCAGCCCTCAGTTTCAGCCATAGCTCCTCTATCATTCATCTACTACGTATTAAGGTAGCCAGTGGGAAGTTTTGTCAGCACCTTCATCCCAGGGGTTTTTCAGATGCAGCATCAGTACAAAGACCTGCCATAACGTTTCATTTGGAATACATGAGAATGTGTGTCCATTCTTGGCTTTATGTTCCCACATGGTGTAAGCTGGCACATGTACACCACAGAGTAAGTATCATTCTTCTATTGTTTTACGTTTGAAGACAGTCTTTTGCCGGGAGGCACTTACTCTGTGTCAGGGTCTATGTCAGTGTGGTAAAACAGATAGTTGGAATAATTTCTCCTGAGAGTTTCTGCATCACAACTACTCAATAGGAGAATAATTAAGACATTAACAAAAGTAAGAATGAAATGGATGGAAGAAGGTAATGATTTTAGTAATGGTGATAAAAGTTTTTATTTATTGACTGCTTACTGAATGTCATGCACTTTTCTCTGTGATTTTTATATTAATTTAATTCACTTAATACCTCTGTGTAATAAGCACAAAGAAGGGGTCTGAAGCACATACAACCAAATCACGGAAAGTCACGTAGAAATGTGATAATGCTTCGAAACTAAAAAAAAGGAGAAAACTTGACTTGAGTATTATCTTCAATATCTGCAATGCTTACAAACTAAATTTCCCCCCTATATTTAGTTAAATACAATTCTGAAACGTTGTTCTTTACCACGCCTCCTTGTTCAAATATTTGCAAGTTAAGATTGAGATTTGTGAAATGACATAAGTTGGAAATATTGTATCTGCATACAATATTAAATCATGGAATGAATGAAAGTTATATGAAACATGCTGTTATTTTATGTATTAGACCTTTCATTTATAGATCAATGCTGCTTTCAAGTAAAAACATATGAGTCCATACTTCAGTAATATATTTTGCTAATTTTTCTGTTCCCATATGAAGCGACGTCTCAGTTTGAATTGATGTTGCCACGTTATCCCAGAATCTGACTTATTTTTAATTACGTGTGCTAACTTAGAGTGAAATTTTCTGCATTCTAGTTATTTAGGTGTATATTGACTAGTTCAGAACAATCTGACAAATATGAAAACTTCCTTAATTGTTCATTATCACTCTGCCAATGGTAATTTTGCTTCGTTTATATCATTGGCTACGTAATATGAAATTAAAAATTATGTACAGGTTGGGCTTAGCTTACATCATTTTTACTTTCTTCTTTTAGATGGTGGTATTATATTTAACCTAATGAAATAACGGTTCATTTCATGATGTCATAAAAAGCTATAAAATTAACTTTTTATAAGAGTTACTCTCCACGGGTGAAAAAGCTAGTAACATGTTTTTCGTCTTGTGACTTGAGCAATAAAGAGAATCTAACAAAATGCACAGGAGAATATTCCGCTTTCTATACTTCTATTATTACAGTTCAAATATAATGCTAATGTTAGGCCAAAAATGGAATTCATACTCTAAGTTTTGATGAGGACAATTTAATTTCTGGAGTTGCCAATACCCATTTTAACCTTCATCCAATGGAAAAAAAATTCTGTTTTATGAACACTTCAATATATTCAATTATTGGTTGGGATCTAATTTCAAAGTCTTGAAATAAGTTTTGATTTTATAGTTTCATACCAATCATGCAGCTGACTTGATTACCAATATGTGATTGGTATCATATCAATCAATCAATTGGTATCATAGTATATATGGATTACATATATACTAGTAATCTATCTTGCTTTTAGTTTGGTCTAAGTCTACAGAACTAGCCAAATAAATGTTTTATTATAAGATTTAATGTGGTCTTCAAAAATTCTCTCTGAAATTGACTAGTAAAATATAACTTCTTGGTGGATGGAAAATATGTAGTTACAAGATAGATAAAAACAACTTGAGAAACATTTTCACATGTTTATCACTTTTTCATTTGCATTGCGGATCCTTGAAATTATTAAAAAGTTCTGTACACACTGTGATTCTGTACCTGAGCTATCAGGTTAACCGGATTGATGGCATTGCTAAGATACTTATATTTTTTAGGATATAAAGAATTGCTTTTTACGACACCCTGGGAAATGTGTGGGAAAATGCATTAAATTAAAATACAGAATTCTGCCACCACATGATATGTTCTCTACCTAGACAAAGAAAATGCTGCAATCCGATTTCACACGTGTGAGAAAAAGAATGAGTCCATTATGTCCTCTGGAATTATGAGGGTGTTTCCCCCCAACACTCACCAGTGGGATAGAGCACTCCAGTCTTCACAGAAATGGAAAGATCATGCAGAAACAGTCGCACTTTTCTAAATCCCATTTCCATCCTTCTTGCAAATGACTTATGTGAACTCTTGTATTTTTGTAAACTGTGGAAGACAGATATGAGAATAGCTTGTACTGTGCATTTTAAAAACAACTATATGAGAAAAATTGTTTTAGATAGAAATGGTATTCATGAATTAAAGAAAAACAATAGCTTAGCTTAGTGAAGTTGAATAAAATACCAAAAGGCTGCATAGGAGGGAGCTGGCATCTGCGTTGTGGGCCTGGCTCAGGTCCCCTGTTATGTGACTCTAGGATCCCCAGCAATCTTGTCTTCTGCCATGATCTTCAGAACCACATATTTGCAGATGACTCCTAAATCTGTATGTTTTTCTAAAAGCTGGTGTCTTGTCTTGATACCCGCATTTGTGAGTTCAGTAATGTAGTCTATCCTTTCTCCTAAGGTGCCTCAAACTCTATACATTCAAACTCAAGTAATTTTATTTCCATTAAAATCTGCACTTGTTCTTTTATATCTATTTTAATGAATAGATAGTTTTCCTTGTTGCAGAAATAGAATCTGGGTGTCATCTTTGACGCCTGCTTTGACTTTAAAATTGCCAGTTCCTGTCCACGCTTATCTCCTAGACACAGCTGAAGTTTGTTCCCATTTCTTCAGGCCCACTGTGAACCCCCCTTCCCGACTACCATTATAAAGACTCTATTTACTTGGGTGATAGCCCTCTGACTTGTTTTGCAGAATTTAGTTTTTTTTCTTTTGACTTATTCTTCACAAAAGATCTTGAATAAGTATTTTAAAAATAATGTTTTCCTCTGGTATAAGATCCTTCTGTGTTTCTCCATCCAATCTCTATGACACTTTCCACAATACTTCAATAGTGCCACCCTCCTTTGAATTGTGCCATCAATCACTTCCATCTTTTGGTATATTTCCATCTTTTGGCATGAATAATCCTTAAAAATAAAACTTCGTATGTATTCATATAACCAAAAAATATATAAAATAAAGACTTATTGGGTAATATTTTAATGTATGATCCTTTGGGTGACTTTCTTCTCAACATCATTCATGATACTCTTACTATTTTATTATTTTTTATTCCAATTATCTTATTTTCCCCTTTATCTATGATTTCTTTATGATTTTTGTGTGTTTTCCTTTCCTTCCTCTACTTAACTTTAAAATGGATAAGAGAAACTAAGGGAATTTTAAGAAGTGATTTCCTTTCACAGAGAAAATGAGCAGAGATTGAGAGGGTATGTAAATTGGGAGTATTTTTTTTTTTAACTGATTAAAAACCAAGTCTTGTTTGTTTACTAACTAAGTTTTCTTCTTTTAAAAAAGTTTTGTTGATACATTTTATTTATACATTTGAAGTAATATGTATATATTTGTATATATGTATTTATGGTGTACATGTGATGTCTTATTACATGCATGCACTGGTAGTGGTCAAGTCTCAAGGTATCTGGGGGTCTCTCATCACTTTGAGTATTTATAATTTTTGTATGTTGGGAGCATGTCAAGACCTCTTTTCTAGCTATTTTTAAAAATATAATACATTCTGTTAACTATAGTCACCCTCCTCTGCTGTTGAATATTATAAATTATTCTTACTTAACGGTAGGTCTCTACCCATTGTTCAACCTCTTTGTCCCCTCTCCCGTCCACATTCCCCTTCCCGCTCTGGCATCTCTCGTCTCCTCTCTACTTCCAAGAGATCAACTTTTTACTTTCCATTTATGAGGGAGCACTGTGTGATGTTTGTGCTTCTGCGCCTGGCTTCTGGTGCCATCCGTGCGGCTGCAAATGACATGATTTCATTCTTTTTATGGCCAGCTAGTATTCCGTTGTTGTTTACTAACTTTTGGTTGGGGTTCGAGGTCCTGGTTCCCTGAACCCAGTTGAGCTGGTTCGATGACTCGGCTGAGCTAGGAAGTTTAACCAAGGCCCACCAGGAATTCAATGCAAGGTGAGTGGAAACCAAAAATACAACCGGAGTGGCACAGGCAGTGGAGATAGAAAGTAAAAGCAACTTACACCAGTTTCAGGGTAACAGGTAGATTTTATTTAAGAAGAACAAAGAGAAAGTGTAGAGCACTTCCAAAGAGAGTTGGAAGCGGGTCCCTGTCACGGAGGAGACAAGGTGACACAGATGGAGACGCAAAGATCGGCAGGGGTGTAAATTCTCTCTTGGTTTCTAATTGGCTGCAAGTCTTCCATTGGCCTGTCTGTGTCTACGGGCATTGTTGCCCTTTCCTATTGGTCATTGGTTGTCTCTTCCTATTGGTTGTTCGTTACTCTAAACCCTCATTTTCATTGGCCCTCTGGACCCCCTGGTTCAGCAGGCTAGGTTTCCCTCCCATCCCTCCTTGATGTCTTCTCTTTGTGTCCCTTCTCACTTTAAATTAAAATTTTACATCTAATTGTCATCTGGCTATACGCTGTATAAAATCACTTTGCTGAAGTAATTTTAGGGCTTTTCATTCCCTTTTTCTCCTATTCAAATCTACTTTAGGAAGTAATGTAACAGAGGAAATAGGGCAGGAGACAAGTCTGGATGGAAGAGGGAGCTGTCAAGAGAGGGACACAGGCCGAGTCCCAGGGACAGCTGAGCGGGGCTGTGTCGCTGGAGCCCAGGCACATTGCTCCACCAATGTGACCCCCCTTTCCAGACCTGCACTCCTGTTCTGACATCTTCTACATCGCCTTCTCTGATCACATTTCATTCAGCCTCTCACCGTGGGCCGTCAGAACTCTGCCTGGCTTCCCCCATTTTGGCTGTCTGTTTTGTTATGGTCATTTTACTATCAAGATGATCAATCCAGAGATAAAAAATACAAAACAAAACAAAAAATTTCTACCAGTAAAAGTAAGGAACCAAACATCCAGAACTCTGTACCCCAAACTACATCTGAGAAGCCTGTTTTGTGACTTCAGGGTGGGTGGATAGGGAAAGACATAGAAGGATTCCTGCCTGAAGAAATGTCTGAGACCATTGCCTTTAAAATAATATCATGAACGTGGCTGTGCATGGAGGCTCACACCTGTAATCCTAGCACTCTGAGAGGCCGAGGTGAGTTGATTGCTTGAGCTCAGAAGTTGGAAACCACCCTGAGCATAAGCAAGATCCCATCTCCACTAAAAATAGAAAAAACAAGCCAGGCATGGTGGTGGGTTCCTGTAGTCAAGTCCCACCTACTTGGGAGGCTGAGGCAAGAGGGTCCCTTGAACCCAGGAGTTTAAGGTTGCTGTCAGTTTATAATGAGACGGTGTCAGGGCACACTAACCTGGGTGACAGAGTAAGACTCGGTATAGAAAGAGAGGGAGGAAGGAAGGAAGGAAGGAAAGAAAGAAAGGGGTGGCACCTGTGGCTCAAAGGAGTAGGGCACCAGCCCCATATGCTGGAAGTGGTGGGTTCAAATCCAGCCCTTGCCAAAAAAAAAAAAAAAAACAAAGAAAGAAAGAAAAGGAAGGAAAGGGGAAGGAAAGAAAGAAAGTGAAAGAGAAAAACCCACGAATGCTTTAGGCAAAGTTTTTTTGTTGTTCCTTTTTTTCTTTTTCTTTTCTTTTCTTTTATTTTATTTTTTTGAAACAGAGTCTCACTTTGTACTCCTTGGTAGAGTGCTGTGGCATCAGAAACTCTCAGCAATCTCAAACTCTTAGATTTAAGGGATCCTCTTGCCCCAGCCTCCCAAGAAGCTGGGACTACCAGTGCCCTCCCCAACACCTGGCTATTTTTAGAGATGGAATCTCACTCTTGTTCAGGCTGGTCTCAAACTTCTGTGCTACAATGACTCACCCTGCTTGGCTTCTCAGAGTGCTGAGATTATAGACATGAGCCACTGCACTCAGCCTGCTTTAGGCAAGTTTGTATGGAGGGCTTCTGGCAGTAGCAAAATAATCTCCCTTAGATGATACTCAAGAGAACTGAGTATGCTTTATGCTAGGCATTTTTCAAAATGAAAAAGAGTGTTCTTCATTTGGCTTTGTGAACAAAGAAAAAAGTGGCACCAGATGAGGCTGAGGGAGTCTGACAGTAATTGTTCTCAGGTCCCTACCTCCCTACCCAACTCACCATGATATAAACATGGCCTTACTAGAAAGCACCAATCCTCTGTCATTTTCTTCCTATTCTTTAAAAAACAACAAAATAAATACTAGAGCTAATATTTATATAATTTTTTTTTGTTAAATGCATACTCTTTTAAGGCCTGGCATGGTGGCTCACACCTGTAATCCCAGCACTCTGGGAGGCCGAAGCAGGTGGATTTTCTGAGCACAGGTTCAAGGCCAGTCTGAGCAAGAGTGAGACTCCATTTCTAAAAATAGCTGGGTGTTGTGATGGGCACCTGTAGTTCCAGCTATTTGGGAGGCTGAGACAAGAGGATCGCTTGAGCCCAAGAGCTTGAGGTTGCTGTGAGCTTTGACGCTATAGCACTCTACCAGGGATGCCAAAGTGAGACTCTGTCTTATAAAAAGCATACTCTTTTAAAAGGGGGAAGCATTGTGCTTAGTTCTTATTCTGGGTTTCTTAAATAATACAAAGGTTGAAGTCTTTTTCAAGGGCCATACATTAAGCATTTTAACATAATACTGAGGTACAGTATTCATAGGTGTCAAGAAGTTGACTGTCTGACTTTATACTCATATTTTATATTCTTTATTACTAACCAGATTTTATTTTCTAATAAATTGGCATTCAGGAATTTCATCATTTGCTCACCTTGTAGAATTGTAGAAGCAAATTTGGATTGGTAATTTAACTCTACAGCATGTTCCGTTTAAAATACTAAACAGGTTATTCTCTAATGTTCAATTCATTCATAGTTTATGGTAATGAAATTAAGTCTTGGAAGAGAGTGAAACTAATCCTTGAGATAGGGCCTTAAAATGTGCAGTTTAATGTTTTTTTCCCCATTGAGCAAGCTATAAACTGTGAAATAATGTCTCAAAATCCAGGGTTTCCTCTCCAAGCCCTTCATTCACACACATAATCACCAGTAAACCTCACAGGAGGCAAAGCCCTGATGCCGTTGGGTGGATCCAGACTCCGTATCTTACCCTCCTGTGCTCAGAGAATCTAAATATGCGCTTAAAGAGCCTATGACAGGCTGAAGATATTAATTTGTTTATTTCGGATCTGAGTTATTTCCCTGAGGTTGCTTGTCATGTGCAAGTCTTTCTGAGGACTGGCGTGTGTGTGTGTGTGTGTGTGTGGCAGCCGCACAGCAGCCTGCACCAAGTTATGCTGGTCATCTCCATGGAGCAAGCAAGTGGCAAAGGGATACATGAACTGCAGAGAGGAATTTGGTCAGGTCAAGATTTGAATATGTATTTCTCATCATCATGTTTAATAATGTTTTAGACAGTCTCCTATGCAAATTTTGCCTCTTCAGTTTCTTAAATCAACTGATAGATTGATAGTGTATATTGCACCAAGAAGAGAGGATTTTGTGGGGGGTTTTTTGGGTCAATTATATGCTTTTTTGAGAGTCAGTGGACTATTAAGGAAATAAAATCATGCTTTCTCTAAAGCAAGGCACTCAACTCCATTTTTCTTATTATGCACAAAAAATAACACTTACCAAGTTTTTATGAAGGGCCAGGAACTGTACTAGCTGCATTACTTGTATTATTTCAATTAAGCTTTCCCACGTGGTAAGTACTATTATTATTCCCATTTAGCAGATGAAAACATTAAGGCATAGAGAAGTGAAGTATGTTGCCCAGTCACAAATCTATGAACATACGGGTGAGGGTCTTAAAGTTCAGCAATCTGATTCCAGACTACGTACTTATATTAGCTGCTCTATAGAGCAGCTGTTGTACATATTTTAACTCTCTTCTTTCCATTTTTTACCATATGATTTTTGAAAAAGATAAATGTTATCTTTTTTATCAGATGTTACCCTTCTGTTTCAAGTGTATACTTCACCTTTATATTAGGTATACATCAGTGCTAATTCTTTGCTAGGGTGGACTGTTCATTGGCAGTTTTTGGTTATGCTGTGTTACTTGACGTCATGGAATGTGTGTGTGTGTGTGTTGGTTCATATCAACTTTCTTCTTCTTGTTCTTAAGAACAAGAAGGGACTTAAGTTCACCACCTACCAGCTGTAGTATCTGCCTCCTTCCTTGAGAGTTTGTTTAGGTAATCAGTATCTCCAATATGGGTCTGTCTAAGATTATACAGGCCTAGCAAAGATTAAATTGCATTTTTGGTAGTCTTATAAATCCTTCTTTATTTTTACTAAAAACAAGTTTTAAAGAAGTCCTACTTATCACTGAAGAGGAAAATCTTAAATATAGATGCAGTTCTAATATGTAATACATTTTGAAAAAAGGCAGTATTTCAAGAATATTCCCGGAGAGGAAAAAAAGTTTAATCCTGGAACTGTTACTGTGAAGTGTAGAAACAGATGAGTTTTATGTTCTAATCTGAATCTCATTTGCGTTTTGTGCTAGAAGAAGGGAGGGGAGACTCGTATCTATCAACTGAATAATAAAGGCCAAGTTCTAGCCTGGTATGTTCTTATGTTCAATTTACAGACGAGGAAAGTGAGGCTAAGGAAAATTCATGAACTAATCTCAGCATTACCTCAATAGTACATGGCTAAGCTAGAATTCAAGGATTGAGTCCAGACTCCATCCATACTGCCACCCCTGATCTTGCTGCCTTGCAAGAAAAGACACAGATAAAAGAGGTGGAGAGAAGGGTGAAGAGGAGGAGAAAGTTGTAAAGTGAAGCTAGAAGAAAAATTATCCTGGGAGAATTGAGATCAAATTACGATCCAGCAAGATTTATAAAGAAGGATTCTCTTTGGCGCTTAAACTGATGTAAGAACAAGACAGAGATCTGTCAGTTGCTTGCAGAACTATAGATTTAAATTGTTAACACATGGATTTGATGTCTTTTTTATAAATATTCACTGGGTTGTGGGAATGTAAAAACTTTGATGACACAAATCCTAGACACTGAAGGACTGACACACTAGCTGTGAGAAAAACAACATATGCATTAAATAGAGAGGAATCAGCATCGGTTTGCTTTTGTGCTTTGAAAGTCGCTGGTTAGCTAAAATAAATAATTTCGATTTCAGTTTTTTGTGGAACACCAGTTAGGAGAAAGGACAAGACTGTGCTTTGATGTTTAGGTACTGACATGAGCCTGCTTTGAATCCATCTGCTGTGTCCCTCTACCACTGACAAGCCACATGGACATGGCATCTTACCGTCTAGTCCCCCCTGCACCGTCAGTGGCCTCCTCAAAATGAGGATACAGGTAACACTATGTTAGCAGGTTTTCTTTTCACTCTTTAATTAAATGAGATAATGCATATCAAAACACCACAGCTAGGTGACAGTAAGAAAACCCTCAATGTATGGGATTTTTTTTAAAGGAATCTCATAATCCTGGTCCCTGCATTAACTGCCACCAACCACATGGTGGCAGCAAAAATATTATTAGGGCTGTTACTGAAAAGAGACATTTACTCCCCCCAAAGGGGAGCCCGGAACATGGTAGTGGATGGTAGTGAATGAACCATCCCAACAGCTGTTCTGAGTCTCGTCTTTCCCCTGGGCTGGTGACTTTCTAAGACTCGCCTGATGCTGCTGTGTTTTTATATTGAATTAAAAGGAGGAAGGTAGGAGATTAGCATGAATCAGGATGTACTCTGTGCTGGCCACGGAGCTGTATGCTTTATATTTATCTTATTTAAGTTTTTTTAATAGTTCATGATCTAGATGCTAAAACTTCACACATAAAAATAAATTGAGTTCAGTTGAATTAATTAGCTTGCTTGCCATCCACTTAGAATGCATGTTAGATGTAGAAACTTGGGACCGCTTTGTCTGCCAGGCTGGTACTAGTGAAAGGCCCATGGTGGGTTCCCTGCATCATTGTGTTTACAATGTACCTTTAACTAAGGCTGATTTGCTACATTTTTTTTTTTTTGGATGTGACATAATTAGTAATTTCTCACATACTGTACCATATTGTGCTTAGCTATAAAAGGACTAATTTCGTTAAATTCTTATAAAGTGCTTTATGTGCATTTTATCAGCTAATCTTATTTATTCACCATAAGTTCATTTATTTCATGAATGTTTGTTGAGCACATTACTCAACATTACGCACTGTGCTAGGGAGTGGAACCACAAATCCCGGGAGTGATACTTATTTTTGTAAATGCTCACAGTTCCTAGAAAGTTTTAGTTTGAAGAATGGACAAATAAACAGACCACTACAATGCCATATAGATAGACGTTGAGAGGCGAACCGCAAGGTGCATTGGTAGCATACAAGATTGCCCCTGTCCTGGATGCCAGAACAAGAAAGGCTCCTCAGAGCACCTGAGGGACATTTAGGAGTTAACACATTGAAGGGGAAGAATAGGAAAGGGCAATAGTAAAGCAACAGGATTCTAGGGGTGAATCCCCACAAGCTTTATGTTATAAAATATAAATGAGAGAATTCTGGGCATTTACTTTTTGGGGGGAGAAAGTCTTCTTAGTGGTTATGATGGACTCCGTGTTTCCCTATATAATAATACTTCCCATGTTGCACTGTAACTCTGTTAATTCACTGTCTCTAAGACTAACAGGGTTCTTGAGGATAAGGACTGTATTTAGTCACCTTCTTCTTAGAGTTGAGCAAAGTGCCAAGCTCAGGAAGGGCAGTCAGCGTGTGTCCAGGTAGATTAGCTGATTTCATTTCCGTATTATAGTCCTTGCGCTTTTTATTTATAAATGAGAAGAACTATTGGTTTGGTCTCTGGTCAGAGATTAGACTTGGTTTAAAACGAGGTCACCATGACTTTGTTTTATTTGTCTATTGGCTGTCACCAATTAAAAATATGCCCAAAGATAATCCAATTGCGATGACTTTTCATTAACTTCCACAGTTAATTTATGAAGTGGATCTGCTTTGTAAATGTTAATATGAAAATGCATCTTAACACATTTGGTGTGAGCAGTACTTATTTTTCCAAGTTTGCTTCCTTCATATTATTCAATATTTTTCTACGTCCTGTAGAGTATGTCTGTCCTGACTTATTTATTCCTGGTTCCAACATGGATAACATCTGTAAGAGTTTTGTGCCATGCTTAGAACTTTTAGTGCTGAAATGAATTGCTTAATCGCTGGCTATCTGACCTCCCCAGACACTGGTGCCAGGTACAGAGAAGAGCAAAGAATCCTTCGTGTAAAGAGAAAAGATAATGATATCAGCATTATCGTGCACATATACAGCCCTTCTTGACAAACCCTGTAAGTGGCTTAATAATGACATTTTATCCCTTCCAGAAACTGTGCTTTCCAGATTAATCAAGGGGACACTTTCAGAAATGTTGGCAATTCCTACGTTTTTAAGAATAATTAACATTTGAGTTCTTTGTTATAGCCCATCCCTCTTGTAACGCATTATTACTCTAAAGGGCTTTTGAGCAGCAGTTCCTCATGCAGCATCCAAGAAGTGTCACAGCTGCAGCCTCTCTGGACAGAAACAAAAAGAGACTCCGAGGGAACCCAGCGAGCAAAAGTGAGCAGTGCCAGTGCCCACTGACTTTGGGAAGTGGGATGTTACCTCTCTCGCTCTTCTCTCCCTCTCTCAAAGATATATTGATAATGTAATTTATAAAATAAGAGACTACTATCTACTAAACATTTTCCTGTTATTCGACAGAATTAAAGAAGCAGTTGTGCTTACTAGAGCATTTCTGGAAAGGGAGAGAAAAAAAAAGAGAGAGACTTTTGCTTACTTCAGTTTGGACAACCTCCAAAATTTTTGAATTTCTGATATTGATCATCCTGCAGAAATTGAGGCAAGGCAGCGCACACTTCTAAATTCCCAGGACTAGGCTACTCCCTCTTTAGGAATGACTCGTAAGCAAGGTGAAATTTCTGAATAGAAACTAGATCTGGCTTATGGAAGAAGGAAGGAAGGAAGAACCAGGTTGTTTTAACAGTTCTTATAGCAATAATGGAGTGAAGACGTATTCACACTTTCCCTCCGCGAAGGCATTAGTTTGTTCATGAGGGATCTGTACCCGTGGCCCAAACACACCCTACCACAGCCCGCTCCCAGCACTGGGGATCAGACTGCAATGTGAGGTTTGAAACCAAACTATATTAACCACTTTGGGAATACCTTTGAACAAGTATTTTCAGGTATGTTTGTAACCAGGTTTCTAGGAAACAAGAAATTAGCAGTTTCAATTTAAGATATAGAAAGAAATTGAACTAGACCAATACCTATAAATGAAATAAATAATTCACTACAGAACTTAACCCCCTTAAAAGTGTTTTCTGAGAAATTTTCGTAACTAATTGCTATCCAAGGAATTGTAAACAATAATTTCTATTTGATTTAACTTATTTTATATTTGATAAAATCATGGAAAATTTCCCAATGTATCTTATGAAGCAGAAAAATCTGCCAAATTCATGATGCCAAAATTCAAGACTCCTCATGTACCTTAATGAAAAACCATATTAATGATAGACATAGAAGAGTATAGTCTTTAAATATTAGCATGCCAATAGAAAATTAATTCTGTGGTTCAATAATTTGGTGGAATATTACATTAAAAAAAGTTAAACTAATAACCTTAGCTGCAGGTGTGCTCAAATTTTAAATTTGTTAAATTACATTGTAATAGCGTAAGCATTAATTAATACCAATCACTTCCATATTTATTTTTATTATATCTTAAACAAGTAAATTATTAACTGAAAGTCTATTTGGGTTTCTTAGATTCTTTTTCACAAAAATTTGGTATACTAGATCTTGAAATTTTTAGCTAGTTTTAAAATAAGAAAAATAATATGTAGTTAAAATTATCATGGCATTGATATCATATCACTGTCTTCCTGGAAAACCTGAGAGAATCAACTAAAAGATATTTTATAAATAAAAGAACTCAATAAATATTATACTTAAAATACTATAGTTCCAACTGTAAATATTACTTCAGAGTAAATTTCATGGGAAATATGTACAACTCTGTATCAAGTTGCAAAATTTTACAGAGGAATTAATAAACAAAAATGATACTGAACCAGAGGAAATAATAAAAAAGACTTGACCCAATGGAGAACCACATCATTGAACAAAATGATACCGAACAAAACATTATTTCAGAATGCCTATTATTTATAGAAAGCAATCTGTAAGTTAAGTTAAACGAAATATCATTTTTTTAACTGTGACAAAATTATACTAAAGGTGGTCTGAATGAAAAAGAGTGAAAAAAAAGAATTTCACTTTCTCAATAAGATGCTATAAAATTCTGATACTTATAACCTGTGGTTCTGGCTTCACACACTGATGATAGTCAAGTACCAGGGTCCAGATATGTGTGAGAATTCATGGTACAGTAACTTGACACGAAAGATATTTTCTAAGAGAAGTTTTATTCAGTAAATATGCTGCTAAAGTAAAAGTGGTTATTTTGCTTCATATCTCACCCCAGTATATCTTAATATGCTGATATTTAAACAAAAATATCAGCTACTTTTTGGTCCTAGAGCAAACATTCTGGTCAAGGGACAGCCTTTCAATGGATCTTCTTAAAGCCACATCTTATCATGAAAAAGGAATAATTGCCAGGCGTTGTGGCGGGCGCCTGTGGTCCCAGCTACTTGGGAGGCAGAGGCAAGAGACTCGCTTGAGCCCAGGAGTTGGAGGTTGCTGTGAGCTGTAATGCCACGGCACTCTACCCAGGGGGACAGCTTGAGGCTCTGTCTCAAAAAAAAAAAAAAAAAAGGAATAATTTAAGACTTCTCTGCATTTAAAGAATAATGATTGCAAATTGGGTGAGGGGATTCTTGCAACATCTATTAGGAAATCTTATAAATCAGTAATAAAATATAAAACTCAGAGTTGTAAACAGACAAGAATATTAATCAGTGTAAACTAGATTGTGCTTCAGTAGTAAGTCCTAAACCCTAGAGTACTAACACAGTAAAACTTTATTTTCATTTATACATCTCTAGTGTTGGTAGACTATGAAGTTTTTCTTACGACACTCAGTAAGGAGCCCCCAGTGACAGGCCCCATCTGACCCACAGTCCCGTGATCAGCCAGCAGCAGAGAGGCCAAGATGTAACAGTGGCTCTTAAAGCTTCTGGTCAGTAGTGACATGTTTCTTCGCCTAACTCCCAAGGTGGCAGTGAGTATAGTCCGATCATTCCCCAGAAGGAGGTCTGCACTGTTTCTAAGCTGCTCTAATGACCACCATGAAAACAGTACAAGCAATTGGAAAAGTTTTTGGCCTCATTAAGAATCAATGTAATGCAAATTGAACAGGAATCAATTTTTAATTTTTTAAGTTGATGGTTATAGAAAGGATGCTAAAATTCAGGTTTGGTAAAAAAATATACAGGTGGTATGTTTATGTGTGATTGATGGAAATACAGATTGGTACCACTCTGATACATTTAAAAGGCCTTTAATGTAAAAAAGAAAATAATCAGACAATGACAAAGATATGGATACCCAAAGTGGTCATCACAATCTTTTCTCAATGAGTAAAAAATTTAAAAATAGCCAAGACGTTTAGGTGACTTAATAAATTATTACATAACCATCTAAAGCAAATTATGAACCCATTTAAATAATACTGTTGGTCTATATCTATTGAAATGAAGACGGTAAGAATGGACTTATAAATTTAAAGAGTGGGTTACAAAATAAACTATGTTACCATGTTTGGGCTCTAACAGTTGATATTGAAAAGAGAACTCACTTTTATTTTGTTATTTATTAAGTGTCTATACATTTTTATTTTCAACATTAACATAAATTAATATTATAATTAATAATACAGTTAATATAAGGTTAGCAATGATGATCATTCAGTGCAATTGAACACTCCTGCTGGAGACTTTGGATTTCGACTTTTGTCTGTTTCTGCCATCTTCAACAAGGCATGTTGCATTTATTATCAAAAGTATCACTTAGAGTATGGACACAAAAATATTGATTTCATTTATGCTTCTCATTTCTTTTTGAAAATCATTCAGTGATTTCCAATATGATATATACAACCCTGTATGATCCCCATGGCTCCTCTGTCCTTCCAGCTGTCTGATCCACGTATCTGTATTTGGTTTTTGACTCTAAACCTCAGGGTGATTCTACTTCCGTGATGGAATTGAATTTCTCCATTTCGCTCCCCTTTTCTGAGATACACCATCTTCTTCTTTATACTAATGCAGCTGCTCAGTTCTCAGCTTCCAATCTTGCCTTCCCCATTCTCATCCGATTTTCAGACAGAAGTCGGTCATCTTTTAAAAACACAAATTCAATAATGAGTCTTGCTTAAAGCAATTTGGTGGCTTCCTAATGCACTAAGGAAATAACCCTAATGTTTGTCTATTATGCGATCTCCCTTCCTAACTTTGCAGGCGCTACCGTCTCCCTTCCTCATGATTCTTCTCCATCCACGGCACCACCTGTCACGGAAAATCTCATCACAGAGCTTTCACGTACTCTACATCTTCTGGCTGTGGGATAATGTTCCCATTGCACTTTATTGATACAAGAAAACTTCTTGTCCTGGAGATATTAGTTTAAATGTTATTTTTGACGGGGTTTGTGGTCACCCCATGAGGGGGTCTGAGCACAGAGAATGAAGAGGCTTGACAACAGAGTCTGTGCCAGGGGACTGAGGAACCCTCCCAAGTAAACCTCAGGTCCATATTTATTATCATAAAACGGGAAGCAGTGGATGAAAGCTGCTTGTCCAACCTTAGCACTGATTAGGGAGGACATGGCGAAGGTCAGATAGAACGTCTCCACCTTTGTTTTTGCAAAACCCCAGACCTTGAGCACAGCCTTTGCCTCCAGCATGAGGAGACCTTTGGAATCTAGAGCATCTTTATTATAATTATTATTGCTACACCTCACACATATATTCTCTCTTGGAGGCCAGTTTTCTGATCCCCTGCACACACACAACTCACTTGCCATTCTCCTGATTCGCAAGATCTCTCAAGAAGGAAGTGAGTCTTATGCTAAAGATCAGAGTTGTTTCCCCTACGTTTTTTTTTTTTTAAAGAAATCTCTCTTAAATGTCCCTCATTTAAAAATTAGAGTAAATATTCATTGGTGAGATGAAACTGAGATCCACATAAATGAGTATGTTTATAAAGAGCATGTAGCTATTTCACATGAACTTCAGACCCCCAGCACCTAGAACTTGTCCATTTCTATGACAATCTAGGTATTAGAGGATATTGCAGACAAGACTATTGAGCCACTATCAATGTTCAGTAAGGAAAAGAAACATGTACACAGTATTAGGAGGAGTGGCGATGGACTTCGGTGACTACCTACCTACTAACATTTAAAAAATGTTAGAAAGTGAAGTTTAAAAATCCTTCACTGGTAGAATATGGATTTACTATCAATCCTGAATAGAATTTTAACAGAGTTCATTTTAAAAATATTGTGTTAACATCTAAAGCAGGAAAGATGTGTGAGGATGAGTAATTATGTGAATCTCTAAATGTTAAATCATGTCAGATTCACTTTCTCAGGCAAGGAAATATAGATTCTTAGTGTTTCTTATATTTATTCATGAATTTTTACTAATTCCTTCAAGATATAACAAATAGAGAAATATGGGATGCAGGTTACAGTAACTATGGAGATGACAGCTGTTTGAAATACCTGATTTTAATTGTCAGTTTTGAAAGACATGTTTTTGGGGTGCTACAGAGATACGTTCACAGCTCTATTACCTGCTCAGAAGAGATCGGAAGAGTCGCATCACCACATCATTTTGTTACTGTTTCAAGCAGCAAAGGATGGCTGTTGCGTTGAATAAAATGAATTAAGAGATACATTTTGTGTTTGAAAGAGGATGGATTTCAGAAGGGCTAAATATAAGGCCATGCAGTTTGTTCCCAACACTTAGGTCAGAAGTCCTGTCGGTGTGAATGACAATCTAGGGTATCATTTAGAGCAGCACGCTATTCAGAATAAGTGAGTCCGCAGCCCTACTGGGCCGCGCCCCTCAGACTATTAACTATTGCATTCTGTTCTATGCCTGCCATTCAAAAATAGAGTAAAAGTAATACTCTGAGACTTGGTCAGATGAGAATAGCCTTTTATTGGGGATGTTTCTCAAAATCATCTCCTATGAAGAAGAGTGAATGGATCTGAAGATTTACCTTAGAAAAGTGAAAAATTCAGAGGAAAAAAATGACACAATCTTTAAACCCTTGAGGGTGATACCTGGCCGTGGAGTAGACGTGCTCTGTATAGCCTGTGTGGTGCAGTAATGGTTGGTAAATGCAGAGAGGCAGGTCAGCTACATGATGGAATGATATTGACTACTGTCTGTGGCTATGAAGTATATGCATTAAAGTTAATTTTCACCAATGTTAAAATAGCCTTTTTAAGCAAAAGTTCATATTCATTTGTGAGATTAGTGTAATAGAAAATATGAGTTAAGCATTCAGAAAATGAAAGCTTTTGAGGGAGGTGTGTAGATGAGTTGGGAATTGTATCCATTAGCTTAGCCAATAAATTGGTATCATTGTGGTGTCATGTAATTTTAACATCAGAAGATGTCAAGTGTATGCACATCAAGTATGTGCAGAAACTTTGCTGAAGTTTTTGATATATTTTCCCATAGTTTTTAAAACTGGGATACGTCGATTATGTGATAATTAGCCCATTTTTGAGCTAATGATTTCATAGATGCTGAAATGAAAGTGATTTTAAAACTTAATACTTGATGCAAACTCAACACCTGAGTTTTCCAATAACTATAATACCTTTGAAAGTTATTTGAATGTTGCATAGTCAGAAGTAATGTTTTATTACTAATAATTGAAACAAATTAATTCAAGCATCTAAAAAAGGAATGGCATATAATGTTATTATGAGCCATAACTATATTTTTTCTCTCACTATATTAAAAGAAATTTAAAACAATGGTAGATGGATTATATACATATAATGTTCACCTAAATATATTTTACCACCTGCTTGTTTATAATATGCAGATAATTAATCTTGAAACTTTAAAATGCATTTCTTTTAAAAAGTAGAGATATATAACTGATGGGAGCTAAACACTCCTCTAGTCATTTCCAATTTATGGACATAATTCCTCCTAACTTTGATCATCCTGTTTCCCCTTCATCATGAAATTTCATCCATTGGTCTTGATCACCGTGTCATTGTGGCATTCCAGAGCTAGAAACATTGCTACTGATGTTGACTTAACAATAATTACATTGATTACAGTTTTGGATGGAAAATAAACCCATCTTTACATGTAAAACAAACAACCATAGATGCTAAGAAGAGGTAATCATGTATATTGACACCCAAAGGTTCTCACTGAAATTTACCCAAAGAGATGCAAGGCTGCACAGTTGTATACTTGGGGAATATTAATCAGCACCTTTTCAGCTATGAGACACATTTCTATTCATCAGAACACAAATAGAGACCTAAAGTAGGACAAGAGTTGGACAGAAAGAAGGCTTTTTATCCTACTTTAATTTTGTATCCTCTTCTCCTAGACCAGTGGTTCTCAACCTACCTAATGCTGTGACCCTTTAATACAGTTCCTCATGTTGTGGTAGCCTCCAACCATAAAATTATTTTTGTTGCTACTTCATAACTGTAAGTTTGCTGCTGTTATGAATCATAATGTAAATATCTGATATGCAGGAGACCCCCAAAGGGGTCACGACCCACAGGTTGAGAGCCACTGTCCTAGACCTTCTTCCCTCTGATAACCAGAAATTTCACTACCACTCACTGACTGCTATTTTACGATACCTTTACAATACCAGCTGTCCATCTCAATTGCTTGTCCTCATTAGTATTCTTCTTTCTATATTTCCCACAAACTCACTGCAATCAGGAAAAAAATGTAGAGGTTTCCTGAGAGGAGGGCAGGGTAGATACAAAGAGCTCCAGGGTTGGGGGCTGCTAATTTTTTTTTCGTCTGCTCTGGTGTTAAGATATATGAACTATTTAAAACTACTCGGGAATTTTTATCTAGTGTTTGATAAGGATTAGGAAAGGAAATTTTATAATGCCAGAAAAATCATACTGGATAATGTGCTTTAGATTCAATACATTTCATTTCAGCAAGAGCTCTGCAAATCTACTTTCCTTCTAACTTCAGATCTGAGGGTGACATTACATTAGCGTTCACCTATATGACAGGTACCAAAGGAAATCCACCCACCCTCTACATTAGTAAGTGCCAGAGTAATGCAGGGGGTAGAGTAAGTGCTCAGAAAAAATAATAAAAACAATTGTAGATGGATTGCATACATATATCAAAACTGACTGTAAAGATAGGATCGTGGTGGAGCCTGTGATACATTTCTTTACACAAGTAAAAATGGGCAATCATATTTGTTATGCACGGGGAGGATATTTTGGGAAGAAATACTGTAAAAGAGGTGAAAATTAGAAATCATCTGTTTCACTGACAATTCTATTTTGTTGAGGAAATTTGGGCCATTAAGTAAGACGTCTCATCAGCCACACCCTCTGCAAATAAAACGTAGGAGCTCATAGGACGGTTTCTTCTACTGAAGGTCAAATTATCTTTTTTTTGGTCAATGCTCACCTTGTTCTTCAGTCTCCTCCAGAGCCTTGTTCTCTTCTGGTATTTTTCAATATCCCTTTCTCACAGGTTTTCTCTTCTCAGTCAACATATATTTGTCATTCTTCCCCATTTCTCCTGTCCCATTGTAGCTTCACAACACACTCTCTGCCCTCGCTGTGCTCCCGTCTGTGCTGCCCTCAGTCTCCCTCATTCTGACTTTCCTGTTCATTTCACCATTGTTCAAGGTGTTTTCCCATTTTTAAAATATGTGTAGCATCCCTTCATCCTGTGAATTAATTTCAGTGGTTCTGACCATCAGAAAACACTCTGTAAAATTACCAATGCCCCCTACCCCATGGGATGGAATCTCTTTGCCCTTTTTTTCTTGGTATACCCCTTAATATCAAAGTTCCCCCAGACTTACATTTTTAATCTACTCTGTCTACCAGTACTCTGGCGGTCCTTAATACTTTTGGATTATTTGTACATCTCTTTGGAAATCTATTGATGGCTATGAACTTTCTGTCCCAAGAAGCAGGATAAGTAAAAGATATCATGTATATGACACAAGCACAGGGAATCAATCATATGTATATTTCAGAGAGCTTATGAATTCTTTGAAGTGCATTGGTGTGATTTTGAGTAAAAACCCTTCACCATCTATAGTCTTTAATTTTTAATTGTGATAACCCCCAAATTTATATAATGTCTCTCCATTTTTTACTACAAAAGTCACATAACTCTCCCTCCCTCTGTTCTTATCCTCACAAACACATCCTTTACTCAGCTGGCAGAATTCCTCATCTAATGTGGAAATCTGATGGCAAAATCTAAGGTCCGTGATATCAGACAGTATTCTGGCCATGATCTGTGCCAAGCGCTCCTGCTTCGTCTCCTAACCTCTCCTGCTTATAAATACTTTTCATGGAACACTTGCAATGAACCAGATGCTGCATCAATTATTTCAGCTTGTTTGTCTCAAAAACATTTTCTCTTGTTGTAATCTACAGCTAAGAGATTTGGAGTTCGTGGTGGAAATCGCAGAAAGCTGGGGATTTAAGAGAAACATAGAAGACAAGGAATAGTGAGGGAAAAGATTTCCTGGAAAATACGCATCTCTGCAATTACGAAATAAGATGAAAAGACACTAGGGCCTGGGTGTCTTTTTCAGTTGTATCCAGACATTTTAAATGTTTTCAGTGAATATTTGAAAGGAAGTCAATGGGCTGAGTAGAGGCGTAGTGATTTCAAGGTGAAGTCTCATGAGAAAGGTGAAAGGTGGAACTGGCATGATAGGGCAGTAACAGAGTAGACGCCAGAAGCTGGGTTAATTACCCACTGCTAAGGTGGCCCCTATGCGTGATTGACATTTAATGAATGGTTTGACTTACCTCATGTCATCATAATGGCTTAAAAGTCAATGACGTCTCCATTGTTCTCATCAGCATGGCATAGCTCTGATGGAGTACGTATTATACTGAACCAAGCCCTATATAATGAGAACTGTGTAAATTGAATCAGTATTTAGGAGACGGGGCAGTAAATGGTAATCTCAGGCATTCTTTGTATTTCTTCCCAATTTGTCTTTATGTAAAAATGATGAAAGCTTTTGCCTCAGATTAACGAAGTCATTTTATAAAGCAATACGCTTTTCCTCTCTTGCCCTTTCCCTGGCATTTAGTGGAACATTTATTTTTCTGAAAATTTTGTCAATGGTTTTCAGAGAGGTAATAAAATCTGAAGCGAAAGGTTTCAAAAATACTGTTCTCAAATTGTTTTCTATCTGAAAAAACATCAAGCAATTTGTTTTCAGCCCTACCTATTTCAGGATGAAAAGAAGAGCGTTGTATTTGCTGAGGGAAAAGTGGATTGCAAGCAGTTACTTCTGACTTGCCAGTGGCCGTTTTATATACTGCCTTAGAGTAATTTAAAATAACCAATTTTACACTCTTCCTATAAAAACATACAGGTAGTTTGATAAGATAAAAGCATTAAAGATGCAGTTTTGTTTGTTGTTAACCTTATATTTTGTTGTAACAGCAGCATATGTAGTTTTCGGTGACATATCTCCATTTTTCCTTACATTTTTCTTGAGGGAGTAGTCTATACAAGTCATATCTGCAAAGCGTAATGAGTTCGTAAATTCTAGTTCACAGTCAATTTCACGCGGAACCGTTTCTAGGTTTAATCAACCTCCTAGATGATCCTGACAAGCTTCAGTTATTCTGTTATTTCTATTGTTTGGCAACAGACTGCTATTTTAGGATTAAGCAAAAAATACAATACAAGCAACTCACTGTAGAATTGCATTCTTATCAGGCTTTGAGTTGGTCACAGTAATAAGAGATAACATTTTAGTTAAATTTTTCATAAATACGAATTTAGAAGCCCACTTGCTGTACAAATAACAGGAATGCATATAAATCACAGTTGGTAGTATAATTTTCTCCTGAACTATGAATCCTTTAAAATACCAAATGACTCTTATCGATATTGGTTTCATTGCAGACGTAGTTCTGCGTCTCCAAGTTATCTGATTAGTCAAAAGAGCAAATGCGTTCCTAGGGCACAACTGCTGAAAAACAGAGGCAAAGGCAGAATAATTGAAGCCTGTCAAGATAACCTAGACAGGTAAGGAGGAGCACAGGATAACCTTTACACACACCATGTTTGGAATAACAAAGGCAGATAATTGAGTGCCTTTGAACGCTGTGGTTTCGACTCCAAGTCTAATTCACGACATAGTGATCCATCATGTTTGTGCTTCTGCACCACAGTACGGTCAGCCCACCAGTCAGTCACTGACATCTGTCAGGTGTCGACCTGCACAGTGAGGGACTAGGAGAGACCCAGGTGAACACAGCAACAAACAACCAGGCAGGGAAACACATGTGGAAAGACAACACATTGTGTTTTTTGACATGTCTTCAAGATCACAGATAAATCTCATTGAACAGTAAGAAAACCACTTGGAGGAAGCTTTGTTTGTGTATTAATAACCAAGATGTGAACTCAGACATTTTCAGTTGTTTGTTGACCCTTAAATCAGCAATCCTCACAGTGTTTACAAAACCGAAATTAGTGGACAATTTTTAAAGCCTGAATGTGAAAAATTGGAAAAGAGTGTCCATTGGATTTTACAGCCTAAACTTTCTAATTTAGAAAGCAGTGATTGTTTTTGTTTGGTAGGACAAGCCTTCTGCAGTTTGCCCAAGTCCCCACTGCTTCCTGTTGTTCACTTAACAGTAAGGCCAAGTATCGGCTATCATTTAACATAAGTCTTGCAGTGGTTTTTGATTTAGATCTAGCATTTATATTCCTTATTTTTATCTTCATTGCCTTTGATGACCTTGAGTTTATAATTCTGTTCTAAATCAAACATATTTGAAGCTAAAATGAATTAATCCCAAGAAGTGTCTTAATTTAAATCTCAGAAATCTAATGACAATCAGGCCAAAGCTTTGAGAATTCCATTGGTTTAAGAAAAAACCTAAGTCAAACGGGGGTTAGCATCTAGGAGTGAGCACTAAACAGTAGGTAATAAGGAAGAGCACATTTCAAATATAACAACCACCTCAACTTTGCCAGTGAGTTCGTGTATGTCACCAAAGAGCTACAAGCTTTGCCTGGGGGAACGGGCTAAATGCATCTAAATGGCCATGCTTTTAAAATGGTTCGCAAGCATTTGCCTGGCAGAAGCCAGGAATCTCACGTGACTGTAGCTGTTCACTATGGTAGAGGGACCAAGCTAGCCACTCACTGACATTTTAGTATTAGTGATATTCTTACATTGTGACTGGTTTTCTAATGTGTTGTCATAGGGGAGAAAGACACAAAGACTTAACAGTATAAAATATAATTTCAAAAAACCAGATCTGTCATTTAAAGCTAAAGCAAACACAACTCCTTATGCTACAGTCATACAAAATTATGATAATCTCGAATAAAATGTAATGAATAAAAACACATTTATGGTAACGGAGCAATGCTGAAACTTCAGTTCTGTTGAGTGCCTCTCGTTTAAATACGCATATCAGCTGACTGGGAATCAGCTCCTGAAATTGCCTCTTACTCAGCTGTAGAATTTCAACAAAATTCTTCACCTGCCTAACTTATATTTTTCTTATGGAAAGTGTTGTCATTAGAACAAAAACATTCCTTAAACTAAGAGTTGACAGATTACAGAGGCCAAATTCCATGACTTTTTTCCATAAAGAAGGTTTTTCATGTATGCATTTAAAACTGTCTGTTTTTATATGTCTTTAACAGGTATAATACGTTGTTTTGATATGCATACATGTAGTGATTATTAGAGTTAAGTAAATTAAATAGGCATCATTTCACACAATTATCTTTGTTTTCTATTTTTTGGGGGGTAAGAGTACCAAAAATCTCAGTCATAGCAAATTTCCAGGCTATGATAAGAATATTGTTAAATACAGTCCTCAGGCTGTACAGAAAATCTCTAAACGTACTCACCTGGGATAACTGTATTTTCTTGCCCTGGACCTGTATCTCCCCATTCTCCATCACCCCTCTTTTTATGGCTAAATATGCCACGATTTCCTTAGTCATTCCATGGGTGGACACTTGGGTTGTTTCTATATCTTGGTTATTGTGAATGCTGTGATAAGCATGGAATTGTAGAATTGTTATGAGGTGGTGATTTTGTTTCCAGAAGCAGGATTGCTGAGTCGTGTGGTGGTTCTGTTTTTAATTTATTTGGGAACTTCCATACTGTGTTCCACAATGGCGTCACTAATCTATATTCTAACTAAACGTGCACAAGGGTTTCTTTGCTCCGTGCCTTCCCTAATCTGTGTTATCTCATGTCTTTTTGATAATACTCATTCTTAGCAAAGCATAACCACACCCTTTTGTTTATTATACATTATCTATGACTGTGTTGCATTTTGGCATAGTTGAGTAGTTCTGATAAACCATATGATCTGAAAAACCCCAAACATTTAATTCTGGCACTTTATGGAAAAAAAAAATTGCTTAGGTCCTCAGATTATTTTGAAAAGCAAATTAGACCAAATCAAGCTGTATTAATTTAGTTCAAAACTGTGTGGACTCATGTTACTGAATCCACAAGGGGTATTGGAGGGGGTTTGGCAAGGAGAGCCAATTACTGAGAAAAAAAAGATTGTCAGGAAGAAAAAAGTTTATTGCAGAGGAGGCAGTTGGAGGACTGCCTGAAATCAGCCTTCTGGACTGATGGGCTCAGGGATTTTTCTAGAGGTTAAATGAACAAACCATGAAGTGAGTGAGCATCATTACATGTTTGGGTGGTATGTAGGGCGAGCTAGCACAGTGAGGAATCACAGTTCTGTAATGTCTACATCGCACGATCACACAATGGCGAATCAGCTCCTCCCAGTAATATTAGGGACCCTTCTGCTCCCCGTGCATGTTGGGGAGTCTGTTGGGGAGTCTGTGGCTCAGCCAGTGTTGGGCAGGATTTGTGGTGGAATGCTGCTTCTCTGGACAATTGGGTAGTACGCAGCCTTGTGACTGTGTCATTACCGTGAGAAGAGTCTTCCCTTTAAGAAAAACAACTCAAAAGGGACATCAGTGAAACAGAAAATTAGAAAATTATAAAGTTCTGGGCAGCAAATCTTACAGGCCTGGGACCTTGAAACACGAGTCAACTGCAAAAAAGATGTTTTTGTTCATGGAGCCAGTTTCACTGTGATACATAATTCCTTGTCTCGGTGCTGGAATGTATGGGCATCCTCAAAAATCCATTAGAAGGCATGAGAATAAGAGGGCTGATACTTTTTAAACACACTGTAATCAGCAGTGTAACGGAAATAACAATACCTCTAGCATGTTGTGTTTCTACTAAGCCTCTTTCTGGAAACAGAAACATCATGGTCAATAGGTGATGACAGACATGTAACTTTAAATCAGCCTAAAACCATAGAAAACTCCCCTCGGTGTATTTAGGTTTGAAACCAGATACTCGGGTTTTAGTCATGGTAACTGGCAGCAGGTGATTAAAGGTCGTCCGTTAAATGAGTGGGTCTCAGCATAAGTTATATCTGGATCACCAGAGGCTTGTAAAGAGACAGATTCCTGGGCTCTCACTTCAGAATTTCTGTTCTAGTGGAGTTAGGGGGAGAGGCAAGAATGTGCGTCTTTACTAAGTTCCCAGGTGACAAAGATTCAACTGCTTGGTCAAGAAACCACACTTTGAGAATCACAATCTCAAGATATTTGCTTGGTGATAAAGAAAGCAAGGGATGTTCTCCTTGACATAGTCATCTGTGCATTTTGTTAGAAGAATTATAGCAATTATGACAAATATATTAGCCACGTAAGCAAAGTAAATACACTTTACAACAACAGTAAACACGTGAATCTGAGTTCTTCCGTGTATTCATCAGGTTAGCTGTAATCCCAGAATGTTCACAATTAAATCAAGGTTAGAGATGACATTTTCATCTCTCACAGGGTTATTTTGAAGTGTCGTTGATTATACAGTTACCTGAAAACTCACTGTTAGAATTTGAGATGTTTATAAAAATGTTAAAAATATTAGCCAGTTTTGCAGATGGCGTTCATCAAGACACAAGCACATTGCGCTGATTTCTGTCTGGAAATGTCTACTTCTTTTTCTGCATGTCTTTTTAACAAGCAGGTGTTTTTACGTTGTTAGAACCTTTCATGGACTTTTTCGGAATACATTGATCCTAAAAATAATAAACCATTCATGGAAAATAGGACAGTGTATTAGCTGCCTCGTATGTATGACATACATCTCCCATCTACTTCTCCACTTTCTACTGGTCTCCTCCCTGCTTTCTGCCACAGGAGATTTGGTATATGTGAATTGCATCAATAGGTTTCTCCGGCCTCTGCCTTCCTGTTAGGAATTAAGACCCCCCAACAGAATATCAGACATGGGGCAAGAGAATGGAGAATGAGGCAAGAACATCTCTTTCCCTGGTTTTTTGTTTTGAGCTTCCTCTAAGATGTCTGTTTCATCATTGTCACCGTTCCTCTCCTAGGCTCCTGCTCCAAGGGACTCCTTCTCCCTGCTGGAGGTACTGGGTGGTGCTGTTAGCCCCAGCTGGAGATTCCTTTGTCCTGTCCTGCACATGACTCTGATCTTTGTTCGTAGCCCCCTGGTAAATAAGTTCTCCTTAAATTGCTGCAATTCAGTGAAACTGGTTGAGATTCTGACTAACAATATCATCTTCTCAATGATCTCAGTGACATAAATATTTTTCCTATTTTATAGATGAAGGCACGAAGGCTCCCAAAAATGACAGCATCTAGATTCAAACTCAGCCCTGACACTCATGTGCAGTCTTTCTGTTACGGAGGTTCTCAGATATCAGATTACTTGGAAAGTTCGTAAAACGTACTGATTAGTAAGTCTCATCATCAAAAATTCTGATTCTGGGATATAGACTGAGTTTTAGAAATATGTGTTTTAACAATGGAGCAAGTTTTTCTGGAATAACATTAATCATATTAATTCTTATTATATTAATATAATAAATATGTAAACATACTAATACAGACAGTCCCTGACTTACCGTGGGTCAACTTAATGATTTTTCAACTTTGTGATGGTATAAAATCAATATGCATTCAGGGAAACAGTACTTCAGGTATATAGATGAACATTCCATTTTTTTAGTTTTAGTACAGATGTTCAGTAAATGACATGAGATAGTCAATACTTTATTATAAAATAGGCTTTTGTTAGATCCATTTAACCAACCGGAGGCTAATGATAGTGTTCTGAGCATATTTGAGTTAGGCTAGGCTAAACTATGATATTCTGTAGCTTAAGTTTAAGTATGTTAAATACATTTTTTATTTAACAATAGTTTTAATTTACAATGTGTTAATTGTGACAGAACCCCACTGTAAGGTAGGGAGCTTCCATATATTATTATATATTAACATGTAAATCATTAATATAGTATAATATCATTACAGTAGTGCTAATATTACCTCCATAAATACCACTGTTCATGAATATTTCTTATCTTCCCTATTAGTTTTCTCCATAATGAGTGTAATGAAAGATGTACTATTCTTATTCTCCTTTCCCAGAGAAGAAACTAATGAATAGAGAAGTTAAATAAGTTGCCTAAGATGGTGTACCTTAATTCAGTGGATCGAGTATCTGATCACAGAGCCCAGGCTCTTGACTCCTGTGCCATGCAGCTGCCTTGGGACCATTCTTGCTGAGCTGCAGCAAACTGTTAATAGGTTCACTGCCTTATCAGACTTCTGTAATTTTTTTTTATTTTTAATTTGAGACAGAGTCTCACTGTGTCACCCTCGGTAGAGTGCTATGGTGTCATAGCCCAAAGCAACCTCAAACTCCTACGGTCAAGCAATTCTCTTGCCTCAGCTTCCCAAGTAGCTGGGACTACAGGTGCCTGCCACAACACCCAGCAATTTATTTATTTTTTTATTTTAGCAGGCCCGGGCCCGGTATGAACCCTCCAGCCCTGGTGCATGTGGCTGGCGCCCTACCTGCTGAGCTACGGGCACCACTCTCTAGTTAGTTTTTTTTGAGACAGAGCCTCAAGCTGTCCCCCTGGGTAGAGTGCTGTGGCATCACAGCTCACAGCAACCTCCAACTCCTGGGCTCAAGCGAGTCTCCTGCCTCCGCCTCCCAAGTAGCTGGGACCACAGGCGCCCGCCGCAACGCCTGGCCATTTTTTGGTTGCAGCGATCATTGTTGTTTGGCGGGTCCGGGCTGGGGATTCAAACCCACCACCTTTGGTGTACGTGGCCGGCGCCCTAGCCGGTTGAGCTATAGGCGCCGAGCCTCTCTAGTTAGTTTTTAAGGAGATGATTCTGCCATGATTATGGCCCTGACAGTTCTACCTGACTTTCTCATGCCAAGGGCCATGAAGTGAATGATATGGTCTGTTTTTGTTTATTTATGAGTTGTTGTAGACAGAGTTGTGTCCCATCTGAGCATTTTGGAACTAAGAAAAGATGAATTACACAATGAAGTTTCTTTTGTGTCTAAATTAGTAGGTATTTAGTAGATGGACAGTTCTCCCACAGAATGCATGGTGTTATTTGCAATAATCATATACCGAGAATCCCAGCCACCTTTCTTCATTTTTAAAATAAACATCTGAAACCTTGCCTTCAGGGGATAATAACAACTTAATTTTATATTCCTGTTTCTCCAAGAATATAGTGATTAAAAAAATAAACCTAGGATAATATTGTCCCATAAAACTTTCTGTGCTGATGAAATCTTTCTCTGTCTGCACTATTTAATACAGTAGTTACTGGCCACATGCAGCTATTGAGCATTTTAAATATGGTTAGTGCAACTAAAGAAATGAATTTTTAATGCTACGTAATTTAAGTTCATTTAAATTTAAATAGTCACAGGAGCAGTGGCCATCTATTGGACAGTGCTGTTCAATAAAGAACGTATGAGAGTCTTCTTTCATCACTGCTTCTTTATTTGATATATTCCAAGAATTTTTAAATACAATTGTGTTGTTTTTACAGTTTTTGGCTGGGGCTGGGTTTGAACCCACCACCACCAGCATATGGGGCCAGTGGCCTACTTCTTTGAGCCACAGCCGCTGCCTGATTGTGTCGTCTTTAAACTTGGACATAGTTAAGTCATTAGGGATTTAGGTGATTTTTATTATGTTCCCTTCTGTTGCTGTTTTAATTTAACCCTGTCTATCAAAAATATGGTTGCATTTAGGTATTCCGGGTTTAATGACTTACTCTTTTTGTTCCTGGGTTATGTTTTTCATGACTACAGTTTTCCACCTTGGCCCTTTCCTCTCCGTACCCATGACGGATGTTGTCAGAGTGCTCCCAATGTTGGGACAGTCCCTCAGGAATGACTTTCACCTATGAGAATGCAATCCCATGTGTCTTCCATAAATCTTTCATCAAGTGTATAACTTGTTGTGGGGTTTTAATAAACTTGTAAACATAGGAAATGCAAAGCCATCATTTCACACTGTTTTAATCCATAAAACACAGAAAAGGAGATGCTATTTTATGCATCCCCAGCAAAATGGAGTAATTTTAAGAAGCCCTGGAATAAATATATTGAATATGATACGTATTTTTCAGTTGAATCTGACATCCAACTTCATGAATAAAAAAGGCCCTATTTATCAGGTAGTGATGTCACACACATTGTATTTATCATGTGTATAAGGTAATACATTATTTTCTGAAACTGTGTTATATTATTACATAGGAATTATATAATATAAAGTTATAATAATATGTTAAGCATATAAACAGACTCTAACTTCAAACTTATCTTTTTTGGGTGTATTCTAATTGTTTTCATCTGAAAGAATGAAAGTTATTCTGTCCTGTTTATAAATATATTAAAGATATATTTAGAGAGATATTTATCTTAAATTTATCAAGCTGAATGAAAACCAGAATCAATAACTAGACTAACAGATTTGAAAATCTATTGTTTTAAGAGACTGTATCACTTCGACATAAAGATGGTATCCCAGGGAAAGAGAGACAGAGAGAGGGATAGCATTAAGAGAAATTTTAAGTCATTGACATAAATAGTGTTCTTGAGAATCTTCTCTCCTACATTTACACTAAAGTTCCTATTAAAAAGCTTTTTTAAGGAGAAAAAAGCTCACGTGTATTTGGACTGGTAATCCATCTATTTCCAGAATCACAAACATCTATTTGCCACCTAAAACCCCAATGGAAGTAGAGTAAAAATTCAATCACAGGAATTCTTATCGCAGCAATCTACATTAGCTCCTTGTAGTTTTACAGCTAGAGAAATGAGCATAGAACAACATGTTCAGGGTTCTGTAGGGAGTGAGGGCTGAGCCGTGATTTGACCCTCATCTAGCTCTTGAATTCAGCTCTTAACCAAACTCTATGTAATTACCTAACAGTCCCTGCCCTTAGTAATAAAAGCTACATTTGTAACCATTTAAATGCAAGGAAATAAGTGGTTCTGTGTTAGGATCGTGTAAACTGACATAAAATAATACAAGGAAAAGATGCAAATTCTATAAAAGATGGGAAAATGTAACATGGAAACTTGTTTTAGTGTTGGCAATTAGCTGTTGTATCTTCTCAGCACAACCCACGATTCCTGGCAAATAACTAAGTATGTAATATTGGCATGATTGAAAGACCTTTATAGAAAATTATAGCCAGAGTTGGAAGAAATCTGGAAATGTTATGTGGGAACTAGAAATGTTAGGCCTGAAGGTTCAAATAGCCTCTTAATAGCAAAAATCCTTCAGACAATTGAAGACCGGGTAGATTTATACCATGTGGTTTCAGCAGGCAAAATTAGGACAAATTAGTAAAAACTACAGCACAGCAAATTCTGATACAACATAAGAATTAGCCAAAAATTGTTCCCATTTGAATCTCTATGAAATGCAAGAAAAAAAAAATATCTTTGTGCAATAAAAACTTGATTATAGACTATCAGTTTATAACCCATTAACATATTAATAAGGTTTTAAAGTATTTTTATTTGAGCAATTCAGAGAAAAATTGACCAGTTTTAAGTGTTTTGTTTGTCTCTCAAGTCTTTAGAAATATTTTTTAAATGTCTTATATATTTAAAAGAGTTTAATAATACTGAAATTTGGTTCTTGATACTTTAGAGAGCTTATGCTTCTTAAGGAACTTGATACTTAAATTGAAGAAACATCAGTAACACATAGATTTATGAATATCTCTGTTTATTTAAAAAACACTTCCAATGGTCACATGATCATTATGCATATCTTTTGATTATATTTCATTACCTCAAGTTTGAACCTGAAATTGTATCAAGGTAAAGAGACTCACTCCCTACAAGGACCCTACTCTACAACACACCTAATGAAATCTTCCTCTTTAGGGGTTGGTGAGTAAGGCAGTTGGTCTTTAATTACCATCTATTTAGTTACTTTGTGAAAGACGCCTCAGCCCTATTTCATGGTAGCAGGCAGAGGAAGGCTAATTTGACAAAAAGGAAGGGATAGAACAGTAGAGAACTCAAATTAATAAAAATGTGTATATTCCTCAGTTGATCAGCCAGGCAAACCCATATGTAAAGTTAAATAAATCGTGGTTCTAAGGCTGTATTGAAGCTTGAAGGCTTTCTCTGAACGAGGAAATGTCAAAGCAGTAGCTTCAGGTATCCCAGATAAATAATAGGAGGTGAGGAATCTGTCTGGCTCTATGACGGTAGAAAGCTTTGAGATTGTGGGAGAGGAAGAGTCGTCAAAGATGTGTACTTCTTTTTTTTTTTTTTTATTCAGTCATTTGTACTTAGATCATAAACACTTTTATGCCATTATGGGAATCAATGTGTTGATTATTTGTACAAGTTGAAGTGCTCACATCCTACTAAACAACATAGCCTCACCTCTTTTACCCAATTCCAGGATTAAGACATTTGTGTTCTACACCTGATAGATCCAACTTGTCCTTGCAATATGCTCCAAGAAGGAGACAAAATACTCAAGAGGTCTGCAAATAGTGACTGGTTTGAACAAATATGCAGATATCTTAGATCAGAAGTCCCCAACTATTTTGGTGCCAGGGACTTGTTTCATGGAAGACAATTTTTTCCACAGACTGGTGGGCAGGGGGATGGTTTTGGGATAAGTCAACTGCGTTACACCATTGCACACTTTATTTCTGTTGTTACATTGTAACATACATATAATAAAATAATTTTATAACCCATTCTAATGCAGAATTAGTGGAAACCCTATCTTGTTTTCCTCCAACTAGACAGTCTCATCTGGGGGAGACAGTGACACCCAAAGTGTGTTGCTAAGTCCAGTCTACTCCGCAAACTCACTGTAGTTGCTGTCGCTGTGGAACTCCCTGCTTCACAAAGATGGGATGTGGGAAATGGAAGCAGCCTTTTCAGTGCTTTGTGGCAACCTAGGATTTTCTGCCTCGACTTCAATCCAGAACACGTGGAGATTTGAAGTTGTCTCAAACATGCTTTTGAGGCCGCCATCAACAATGTCAGTTCACCCGGCTAATTCGCAAATAGGTCGTGCATCCATTTCTTCCCAGTTCAGATTCGGAAGGAAAGCTTAAACTCTTGGGACCTGACATGGTCATGTACCAGCTGGGAGAAAGAGGGTGCTGGCTCAGTCTCTCTCAAAATCTCTGGCCATGTTTGAAACACGTCAAAAATCCCGGTGTTCACTTGCTGCCCCCATAATGCCAGTTTGGCTTTGAATGCAGCCACTTTATCTGCCGACTTGAAAGCAGTTGTCATTCTCCCCTGATATGACACATCGAGTCTGTTGACCAGGTTGAATATGTTACATAAGTAAACAAGTTTTGTGACCCACTCTGTGTCACCAAAATGTGCTGCCTGTGAGGACAGTTATTCTAAAATAAATCTCTGCAGCAGCATTCATAGCTCAGAAACTCCTGCCAGTGACCTACCTATGGAAACCCATCTCGCTTCTGCGTATAAGGGAAGACGTGTGCACTCTGCATCCGTCTCCTCACCGAGCTGCACGAGCAGGTGTGAGTTAAGGTCATGCACTTTAACGTGGCTGATAATTATAATCACATCCTACAACATGTTCAGATCAGCTGACATTTTTCAGTGAGGCAGCATTTCTCTATAGATGACAGAGTGTGTAGACTCAGATTCAGAAGCAACCTCCTTGACCCACAAAAGTGACACTAGAAAGCCGTCTAGCCATGGTAGCTGCTCTGTCTGATCAAAAATGATCAGTTCAGTTTTCCTGATGTGTAATTCTCCAGAGACTTGAATAATTCTGGTGTTGGTTGGGAACAGAAGTGCACGTAACATCCCCCCGTGGACATCCTTCTGGATACTACTTGGCACAGAAACAAGCATTATTGCCTTATGTTCACATCAGTAGACT
The DNA here is from genome assembly GCF_000181295.1 of Otolemur garnettii. NCBI lineage: Eukaryota > Metazoa > Chordata > Mammalia > Primates > Galagidae > Otolemur > Otolemur garnettii. The sequence continues at coordinate 7,030,419 of NW_003852430.1, read as the reverse complement.
CGGCAATCAGAATTGCATACCACAGTGACGCGCTAATCCTCTCAGTATCTCTCTCATTCCATCAGGTCATCTCTTTAGGGTGCTAGCTGAAAGAGGAACATGTGCCACCTTTGAACGGCATCCTCTTCTAAAAGTTCACAGCAGAGTGTCCTTAACCGCGGGCAGGATCAACCCCTCAGCAGTAGTCAAGGGCTTTTTAGTTTTACCAGTGTGGTTAGCCTCTCGTGATGATGCTCTCGGTGCAGACACATTTGATAAAGTCATGACCTTTAGTAATTGCTTCTGTTCTTTGTGTTCACATTTTTCTTTTAATGCAGGGTGCTTGGTCTCCATGTGGTAAAGCAGTTTTAGAAATGTTGCGGCTTCCTTAGGTAGCCACATGCTGCAGAGTGGGCTGGAGAAACTGAATCCCCTATTGAAATGCACCTGTAATTTAAGTGGGACTCTTGGCATTTTCTTTTAAACGCAGCTTTTATTGTGTTGGCAGCCTGCTCGCTCATCCCTTTTCAGAGAAAGCCCCCACCACCGTTTGTTTGACTCATCTTTCTGTAGGGTTATGCTGTGAGCTTACAAAGCTGGGAAGTGGACAAGTGCACAGTGTGGGAAGGAGATATGGATGGAAATGGTAAATAAAATGATGGACAGACTAAATAATTGTCAGGGGCTCACGGAAAGCCTGCCACCAGATGCAGCTGCGCCACCAGAGGCAGCTTTGCACCAGTTGCTGCTATAAAGCCTGCCACCAGTACAGGTTAATTGTCACTTGCCACTCACAGACAAGGTTTGAGTGTGAATCTGCAAGTATTTATTATGATTTATTATGGTCGCTGTGAGTCAGACCATTCTGCTAATGATAATCTGTATTTGCATCAACCGCCCAAAGCTCCAGCTCAGATCATCAGGCCTTGGATTCTATGAGGAGCACACAACCTAACCCCTCGTGTATGCAGTTTACAGGAGAGTCTGTGCTCCTATGAGAATCCAAAGCCACCTCTCAGGACAGGAGGCAGAGTTCTGGCAGTGAGGTAAGTGATGGGGAGGGGCTGTAACTGAAGCTTAGCTCACTTGCCCTCAGCTCACCTCTTGCTATGTGGCCTGATTCCTACGGGCCACAGGTCAGTACTGGTCCCGGGACCGGGGGTTGGTGACCACAGTCTTAGATGATTATTGTTAAGGGTAGAGAACTGAAGAAAATGCTTGAACTAAAAATGTAAAGTTTATAAACGAGAGGTGAGGAGGGATACAAAAGAAACCAGAAACCAAATGTGCCATTAAACATTAACCATTAAACGACACAAGGGTTTGAACTTTGCAGATCCACTTATTATATGCAGATGTTTTCAACCAAGTGTGCCTGGGAAATACAGTATTGTCAGGATGTGAACCTCACCTGTGTATGGAAGGCTGACCTTCGGATAAGAAGAGTTCAGCAGGGGGAGTTGACTGTGAGACATGATATACGCAGGAGTCCTGGAACCAATACTCTATGGATACCAAATGAAGAGTATATAGCTAACAGACTAGACTTCCATGAAATAATTTTTAACTAAGCCAAATGTTTTATAGATATCACAGTTTATGTGGCTATCACGGTTAAAAAGACAATATCACAGTTAGTAAGACTCATTAATATCACGGTTAATAACATGTGCTCTGATAATGAGAAAAATAAAACTCTACCCTCTGTCCTTAATACGTTGCCAGATTTAGAAGAAGAGGACATACATGTAAAACTTACAAGAGCAACACAGCACGCAGGGGCCTACAGGAGAGTGTGATGAGGAGAGGTCTGAAAACCATTTCATAATAGAGCTGATTCTTAAATCGAGCAAGTTCTCTTTGAATTAAGAAGATATTCCAGGAAGAAGAAAATATGGCACAAAACATGTTTGCATCCTAAGCATCTGGAACAAGTGTTTTTAGGAGTTCATAGCACATGGCTTAACAGGGTGTCCGTCGAGAGGAATACCAAGAGTGGTGGGTGAGAATGGGGTCATGCCAGACGCAAGTGGCCATCTCAAAAAATATAGGCTTTATCTTGCATGCACTGCAGAGCCCTGGGCAGCTTCGGTCTTGTAGGAAGTTGTAAATTGTTAAGTTTGGTGCTGAGGATTGAGGTTCTGAGTGAACATTCACTGTGAGACACTTGAAGCCAAAGCAGTGAACAAGTCACTCAGGGAAGAGCAGGAGGCCAGGCTCAGAGCCTGGAAGAAACGGATATTTAGAGTCTCCAAGTCATTACAAGTAAACAGTTAAGTAAGATGAGAACAGAAAAGGGTCCATCAAATGTAGCAATTTTGTAGTAACTTGTAACCTTTGCCAAAGGAGTTTAAACGTGTACAATGAAAAGGGCAAGCGCAAGGGGATAAACAAAATCAATGAGTCAGTCAGTGTGATACTATTTTATCTACCGCGCACGGTTATCAAGCCTCAAAAGGGCAGTTAACAAGGAACATATGTCATTAGTTTGTATTTTAATTGATAGATGCAAATCTGCCAACAAAACAGAACGTAACGGCAATAACAACAGGAACAGCACTCACAAATGTCCACAGGCTCCAGTCTACCGGACATCAGCGCCATCAGATTGCGGTGCCTAACACAAGTACAGAAAATGCGTCTCTCTGAGTGCTGCTGTCAGCCCTCAGTTGACACGCACACAGAATACATATCACGGATGGTATTGTCAGTGATGAGCTTCAGTTTCCAATTTATGCACACAAATACTGATGCCATAATTTTTTAAACAATGTCCATCTCTGAATACATTTAGTATTATTATTATTCCACTTAATGGAATAGTATATGAAGTATACTTCATATACTTAATGGAATAGTATACTTTATATACTTAATGGAATTATTGTAAAGACCCATTATACTGAGATGCAAGTTCTAAATTTTAATACATGAACGCTAGCTCACTGGACTGTTAAAATACCACTTTATTCTTTAAAAAATATTAACAGAGTTATTGAGGTAGAATTGCACATGCAATGTATACAACTTGGTAAGTTTTTACATATGTGTACAACAGTGAAAACATCAATCTCTACAGTCTCTGCATTTACTGAGTGATAGACATTGTTTAAAAGTTATGACATCAGTATTTCTAAGGTATTATAGGACTAGTGATCCTGTTTTAGATACAGGCAGGATAGAAGGATGCAGGATTAATTTGAAGCATGTTTTAGAAAAATTTATTGAAGTATACTTAGATTTATCCTCAGAAACTTCAGTGATGCTATTAAAACATGTCTTTTTAAAAATACATGCCACCCACCTACTTGGATACTAGTGTTTCAGAAACCTTAAGGATAGAGAGTGAGGAAAATGGTACCCAAATCAATCTAAAGATGCAATGCTATCTTATCAAAATACCAAGGACATTCTTAACAGGAAGTAGAAAATCAATTCTAAAATTTGTATGGAACCATAAAAGATCCTGAGTAGCTGAAATAATTCTGAGGAAAAAAAAAAAAGCTGACCCTACCTGACCTCAAAACATACTACAGAATTATAATAACCAAAACAGAATGGTACCAGCATAAAAACAGCAATATAGGCCAATGCAACAGAATAAAGAACCAAGAAATACACAGATTTACAGCTAACTGATTTTTGATAAAGTGCCAAGAACGTAAATTGTATGTTGAATAAATGGTACTGGTTACCCATATGCAGAAAAATGAAACTAGATCCCTATCTATCACTTTATACAAAAATCAAAACAAAGTGGATTAAATGGTTAAATCCAAGACTTGAAGCTATGAAACTACTACAAGAAAATATTGGGTAAACACTCCAGGACACGAATATGGCAAATATTTTGGGTCTAGGATCTCTGCAAAATCAAAACTAGGCAAATGAGATTATATCAAGCTAAAGAGCATCTTCCTAGCAAAGAAAGCAGTCAGCAGAGTGAGAGAGACCTGCAGAATGGGAGAAAATATTAGCAGACTATCATCTGACAAGGGATTAATAGCCAGAATATTTAAGGAATGCAAACAACTCAGCCAACGTCAAACCCGCAAAAAGCATTTGCCCACTATTAGAGAGTGGGCAAATAATCAGAATAGACATTTCTCAAAATAAGATACACAAATAACCAATAGGTATGTGAAAAAAAAAAAAGCCCAGCATCACTAATCACAAGGGAAATGCAAATCAAAACCACAATGAAATGTCATCTCATCCCAGTATAGATAGTGATTATCAAAAAGATAAGAAATAACAGATGCTGGTGAGGATTCAGAGAAAGGGGAACACTAGTGCACTGGGGGGAAATGTAAATTAGGACAGCCGCTATAGAAAACAGTGTGAGACTTTCTCAGAAGACTAAAAATAGATCTGCCGCATGATCCATCAATCCCACTGCTGAATATATATAGCAGTGTGTTGAAAAGATATCTGCACTGTCATAGTTTCTGTAGCCCAGATACACGATCACCCTGAGTGTCCATTAAAGGATGAATGGACAAGGACAGTGTGGCCTCTATGTGCAATGAAATATTATTCAGCTGTACAAAAAGAATACAGTTCTATCATTTACAACTACACGGATAGAACTAGACGAAATTATGTTAAATGAAATAAACCAATCACAGACAGACAAATATGACTTGTTCTCGCTCATTTGTGGGAGCTAAAAAATTCGATCTAATGGAGGTAGGGAATAGTATTATGGTAAGTGGAGTCTGGGAAGGGTAGGAGGGAGGGGAGGATGAAGAGAGGTAGGTGAATGTGCATGAAAATATAATTAGAGAAATAAGTTCTAGGCTGCATAGAATAGGATGATGACTGTGGTTCACAATAATTTAGAATATATATCAAAATAGCTAGAAGAGAAGAGTTGAAATGTTCCCAATACAAGGAAATGATAAATGTTTGAGGCAATGGGTATCCTAATGACCCTGGTTGTATTCTTACACATTATAATGCATGTATCAAAATATCACATGTACCCTACACATGTACAATGATTATGTCTAAACCAAAATATTAAACATAATTTTTAAAAGCCAGGTGAAGAAAGACAAATATCCCATGAACTCACTTATAGGTGGAATTTAAAAACAAAAAAAACTCAGAAGAGCACAGTGATGGTCACCAGAAGCTCAGGGGTGGTGGGAATAAGGAGATATTGGCCAAAGGGTACAAACTTTTAGTTAGACAGGAGAAATAAGGCAAGTTTTTTTTTTTTTTTGAGATTTATTGAACAGCGTAGTGACTATAGTTGATAATAATGGACTGTACAGTATATTCCAAAATTGAAAACAGTAAATTTCTGTGCATTCGTATATATATACATGTGCATATATATAATTTTTTGAAAATTTATTTTAGCCTGAAAACACATCGTTTGAACACTTCTTCGTTTTGTTTTTCTATATTTTATATCAAGCCTAAGTGCATGTCTCTAAAATAGTTTTCCAAAGTAACCTTTTATAACTCTAGTTTTCTTAGAGATTCATATTTTAACTGCATTAAGTATTCTATTCTCAACTGTCAGCTGAAGTTCTAATCTGGCTATAACACTGTTAGAAGTATAACACCGACAGTTAATAGTATTATAACACTATTAGAAGCCCTTCGCTTCCAATTTTAGAACTTTTTTTTTGGTTTTTTTTGCAGTTTTTGGCTGGGGCCAGGATTGAACCCAGCACCTCTGGTATACGGGGCCGGCGCCTACTCCTTTGAGCCACGGGCACCACCCCTCATTTTTGGTCTTGGTTGCCTGAGTTTATATAGAATTCAGTACATACATTCAACCAGCATCTGAATGTAGTGGCATAATGTGTGCCTAGAGACCCCATTCCTACATTCCTAATGAAGGATTTTTCTAGGCTTCACTGTTTAATGCATTTCTCTTATAGTGACACAGTTCTCTTGGCTTGAATCCCAAAGGAATTATTGGGGGGATTCAATCCCACTGGAAGCTAATCCCACTGGGTAGCTTCACTGATTTTAATGAAGGCAGGTAGAAAGCCACATATTAGAAAAAAAATAGCATTTTAAAAAGTGATAGTTGACTGTTTAGATAGGTGGGTGGGAGGATAAGTGAGTAACAGACTGATAGAGAGAAAGCCATGAAGGCTATCACAAATTTGGCTCATATTTTGGTTTTTCTGTGAAATCTTTCTATTTATATAAGACTTCTATGGAAGATCACTGGTTAAAGCTAATATTGATGCGCCCACTGCTCTATTATTCTGGCAATATTTGCATTTGCACCATTTTGCTAAAGTAAGAATCCACTGAACTCTTTGTGGACGGCATTACTGTGTGTCTCCACAAAGTAGGCTATTTAGTGAGAGAAAAAAATCGCACGAAGCTCCTAAAATAATTTAGCATCTTTATTGGGTTTTGCTACTCACCCTTCATTACATAAGTGTTTTCATTTATGGAAAGGATCGTCATGTTAGCTATGGAGTTGATTTTACGTCCTTTATCTATTTTTGGAGTTGATTTTATCTCTTTTTTTCCTCATGGGAACTCAGTGAACAAATTTGCTGGTGTATAAACCCCAGTGGAGATGCCCTATTTATTCAGTGTTGCTTGAATCCTTTATGCCCAAAGGGTTTCATCTAGTTCTATTACTCCATTGTGATATTTTAATATTCTTACTGGAAATATATAGCTGGCTGAAGGCATAAGGATGCTTAAACATACAGGAATAATTTGCATCATCAAAGCTGCTTTAATTTGTGTCCCCTCCTACTAACTGGGGAGATAAATCAGGTTTGGGGATTATAGAAATTTTCCTTCAGTTATACAAAATAAATTTTTAGGAAGAGTTTGTGATTAAGATACTTTAGGTGAGGTGAGATTTAAAGTGAATAATAGATGTTTCCCAGGGAATATTTCTTTTTATTTTTAATTGAGGCACTTTGCCTTTATACTTGCCAAATTTAATCTATATTCTTGATTATTCACATAGGAGTTAAAAATTATTTCGAATGAACCAAATCAGTGTTCTTCAAAGTATGGTCCTGGACCAGTAGCACCAACTTCATTTGGAAACTTACTAGAAACGCAAATTCCCAGGACTCAAATCAGACCTTCTGAATCTGCAGCTCTGAAATTGGGATCCAACAGTCTGCTCTTTAAAACAAACTCTCTAGTTAAATGTGAGACAGCTACAGTTTCAGAACTGCTGTAATAAGTCATCTAACTTACCAAAGAAAAATTGGTTATGAGACCTAAAGTGACTGAACTGCCTAAACATACTGTCCGATTTCACAGAATACTTGCTGCTCAACCTATCAAATAATTTCATGTAAGGTGTACCCGGACAGAAGCAACACATAGAGGAGGTATCCAAAAATTGTATTGAATGAATGAATGAATGAATTCTGTGCAGACCAAGCTTCCAAGTAGGCTTTCCAGTAGTGGAAAGAATTTGTGATTTTAAAATGATCCAATGTGCTACATATTTATATATTCCTATCTATGTTTAAGTAAATTGTTATAAACATTACACATTTTCTCTTAAAATGCTAATAAATGTGTGTATCAGTGACCTCTAAGTGTATATGTCCATACTTTAACTTCTAAAAGAAGCATTAAAATACCTACAAACCACATAGTATGAAAAATATAATTAAATCGTATCAACTAATCTAGTTTTGAACTTGGCTGTCACATGTTGTAAGCAATTGCTAGACTTTCCTAGCTATCACAGAAGAATAAAATACTTACCTCATATATTTATTTATTTTTCTTTCTTTCTTTCATTCTTTATTTTATTTTTTTTTATTAAGTCAAATAGACCTAGATCATGAATACTGGAATTATTGTAAAGACCCATTATACTGAGATGCAAGTTCTAAATTTTAACACACGAACACTAGCTCACTGGACTGTTAAAATACCACTTTGCCCTTTAAAAAACATTAACAGGGTTATTGAGGTAAAATTCCACATATATAATGTGTACAACTTGATAAGTTTTTACAAATATGTACACTGGTGAAAACATCAGTTGCTATAGTCTAGATAATGAGAAAATCCTTCAACCCCCCCCCACATACACACACATTTCCTGTGCAAAAGATTGATTTGTAATCTCTCGCGCCTGCCCTTCTCTATCTCATCTAGGACCCAGCTATTACACATGAATTTTTATATCCTCAAAATTTGTATGTATAAATAGAACCTTTTTAGTATGTGTTGTTTTAGGGAGTGGAGGGATCTGGGGAGACTCTGCCCTTTCAACTCAACATAATTATTTGGAGAGTCATCAATGTTTTATCATGTATAAGTAGGTCTTTCCTTTTTTTTTAAGGGATAGAGTCTCACTCTGTCACCCTCTGTAGAGTAAAGTGACATCACAGCTCACAGCAACCTCCAGCTCTTGGGCTTAGGCAATTCTCTTACCTCAGCCTCCCGAGTAGCTGGGATTATAGGCACCTGCCATAATGCCCAGCTATTTTTTTTTTTGGAGGTCTTTTCTTTGTAATGTAAGTAATATTCCACCATATACATGTACTGTATCACAGGTATTTTACTCATTAACTTAAGCATTTGGGTCATTTCCAGGTTTAGAAATGAAAATATTTAGATAGAGCATTAGTGTATAAATCTCTGTATGGACACAGGTTTTGCTTTCTCTTGAAGAACTAACTATATTTTGAGTGAGTGGGTCATATGAGAGATGTATATTGGCATATTAAGAAACTGACAAATTGTTTTCCAAAGTAGTATTGTGATTTTATGTTTCCTGTATGTAAATTTCTCCACATCATCACCTACACTTGATGTGGTGATTTTTTTAATTTTAATCATTCTACTAGGTAGGGCAGCAATATTGCTTTGTGGTTTTAATTTGCCTTTCCTGAATGACTAATAGAATAGAGCATCTTTTCATATGCTTATTTGCCTTAGATGACTACTTGTTGACATACTCTGGTCATTTTAAAAATCATGTTGGATTTGGAGTGTCTACCTATGGATTTGGAGCTTTCTGTATATATTCTGGATAATTAGATATGTGCCTTTGCAATATTTTCTTGGAGTCTGTGGCTCGTCCTTCTCTCTGTCAGAGCATTGAGAAGAGAAGAAATTTTACTTTTAATGAAGTTTGACTTATCATTGTATTAATGGTTCCATTCATGGACCTCAATTTTGGTTTCATCTATCTAAGAAATATTTTTCTAACCCAAGGTCATAAAGATTTCTTCCAATGTTTTCTTCTAGAAGTTTTATAGTTTTAGGTTTTACATAAGGTACATACTCTATTCTTAGGTAATTTGTATGTATTATATGGGGTTTAGATTGAAATTGCTTTTCTTTTCTCTCTTTCACATCCTTCTTCCCTCCCTTCCTTCCTTCCTTCTTTTCATTCTTTCTCTTTCTTTTGCATGTGGACATCAAGGGTTTTCAAAACTTTTTTTTTTTTTTCTGGAGACTATTCTTTCTCCCTAATTAGACTTTAAACCTTTGTTGAAAAGGCAGCTGTCCGTGTATGAATAGATCTATACCTGTACTCGATTCTGTTCTACTCGTCTATCTTTATAGTATTTATAAAAAGCTTCAAAATAACTAGGCTTACTATGTTATCCTGCAACTCTGTTTTTTCTTTTTCAGTTGTTTTGATATTCTAGTTGATTTAAATTTCCATGTGAATTTTAGAATCCATTTGTTAATTTGTATTAAACAAAAGCCTGCTGTGGTTCTTGATTGCATTACACTAATCTATAGTTGAGTGTAGATGGTGTAGATTTGAGGAAAATGGACATCTTTACAACAATGAGTCTTCTAACTCTTGAACATGGTGTAACTTTCCATTTATTTAAGTTTTCCTTAATTTTCCTAAGAATTCTTCTTTTTTTTAATTTTGAGACAGAGTCTCACTTATCGCCCTTGGTAGAGTGCTGTACCATTACAGCTCAAAGCTCACACAAACCTCCAATTCTTGGGCTTAGTTGATTCTCTTGCCTCAGCCTCCCCAATACCTGGGACTACAGGTGCCCACCATAATGTCCGGCTATATTTTGCTGCAGTTTGGCGGGGGCCGGGCGCCCTACCCACTAAGCCACAGGTGCCACCCTAAGAAAGATTTTGTAGTTATCTATATATTATGTCAGAATTATTCCTAAGTATTTTATGTTATAGATGCTATTATAAACAATGTTTTATTTTTAATTTTCATTGTTCATTGCCACTATATGATTTTTTATGTATTGATTTTGTATCCTGTAACCTTGTCAAACTCTCCTACTAGTAGCTTTTTAATATATTCTATTGAATTTTCTACATAGCTGGGAATGTCATCAGTGCACAAATGTAAGTTTACTATTTCTTTTCCAATCTGAATGACTTTGGTTTCTTTTCCTTGCCTGATTTCATTGGCCGGAACCTCTAGTATAATGTTGATTAGAAGGGGTAAAACCAGGCATCTTCATTTATCTCTCTCATCCCCTTAAATATAATATTCCCTATAGGATCTTGGAAGATATCCTTCACAAAACCAAGGAATTTCCTTTTAATTTATTATTCTTTTTGTGGCCAAATTTTTTAAAATAGGAAGGGATATTGGATTTTCTCAAAGTTTTTTTTTAACATCTTGAGGAGATGATCAAAATGATCATATGGTTTCACCTTTTAGATTGTTAATATGGTAAATTACAATCTTCAAATATTAAAATGACCTTGCACTTGGTGGGGGGGATGAACATCCGTATCCAGACTTTTTGTATATTGTTGCTTTCTATTAACAAAGTTGTTGTTTAGACATTTGAATTTATGTTCTTTAGGGATATTGGTCTCTAGTTTTCTTTTAATTTTCTTCAAATACTAATGGTTCCACAGTCATGCTAGCTTGGTTTAATAAACTGGGAACTATGTTCTCTACTTCAATTTTTTGGAAATTAATGTTTTTTCTTCCTTAAACATTTGATAAAATTCAACATTGAGGCCATCCTGACTGGATATTTCTATTCGTGAGGGAGTATTAAATCTATTGCTTATTCTATCTAGTTTTTGTCCAATTTTTTTTCTTCATCTCTGCAAGTTACTTGGTCTTTTAAAAAATCCTCTATACATCTCTAATTTTTTTGAACACATGGAATACAATATAATGATCCTCATCTACTGATTGTATCATCTATACTAGTTTTGACTCATTTCCATTGATCAATATTCCCCTCATAACGTATCCTGGTTTCTTTCTTCTTTGCATGCTTGGTAATTTTTGGATATAACCTTTGGACACAAGGACATTTCTGTGTTGCTATAAATATTGCCGAGCATCTCTCTGAACTAGAGCTAAGCTACTTGGAGACGATTTGATTCTGTCAGATCTTGCTTTAATGGCATGTTAGGCAATTTCAAAGCAAATCTCTGTCAAGGCCTAATTGCTTTCTACTACCGAGCCATAGCCTTCCTGGATACTATATTTGGTGCTTGTGAATTTTTTGTTTGTCCAATCTGACTCTTGGAAATAATCACTATTGCTAGCCCTATGTGAGTACCAGGCATGTTCCCTTTAATCCTTTTAAGCGGTTCTTTTACTGACTTCAAGTGATTTCCTGATGTTTATCTGTTGATCAGTATTGTGAAGATTACTTGAGGGGCAATCTCTGTAGCTTTCTGGTGTTCTCTCTTACTACAGTCCTGACTTTAATACTCAGGTTAACTTTGTCTGCCTTAGTCGCTCCGAAGTCTTGTTGTGTCTCTTAAACTCAGGGAGTGCATAGCCTTCTGCCTGGGAACCCTTTACTCATCCCATTGCCTAGAAACTATCAAGTGGTAACTAGAATAGTCTTAGGCTTCACCTCATTTGTTTCCTGCCTGTCTTTCAGGGAACTGCTATTCATTATCTAATAAGCAGGATCTTGAAAAGGGGGGAGCTGTTTCGATTTTATTTGCATATTTTTTCAGATTTTTTTGCTTCTTTTATTTCAGGCAGGAGGGAAAATCCACTCCCAGTTGTATGATCTTACCTGGAAGCTGAAAAACTTCCTCTTTAACTGATTTTCCACTGGGCTTTCTCCTTTAACATATTTTGTCCAGTGTATAAGAAAATCTATATTGGAGACAATAAAACAGATATATATGTGTGTGTGTGTGTGTATATTACCTATAAATAGAATTTTCATATTTTCATTTGCATAACTATTTTTAGTGTACCTTGTCATGCCATGAGTCAACATTTTTTTTTAAATGATTCAGTTTATCCCCTTTTTATCCCGAATCCGTTTAAATGAGTCAACATGTTACTAGTTTAAGTTGGCTTCGAGAGACATATCTCAAACTTACATTTATTTCAACCATAGGCAGTAGGAGGGTCATTTTTAATTACAGAAAACCAAAATAGTATTGCTGACCTATTCAGGCATACAACCTTCTTAAATTATACCAGAGAAGGTTAAAAATAGTAACTGAATTAATTTGGTACAGGTGGGTAAATAAATATCATTTTATACTTGTGCTATCTATGCCTTTGTGCTTGGTCGTGATGGTATTCACTGAAATCTTTAGATTATTTGTTTGAAGGATTATTTCTAGTGGTTACTGATTATTTTGAAAAAGTTTGAGTCAAAACAATCAGAATGTGTTTGTTTTCTAAGTTATCTAGTGTTTAATGGTACAGTTTATAAAAACTAAATGACAATGTGTTAACAACTCAGTTGTAATATTTAAATGATAAAACAAGATTTTGAGAAATTCTGTAGAACATTAAAAGCTGTGGGCTTATTAATTAATGAAGTCTCTGAGAGTCTCAGCTATTCAGTAGGCTTCTTCCAGTCACTCAGCGGAACTAGCGAGTATGGCCGTGTTAAAGGGAAAGCAAAGTATGGTGGAGGGGAAGAAAAGCAGCTGGGACTCTCGTGAAGCAGAGAGTATGGTTTATTTAAAGCAAAGTAGAAATATGCATAGACTATTCCAGAGAGAGGAAAAAGGTCTCCCTCATGAGTAAGACCCTGACCCAAAGACAGTTCACCAATATAAGTATTTCATCCTAGCTCCCCCATAATTATCTATTAGAGTTTTTCACATGTTCCCTAAGGTCCTTAGCTATTCTTGTCTATTTTTCTTCATCACAGGTTATCTTAGTTACCACATGTGCCAATTCTCCTTTACACCTCAACAATGATTATCACCTGCTCTTTTCCAGGTATTATATGGTGATGACTAGTAGTCTTGTTACATTTGTAACCTTTGCTGTGTGCACCGTTCTGTAACTGTGACCATTACTGTAACTGAATTTTGTGGAAAATAAGTTTATGCTTGATCAGCTGAGTCACAATGCTCCTGAAACTTGTTTTGCTGTAAGACCCTTTTAAACTTTCTTATCTAGAAAGCCAGACTTTTCTCCTGCTTCCCTGTAGCCCCTTTTGATCCCGAATCAGTTTAAATATTCTGCATTTTCAAGATCATTAAATAATTACCTTCAAAATATAGCTCATTACTTCTATATTACAAACATAATCGGAAAAATAAACATAGGCAAAAAAAATGATTTAGCTATTCTAATTAAAGAATATTGCTGAGTACCTGAGACAGTGACTTAACTGGTGCATTCACTTGCATTTCAAGTCTTATGGGCTCAGGGAAAAAAATTCCATTAATATGAGTACACTTCATGGTAGAGTTGTAATGCATATTCATATCCCTTAAAGAGTTTGAGAAAGCTATACTATGATTATTTCTTTGACTTTTTGAAGATATGTACAAGAAAATAATGATGAAGAAACAAAGTCAACAAGTCTTGTGGCTTTGTACTGAATTTTAGGTCCGTAAGAATGAATGTTCAGGTAGAGAATTAACACCCCTTCAATTACTACGTCCCAAACGGAATTCTTTATCTTCTGTACATCCCTAAATTTCCTTTATTTTTGTTTCTTCCACTTGCTCACACCAAAAGAACTCTGGTTCCTTTGCATTCATACCCCATATTCATCACTCAGGAAATCCTGCTCATTCTACCTTTAGTACAAGTCCAGAATCGTACTATTCCTCCTTGGCCGACACTCTGGTCTGAAATCTATCATATTTTGAGAGTATTATTGCAAAGACCTTAACCTCATCTCCTTGCTTCCCTCTGTGAGCCTTCACAACAAAACAGTCCACGTGATCTGGTAAAGTACAGCGTCTCTGCTCAAGACCTGTGGAGGTCTACATTTCACTCAATCAAACTTACAACCTTGTGGTTACTTAGAAAACCCTAAATAATTGTTTTCAACTCCCCCCGCCCTTTGAGGTCATTGCTGTTCAGTGGTGCTTGTGACATCTTGTAGGATAACCTAAAATTGGTCATTTCATCTGGATAGAAAAGATCATTTCAGGTCACATTTATTATAGATGTAATTTGGAGATTTTGATTATGGAAGCCTAGATTTTCATACCTTGCAAGTTTTATTTTCTGCACATTATAAATGAAAAACTACCGCTTGAACATTTTAAACTCAAGGACATGTTATAAATGGACTATAGTGTTTATCTTGCTGTAAAAATGTTTTTTTAAAATTCATGCTCTTTCAGACACTAGCGATAGATTTTCTGCCTGTGAAACTATTGGATGACTTCTCTGTGTGGGAAGTTTCCATCCTCATCAATTTGTTATCTTCGTAAAAAACTCTACAGCTGTGACACAATAGCCATCATCTATTTAGTCTACAAGTACAAGCATAACTCTGAGATACTGTGGGCTTGGTTCCAGACTACCACAATAAAATGAATATTCCAGTAAAGTGAGACACACTGGCAAACTGTGGTTTCTCTATGCATATAGAAATTATGTTGACACAACACTGTAGTCTATTAAGTATGCAATAGCATTAGTCCTAAAAGGGGAAATATATATATATCTTAATTACAAAATACTTTATTAATAAAAACACTAATGGACTTCTGAGCCTTCAGCGATATGTAATCTTTTTGCTAGTGCAGGGTCTTGTTGACAGTTGTTGAATGATCAGGGCGATGGTTGCAGAAAGTTGGAATGCCTGTGGCAATTCCTTAAATGAAGACAAAAATGAAATTTGCCATTTTGATTTACTCTTCCTTTCAGGAAAGATTTCTCAGTAACTTTGATGCTATTTGATGGCATTTTACCCACTGAAGAACTTCTTTCAAAATGGGAGACAATCTTCTCAAAATTTCTGAATCCCTTCTTGTCATTTCACAATGTTGACAGCATCTTCACCAGGAACAACTTCCATCTTAGGAAACTACTTTGTTCCCTCTCAAGCAGCGACTCCTCATCTGCTGAGGTTTTATCATGAGATTGCAGCAATTCAGTCACATCTTCAGAATTCGTGTTTAATTCTAGTTCTTTTGCTGTTTCCATGACATCTGTGGGTACTTCCTCCATTGAAGTCTTGAACTTTTCAAAAGGGTTTCAATCAAGTTTATCCAAACTCCTGTTAAAGTTTTAATATTTTTACCTCTTAGCATGAATCAAAAATGTACTCAATAGCATCTGGAATCATGAACTCTTGGGAGGTTTCATGGCATGAACCCTTGCCAGGTTTTCAATTTACTTTACCTAGATCCCTTAATGGAATCACTATGGCACCTGTAGCATTATGAAATTTGTTTCTTAAGGAATAAGACTTGAGAGTGGAAATTATGCATTGTAGAATGGGCTTCAGAATGTATATTATGTTAGGAGGCATGAACACATCATTAATCTCCTTACATAAACGCCATCAAAGCTCTTGAGTGACTAGGTGTCAGTGAGCAGTGGCCTTGAGTCGCAGCCTCAGCATCAGGCAGGTCATGGCAGTGATGTCCTTTAGCACAACCTTGTGCTATTGTGCTCTTAGCAGCTGTGGACTTCAGTTATGAAACAGTATCACAGTGGCCATGGAACTGCTGCCTCATTTCTCCCCCAATCCTAGCGGCACAGTGTGGATAGAGACATTGCTTGGTTGAGGAAAGGGAGGGTAGTAGACATCATGTATTGCCTTAGAACCTGATGCTGTGCCTGCAACAGGAAAATCAACTTTGGGCAAAGCCCTATAGTGCCTGATCTTTACCATGACATTATTAGACAAAATAAGGTGCCAAAGACCAACCCTGAGGCAATAGATATATATGATTTCTTAGGCAGAAAATCTAAAATAGCTGTTTAAGGAAACACAATGAAATTTAAAAAGAGACAGAAAAATAATTCAGTAATCTTTCAGAAAATACTTAAAAAACAATTAAATAATTCATAAAATATAAAACAGAAATCCTAGAGCGTAGAAATACAATGAACCACTTGAAGAAATATATACAAGATATTTGAAAGAGTACAGATCAGTTAGAAGAAAGAATTTAAAGAGCTCAAAGACAGGTATTTTGAAAATACACAGAGGAGATAAAGAAAAAAGAATGTAAAGGAACAAAGAAAGCCCACGTGAACCATCGGGTAGCATCAAAAGAGCAAATATTCCTGTTATTGGGGTTTAAGTGGAACTTTAGAATGTCAAAGGCATAGAAAGTTTAGTCAAAGAAGTAATTAGAAGAAAACTAACTTTCTTAAATAAGAGAAAGATAGAAATACCTACACACTGTAGGAAAGTCAAAGGCCACCAACTAGACTCAGTTGAAATAAATGTGCCCCAAGACACATCATAATTAAGCTCTCAAACATCAAAGGCAAAGAGAGGATTCTGAAAGCGACATGAGAGAAGAGGCAAATGATGTATAGGGGGGTTCTAATTTTCCTGGCAGCAAAATTTTCAGGAGAAAACTTCTAAGGCAGGAGGTCACATGATGATATGTGCAAAGGTCTAAGGAATTGCTAACAGAAAACCCTGTACCTAGAATAGTTATCCTTCAGAAATAGGGGAAATAAAGTTTTTCCCATGCAAACAAAAGCTGAGAGAATTTATTACCAGCAGATCTGTCTTAGAAGCAATGCTACAGGAGTTCATCAGATTGAAAGAAAGAGACCCTAACACATAGCAAGAAAACATCAGGAAGTATAAAGCTCACTGGTAAGAGTAAGAATAAAGACAAAACCAGAATACTCTAACACTGTGGATGTGTTGCCCACAAACCACTTTAGTCTTTAGTATAAAGACCAAAAGCCAACATGTAAAAAACAACAACAACAATAACAACAACAAAACAAAACTACAAGTAAATTGTCAAAGGATTGGCAATATAAAAAGGTAAACAGTGAGACATCAAAAATTCCAAATGCGAGAGGGAATGGAGTTATAATGTAGAGTTTTTTGTTTCATTTTTGATCTTTGTGATCAAAGTTAAATTTCTCTCAGCCAAAATTAACTTGTTATAGAGCTGAGACTTTTTTGTAAGCCTTACCATAACCACAAAGCAAAAAGTGATAATAAACATACTAATAATATAAAGCAAGGAGTGAAAATACACAACTAGCAATGATCACCTAATCACAAAGGAAGACAGACAGGGGGAGCTACAAAAAAAACCTAGAAAAAATAACAAAATAGAAGCAGCAAGAACTTCCTTAGCAATAATTACCTTAAACATAAGCGGGTTAAATTCTCTAATTACAAGATATGACATTACTATATTAACTAATGTTAAAAACCAAGGCCCAACTATGTTCTGCTTACAAGAAACTCACTTTGCCTATAAGGAAACCCATAAACTAAAAGTAAATGGATGAAAAAGTGAAGGGGGAAAAAAGTGAAAATTAGAAGAGTGCTGGAGTAGCTATACTTAGATAAACTAGACTTTAAATAGAAAGCTGTAAAAAGAGATAAGGAAGGTCATTGTATAATAATAAAGTAGGAAACTCACCAAGATAAAAAAATTTTAATATATATGTACCCAACATTGGAATATCTACATATATAAAAAAATATTAATAGACCTAAAAGGATTATTATTATCTCTATTTTGTATTTGATAAATTCAAATACAATAAGACAATACAATAAATACAATAGTAATGTGGAACTTCAATACCTTACTTTCATCAGTGAACACATCATCCAGACAGAAATTCAACAAAGAGATGGATCTGGTGAAACCATCTGAGGCTCATGTTTTGCATATTCTTTCTCTTGACTTTATTTTACTTTACCTAAGTCAGATCAATTTCTCTAGTTTCTTATTTTTATCCTATTGTTCTAAATATATTTTTCTGAAAATTGCTTTATGATTTTTTGAATGAATTTGTACCTAATTAACTAAACAAAAAGTGGGGAAACTTCTTGTCAAATGTCCATAGTTGAAGAGGAAATACAAACATATAAACATAAACATATCCAAAGTACTATAAAATGGCTTATCTTCCCATAAATCTCCAAATATTAAATAGATCAGTAATATAAAGCTTCCTAAATCTTGCTATCGTTTCTTTAAAAATTAACCTGACTTATGATCGCTGTGGTTTTATTAAAGTTAATATGTCAGTGAAAGTTTGAAGGGAAACTATGGATGTCCCCTTATTTTATCCTTATTGGAGATTCATTGGCCCTACAGATTCATTACCAAGTGATCCTAAAAGTAGAATTTCTTTTTCTGCAGTGAAAATTATATGATTGCCTTGCCCTTTCATTGTTCAATACCTTTTGCACTTTGCCTATAAATTAGAGTCAGAAAAGAATGATAAAAACAAAGGTCATTTATAAATTCTTATCTATTCCAGGGGAAAATGTTTTAGGAAAGCATATAATAGGAGAGATAGGATTAAGATGAAATATGATTTTTTGTTTGAATCAAGTAGACAATTATGATGATCAGGAAATAGCTATTTTGCTCAGAGGAAGAGGCCAGAAAGAAAATAAAATAAAATAACTTACACATTCCTTCTTACCATTTCAGCTTTGTAAGAAACTTTTATATAATCTGATAAAGTTGATCTTTGTATCATCTGTCTCAGTCATGCCCATAGTTTCTGATGTCAATGAGAGTTGGGAAAAGATTTGAAGCTGATTACCTATTTGGAGATGTTTATTTAATTAAAGGTATTATCTATTTCTAAATATTTTTATTTTCAAGAATATGATTATGTAGTACTTTGTGCAATACTATAGCCTAGTAAAAGCCATTTGGGTAAGCTATACTGTGGAGTTGCATGTGTCAAACCCCAAATCCACTGAGTCTCACATAGAGGGTAATGTACAAGATCATCTCTGGTTCCTGGAAGCCATAAAGAGCTCGTGGAAACAGATGAGTAGATTAAAAAATAAATTAATTAAAGCAAAATACCCTCAAAATATTCCAGAATAAGCCTGGAGACAAGCAGCAAACATGAATAGAAAACAGTAGTATTGGGCCTACCTATTAAATAGGATGATTTCATAACATCTTCACAGTGAGCTTCCTAAAATACTCCACCTGGATGCATCCACTTAGAGCCTACTTGATTAACACAAGTTTCATCAACCCAGAACCTGGATAATAATTATATTCACTAAACATTATGTATTGAGAATTGTTAGGTGTTGTTCTAAGTGCTTTACAGGACAAGCCACTGTGTTACTACCAACCTTGCTTTATAGGTGAAGATTGGGAAGTATTCCATTATGTTCTTTGTCCAAGGTCTGCTGAAACAGAGCAGGATGGGTCAGGCCATCAGGCTCTAGCTTGTGTAATTTTCTTGCTCTGTGCTCTATTTTCTGGTGATCATGAGATGATGTGTAAATTGTGGTACTTTTTCTGGTGAAAATTTAGCAATTCTGACAACTGACCTGCAACTACAAAGTGCAATCAAATGGACTTTTTTAGTAATTGTAGAAAAATGTAGTTTATTGAAAACAAAATGAAAAATGTCCCCAGTGGTTCTTACTGTGGGATATATGCCTTAAAGAAGTAAATTAATTTGGTACCTTTATATTAAATGCCAAGGGAATTACAGCTTCACACAAATTACCATTATATTGATTTTCCTTATGAATTGCAGCAAAGTGATTAAATAAATTTTAATACTTTGTGCTGAGAATTATTTGAAAATCAGAAATCTGTGTGTATTACATAGTTTAACAACAATACAAAGTATTAGATGCAATTCTATTATTAGCCATTATGTGTCTGACTGGATAACCTTTAAGTCCCATTTCAGTGTTAAGATTGTATGATCACACTTATAAGGTCCACATCTAGGTAGGGAATTCAAAAGTACCGTCCAGTGGGATCAGGAATGTGGTACTGTTTGCCTGTTTAAGAAAGGTTTGGATTCCACAATCATCCACACAAGCACCCGGATGGCAGCGCAGCTCTGTTCCCCATGGCAGAGCAGCATCTGAGTTACAATGAACTATACGACTGGTTGTGCCTTTACTGATTACTGTGTTACCCATAAGTTGTGGCAGTGAGATTATGCCCATGGTTACTTTATTTTCCACGAAGGGACCTAGCATTCTGTCCATGCTGAGCAGTACTTAAAATGCTTGCTGGTCAGTATTCCTTTTGACACTTGCTAAAATCAGGTACCTAAATATACCCCCATAACAGTGATATTTCCTCCTTTATTTAGGAGAGTTTCAAACAAAATTGAAGTCAGTAGCATAGAATGTTGAGCTCCTTAGGAAAAAAAATTTCCATTTAAATGCAGGTTAACATTTGTGGTGCACATTCCATTTTAGCAACTTCTATTTCTTTTAAAATCAGACTCTTGGATAATAAAAATAGTACTTCTATTCTTTCTGGCACATAAACATTTTTAGCTCTCCTTGGAGCATCATGCGTGAATGGTGCTCAGTAAATGTTTAGAAAAAAAAGTCAGAAACAAAAACAAAAACAAAACAGTGTTCCTATAGCCACAAGGGATTACTGGCAGACAGGACATTGCCTTCCTACTGAGATACAGCCTTGCTCCCTTATACAGTTTGTGTGCCAGAAGGGAAATTGCTTTACCTCTGAATTATCTGCCAACGTAATGCACTTACAGTGCCACACACAGAGTTGTCAACTTATGCATATTAGTTGATGTGAGTATTCCTTCCTCCTGTTTTCTTGAGATAAACAGTGTCTATCTGTAGAACCAACTATTCTTGGGGCCTTAGAACTGGCAATAGTGGGTAGAATTATATGATACCATAAAAAATGCCTAACCTTTTCAAAGATTAATTTTTTGAGTGCAGTGAAGGAATTATTTCATTAAATAGTTCTTGTTAATATCAACTGAAGCCCTAGATTATTAAAATAGATGGATGGATAGATAGATATGAGATAGATAGATAGATAGATAGATAGATAGATAGATAGATAGATGGATAGGTAGATAGATAGACAGAAAGACAAACAGACAGATAGATTACTCTGGTCTTTGTTACTGTCTTTGTATATTGTCATTTCTTCACCACTCTCACCATCCTATGCCATCCCTAGGCAATTTCCACAGATTTACTGATGCTTTTTTTTTCCACCTTGAGCTTTTTTGCTCTGCCACCATCATCTGGGAGAGATTTTCATCTGTGTGGATGCTCCAGCCCACATGCTCCCTCACAGTTTCTGGCCCTTTGCTATTTACTCTACCACGGAATTCTCATCTGTGCTCACTTCACTGTGGTCTTTCCTAGATCTGGAGATGTTCTACCTCTTGTTTTCAGCCTTTGCACGCACATTACACAAACAATAGTCTTAAACATATTCACTTCGACATGAAATGAAATATAGATACAGAAAACCAGTTGCATGTCTAGCTCAGTGAATTATTGTGAGACTGAAACCTTGTATTTACCACTCAGCTTTAAAAGCAGAACTTTGGTGGAATCTTTCCATGACCCATTTGGATGAAAACTACCTGCTTCCCACCAAAATGATTAGCTACTCTTTTGACTTTTATAGTAATATTATTTTATAGTTATCATTGTCTTACGATTTTTTATAGTTACATCACTCAAATGTTCCTCCTTAGACATTATAATTTTAACCTTGTCCATTCTTGTTTCCTTTTCATCTTTATCTTTTTTTTTACTATTTATCTATTGTGGAGGCCATTTGTTCTGTAGAATTTCTCATAGCCTAGTTTTTTAGTTGTGTGATTCTAGTATAGTATAAGATATTCCTCTGGCCCCTCTAGTTTTGCACATTGGCAGCTGAATCTAAAAACTTGATCAGACTCAGTTTTAAGCTGTTGGGGGACCATATCTTCTGCATAGGTATGTGGATTTTTATTTTTATGATGGCAGAAGTTATTAATAGCCATTGCCTGCATCTACTAATTTATGGGAAAATATAAATAGATAATTTGTCAAATCTATCATTACTTTTTGTTTATTGGTTATAATTATAAAATAATGCTTCTTCCTATCTACTATTTTTGTGTGACAAATGCTTCACTCTTTCACTTTATGTAACTGTGTTTAAAATAATGAATTGGCTCCCTGTCATTTTTCTAAGGTGGCCAATCCATTTACTTTAAGGTATCTTTATGAACTCTTGAATGAAAATATAATTGAAGGATTTTAAATGTTAAAGTTTTCATCCTTGTTGAAGCTCAGATAATCCCATTAGGCCAGGGTGAGTTTCATTCAAGTTTTTAAATTGGTTTCTGGAGTTTTTTGATGTGGCCATAGTAATCTTTGATATATTCCTCATTGTTATAGCAAAAATCCTAGTGTGCTCTCTTCTTGATGTGAGAACATACTATTTATTTATCTAAGAAGGTATAATTTATCTCAGAGGAAGATGGTGTACAAGACCAGAATCTTGATGCTAGGAATATGTCCACAGGGTTGGACAATAAAGTTTGCAAATTCATCCTAGAAAAAGTGCTGGGTCATTGCTTAATATCACCATGGTTACCACATGGCCAAGGGGAGTACTTTATAGGTAACTGTAGTGACATTTAGCAATGAGGTATGTAGCACTTTTTCTAGGATTAGTTCATGAACTTTGTTGTCGGACTTCATGTGATGACAGCCCTGATGGTCATTCCAAAAAAAGAGTCCAAAATGGCTTCGCAGAGTGGGCAAGGTGCTGGCGTTGGTGCTTAGCTGCCCAAGGGGGGTACCTTGAAGGTGACTATAGTGACAGTCAGCAATGAGGTGTGTAGGACTTTTTCTAGGATGAATTCAAAAACTTCCTCGACTGACTTTGTATGTTCTTCATTGTTTTGGGGACATTTCTTTAGACAGAACATCAAAACACTGGACAGAGCCCAGGGCACTGAGGTATAAATATCTCCTGGTGTCCCACTGCTACTCTCAATTCAAACCAGGACTGTGTGGTATTCACATAACTTTTTTCAAAATTTCATCTCTATGACATCTACACCACATAGTCTTATTCTCCAGGAGTATCCCATATGGGAGACAGACTTTCAGTGACCCTACTGTCTGTTAATTATCGCAATCCCTTTTCCTTGACCTGGGACTTACTTGTGATCAATAGGGTATAATTTGTGTTATATTATTACATCTTGTTACCAGATTCTCTTTACTTTAAAGACTCTCTTGCTGGCTTGAATAAATGACCATGTCAGGGAACTGCAAGTGTGCAATTGGCCTATAGAGGCTAAAAGTGGCCTCTAGCCAACAGCCATACCAAGAAAAAAAGCCACAGGTACTATCAAAAACTGAATAAGAACTGAATTCTGTTGACAATCATGTCAATGGATAAGAGGATCCTTCCCTTTTCAAGCTTACAAAGTTAGAACCCAGTTATGGATCACCTCATAACTGCATTTTGTGAGATTCTAAACAGAAGATCTGTTTAAACTATGCCTAGACTTCTGAGATCTAGAAGCAATGAAAAATGAACATACCCCATGTATACTCACTTGCTCTGTCCCAAATTACACACATTATAGTTGTTGAGTAACAATTCTAATACTATGCAATATGATTATTAATAGTAGAAAAGAAGAAAAGAACAGAAGGTAAGGGGAAAAAAGGGAGGGAGAGAGAGAGGGAGGCAAGGAATGTGTTCTATACCTACATTGTCAGAGCATAGAGTCATTATTCATTGTATTCATTATATTAATTAAATATTCATTATATTTTCTACACTTTAACTCTTAGAGACCAAATTCTACATGCAGCTATTCATTTTATTCTCCTTACCAATTCTTAATTCAATGACATAGTCCTTTTAATTTTCCAGACTCCTTCTTGATGGGATTTTTCAGGAAGTACCCCTCAACACAGTGTGTTTTGAGTTCTTATGTGTTGTTTTGTTGTTGTTGTTGTTGTTTTCTTTCTCTTTTCTTTTCTTTTTTTTCATATTTCAGAATATTACAAGGATACAAATGATTTGGTCACATGAATTTCTTTTTACAGTTTAAGTCAAACTTTTAAGTGTACCCATCATCTAGATAGTCTGTGCTGTACCCTTAAGGTGTGAATTTAACCATCCCATCTTCTGCCCTATGACCTGCTCAGTTTCTCCTCAGTTTTACATCTAGTTCAGTTTAGAAGCGGGCACACGTGCTGTTTGTTTCCCATATTTCAATACTTCACGTAGAAGAATGGTCTCCAGTTCCATGCGGGTTGCTACACAGGTATTAGTTCACTGTGTGTGTGTGGCTGCCTAGTATTCCACGGTGTACATATGCTGGATTTTATTAATCCCTGATGTATTAATGAGCACTTGGGTTGATTCCACATCATTGTGGTTGTGAATTGTGCTGTTAAACATTGGAGTACAAGTGTCTTTTTATAAAACAACTTTTTTCCTTTGGGTAAATTATCCAGAAGTGGAATTACTGGATCAAATTGTTCTGCTTTTAGCTCTTTGAGGTATGTCCATACTACATTCAAAGAGGTTGTGCTAGTTTGCAGTCCCAACAGCACTTGTAAGTATTCCTGTCTCCCTGCATCCATGCTAACTAACATTTGTTGTTTTGGGACCTTTTGATAAACACCATTCTCACTGGTGTTAGGTGATGCTTCTTTGTGCTTTTGATTTGCATTGCCCTGATGATTAGAGATGTTGAGCTTTTCTTCATATGTTTAATGGTCATTAGGCTATCTTCTTCTGAAAAGTTTCTGGTTCATGTCTTTTGCCCATTTTTTTAAGAGGTTGTTTGATTTTACTTTCCTTATTTATTTGAGTTCTTTATAGTTTCTGGTTATCAGCCCTTTATCGATATATACCACGTAAACATTTCCTTTCATGTTGTCTATTCACTCTATTGATTGTTACCCTAACTGTGTTGAATCTTTTTAATTTAAGTCCCATTTCTTAACTTTTGTTGTTGTTTTGATTGCCTCTGAGCTTATCATCATAAATTTTCTGCCCAGGTGTTATCTATAAGAGTTTTTCCAAAATTTTCTTCTAGATTTAAATAGCTTCATGTCCTATGTTTAAGTGTGTCATCTATTGTGAATTAATTTTTGTGAGTGGAAAGAGATATGGATCCTATTTCAGTTTTTTATCTGTGGCTATCCAATTTTCCTAGCACAATTTGTTGAACTAGGAATTCTTTTGCCCAGTGTGTGTTTTTGTCCAAGGTCTGCTTGGACAAGGTCAGATGAAAATAGAAATATGGTTTCTTCCCTGAGTTCTTAGTTCTGAGCCATGGATCTATTTGTTTTTATGCCAGGGCCATGCTGTTTTGGTATAGCTTAAAATCTGATAAAGTGATGCCTGGCAACTTGTTTTTATTGCATAAGGTTGCATTGACTATTTGGGGTCATTTTTGGTTTCATATGAAGCATAGAACTATATTTCTAGAAAAAGTGAAAAATGATGTTGGAATTTTAATGGAGATTGAGTTGAATCTATAAATAACTGTGAGTAGTATAGACATTTTTAACAATGTTTTTTTCTGCCCATTCAGGAGAATGAAATGTTTTTCCATCTGTTTATATATTCGGCAATTTCCTTCCTCAATGTTTTGTAGTTCTCCTTATTGAAGTGTTTCACTTTCTTCATGAAATATATTTCTACGTATTTATGGTTTTTGTTACTATTGATTGCTCTGACTAGGGTTTCCAGCACTATATTGAATAGAAGAGTGATAGTGGGCAATCTAGTCTCATTCCAGTTCTAACTGGAAATGCTTTCAGTTTTTCCCTGTTCAGTATGAAGTTGGTTGTGGGTTTGTCATATTTGGCTTTTGTAATTTGGAGATATGTTCCATCTACTCCTATTTTGTTAAAGATCCTTTGTAAAGGTGCTGAATTTTGTCAATTGCTTTTTCTGTGTCTATTGGGAGTATCTTTATTTTGCTTCTATTTATGTGATGAATTACATTCATAGATTTGCATATGTTGAACCATCCTTGCATTTCTAGGATGAAACTGAATGGCTAAAAATATATAAGCCAAGTATCTGTTGTCTTCAGGAAACACATGTAACCCACATAGACTCATTTAAAATGACTCAAGATTAAAGGATGCAAAACATTAAATATTCCATGAAAATGGAGACCAGAAGGAAGCCAGTGTAGCAGTTCTCATATCAGATAAAATTGAATTTAAATCAATACTGAGAAAGAGAGACAAAGATAGTCATTGCATAATGGTGAAGGGAGCAATTCAACAAGAAGACTGAATATATGCACCTAACACAGTAACATATGGATTCATAATGCAAATCCTACTCTATCTAAATGAAATAACAAACACCAGGACCATAGTACCAGGATTTGAACACTCCACTTACAGAACTAGATGGACCTTCCAATCTAAACAGAACATAAGCAAAAAAAAAAAAAAAAAAACTTTAACAGAACTCTGGAATAAATGAGCCTAACAGACATTTACACCACATTCTACCCCAAAACTACTGAAGGTACATCACATCAGCTCATGGGACATTCTCTAAGATTTATCACATCCTGGGCCACAAAACTTGTCTCAACAATTTTAAAAATATAGACATTATACCATATATCTTCTCCGACCACAGTGGAATAAAATTAGAAATCACTTCCAACAGAAACAGTCATCTCTGCATAAAATCATTGTGGAAACTAAACAACTTATTGCCGAACACCAGTTGAGTCAATGAGGAATAAAGATGGAACTCAAACGATTATTTGAACTAAATGATAATGGGAAAACAAGTTATCAAAATCTAAAGAATATAGCAAAAACTGTCCTGAGAGGAAAACTCATGCTCTTAAACACCTACATCCAAAAGACAAAAAGATCACAAATCAGCAATTTAATGAATCATCTCAAAAGGAGATGGAAAAGGAAGAACTTCCAAACCCATGAAAATAAAAGAAAGACAAGATCAGAGCAGAACTAAATTAAGTCAAGAATGAAAGAACTATAAAGAAAATTAATGAAACAAAAAGCTTGTTCTTGGAAAACATAAACAAAATTGAAAGGCCTCTTGCCATATTAGCCAGAAGTGTGGGTTGTGGGGGAAGACTCTATTAAGCTCAATCAAGAATGAAAAAGGGGAAATCACAACTGATATCACAGAAGTATAAAACATTATCCTTGAATGCCATAAAAATCTCCATGCTCATAATCTTGAAAACATGGAAGAAGTGGAAAAAATTTTGGCAACATAACAACCTCCCTACACTTAGTTGAAGAGATAGAACTCCTGAAACTCCCCAACAGACCAATATGAAGTACTGAAATGGGTTTAGCAGTAAAAATTCTTCCAACAAAGAAATCCTGACACTTTCACATCTGAATTTTACTAAACCTACAAAGAAGAACCAGAACCTATACTGCAGAAATTATTCCATAACACTAGAAGGAAGGAATACTCCCCAACTCATTTTATGAAAGTAGTCTCTCCTTAATGCCAAAGCCAGGAAAGGACACAACAACAACAACAACAACAAAAAGAAAACTCAAACCAATATACCTTATGAATTCAGATGCAAATTTCTCAATGAATTTTAACAATCTAAATTCAGCTGCACAGTTTCTGGATTTTATGCTTGAAATTTTTCTGGATACAACAAAACAACTTGCTCATAATTTCTTCCCTTGAATATCTTAAATATGTATTACATTTTCTTCTGGTATAAAATATTTGTGTTGAAAAGTCTGATAATTCATTGTCTTTTTCCTGTAAATCACTTTTGAATAGATGATCAAAGGAAATTTTTCCCTTTGTATTTAAAGTTTTATAATTTTGTTTAACATGTTTTAATGTTGATTTCTTAAGGTCAGTATTCTCAAAGAAATGTTATACATATTCAAAGTGCAGCACCAGTTTTTTTCTTTTTAATTTCCAGGAAAAATCTCAAATATTTGTTCACTTTCATTATTTTGGTTTTCATTTTATGGGAACCTTACTTTTATTACTTATCTTTCAGTATTTTACTTTGTATTTCACTTTATTTGATCTCATTTATTATTTATTGTTGATGTCTAAGTTTCAGTTTTGCCTTGTATTTCCCATAATTTGTCTTTTTATTCTTCTAGATTGGTCAAAATTTATGAAATAATCTTTGGCCTTTATTTCCAATTTTTTCTTTAGTTTTAAAACTCAGGGTTTTTTCCAATTATAATTTTTTTTTCTAATTGTGATTTATCGTCAACTCTAATGCAATTTTCTTAAAGTCTTTCTGGTTATTTGAAATAGCAAATAATAATTTTGATGTGTTTTGTGACCATACCCTTCTGTCATACTTTTTATTGTTTGTAGAAATATTATATGAAACTGTATCTGTAATAACTTTATGAGAGTTAATTTGATCCTTTCTATGTAAATTCGTATTTTTTCTGAACTTCTAAATGGAGACAAGTTCATACATGTTTTCTCAATTTACATCATTCCTTCTTTTGTTGAGTTGTATCCAGTTAAATAACATGACAAAGAACTTTTGTGTTTTCCTGGTTCCTAAGCCTCCTCTCTCTTATTTCTTTGTCTTTTTTCTTTTTCATTTCTACTGCCACTGCTTTGCTTCAATTTTGATCCCGCTCATGGTAATTTTTCCTCAGTGTGTTGCTCTACCCAGAAGTGGGTCCCTGACTAGCCAATTTGGAGAGGTTATGGGGCAAAGGGGATGGTACTCCATACCCACCTTTTAACTTATTGGTTACAACTTCTCTCATGTGTAACTTCTGATGTCAAATTGATCCACTGTATTTTTCAGCAAATACTATTTAGCCATTCTGAGTTTCTATTCTGGGGTTTGTCAAATAAACAACACTTATCTCTCCTGCATCCAGAATTGATGAAGGTTATTGTCATTTACGTTGCATGATTCCTGGAGAATGTTTCTCATCGAGTTTTGTTATGATATTTCCTAGTCGTTTGGGATTTGCTACCTCGTTGCTGAGTTTTGGTATGTATTAGAGCATTTAAGGAAGTTTCAACGCTGTGTCACCACCATTGCCTCCACTCTGCCAAAATCCTGTGTTCTATTTTTGATATCTTAAACCAAATTACTAAATTTCCTGTCATATAGGTGCTATAAATTTAGACCTGCCACTACTTTACATAATTAAACCTTTCCTACAGCTCTACCAAATCTTCAATTCTTTATGACTCTTAACTTTTTCAGTATTTTAGTCCTTATCTATTCAGTCAGAATCCCGGGATTAGTCAATCACTTTGAAGTATGCAAGAATGCTGTCATTTCCCTAATCTTCCTTTCCTTTTCTAAACAATTCTTGTCAAACTTGCATTGTGTTTTAAGCTAAATTTCCTGCTTTTTTGTCCTTATGTATCTATATCTACCAAGCATCACTGGAAATTGACAAATGGAGTTGATGGACACAATTAGAGATGTAATTTCCAAATTCTTTCAAACATCAAGAGTTGACTTTTTTTTTTTTTTTTTTTTTTTGAGACGGAGCCTCAAGCTATCCCCCTGGGTAGAGTGCCATGGCATCATGCTCACAGCAACCTCCAACTCCTGGGCTCAAGCGAGTCTCCTGCCTCAGCCTCCCAAGTAGCTGGGACTATAGGCGCCTGCCACAACGCCTGGCCATTTTTTGGTTGCAGCCATCACTGTTGTTTGGCGGCCCGGGCTGGACCCGCCACCTTAGGTGTATGTGGCTGGCGCCTTAGCCGCTTGAGCCACAGGCGCAGAGTTGACTTTTTAACGTGCACTGGTAATTCTTTGTCTCCACTTACCACCATTTCACGTTCTCTCTAGCAAATTCTAAATCATTACCAGTCTTCAAAAGCCCTCAAGCCACTCCTCACAACTATTAGGAGATCTGTTTTTTACTAACTCCCAAGAAAATCAATTCTATCAGATGCTATCTGTATTTCCTCAATTCTAACTCTAACCTTAGACAGGTAAATTATTTCCTCCTTTCTATTCCTGCCCTCCAATGCCCCTCTTGCTTATATTTTCAATATGTAATGACATTCAGTGACTCTGTAGCCTTAATTGGAACTCTAGCTCTAACCCTAGGCTTCATTTTCTCCTGGCGTTGCCAAAGATCTTTGCCTCTTATTATTCTGATAGAAATACATCCCTCAATAACTCCCCTAGTTTACTAAGCTAAGCTTTATGGACTTGGTTCCTTCACAATATTTTGTGTTTGAAACCAAATTTTATTTCATTTATACATTAAGCTCTTTTCTTTTACAAATTCAGGAGTTTTAATTATATTTTAAATGTTAAAGATCCAGTATTTCAATAGCATCTTTTATATATTTTTTATTATTTTGAAATCCACTTTTCTCCCTTAACATTAATCTTCCCTATTCCTTTTCTTTTCTGTTTGATAATACTTCTTTTCCACTGCTTCCTCCTCTCCAGTATTTTGATGATTTTCAGCCAAATTTCCTATAATGTTTATATTTTCATACTACATATTCTTCCTGATTTATCCGTTGAATCTTTCTTTTTTTCAGTTCACATTCTTGATTGCCTTAATTAAGAACTTTATCTTATCTGGCTAACACAGTTTTATCTAGCAAGCCTCACTACTTTAAATATTTGAATACCACCTGTATACATTTAACTCTTTTGTTGTAATAATTTTGATAGTCACAACCATCCATTTGAATGTAATATAAGAATTCAGAATTCACTAAATCTCTTACCTTTCTTAAAGGAAAAGGAAAACAGTGATGATTTAATTTGTCATGAAATCATGTTTCTGTAATGGGTGAGATAAATTTAATGAACTATTTAATGGGAATCCTTTTCTCAGCTGAAGTATATTTTGAGAAATGTGAGAAACCATGGTTATAAATCTACACAATGCCTCATTAAAACCATTTATAGAAAATGCATTTTTCATTCTTAATGGTGAAACATGAATAATTTTGTGCATTTTTTCTTTAATCTTTGTTTGGTTTTCAGAACAATTATGTTGTTTCCAACAATAACAACAACAAAAACTCATAAAATTTAAGAAAATGCTAAACTTTTATTTCTTGTCATGTTAAGCATACCTTGGAGACAGCCACGTGAATATCTTTCATGTTTCTAACATTGAGCTCTGAGTTCTCAGGCTATCTGGTGTACCTCTGAGAAAATGCTAACCTCCACTTCTTCCTCTCCCCAGGGCACATACTCACAACAAAGTACCGTGACTTTTCTCTTTGCTGACTTCCTTATGGGAGCTCTTCTTTATTCTACCCAGAAATGGGGGAAATGTCTGTCACCAGCTTTGGTGTAGTTGTATCAACAGAGCTCTCGTTGATTTGGCTTTTGTGTGTAGTCTCTTGCTTTTTAGAAGCTAAAAGCCAGTCCGTGAAGATGGTCAGGAAGAGCTATTAAGCAATATCCTTAACTTCTCTCCTCCTTTCCACAGATTAGCCATCTTTCTTCATCCAAACTTCATATAAATAGATACCAAAGTAGACAGGAAGCTTTTACAAACCTCATTCCAGTATCTCTTTAGGTTCATACCCCATAGGACCATATGGCATTACAGAAATTTGTACTAATTGGAGGAATATAAAGAAGGAATAGGAAAATGTGTGGTTTATATCCTTCTCTAGCATGCGGATAGGAAAGGCATTCTATTTACCATAGTATTTGATTCGCAATTACATTAGGGTTTCCCTATCCTTGATGATAATCTATTATTATTTTCCCAATTGTTTTCAATGGAACAAAAGTAAATGTGGCAAACAATTAATGTGTTATAATACTTTGGTGGCGGATGGCTTATAACAAGCTTGTAAAATACAAAAGTCTATATAAAAATAGTTCACAACTGAATCCGTGTATTTCAGGATTCTTTTGGATTGCAAGTGACAGAAATTCAACTTGGACTAGTTTAATCATAGGAGAATTAATTCTGTGAATATCACATGCTCTTCAAGGAGGAATTCTGGATCATTGAGAAATCATCTAAGCCTCAGGAACAACTAGCAAGCAAGACTCAAACAACATGAGGCCTCCCTCTTCATCTCTGACCTCTGTTTTTCTCTACATTTCAACTTCATTCTCTGTCTCTGGATATATATACATATATCCCATGTATATATCATATATCATAAATATATCATATATATCTGACATATATGAGGTATCTCATGTGTATATGTCTATCATCTATTTCCTCCTGCACAGGGCAGGAAACATGGCTACTCTCAGCTCAACTCTGAATTTCACTGTTAAATAAGTTCTCTTGTCCAATTGAAGTTTTTTTTTTAATCTGAAGAGAGGACTCTGATGGGCATGGATTGGGTCATGTATTTACCCTTATGCTATTCAAATATGTGAAGGCAGACATGGTAATAAAATTATAGGAAGTAGTTCCCTCCAAAGGGGAAGTCTTGGATAGAATGAGGAGGGAGAAGTATTTTATTGGACATTATTAAGGGTTATCCTTTTATATTCTCTTTTTATCAACTGAGACTAGGACAAAAATACATTTCAAAGTAAATTTTAAAAATTTTCTAGAAATTATTTCATGATATTCAATAAATGTGAATTGTAACACACATACACACAAAGATAAACACACTATGTATTCACTTTTCCAGTAAACTAAAGATTATTTTTCTTTACTGAAGATGAGTTTTAATAATCTCTAATGATTTTCTACATAACTTTTTTAGTCTGGAAACCAGTTGACTAAACAGTAATTCAGCCCTAGTCCCAGAATTCAGTTATCTCCCTTTTAAGGAATGACTCCTACTCTGGTTCAATCTCCTTCTAAAATAACTATTTTGTGATAAATTATTAATTCTCACTGGTTATACAACTATTTTCTTCATTCCATATTTTCAGGTCCGTACTCCCTGGTGTTTGTGATTTAGGTTCAATCGTAGATCTATTTTTAGTTATTTAAAGAAACTCTTTACTGTTTTCCTTGAAGGTTGTACTAATCTGCAGTCCCACCAACAGTGTGTAAGTGTTCCTTTCTGAATCCACAGCAGCATGTATTATTTTTGGACATTTTAGTAAAATCCACTGTAGCAGGTGTAAGGTGATATCTCATTATGGTTTTAATTTGAGTTTCTCTGATGGTTAGTGACATTGAACACTTTTTCGTGTGTTTGTTGCCCATTTATCTGTCTTCTTTTGAAAAGGTCTGCTCATGTCTTTTACCTACTTTTTAATGCTTTTTTTACTTGTTGATTTACTTGAGTTCTTTGTAGATTCTGGTTATTATCCCTTTATTAGATATATAGCTTGGGAATATTTTCTCTCATTCTGTAGATTTTCTATTCTGTCAATTACTTCCTTAACTGTGCACAGCTTTGTAATTTAATCAAGTCCCATTTATTTATATTTGTTGTTGCTGTAATTGCCACTGGGTCTTACTCATAAATTCTTTGTCTACTCTGATATCTAAAGGAGTTTTTACCAATATTTTCTTGTAGAATTCTTATGGTTTCAGGCTTACATTTAATTCTTTTATCCCTCTTGAATTAATTTTTGTGAATGATGAGAGATGTAGACCCTGTTTCATTCTTCTACACATGGATAGTCATTTTCCCAGCACCATTTATTGACCAGGGCTGCTTTTCCCCAGTGTATATTGTTGTCTGCTATGTCAAAGATCATTTAGCTGTATGTGAATGGTTTTATATGTAGATGCTCTTGTCTGTTCCATAACAGTGTCTCTGTTTTTGTGCTAATATCGTGTTTTTTGGTTACTCTAGCCTTATAGTATAGGCTAGACAACAGACATTTATAGAACATTTTACCCAATAAACTATGGAGTATACATTCATTTTATTAGCATATGGAACATTTTCCAAGATTGATCCTATCTTAGGCCACAAAACATGTTACAAGTTCAAAAACAATAAAAAAATACCATGTGTTATGTGTTTTCACAGAAGACAGTGAAATAAAACTAGAAACTGATTCCAAGAGTAACATTTAATTCTAGACAAGCTCATGAAGACTAAACAACATGCTGATAAATGACTACTAGGTAAATAAGTAAATTAAAATGGCAATCAACAGATTTCTCAAATTGAACTATAAAGGGGACTCTGGCTATCAGAATCTATGGGATTCAGCAAAAGCAGTCCAAAAGGAACAATTGATAGCCTTAAGTGCCTCTATCAGAAAGAAAGAAAGATCAAAAACGGAAAACCTAATAACACATTTTATGGACTAGAAAAGGAAGAATAAACCAAGCCCAAAGTCAGTAGAAGGAAACAAATAACTAAAATCAGAATAGAACTAAATGAGATGGAAATCAAAGAAATAAACCAAAAAATACAAAAGATCAATGGTACAAAAAAGTTGGTTCTTTGCAAAGATAACCAAAATTTTTAGACCTCTTCCTACATTAACCAGGAATAGAAGAGGAAAGACACAAATAAGCTCAACCAGAAATGAAAAAGGAGATAATTACAACTGATGCCACAGAAATACAAGATATCATTAGTAAATGCTATGAAAATCTCTATGCACGTAAGCTTGAAAACATAGAGGAAATTTACAAATCCTGGGAATAGAACTCCTGAATGAGCCAATAAGGAGCAATGAGATTGAAACAGTAATAAAAAAAAATCTTCCAACAACAACAACAAAAACTCTAGGCCAGAAAGAATCACAAATTTTATGAGACCTAAAAAGAAGAGTTGGTACCAATGCTGCAGAAATTATTCCTTAGCATCAAGAAGGAGGGCATCCTCCCTACCTTATTATACAAAGCTAGTATCATATTAATACTAAAGCCAGGGAAGGACAAAAGAAAACAAAAAAACTACACACCGATATCCTTATGATTATAGATGAAAAAAATCCCCAATAAAGTAATAGCAAACAGAGTTTAATGTCACATCAAAAATTTTAAAAATCCACCATGACCAAGTGGGGTTCATCTCAGGGATGCAAAGATGGGTCACATACATAAATCAATAAATGTGATTCACCTTAGAAACAGAAGCAAAAACAAAGACCATGTGATCATGTAAATAGATGCAAAAAAAAAAAAGCATTTGAAAAAATTCATGATGAAAACCCTTAATAAACTAGACATAGAAGGAACATTTCTTAAATTTATAAAGGCATATATGATAAACCCATAGCCAACATAATACAGAATGGGGAAAAGTTGAAAGCATTTCCACTTATATCTAGATTTAGACTCTTATCCAGAGTAATCAGGCAAAATAAAGAAATAACTGTATCCAAATTGGGAAAGAGGAAGTCAAACTATTGCTTTTTGCTGACAATACCATGTTTCCCCCAAAATAAAACCTACCCAATAAATAAGGCCTAGCAGGATTTCTATGCATTTGTTAAATATAAGCCCTACCCCAATAGTAAGACCTAGTGATGGGTGTGGCTATGCAGAGATGCTGCATAGCAACGCCATGCATTTTGGCCCAGAGCGGTAAGGAAATCTGGAATACCTTTTATCTGCCACAGCTTTCTCCCAGCCGTTTGCACTTGCACAGGTGCGCATGTGGTAACTTCAGTCACAGGCATCCTATTCTGCACCTGCAAACGGCTAGGGGAAAAGAATTCACACATCACTAGCACCAGCCCCACCAACAAGGTCAGCTCCCCCTGTCAGGTTCCAGAAGAAGATGACTTAACTGTATTTGAATAAATGTAGATTGTTGTATTATACTTAATAAAAATAAGACATCCCCTGAAAATAAGCCCTAGTGTGTCTTGAGAAAAAATAACGA
This sequence comes from Otolemur garnettii, assembly GCF_000181295.1. Classification (NCBI taxonomy): domain Eukaryota; kingdom Metazoa; phylum Chordata; class Mammalia; order Primates; family Galagidae; genus Otolemur; species Otolemur garnettii. The sequence continues at coordinate 6,994,599 of NW_003852430.1, read as the reverse complement.
TAAGACAGTGTTTTTTTTTTCAGTGAAACATGGTATGATATCTAGAATACCCAAACACCCCACCAAGAGACTCCTGGAATTGATAAAAATTTCAACAAAGTCCCTGTTTACAAAATCAGTATACACAAATCAGTAGCATTTCTGTATACCATTAACAGTAAATCTGAGAGTTGAATCAACAACTGAATGCCATTCACAATAGTGATGAAGAAAGTAAAATACCTAGGAACATGTTCACCCGAGGAGGTAAAAGATCTCTACACAGGGAACCACTAAACACTAAGGAAAGAAACCAAAGTTGACACAAACAAATGGAAAAGTATACCATTCTCCTTTATTAGTAGAATCAACATGGTTAAAATATACACAGTACTTAAAGTGATTTACAGATTCTATGCAATCCTTATGAAAATACCAAGGTCATATTTCACGGATCCACAAAAAATAATTCTGCATTTCATTTGGAACCAGAAAAGGTCCCAAATAGCTAAAGTAATCAAAAGCAGAAAGCACAAAGGTGGAGACATCACATTATGAGGCTTATATAAGAGATGTATATATACATCTCTTATATATATTAACTTTATGTAATTGAGAATCTGTTTGCGGAGTCATAAGAAATATATTTCAAAATTCAGAATATATTTTGTATGTACATTTTGAATTTGTACTTTATTCATAAATGTACTTATTTGTATTCAGGAATGTTATACATTTTATGGCTCATCATCTTTCATTTTGCTTTGGCCACAAGAAAAGTTATAGTCAAATGTCTTCCTTGTAGGGCCTCCATGCTTGCATATCTATAGGTACTAATTTTTAAACCACTAAATTGCATGTTTTTATTGTAAAAGTTCTATCTATAAAATAAAGAGGATTACAAGCTTTAATTGTAATACATATTCAAGTACATATTCCTGAAACTGGGATTTTTACTTGTGTGTGAACTCAGAATGTGTCTGTCCTACCATCATTTCTTTTAGCACAGACATTAGGAATCCAATTAATATTTGTCAAATTCAATGAAATGTCATTCTCTTCATGATACAAATTCTGCATTTTCGTTTTTCTGTAGGATGAAATAATTAGGTACAAATATTTAAATCAGGTTGGATCAAATTTTCAATTTTCCTTTGTTGGTGAAATTCCTTTTTCCTGTTGCTTACAATTTAATAACTGAATGCAGTACTATTGGAGAAAACCCTCAAATGTTGTGTGTGCTTTTCTGAAACTATACATGCAGCATTAAATTTGTCTGACACTTTTCTGTAGTGACAAATATACAATGTAATTAAATTTTTCCAATTCTTCATAAATGCTAATACCCGATTCTAGGCTATGCAATAAAACCAGAAATGTAGTAAGATTTCTGGTGATTGTTACTTTAAGTAAAGCCATTATTATTTTATAAGAATGATTATCATGTGAATCCATAATTAATAGTATATCAGATTAATAGACAAAGCACTTTCTATTTAAAATAAGAGAGGAAAACATAGCATACTAAATAAGAATATAATGGAATACATATCCTTCCACAGAAAAACTCAAGATTACTTTGTTCACAGTGGACAGACAGTTATGGATCATGGTGAATTATTGTTAGTGCTTAGTTCGTGATTTAAAGCAATTGTTCGCAGATATGCTGCACTAAATTATTCTTGTAGGCTTTGCTACCACGTTGATTATCAGCCCTTTTGCAAGTCAGTTGGGAGTGCAGTTTGCCTACAGAGAAATAAGATATTATGGTACAGATTTGGGGAAGAAAATGTTTAGAAATGCAGCTGGTTTCTCTTCTCTAAGGGCAAGTCTCCCAACAATGACACATAGAAATGTTCCCTTCTAGTAGCAAATGCAAAAAATATTGATTGTCTCTAAAGTATGTCATTTGCCATTTTGCATCAGAGCACTTTAAAACCTTTTAACACCACGGAAGTAGAAACTGGAGTACATTAAATGTACTTTCTGTGGTATAATTTTCTTCAGAATGTTAGATCTTAGGTATAGAATAATTATTACATTTTGTGAACACTTTTATGAATTTAGTAACTTTTTCTTTCAATTCCTGGTATGACTTCTATGCCTAAATAATTACAAAGAAGTAATCCTTTTCTAAGTTTCTCTGATACAGATCAAATTATAAATTAAAATGCTTTTCATTTAGAAGTCAAATTATAATCAGTTTTACCTTCGTTTTGAGGAAAACAGTCTTAGAATTTTTTTAGCTATCCAGGAATAAAAATATACTATTTGTAGATCATAAAACTCGATAATTCCAATAATCAAAATTACCTGGCATATTCAAAAATAGAAGTTACAATTTGATGTATTTGTCTGATGTATTTGTAACAACTTTGATAAAATAAAAGAAACCACACACCAACCCCCTATGTTAACATCATCCTTTACTTGCGTACCATTTTATGGTGTGGATCATAAGATTCTAGAACTGTGAGTCCATATGTTTATGAAAACATTCTAGATTATAGTTAGAAATTTCAAAATGTCTCAATCACTTGGGATTTCTATCTGAGCAGTTTTATATTCCTAAAACATGCCAAGGTGTTAGGTGCTGAGAGTGAATTGCAAAATTTCCTGGACACTCGGGAATTTTGCAAACGTGTCGTGCATTTATTCTCAGCAACATTTATGAAGATACTTGGCTGTGCACTACAAACATGGACAATGGAATGATGCACATTTTCACCTGTATGGTAAGATTCCTTCTCACTTGTGTTGTGAAGGGACTTAGAAAAATAAATGTACTTATGATATTTTTATTAAAATAAAAGGAAATGCTGAGGCTCTTAACACTATTTCAAAATATCAGGGGGTGCACATGTTTGGTGTATATCCTTTCTTTTTGACACAGATTGAGTCAAAGTTGTAAGTGTGCCCTTCACCCAATCAGCGTGCACTGTACCCAGTAGTTGTGAATTTACCCATCTCCTTCTGATATACTCTGTTTGTGCCCCATCTCTTCCAGCCTTGTGATATATTATCTCTCTTATTTATTCTCAATTCATGTCTTCCTTTCAGTTTAATTAATAGAGCACCTACTATGTGTCAAGCTATTAGTATGGATAGTGAATCAAACTGAAGCCCTTATTTAATCACTGTGATTGTGTGAACCAAAGGCCAAAAAAGTGGCCTGGGCCATTTTTCTCCCAGGGGTGGTACCAAAAGAGACAGACTGATACCTCACAGATGAGAGGAACTGTCTCAGGGCCAAGGAGTCACAACAAAGGACTCTTGGCTTTCTGGACTGGGGGATGGGAGATAGAACTGAGGAGTGGGGGATAGGACTGGGGAAAAGGAGAAGCAGAGAGGCTAAGTGTAGAAAATTAGTGAATTGGCTCTAGGGAAACGGTCTCATTCAAGATCCCAGATAAGAAGATATGGTGGAGTTGCTTGGAGCTCAATACAGGTACGCATATGGGCAGGGCTAACCTGGGAGCCTGAGGCCTTGACTGCAGCTCTTTCCAGAACATTACAGTGCATAAGCTGTACACTGAGGCCTCTGGTTAGACTGAAAAGATAAAAGGTAGGATTTTGACCTAGTATCATACTTCTCACCATGTGATATGCAGTAATAAGAATAAAAGAAAATGATTAACATGGTCCTTGCTCTTCAGGAAATTAAATTTGCCCAATAAAACTTTTTCCTTTGAAAGCAATAATGTATTCTGCAATGCTAAATATAATAACTGATGCCAAAGTTTCTGCAAGGCACTGAAGCAAATCTTCCTTGTATTTGTTTTATTTTTATTATTTATTTGTTCATTCAACAAACGCTATTAGCACTCACTCTATACTAGCCAATGTCAGGCCCAGGAAACGGGATGGCCAACTAACAGATTTGCTCCCTAGGTATGTACTGTGAAAGCCCCTATTATGTATCAAATGGCATCAAGATCCTTCAACCTGGCCTTTGAATACTTAATTATATAATTCTAAACTAACTTTCTAGTCAAAAAGACCTCTCAGCAAACACCTGGGAGAGGACTTTGCACCACATTCCAGGTGACAACGCTATCTACTAATCTTTCAACGCAAGTTAAATATCCATGGGTACCTTGAACTCCTCGAAACGTTCATGAACATCTGCCTAACTCCCAACTTCACCATCTCTTCATCTTCACACAAGTCTTTGTAGCACTTATCATAACATAATTTTTATGCGTTGTGTCTTAGGCTAGTTGTCATATGAAATCATAGCTCTTTGTAGAACAGGTGAGTTTTCCTTTTGTGAAATCCAGAGTAGCATGTTTGCTATACACTTTGTGAGAACACAACCTGCATCTATCTAGTTAATTCACTGTGGTTGTCTAATTCATTTTTAGCAGATGTGAAAAACTCTTTACTAAAAAAAAAAAAAAAAAAAAAAAAAAAATTAAATTGTACTATAATAGAGCTGACAAAAATATAGAGAGGTGTAGATAAATTAACATATGTATTAAAGTTAATTTCATCAGTAAGACGTGTTGAGATGTCTGGACAACCACATGCACACAAAAAATGAGAACAAAAATATTATAAGAAAAATCTACATGTAGATTGACCAAAAGAAATCTCTTGATGCCATTAACATAGAGAGATTATTGCCAGGCCACCAGAAGGGTGGTACACAGAGGTTAGCCCTAAATAGGCTATTGGATTTAGGGACTGAAACCAGGGCTTTAGTACCCAGAGACATGTATTATATTTCCTTAAATAAGGTTATTTCACTATGCCCACCATAGTAAAGTGAAATTGTGCTCATGGCATAAAAACTGGGACCATGAAGAGTTACTCATCTGTGAAAATGGGACCAGAAAAATGTACACCAATGACATGCTGAGAGGAACTAGAATACAGAGGAAAATCTGCCATAATATATTAAAACCCCAGCCCCATGCCAAAGGCAAGTGGGGATGTGCGCACACATTCTCATATGGCATAGGAAACTTGAGCTACTAAGATTTATATAAAATATCATTTATGAACAACAGAAATTTATTGCTCACAGTTTTGGTGGTGGGGAAGTCCAGTGCCAACAGATTAAGTGTTTAGCTCATTCTCGTCTTTGCAGATGGTGACACCTTCTCACTGTGTCCTTACGGGCTGGGAAGGGTGAGAAGCTTCCGCAGGCCTCCTAGATAAGAGCACTGGTCTTACTCATTTATGACCTGGTCACCTCTTAATACCATCTCCTTGAAAGGACACGAGCAAACACTCAAACCATAGCACAAGAATTCCAACATCAGGAAATACCATATTGAACCAAGTTTGACCACAGTTTTCTCTCAATTTTCTTCTATTTCTCTCTCCCTCTCACACACACGTGTAATAGTATATAAAAAAGAAGATACATCTACAGATAATAAACTAAACTTTCCCCTTAGGAAACTAAAAAAAATAAACAAAACCAAAGCAAGTAAAAGGAAAGAAATAATATTAAAAGTCAAGAAAATAGAGCGTTAAAAACAAACCTAAAAGTTGTTTTTTTGTAAGAATCAGCAAAATTGGGCAGCACCTGTGGCTCAAAGGAGTAGGATGCCAGCCCCATAATGCCAAAGGTGGCAGGTTCAAACCCAGCCACGGCCAAAAACTGTTAAAAAAAAAAAAAAAAGAATCAGCAAAATTTGGAAACATTTAACTAGATTGAAGAAAGAAAAGAATGAAAATACTAAATTAGAAATGAGAACGAAACATCACAGCTGATCTTAAATTAATAAAAATAGTGCCACATACCTCATGGCTGAATATCACTGTGTTCACCTTCAAAGTACCCTGCTCAGCCTCTGGTGACTGTACTGATATTTAGAGATGAGGTGGGTAGCACTTTTTTCTAGGATGCATTTATGAACTTGGTTATCTGACCTTGTAAACATAGCTGACAAGAGATTTATATTATGTGACGTTTACATAAAAGATTTGCTTTAGAAAGCCAGGATTTCATCTAATGCCAATAATTAAAAATTATGGTTGCATTACAGCCTACTTAAAGAAATTTAAAATTCTCATAAATAAGAATACAGTTGACATTAAGATGTTATTTTCATGACTATTTGAAAGGCTAAAGAAATATCTTAATTAAGTATTAATGGGGAATATATGCAGATAAAAATAGAATTATGTAGCTACATGTCACTAGACTGAGTGTGTATTTAATCATTTACTTCTACACATGACTCTGAAAATCTCATCTGCCTCGCACTTCAGATATATTTTTATTTAGATAATTGTACATACCGAACTAATTAGAGTTTGGTTTTGAGCTGTAGTTATAATTAACATTAGGGCTATTTTTTAATGTTAATAATTTTCACTCAAAATAGTATTTTCAGTGAATTGAATCTCTAAAAATAAAAACGTGAGCTTGGAGAAGGTGTTCCCAGAGTGGCATAAATATGGCAGTGATGGGGTCTCGGAAGGCATTTGAGGATGTCCCACACAGGAGGAAAAACATTTAAAATATTTGCAAAGGGCCTTTAGTTGTCTCTGTATGAAAAAAAAAATATGATTAACACTCGCAAAAGTGCTGAAGCATAGTAAAGAATTATTTATAGAGGAATGAATGGTACATAAATTGTGTATGTGTTTGTGATTAAAATTCACGTTCGAACGCTCTTATCGGCACGTTCTCAAGTTTCTTTGCTTTTTCTGCAAAACACAGACTGTTCATAAACTATAATTTGATTTTAACACAGGGTATGTTATTTTGAAACATCTGAGGCAAATATTGATTAGGAACACAATATAATCTATCAACACATTTAAAAGGACCTACATTTTTATACATAATATCTTTTTTTTTAATGTCAGATTACATATAGGTATAAACAATTAGGCTACATCATCTGTGTTGATTCTATAAAAGCCCAAGTAAAAAGCCATAAAAGCCGGGAGGTGCCACATACCCTGATGTTGCACCCATTAGGTGACGGCACATCAATCTCCCTCCTTGTTTCCCTGTCTCCTGTCCCGCTCCCCCCTCCCCTACTTGAATTTAATTCTGTTCTTTTTCTCTTATGTGGACATGTTAGTTTCATATTGCTATTGAGTACACTGGATGCTTCTATTTCTACTCTTGTGGTATTTTCTTAGGAGGATGTTCCCCAAATCTATCCAGGTAAATACAAAAGATATAAAGTCTCCATTTTCTTTATGGCTAAACAGTAAATATTCCATGGAATACGTATGTCTTAGTGTATTCATCCATTTGTGAATTGGTGGGCACTTGGGTTCCTTCTATACTTAATATCTTGATATAAATGGGTTCTTAATCTACAACTATGCATGATTTCTTCAGAGTCAAGTCTTTCCCTCAAGAGAACAATGCCAAATGGGATTTTGGACCTTGTGCCAAGCAATAATAATGGATTTTTATATTTATGGCAGATATTTCTCTTTAAACTCTTTTAATTCACAGCATTGACCTTTACTGTTTTATTTTTTTATGTTACATAAATTCTGAGATTAGATAGATTGTAATCACTCTGGGAAGCCGAGGCAGGTGGATTGCTTGAGCTCAGGAGTTCAAGACCAGCCTGAGCAAGACTGAGACTCCCGTCTCTGCTAAAAATAGAAAAAACTATCCAGACATTGTGGTGGGCGCCTGTAGTCCCAGCCACTTGGGAGGCGAAGGCGAGAGGATCACTTGAGCCCAAGAATTTGAGGTTGCTGTGAGTGGTGATGTCAAGGCACTCTGATGAGGAGGACAAAGTGACAGTGTACATGGTGTGTGTGTGTGTGTGTGTGTGTAGTGTACACACACTATATATAGCAATCAAAATGAATTCTATCCACAGTGGTTAGAGAGATTGCATAGCAGTCTGTAGACTGCATACACACACATACACACACACACACAAACATATATATAGAGAGATAGACACACACACACTATATACATGATATACACATACAGTAATGATTGATATTTTAGCCAAGAATAATCTCTTTTTTAATTTCTAATTTTAAATCATTATGGGTACATAATTCTTGTATATCTTCATATGGTACGTGTGATGTTTTGATCCAGGCCGATCATTCTTTCTAAATGCAAAATCCAATGAATTGTTACAGTTTCCCTCACAGTCTAAGCTCACTCCATCTGTAGCTCTGCTACCTGATTGCTTCCTGATTTCTCCTCCTCTGTGTACTTCGTCCGTCCCTCACACTGCAGTCAGGAGGATGCACTCAACGTCAGTGCTAATCCTGCCTCAGTCCTCTCCCCGCCAACCCCCGCCCACTGCGCAGTTCCTACTCTTCAATTGAACTGCCCTGTTTTTACCCAAAGGCTAAAATTCTCAACAGGATCGATAAATAACCAAGTATTTTTTTTTTCCTTCATTTCCCCTTCAGGTCTATTCCTCACCTCTCCAGAGCAAATTATTTTCTGTTTTCCAAACTTGTCACACTCTTGGGGTTTTCTCACTTTTTATTCTAAATATACATACTCTCCAACTTCTCTCCGGGGCTTTCCTTTCTTACCCTGCTCCCTTAGCAATTTCATGACTTGAAGGGGCAGCCCCTGTGTAGAAGATTACCAGGCACATATTTTCACTTTAAGTTTCTCTGCCCATTTATGACTTTTCAGTTTCTCCATTCGGAGGGCACCTGAAAATGAATGTGTCCTAAATTTTTCTCCAGAAGTTGTGCTCCTGTTTCTGTGAATTCCTGGATGCTGTGCAGTCTCTTTAACCACTGTGGATAGATCTCATTTTGATTACTACTTCACCCTCCTATCCAACCAATTGAGTAAATTACCAAATCTTCCTGAGGATATGACCTCAGTATCTCATATTTTCTTTTTTAATTCTACTTCGTGCTCCCATTTCATTTACCGAGTTTACACCTAGTCACCTGTAATAAGCTCCTGCCGTCATTAGCGCTTCACTCCTCCCCTGCCTGCCCCACTCCTTCCCCAAGGTTCCCTCTTTCTTTGGAGCTTGTTTATTACGTCCCTCCCTGCCTTTTTCATGCCCACATTCAGCCCCCAATGTGGGGTTAATCTGAGTCAATGCTCAGATCATAAATTTCCTAACTTCTCCATGGGGAAACCTCCAACCTGTGAATTCTCACGCTGCTATATAGCATTTATTTTGCATGTCTTTTATGGCAAGATCAGCTGTTTGTTTGAATTATAGTATGATAGATTATGTACAGTCCCTCTCCTCTCAAAAGAGCTACAGTTTCCCTGTAACCAGTATTTACCTCTGGTTCACTTTGTATCCGGTATATATTTCACAGGTTTAGGTACTAAGTAATTGTGGTTATTAAGTGACCAACTTGATTCTATCCTTGATTTTATATGCCTGTATTTATTGACTGGAATTCAGTTTATAATAATTTATGGGTATCCATTTTAATTATTGATTCCAAAACATGATGCCTTCATTCTCAATTTTCTTAATTATTCATCACTGTCTATTTTGTTACACTTCAGATAGTTTTCTTCGTGGAAACATCTGCAAATTCAAAATGAAATCAATGTTATAGACATAGCTTGATATTTTGTGATATAATAAAATAATAGTCTACTATGTTATAATAAAACTCTGTTCCCTCCCTCACCAACATTTGATGATTGCTGTGATCAGCACCTAAAGTGTTCATACAGGAAGACTATTTTTTGATCTTCCACGATGGTCCCACTTTGTGCAATCTTCCCAAAATTCCTTTTCTTTGTGTTAATTGCAGCAAACACCAGGGTAGTCGTTGATTTCCCAAAGCACAGAAGACTAAGTGTGTGAATTTCATCTGACTAAGAAGGGGATTCATCCCAAAGTCAGGAATGGACATGAACTTAGATTCAAGTATTATCAGGTGTAGGGACAAGGGGAATTTGAGCATCAGGAAACCAGGCAGTTTGAGTCCAGTTGTATCATTTGAAAAAAGGATGCCAAGAGGCAAAGAGCGGAGACTGACAGGCTAGTGACCCCTCACAGGTGGCCCTGGGATGCAACACTGATCTTTCACCAGGGAGCATATGCAGTCTTCCATAATAAGGGGAGTGAGAGTAGGTCAATTACCTATCCTATTGGAGAAGGGACGGAGTTGCTAGAATTAGCCTAAAAAATGTGTGACCAGAAAAGTGCCACATTGAAAAACAAGATGTATTCCACGTGAGTATTGATGGACTATTATTAGTCATGAGGAAAAAGCAAAATGGGAGGCCACAGCTAAGACAGTCTGGGGTGCCCTTTGCTTCGGGGATGGTTGAGTGCATTTTGATGTGTATATGCCCAATATTATTGAAGTTTCTGTTCACTTAACTTTAAATTGTTCTTGGATTTTACTATTTGAAAAATATCCCTAAAATATTCTTTTAAGTGACTCTACTGCTGAGGTTCCTGTGGACCCCCACCTGGGACAGTGGTCAGCAAGGGAAATGATGCTGGAAAGATGAAGAGACTTTATACCACATTTATGGCATCAGGCTGGACTGTTTCATGTGCCAGGTGGCAGCCTGGGAACAATGCGACACTGATCCTGCTTCCCAGGGGTCTTTACTGGTCCAGTGCTTCTCAGGGGTCTTTTATTGGGCACAGCACAGAGTAAATATGCGAGAATGCACAGCAGTCAAGGTTACAAAATGAGAGGGGGTGGGGTCACAGCCTCTAGAAAGGTAGGGAAAGGGTCATGGTGGGATAAACAGGGGGATAGGGGAATGGAACGTCTGAAGCCGCTGGATGATGTACACAGGCAGAAGCGAAGTGGGGCAACCAGTTCATCCGTTTGAGCTGTCTGAACTTCCCTAACTTAGCCCGCCTGTGCTGCTGAACCCCCACCCAGGATGTTCGCATAGACCTTCCCCTGACCAGGCCGTACCCTGCCTGAGTTGGAAGGCCTGTCAGGACTTCACCTGTCTACCCCCAAACTCTGCCTGTATGATAAGCACTTGTTTTGTCAACAATTATCTATTTATCTATTTATGTTGCTTTTCAAATCCATTGAAAATGTTCTCTTGGTTTATTTCTAACACAATTTAAATACTTTTTTTAAAAAGGGTGAAAAATAAGATTAAAAGGCCCAAAAGACTTTTTAAATATAAAAGTTATTACAAAACAACTGTTCAATGACTTATGCGTGAATGAATTTGAAACATACAAATTTGATTTTCTTAAAACACGTGGATAAAACACTTTTAAATAATTCGGAGACATTTAATATACTGCAGATAGCAGTGTTTACTCTGTTGAACTTTATAAATCTTAGGTTTCCTAACTTACTAAATCATGGCTAAATAGTGAGGACGCGCCATGTAGTATGTGATTTTTTTTTCTGTGTTTAAAAGAGGTTTGCTTTAAATAAGATGTTAGAAACCATTTGCTGACAGTGAACTGATAATTCACCTGATTATCAAACCACTCAGTTAGGTTTGTTCAAAAAGGTATTTGAATATAGGGCGAAGGCAGAGGGGGAAAACAATATTATTAAAACCATTTTTGTATTGACCAATTTTAGAGTTTATTTGAAAATAAATTTTTAAGAACAAAGCATAGCTTCTAAAATATGTAATCATCTTCATGTTTATTTCTAATGGTTTATGTCTCAAACAGAAATAGCATGTAATCCTTCATAAAAGAGTCCTCTGACCCGTTCCAAATTGTTGGCTAAAAACTCTAGACATTGTACAAGGGATAGAATCACATATATAAAATTAAACTATGATAGGTAAATAGTTTTAGCAAAAGCAATTGGCAGATTGTACATTTATAAATCTTAAAAACACATTAAAAGGACTGCTTATATAAACTAATATGATATAATTAATGTTACTCATAAAAAATAAATTTCCTTTAGTGGGGAAACTAAATGTTTGATTTTACAATCACACTCCTTTTCAGTAGGTAAAGTTTGGGAATGAATTACAGGGAATGTTTCCATCACAGCTTCAAGACCCTTTGGTTTCAAATTGATTACAGTTTAGAAACACAACTACTGTGTCAAAATAATAGCGCTGAGTAATGTGTCCCAAGAATCAAGGTGGAGAACAGAACATTCTGAAAGTAGGGACCATATTTTTATCCTGTCAATAACCTGTCCTTAGCCAGGATCGTGCAAAATGCTGTGTCTTCTCTTCATAGTCAAGCATTCCCAATCGTGATGTTACCTTGAGTGCTTTGGTACTTTTGAGTTTGATGTTTTACCCTCTTCAATAACAGGAAAAAAGCTTCTGTAACAGAGTGCTAAATAGGAGCTCGGTCAAATGTAACTTGTTCTAATTAATTGTTAAATTTATTAATAGTTAATACATTCAAAATGTTACACAACTTTTACGTAATATGTAAAACGAAATAAAATGAACAGTCTTGAACCCATTCATTAAACTAAAGTCTAGAATATTGACTGTTGCTTTGACATTATGTGTTTACCTTTGGTCCCGTCCTCTACTTCCCATTCCCAGAGGTTACCAAGATCCTGTCTTTTGTGTTATTATTATTACCCCTATTATAAAAGGAATACATTTATGACATATGCATGTTTTTATAAGCAAAATATTGTTTAGTTTTGCTTCTTTCTGTGTTTTCTAAAACATGTTAGGTGTCAGATATTGAATTTTTTACTCAAAATTTTATATCTAGCATTTATTAGTGAAGTTTTATATAGTTATGAATAATTTATATTTGTTGCTATATAATATTTTACTGTGACTATGTCACAGTTTACTTGTTTGTACAAGTCATGGTTATGCTAAGCTGTGGCCTTCTAGATCGTTAAGTACAGCCAAATTTTACAGAAAAAAAATCCTTTTATTCAAAGGAACACAGCAGAGAAAGATGAAGCTCTTCTTGCCTGCTTTGGTGCTTAAAAAATAACAATCTTCAAATCAGAAGGTCTTAGGTTCCCTACTCCTGTAAGCCATTCTCCATATAGTCAAGGCGATCATAACTATTGCAAGAGATTGGAGAAGGAACTTTAGGAAAATTCATCCCATGGGCAATGAAAGTCTGAACCTTAATCTCAGAGCACAGAGCAGAAACCAGAGGTTCAGGAGATTCTGTGACGCCTGTTATGACTACAGAGTAGTTTAGGGAGAGATCTGAAAGGCTTGCCAAGACCAAGAACTGTGCTCTGGTGAAGGCTGTAGAGCTTCTGTGTTCATGGAGTGGGGCCTTGTGAAGAGGAGAGCTAAGCAGCCATGTCTGACCTCCACAGCTTGCTTAGAATGATGGACCCCAGTTATAACCTGTGTTCTAAATCTCGTGCATTTCCCGACATTGACAAAACCCACCACACACACACACGCAAGCATACATGGAAAAGCATTGGGAAAAAGTTCCATGACATAGAAATGTTGATTATGGTATAGAATTGTGTGGAGTTGGCAGCACACCTTTCTGGAGTTGGTAGTTTTCTTCCAATTATTTTTGTTCTTAGCAAAAATGTAATTTTTTCCCAATTATTTTTGCTCTTAGCAAAAGCATTGTGATTTTGAGTATTCTTGTACATGTGCAAAAATTTCTCTAGATTGTATGTCTAGGGATGAGATTGCTGAGGTACAGTATCAATGCCTTTATAGATTCACAAAACAAAGCCAAATGCTTATGTCCCCTGAGGCCATCCATGTCCCTCACTCAGCACTGGCTATCGACCTCTTCATTTTTTATCAGGATAGTGTGTGAAAATGACATCTGGGCTTTAATGTTTATTTTTGTTTAAATTCTAATTAGCTTGAACTTTTCATACTTTTTTTCCATCACTATTTTTTCTTCAATGATATATTTATGACTTTTTCCTTTTTCTGTTAAGCCATTTGTCTTTTCCTTGGTTTTTGTATTTATTTTTGTGAGCTAATGCTTTCTTACTAACATGTAATAGAAATAGTCTCCTATTTGTAACTTTATATTTTCACCCTCATTGTGGTATGTTTTGATGAATAAGTATTCTTAATTTTAATTAAACTTTTATTTTACAGTATCATACTTTTGTCATTTTAAAAATGATTACACTGTTTTTGCCTTTCACACCTGAGGCTATAAACCATCTGCAATTTAGTTTTTTGTTTTCATTTTTGTTTTTTTGCTTTTTTATTTGTTGTTGTTGTTATAATGTAGGAAGTAATTTCATTTTTCTTACTATGGATAGCCAATAACACTATATATTAAATAGTTCATTCTTTCCTTAGTTTTCTACAGCTGCTGTTAATAATTGTCACAAACTTAAACTCAGTGGCTTAACTCTGTAAGAAAGTTGTTACTTTCTTATTTTACAGTTATAGAAGTCGGAAGTCTGAAATGGTTTCTATGAGGTTAAAATCTAGCTATGGGCAAGGTTTCATCAGTTCTAAGAAAAAATCTATTCCATGACTTTTCCGGCTAAAAACTCCACTTGATGGCCTCCTGTCTTCAGATATTGTGTCACTGCGACCTGTGCTTCTGGTATCACACCTTCTTCTCTGACTCTGCTGCCTTCCTCTTCACTAATAGATACATAGGAGCTGAGTGCCGTGGCCTATGCCTATAATTCCAGGCAGGAGGATTGTGTGAGTCCAGGAGTTCAATACTAGTCTGGGCAACTTAGCAAGATCCCCCTCTCAAATCCAATAAATAAAATAAAGTAAATAAAATGAAACAAATAAAACAAAACACAATAAAATAAAATAAAAGTTGAGAATGGTGACACATGCTTATAGTCCTAGCTACTTGGGAGGCTGAGGTTAGATCATCCTTTGAGCCCAGGGGTTTAAGGTTACTGTGAGCTATGATCTTACCACGGCATTCCAGCCTGGCTAACAGAGCGAGATCCTGTCTCTAAATAAATAAAAATTTAAAAACTTAAACTAAAAAAGATATTAGGTAGATCTGGAGAATCCAGAGTAATCTCCGCATCTCAAAATCTCTCTACTTTAATCACATTTGGAAAGTTTCCTTTAGAAGGTAACACATTTACAGATTCTGTATATTTGGATATGGGCATCTTTAGGGGACCAATATTCTGGCTACCTCACTCAATGACCTGTAATGCCACCTGCATCTTGTATCATTTTGTTATACACAGGAAATCTACTTTTGGACTCAAGATTACATTGCTCTAGATCTCTCTCACCAGGACTGCACGTTTCCCACTATCATAATTAATACAACTTCATAGTGAATCTTAGTATTCTATAGAAATAACCCTCAACTTGTACTTTTAGCTGTTCTCAGGCTTTACTTTCCCAAACACATTTTAGATCCAATTCATAATTGATCGAGAGCCAATGTGATTATAATCAGAATTAGATTAAATCCATAGATGAAATTAGGACTAGAAAATTACATGGCATTGGGACTCCTTATTTATGAAATACCTACCTCTTGATTTATTTATAGCTACGTAATGGCTTTAATACTGTATTTTATATATTTTGAATGTCCATAGCTAATTTATTCCTAGGGAATCTATTTTTACTGCTGTTGTAATTGGTATCTCTTTTTTAAAAAATGTTCTACTTGTATGCTGGTGGTACAAAAACATAATTGATTTTTATATTGATTTTTGTATAATGTACTTTTGGTGAGTTCTCAGAACTAATTCCAATAATTTTTTTATGAAAATACTTCAAGTTGCTTATTTATTTATTTTAATTGAGATTGATATAAGAATACAAATGTTTAGGTTACATTGGTTTCATTTCTAAGGTAAAGTTCAAGTTGTAGTTGGCCCCCCACCCAGGGGGGCGTGCTGAACACCCTCACATTGTGCACAGTAGGTGAGATCCCACCCATCACCCTCCCTCCTCCCCCCTTCCCTTTCCCTCCTCTTACCTTCCCCTTGCTATACTAGCCTTGTGTTTTGTTTTTCTTTCGTGTGGGTGTATAGTTGTTTATACATTGGTTTCATATTAGTTTTGAATACATTGGATAAAAATTACAATTTTTTTCCCATTCTTGTGATACTTTACTGATAAGAATGTGCTACAACTCCATCCAAATAAACACAAAAGATGTAAAGTCTCTATCTTCTCTTATGGCTGAATAGTACTTCATGGTATACATATATTACCATTTGTTAATCCATTCAAATGGATGGGCACTTGGCAATTGTGAATTAAGCTGCAATAAACATTCTAGTGCAACTGTCCTTCTGGTAAAATGATTTTTTTTTTCTTCTGAGTAGATACCTAACAATGAGTTTATAGGATCCAAAAGGAGGTCTAATTTGAGTTCTTTGAGGATTCTCCATACTTTCTTCCAATCAGGTTGTATTAGTTTGCATTCCCACCAGCAGTGTAAAAGTGTTCCCTTCTCTCTACATCCACACCAGCATCTGCAGCTTTGAGACTTTGTCATGTGGGCCATTCTCGCTGGGATTAGGTGATATCTCAGAGTGGGTTTGATTTGCATTTCTCTGATGATTAAAGATAATAAGCATTTTTTTTCATTTGTTTGTTGGCCATTCATCTGTTATCTTCAGAGAAGTTTCTGTTCAAGTCTCTTGCTCACTTATAATGGGGTTGTTTGCTCTTTTCTTCTTGATTAATTTGAATTCTCTGTAGATTCCAGTTGTCAAGCCTTTCTCAGATTCGTAGTATGCAAGTATATTCTTCCATTCTAAAGGCTGGCTGTTTGCTTTAGCTGTGGTACTCGTGACTGCGCAGAAGTATTTTAGTTTAACTATGTCCCATTTATTTTAAGTGGTGTTGCTACAATTGTCCGAAGGGACTTCTTCAGAAAATCTTTTCCCAGGCCAATTTTGTCTAGAGTTTTCTCCACACTTTCTTCTAGAATTTTTATTGTTTTATGTCTTAAATTTAAATCTTTTATCCAGAGAGAGTTAATTTTTGTAAGTAGTGAGACGTATAGGTCCAATTTCAATCTACACATGGCTAACCAGTACTCCCAGCACCATTTATTAAATGGGCATTCTTTTCCACAGTGCATGGTTTTGTTTGGTTGATCAAAGATCAGATGGTGATGTGTGGGTGGGTTTGTCTCTAGATTCTCTATTCTAGGACTTCCAGCACTGTGTTGAATAGCAGAGGCAATAGTGGGCATCCTTGTCTGATGAGCTTTTTATTAATATGAATATATAAACTGGAAATAATTTTCTAACACTTTCATGTTTATGGCATTTATCTTGTCTTATGCAGTAGTTTGAATCTTTGGGGCTGAATGAAGCATCAGAGATGTATATCTTGACCTAGTTTCTGATATGGTTTTATGATGAAATCTGCTGTTCTTACGGGTTTTGAAGAGAAACCCTCTATGGATGTTTCCTTATTTCTCAGATGAATAATGATTATATTTGAGTTTTTCAAATCATTTTTCTATTCCAATAAAGAGGGTGCCATTTTTCATTAGTTTGTTAATTGCCAAATTATGATTAGGGATTATAAATTTAAGTGACATTTACTACATAGCAGGCCTTGGTTATGCTACTATTTTGTTGAATGTTTTTTTTTCCCCCAGATTTATTTTGCATGAGTGACATGAGTCCATAAATTTCCTTTTCTGATTTGGTTTTGGTATTGTATAATAGCCTGCTGAAATTAGTTGGGAAATATCTCTCTACTTCTTCCTTTGGAATAGTCTGCATAGACTGAAATTATGTATTTCCTAAAAGTCTATGGAAATTCCGCTGTGCAACTCTTGGGACTGGTATTTCTTTTTAGTACCTTTTATTATGATAATTTTTCCTGTCGATTTCATTTTATTTTTTAACAGATTTTATTGTGTTTATTTAAGGTATACAACATAACATTATGGGACACAGATCGATAGTCAAATGCTTTTTCTAGTGAAACAAACTGACATATCCATCATCTTACATATTTACCACTAAACAAAATATTTTAGCAAGAACAGCTCAAATCTACTCATTCCACATGAATCCCAAATACAATTTTATTTCTTAACTAAGGTTCTCATTTTTACACTGTATCTCCACATTTGTTCACCCTGCGTATCTGTAACTTGCATCTTCTGTCCTCCATTTCCTCGGTTGTCCTCCACCCCTCCCTCCATCCCTGGTTAACTACGGTTTCATTCTCTATCTGCATATATGGGGATTTTCCATCTTTTTTTTTTTTGTTTCCACATATAGTTGCAATCTTACAATAACTTTATTTCTGTATCTGGCTTACTTCACTTAACACAATATCCCCTGGGCTCCTCAATGGACACTTAGGGTTTTTTTCTTTTTCGTATCTTGGGTATTGTGAGTAAAGCTACAATGAAAATGAAAGTGCATACACCATGACCCCCATCCCCCTCTCCCCTCCCCTCTCTCCAGTCCCTCACACCTCTCGAGGGTGGGACAGAATTACAAGAAAGACTTTACCTAACAAACTCTATCAGTGTAACCTAAGTCTTTGTACTGGCAATGAGTCCCAAACAATAATAATAACAACAACAATAATAATAATAAAGAATGAATGTGGGAAACAAAGAAAATGAAAATGTATCTTTACAAGGTGATTTTTGTTTCCCCCCTTGGGTATATTCCCAGGAGGATTGTTGGGTCACATGGTAGTTCTATTTTTAATTTTTTTAGAAATTTCTATACTGTTTTCCATAAAGTCAATACCAATCTGTTATACAGTCCCAGAGTGTACAGAAATTCCCTTTGTTGTACACCCTTGCCAATATTCACTATCTTTTGACTTTTTTTTTTTTTATTGTTTGGGATTCATTTAGGATACAAAGAATTAGGTTACATTGATTGCGGTTGTTAGGTAAAGTCCGTCTTATAGTTGTGTCCCAACCCCAAGAGGTGTGCCATGCACCATGATGCCCCCATCCCCCTCCCTCCTCTGCTCTCCCTGATCCCTTCTTCTCCTACGCCACCCCTTGTATTAGATCATCTAGTGACTTCATATTAGAATTGAGTACATTGGATCCTTGCTTCTCCATTCTTGTGATGCTTTACTAAGAATAATGTGTTCCACTTCCATCCAGGTTAATACAAAAGACGTAAAGTCTCCATCTTTTTAAATGGCTGAATAACATTCCTTCCATCCAGGTTAATACAAAAGATGTAAAGTCTCCATCTTTTTAAATGGCTGAATAGCATTCTGTGGTATAGATACACCACAGCTTGTTAATCCATTTCTCAGTTTGTGGGCATTTAGGTTGTTTCCACATTTTGGTGATTGTAAATTGAGCTGTAATAAACAGTCCAGTGCAAATGTCCTTATAATAAAGTGATTTTTTTTCTTCTGGGAAGATGCCTAGTAATGGGATTGAAGGATCAAATAGGATGTCTAATTTGAGTTCGCTGAGGATTCTTCATACTTTCTTCTAAAAAAGTTGTATTATTTTGCAGTCCCATCAGCAGCATAGAAGTTTCCCTTCTCTCCACATCCATGCCAGTGTTTGCAGCTTTGAGACTTTGTGATGTGGGCCATACTCACTGGGGTTAGTTATATCTCAGTGTGGTTTTGATTTGAATTTCTCTGATGATCAGGGATGATTAACATTTCTTCTTATGTTAGCCATTTGTCTGTCTTCATCAGAGATGGTTCTGTTCATATCTCTTACCTAGCGGTATATGGGATTATTTACTCTTTTTCTGTTGATTAACCTGAGTTCATTATAAATTCAAATTATCAACCCTTTGTCAGATTGATACCCTACAAATATCTTTTCCCATTCTGAAGGTTGTCTTTTTATTTTACTTGTGTCCTTAGCTGTGCAGAAAACTTTCAGCTTAATTAAATCCATTTGTTAATTTTTGTTGTTGTTGTGTTGGCTGCTGAAGTCTTTGTCATAAAGTCTTTCCCCAGTCCAATATCATCAAGAGTTTTCTCCATACTTTCTTCTAAGATTTTTATTATTCATCTAGATTTAAATCTCTTATCCATCTTGAGTCACATTTTGCAAGGGGTGATAGGTGTGGTCTAGTTTCAGTCTTTTACATGTGGTTATCCAGTTCTCCCAGCACCATTTGTTGAATAGAGATTCTTTTCCCCAGTGTATGCTTTTGTTTGGTTTATCAAAGATCACATGGCATGTGGAGACTGGCTTCATCTCTTGGTTTTCTATTCTGTTCCATACATCTTTATTTCTGTTCTCTCAGAATTTAACCCAAACTTATACAGGTAACTGATATTTCACAATACCTCAATGCAAAAAGGATACCTTTTCAATAATGATATGAGGAAAACTAGTTCCACATGCGAAATAATTCAAATGGACTCTTATCTTACATCATACACAAAAATCAACTTAAAATGGGTAAAAGACTTAAATGTAAGAATAGATACTATGTTATTTTTTAACCATGTATGTGAGTTTTCATCCTTCTCATTTGTTTTCTCCCCATTCTTATTTTAAATACTGTAAACATACAATGAAATGCACTATTTTTAAGGGTGCAGATTGATGAGTTTTGATAGAGCTATCCCTATATCTCCAACAAAATAAAGAACAATCCTGTCGCCCGGATGTCTTCTTCATGTCGCTTCTAGCCAGTCCAACTTCATGCTTCTATTCTCAACAGGCAGCCACTCTTATGAATTCTAACACCATATATTATTTTTGCCACTAGAATTTTGTGATAATGGAATGTAACTTGATATGCTTTTGCTTGGCTACTTTCACTCAAATATTTGTGAGATATACCTGTATTGCTGTGCAATCAGTAATTAACTCTTTTCTCTTGGCTATAAACTTGTTTTTCCGTTCTCTGATGATGAGCACTGGTTTTAATTAATTAATGGTGATTGTGAATACAATGTCATGAGCATGCTTATGCCAGTTGTTGTGTGAACAGATGTTTTTATTTCTCTTGGAAAATATTTAGCAGTGATATTGCTAAGTCATAGTGGAGCTCTATGTTTAGCTTTATAAATAACTGAAAATCTTCTTTCTAAAGTTGCTGTCAATAGTGATTGCTCAAGTAATTTCATATCTTCATCAACATCTGACATTAGTATTTTTCCAGTTTTAACCATTCCAGGGCATGTACATGTGGGTGTGTATGTTATTGGATGGAGTTCTATATAGATTCTAGGTACTAGTTATTTTTTCATAAATATACACATGTGTATGTATGGGTATATATATAGATTATATATATAATATATTACATATATGTAAAGAGAGAGAGAATTGTCTCTCAGTCTGTGACTTAGCTATTGAATTTTTTTATGGGTTTTGGGGTTAGCAGGTTGTTAATCTTCCCTAACATAAGTTAGCAAAAGTATTTTTGTATGTTTTCCCCTGAGAATATTTATAATTTTAGCTTTTACACTTAGATCTATGATTGATCTCAAAAATGTGAGGTAGGACATAAAAGGTTTTATTGTGTTTGCTTTTACATTTGGTATATTTTCTGGTTTTCTGGTTATACGTATCCACTTGTTTCAGCACCAGTTGTTGAAAAGACTTCACGTTTTAAATTGTTTTGCCTCTGTGCTTTTGGCAAACATAATTGAATATCTAATGTGTAGACTATTTGGACATTATACTGTTCCATTTATCTACTTACCAATGTATACAACAGTCCATACTGCTGTACAATATTGAGTGAACGTGGTGAGAGAAGACAGCTTTTGATTTTATTTTGGATTTAGGTCATTTAGAGTTTTGCCATTAGGTATGGTGCATCTGTTTTAATAATAATAGGAAAACTGTGATTTAGAAGCAGTTACTTAAGCTTATTCATCTCTGTCCTTCATGGTCCCAATGTAGTTTTGATGTCTTAACTTTTTATACTTATTAAATTAATCACTGAATTATGGTACAAATGATGATGTTGGTCATTTGGTTTGTTAGTATTCTTTGTAGTTGCTGACAGATACATTCTGATAACTAACTCTTCAATTACCAGTTTTTATTAACATTTCAGGATGAATAAACAGACTGTGTGGACTCTCAAAATTTTCCATGTGGACAAATTGTTTTGTATAAACATTCCATATGTACTGTTTTTAACACCATATGTTCACATTTCTTTTTCCTGATCCTAATAACAACTCTTTAAAGAATGTAAGAGTGAAGAATAATTGAGGGAGGTGCCTGTGGCTCAAAGGAGTAGGGCACTGGCCCCATATTCCGGACGTGGTGGGTTCAAACCCAGGCATGGCCAAAAACTGAAGAATAATTGAATCCCTTAATTCCAAATCATGAAATTTTTAGTAGAATGTTAGGGTATAGGCAATATTTACCAAACATGAATATTAAATTTTACTTTAGAAATCAATTTAAAATACTAACTTTTGCAAGTTCGAAAGTCTTACAGACTTATGTTAAAATTGTTTCTTATTTCACTAATTTAGTTGGAGATAAAAGGACCTTAGAAATTGTATAAATTAGTAATCTTCTCCAACTTCTTTCCTTAATAAGTATTTATGTGATATTTTCAGTAAATGATAAATCCAACATAGTATTGATCTTGTCCATCCTAAAGAAAGAAGTACCCCTTTTTAAATGGGTTTTGGACTGGAGGTCTGACCTAGTATTGTGGAGCGGGTGTATATGTGTGTATGTATGACATAACTCTTTTGTCAGTGGGAAAGTTTGAAAAACCCATAACCCCTTGATTATTCTTGAAGCAAATCATCTTTTTACTCTACTTTAAAACAGACATTCTATTGATTTTGTTTCCTAGTTCAATTTTGTGGGGAAATTGCTTGGACCAAGAGGAAACTCCTTGAAGAGGCTACAGGAAGAAACAGGTGCTAAAATGTCTATCCTGGGGAAAGGATCAATGAGAGATAAAGCCAAGGTACTGAACTTTGAATTTGATATTTAACACCTACGAGAGGTTACCTGTAATGCGATATGTCCAATTTACAGCACATATGACCTCCTCTTTCATCATTTCCTATGATGTTCACCCTTGGGAATAGCCTGTGGCACTTTTTCCTGTCTCTTTTGTCTACTTAAAAATCAATTGTTGCCCCCCTTCCTTTTATTCAGAACATACATTCTGTATTTTCCTTCTTTATGTAGTCCTTTGTGTAGGTTGCTATCAAATCTTTTCACTTTTTAATGCGTCCTCTGTAGGATGTTAGTATACGTGTGTGTTCATTTTCTATAATGCTCTGGCTGTTTCCCCTTTCTTCCTTCAGTCATATCAACTAATCACATCCATTATATCTTCATCTCTCTGCTCTATTTCACTTTGATCCTCTTACCTGAAGCAATTTCAAATACTTATCTGCAATCTAACGGAATCCTACCTATTTCTTGAAATATTTCAATGATAGTAAACAGCTCACCTGACCTCCGGGAGAACAATAAGCTAAGAAATATATCAAATTTGATGTTGGCAATGATGCATTTCACCTCTGAACTACATCATTTCCCATTTCATAAAGTGATAGCAATTTTCTGTATGTGAGAATTCAGTGTTTGGGAGAAATGCTATTTGTAGAGATTTACTCATATAGGATCTCAGAAAATTTCCTGGGAAAGGTAAACGTAGCTGGTAGTATCATTGGACCAACCAGCCCATACTTTTATGATTTGATAACATTACTGCGGAAAATGAAATGTTTAAAGATTTATTTCTGACTACGGGAATACTTGGAAAATTGCTGAGAAGTTCTGCGTTCAAACCATCAAATAAGACATGTTAAATCAAGGGAATTATAGAGAAAAATGTCACTGAACTGGGTGAATATGTCCTGAAGAAAATATTTTGTCTTTATCGTAGTAAGGCTATGTTTGGAGTGTGAGCCGGGCATGCCATTTGGGTCCTCTTATAGAATGGCTCAATCGTCAATTATAAAAAATTGCAAAAAGTGTAATTGCTGCTGGGCTTTTCTTTGGGGTAAGTTTTGGTTCCTTTATACTGTATATAATTTTAGAAATGAAACATTCTTGTGACTCCTCCTGCCTCTAGTTTCTCTGACTACATTGAGTGAAAATATCAGACTTATGGAGGAGGTGATAGAACCTGCATCTAGCTGGGAGAAGAGCTTTTGCTTCCTGCCACAAACCTCTTTTATATAAGAGGACAAATTGACACATATAACATATAATTATATGATATACTGTGTAATTTCATGCGGTCTTTTATATTGTTCTTGTTAGATATTCTCCAAATATCTCTTACTCTCACGACGTGAACTTCATACTGTGGGCGTTTCCTCTCTTACTCTTAGTCCTTAAGATTTAGGTCAGAGGTTGTCTCCCTGAACTCCCGTCATAGGCTAAGCCCTCCTTTATAACTTATATTTTCCTGAGTTATCTGTTTATCTCCAGGCTGGAGAATTTTCCTAGTTCACTTTGCACATGGGGAACCTCCATGTAGTCTTTCCACTTCTTTGGAAATAGATGAGTGTATATATTTTTCATTCATTTGGACATATTTTCCTGTTCATAACATTGTAAATTAGATTCCTTTTTCCCTGTGAGCATGTTAGGTTACCAGCAACAGTATTTGAAAACCTAATAGGAAACAAATTTGCTTCTATTATGTTACCATTAGGTTTAATTTACTGATATTACTTGTTACTTAAAATCCAGTTTCTTATTACTTTGAGGGGGGTGTTCCATCATGTTTGTCTCTGCTTTGAGTGTTTTCATTGTTCTTTATAAAATGAAATATTTAATAGTGATAATAACAATCACATATTGCCCTGTAAAATGTATTCTCTTAGCATCCAGATCATAAGACCTTAGCTGTTGAGACTGTTGGCCACACAGCTGAAATAAAGCCACGGGCGTAGATAGGAAAAATCTACCTTAGTAAACACTTGATTAAATAAACATAAATTCTGTGTAAATTATTGATTACCATGATGCTGTGCCTCTCTGCAACATTACTTGAACAGGAAGGAAGATTTTTACATTATTTTGGTTTTTTTAATCATTAAATGAAACTCATCTGACTCTGCAATGGAAGTGTGTGTGTGAGTGTGTGTCTGTGTGTTCCTGTGCACACACATACTGCCCCACAAACGGGCAGGCTTCTATTCATGCACTCATTAAATATGAAGACCATGCTGTGTCTTCACACTTCTTTTTATAATAATGAATTAAAACAAGGTTGTTCCTCTCTTGAAGTTTAGATTTGAATGGGAGAAACAGACAAAACGTGAATGAATTTTATACTTTCAAGCATTGATAATTGTCATAGGTTAAAACAGAAGAGAAAAGAGATTAATGGCAGTGGAAGCAAATTTGGTAAAATGGTAGAATATTGGATAATGGGGGGGGAACCAATTAAAGATCAGAAATAAGAGAAGAATCTGTGCGTTTAACTAGAACCATGTCCATATCTGTGTCTGTAACTATTACGACAACTACAGCCATATCTTTGTTTTAATAATCATATTCATTCTACTCCGACTACTACTTGATTCCTTAGTTTGTCTCTGTGGTAAGGCTCCCTGAAAAGTAATTTGCAAATCCTGGCTTCTCTCCATTCTTTAATGTTTCCTCCCATGTCTCCTTCTTCCAGCCCTCCGAGTTCTGGATTAGTCTTAAGATTTCTTTATTCCCTTCTTGATCTCATTGCACTTGTGATCAAATTTTATATACTTAATATTTATGTCCAGCCCTAAATATCTCCCCTGAGTTCTATATATTCTAAATTTATATATTTGTCTACTCAGTATGGCAATGTAGATGTCTAGTAGGCACTAAAACATAACACATTCAGACACACACACACACACACACACACACAACCTATACAAACCCCAACACGTGTATGTGGACAAAGACTCTGGTCTTGACCAAACTTCAGTCAAGGTTTTCTGAAGATTCTCCTCAGCTAGACCTGACTGTCCACAGATTGAATGCATTTCTTTGAAGTTTGTATCTGCAAGCATTAAGGAATTCAATAGAATTTTATTCAATAGAAAAAAAAAATGACTGAAGCATTCAAGGCACTCCTGGTGTACTAATGAAGCCTGGGTCAAGGGCCTCTTCTGTCGTCCTGTAGTCAGACAACTTTGCAGAAAATATTGCTCAATAAATTCATTTGCTTCACTTTTGTAAGGCATGGCAATATAGATTGTTTTACCATGTCAGGCCTAACATTAAGATTAAAGAAGTATGACCATGCTGTGTCTTCACACTTCTTGTTCAGTGTGTGTCTTAACCTTGATCTTTACCTCATGACAAAAGGAGATATTTAGATAGTTATCTAAGTCCAGAAAAAAATAACTAATCAAAAATATTTATTTCCAATCTGTTACGTGCTCAAGAGTAATTACAATGTGTGCCCTATGGGAAGTATTAGACATGTCTGCGGACTTTGAAAAGCTCGTGACTTAATTAAACATTCCAACCTGTATCACATTTTTAAGTTAAGAAAATATCAGTCATTTGGATTCGTAGGGGTATAGAGTGACAAGTTCATTTACTTTTGTTTTCATAAACCTATTAAGACTTCTTAATCCTTAAATAGGAAAATGTGACGTTTCAAGATTTGTTCCTAGATTATTATAAAATTAACTGCATTATGTAGGAAATAGTTCTACTGGGGTCTAAGATATCTAGTGGTATAGAGTAGTGTACTAGAGTCAATAATTTTAATGTTTTTAGTTTTTATT
Organism: Otolemur garnettii; assembly: GCF_000181295.1. Classification (NCBI taxonomy): domain Eukaryota; kingdom Metazoa; phylum Chordata; class Mammalia; order Primates; family Galagidae; genus Otolemur; species Otolemur garnettii. The sequence goes on along the minus strand of NW_003852430.1, from coordinate 6,968,171 downwards.
TCTGTTTTGGGGGAGTCATTTTTAAAAGATTATAGGTAGGCAACAACTCTGTAAGAAAGTAAAGAAACTAAAAATAAGATTCAAAATAAAATGTAGTAATAGCCAAGCTAATACTAGGAGCAAAATCCTACTGTATATTCCTGGTTTCTTTCCCATATCAATCAGATCTTAGAAAATGCGAACTCGCGAGCAGTGCCTGTGGCTCAAAAGGGTAGGGCGCTGGCTCTATATGCCGGAGGTTGCAGGTTCAAACCCAGCCCTGACCAAAAAATAAATAAATAAATAAATAATGAATTAAAAAAAAAGAAAGAAAGAAAATGTGAACTCACATTCTACATAAGACCACCTAGGAGTATTTGGACAGAATCTGATTTTAAATTGTGAGGATAAAAAGGTAGTCTAGAAAAGAAAATATGTAATATATATATATGATATTTTAAAATATCTCAAGAAATTAATTGATCGTTTAGAAATTACTTAAAAATCTAAATCCTGAATATGCCATCTGCCCAGCTGGTTCAAAATAAGCACCAGTTGCCAGCTTCAGGGGCAGTGGCTTCTGAGCAGGGTTCAGGGGAACTTACTGGAGCTTCAGACTGTAGTTGTAGTGGTGATGGTGACAAAGATTGGTGAGGGAAAATAGAAGAAGGAATGGTTCTACCAGCTAATCTTTGAAAAAAATGTGAAAAACAAACATGTTATCTCCAAGAAGAAAGGGCAGAGAGGTTAGAGAAAATCACACAATGGCTGAACAAACCCAGATAAGTGTCAGGAAAGAGGAAAGCGTGAAATTTCTTGCAGACTCACCCGTTGTCACACACAGCCATGATGTAAGGTAATTATGTTCTAATGCAAGGGATTTTGGCATTTCTATTAAAAATTATGAAATATGGTCTTAAATCATGCTAATGATTATATATTCAAAGTAAAGTGCTGCTTCGTAGATCTGTATTTGAAAATGTGTGACAATTTTCAAGGCAAGTTATTCTGTCTGTGTTGTGCTATGAACATGCTCAGTTTCTATTTCATAATATATCTCCATATTTGGTGATGTCTACTTTGGTAAATCCTTTCTGATTTCATGGCAACTTGAGTTTTATCAACAATAAAATCAATGAAACCTTCAAAGAGCTGTGGTGGCCTGGTAGGTAATGCAAGTGTGAACCGGGCACCAGCCATCCTCTCATTTGGCTTCTGGGCTCTGCCTAACATCAAATGCATGATGGTCCCTCCAATCCTGAAGGGGCAAAGCCATGATCATTGCTTGTCAGACAGACTGTGTTTGGTTACACAGACTCCAGCTTCAACTATCTCAAATACCAGAGCAATTTGTAATCCTCCAAAATCAAGAGCCCAGACATTTAGATTTTAAGTTTAGCTGTGCCTCGAATGAACTACACAGTAGATAAACAGTATTTCTTTTTCCACTTTTCTTCTTCAAAGAATACCTAATTCATCTTCCAGCAGAGTTGGAGGAGTAAGCGTAATAATTTGCTTAAATATCACTGGAATTTGTCACGCACAGGGGAGTATTATAAAATACAAATGGGTACAATTGGAGTTTTCTTTGATTCACTGAATTTTCTGTTTCTCTAGTCTGAAATCTAAAGAGTTAGAGTAACAGACTCAAAGGTCCCATCAAACAGTAGCACATGTGATAAGGAACATTGTATTGTAGACGATGTGTGTGGGGATACAATGAAGCCTGTGTTGTGATGTTGAAGGAATCTGTTATTTCAGTTGTGTTACATTTGGATTATAAGTGACCCAAACTTAAAATAAGCAGGTTTGGGTTGAAGAAATATATCATCATATTTGGGGAATAATTTTTCTCATTAGCACTTTTATCTTTTTTATGTGTGAATAATTTGGCGTTCACTGTAGTGTGTTATGACCTGAGAATGAAAAAAAAAAAAAAGAAAAATAACACACTATCTTGGCTTAATTTCTTCATAAGCTTCAATGATAGGAAATGAGGTAGCAATATTTTATGTACTGTGAATCAATGTTATGTATTATCTTAAATCATTAAATTTTCTAGTCTGATTTTATTCACACCAAGACGAATTCATCTTCAATTTTATAATTAAGACCTTCTGTTTGGAAACTTTGAGAGATCTAATATCACAGCCCTAAACCAAGGTGAATATGCAGAAAAAATTGATTTTAAATGCTTCGAGTTTGGTGGCTTTTCTGCCATTGTGAATTTTCACTCATTGACATCACCCTTATTTCCCAACAAGAATGAAATGAGGGAATTAGAATCAGGCTCTTTCTCACCATGTTGCAAAAATGTTTTAATTTGTTAAGCTATTAAACATAGAATGTATGAAAAGAGAAAGTTTAGACATTTCACATTTAATAAATCGGAACTATAACGATGTAGTTCTTTTCTACCACTAAGGAGATCCTGTTCTTTCTTGTCATAAGCTTTCCTGTTCATCTCAAAATACTGTAATAAAAATTTAAGTGCAATGTAACCAATATAAAAAGGGCCAGGTGTATGTTGAGAATATTTTAAATGTGATATTTTATGGCAGTTTTAAAGATGGCTTCAAATTCTTTGACATTTCTTTTAGAGAAAGATGGGTGGGCTCTAATTCTTTTCCCCTTGAATCTGGACAGATTCAGTGAGGTGTTTATAACCAATACAGTGCAGAGGAAATGATGATGTGTGGTCCTTGAGGCTACTTTGGAAGAAGGTGCACATCTTCCTCATTTGCAGGAGAACTGTCTCTTGAAGCTCAAGAGCTGCCTTCCAAGGCTTCTTAGAATCCTGAGGCTGTCTCCTGTGAGGAGCCAAGATTACTCAGAGAGGCTCTATATAGGTGTCAGAAGGAGTCCCAGTGGAGACTGGCCTGTGAGCCATTTCAGTGCGGGCTTTACATGTACAGGTAAAGACTTCTCCATATGATTCAAGCCCTTACTCATTTGAGGGATCCCTCACTTCTCGAATCCTCTTCTCTATGGCCCAAGAAATTCCGGAGCAGACACCAGCTATTCCCATGGAGCTCTATAGTCTCTGACCCACAGACTCCATGTATGTAATAATAATATTAAAATGGAATGGAATGGGGCTGCATCCGTAGCTCAGTGGATAGGGTGCCGGACCTATACCGAGGCTGGTGGGTTCGAACCCAGCTTGGGCCAGCTAAACAACAACAACTACAACAGAAAAATAGCCGGGCATTATGGCAGGCACCTGTAGTCCCAGATATTTAGGAAGCTAAGGCAAGAGAATCGCTTAAGCCCGAGAGTTTGAGGTTTCTGTGAGCTGTGATGCCATAGCACTCTACCCAGGGTGACAGCTTGAGACTCTGTCGCTAAATAAATCAATAAATAAAATGGAATGGTTAGTTATACAATAATTGACAATTGGGACACATTACTATAACTTTCATATCATATTAAGATATTTCCAACATTGTTAGCAGTTTTCTAAATGCAGTGTACTAAATTAATGCTCTTCGTGTATTTCTGCTTCTCTCTAATGGTAATCATTAGATTCTGGTAATTTCTGGAGGGGTGTGTGTTTTTCTGGAGGTGGAGGGCTTGATTTGTTTTACTCTCTTTTGCATTGCTTTTACTTGCTACTTATTTTGACTTTGTCTCTCCCACCATCACATGATTGAAGCTCATGTTAAAATTTTATTTCAAATTTGTCAGTGGAGGAAAAGGCTTCCAAGAGAGGCAATTCAAAGATTTCAAAGATTGTTTTTTTTTTTTTTTTTTCTGGTAGAGACATTTTATGGGACACCAGACAGCGAAAATAGATAGTTCTACTTAAAAAGCATTAGGATATTTGTAAAACTGGTTCAAGGGTCTTCTGCTTTTGATTGTCTGGCTTAACATCATGAGACTACAGGTTAATGGACAGGTAGTTCCAGTTTCTCTGGAAGGCTCTACAGCTACAAAGCAAGGGCTCCTGCATTTTTTTCATGGATGCTAGATGGATCCCACAAAAAGTAAATGGCAACACACAGAAAGTGCGGCCACAGACTAAGATTGAATTTCTCTCAGTCCCTCCTTTTGACTAACGTAGATCTTTAAAGGTTTGTTTGGGGCAAGAAGGTTTCCATATGCATTTTTTTGTGCAGAGAGCCTTAACTGAGTCTGCTACTTCATTAGTCGTGTCTGATGTTACTTACAGAAGGTGAAATTGAAGTCTGAGATCAACTTATACATTATAGGAGCCGTCAAGACGACTTGAAATTGAAATATGTGGACCCATGGATGTTACTTTCTTTTACGCTAATTTCTTTTTTTTTTTTTTTTTGAGACAGAACCTCAAGCTGTCGCCCTGGGTAGAGTGCCGTGGCATTACAGCTCACAGCAACCTCCAACTCCTGGGCTCAAGCGAGTCTCCTGCCTCCGCCTCCCAAGTAGCTGGGACCATAGGCGCCCGCCACAACGCCCGGCTATTTTTTGGTTGCAGCCGTCATTGTTGTTTGGCGGGTCCGGGCTGGGGATTCGAACCCGCCACCTTAGGTGTACATGGCTGGCGCCTTAGCCGGTTGAGCTATAGGTGCCGAGCCGCTAATTTCTTATATTAGAGAAGAATGTGCAAACAGAATCCCAAGGCAATTAAGCTTAGAAATTTATATATAACTTATATAATATTAATATACTTTATATTTCGTATTACTATATATATATATCTTCAGTGGATAATCTGTGTCTGCATGCACATGGATTTATGTCTTATTTTTGTTTTTAATAGGAAACACTAATTAATACATAAAGTACCTCTAGTTTAACGGTTAGAAAATCTAGAACATATTTAATTTCTTGAGTTATTTATTGCATATTTTTATTTTTTAAATATAATCTTTATTTTTTACAGAAGATCCTGTTTTTGCCTTGCCCACAAACCCGGCATTACAAACAGTAGATGCATATGAGCGTGTCATTGTTCTAATTGGAAAGTTGAATATTAGACAGAAATACTTAAGGAGCTTTAGTTTACTCATTGTAAGATATACTCCATTTTTAATTAATGGGTAATTTTAATTTTGAACTATTAAATGATTCTCAAGCAAGTGAAATACTAATACTTAATTTCTTAGAAAAGCCTTTGATGTAAAGCTAGTTGTGGTTACTATTCCTATGTTTTTAGAAAGATGCTTTTAAATGTTTGTTTTAAATAGTTGAAACCTGACCCCAATATAAGCCATGTACTTTGAAGGGAAACTCGGACAAGCTGTTCTAGCACAGCTTGGGGAATTCGGGGCTCCAGTTAGGAGGATAATGGGCCGGGAGTGGGAAAGCTGAAGAGGAAAAGCCTGCATTTAGCTCAAGTGCACCATCAGCACTAATTTGGATTCTGGATTTCATTAGTAGCAGGGATGTTTATTTGACTTAGTATTCTGTTGTCTTATGAGATTTTTCACTTCACAAGCATGTTGAATAGTAGCCTAACCTTGTAAGTCACTGATCCCTGGAATCATTCCTTTGTTAAATAGTGTTATCATGAGTACATGAAAATTTGTTTGGGCTCTTGACCACTGTTGTTAAACAATAGAAAACTCTCTTTTCTGGCTAAGGTTAATGATGCTAAATAAAGCCCAAAGAAATAAAAACAAACAAATGAAAAAAAATCACAAGCTTCTCAATCTAATGAATACCAATATTAGGAGTGTACCTTGCACTGTTTCCTGTGCCTGAGTTCACCAGGAATGAAGTCAGGAAGTCTGAGAAATAAAGAAACCAGGATGTAAATGAAAATGCGTATGTTCTGTACAAACAAACTTGATTGCACCCCATGAATTTGTTTACAGCAGGACAGTGTTTTGTGCCCTTCCAGAGAAGCGCTTCACAAGGCATGAACCATGTCCCCAAGCTGTTCCACCGTGGCAGTCAAGCGAGCTGCAGGAGCAAGCAGGCCACATGCCAGGAAGGGAAACATTCTTGTAACGTTTCCCTTAATATCTAAATTTTAGAGATCACCGAGACTCCCTATGAATATATTTGCTTCCTAAAATGTTATCTGCAGAGAAGTTTACTCTGTTTATTTTTGTGCAAACTTAGCATTTTGTTTTAATTTTGAAAATACTAACATTAAATTTCTTTGCTCTGTGAGGTCAGAGTTTGGAGATGGGCAGTAAACTGCAATGCCAGTATTCTTGCACGTGGTTTGTCCCCGATAAGGAATCCCTCAGCGATAGGTATAGAATTGCCAGCATCCACAATTCTAGAATCCCTATGGGGTCAAAAAAGAAAACCAGGCAACTAAAATGAGGGCTTCGACTTAAAGAGTTTGGGCTATCTCCCGTCTCTAAGCTTCGCTGCCCGCTGCGGCGTCCTCCGCGTCAGCAGTGGGTTTTCTGTGTCCCCTTCCTCTTGTATGTTTTGCAGGATTTTATTTCTGTCATTAAGTATTTTCGTGGAATTTTTTCTTCAGTCTTGATTATCTTCTTTTAAAAAAGAAGTCAGAATTATTTTTCTTGGAGTTTGAAACCCCCCAATGATTCTTTTCTGTATTTTCTTGACCATGAGAGGGGTGTTGATTTGTGCAGTGACACTCCCAATATGGGATCTGCTTCAATTAAGTCAGTAGTCACTTCCACCCATCCAGAAACATAAATGGTACCAAATAAAATGGTGAGCCATGAATTGAACAAACCTATCCTACCTGTGTGCAGTTAGTCTTTTCAGGATTCCAATTCTATAAATCTTAGGGTAAAAGTTTTATGCACGTTTTATTCAATAACAATAACCATGCAAAGATAGCATACACAAATCTTTAATATGGTTGTTATTATTTCTTTAGAGGGGGATTTCACAATCTGAGTAGGGCAAAACTACTCTCGATTCTATTCTATAGCTTTAATGTAATGATCTAGGTGAGACGTAAGAATTAAATTTAAGCATTAAGCTTAACAATTAAGCTTAAGTTTTAGAATATTATGAGGATGATTATAGGCCTATATTAGTTTCACACATCTGATCTGAGGCGTACCAAATATACTTTTATATCATAGTACACATAGTACATTGGTTTATGCCATCTTAAAGTTGGCAGATGATGTCAAGGTATTAGTTTAATTCACTTAGTTCTATAGTCTTAATGTATTGTTGCCCAAGAGATAGTAATTTTCCTGAGATCCCTGGATAAGTACTAGGGAACATTAAACAACCCAAAGACAAACATGAAGGCCCTATCAGGAAATCAGCTTGCTTTAAGTAGCAGGTTAACATCAAGTAACCACAACATTCAAAGAAACAGACTTTGCTAACTTTTCTTTTGACAGTTCTTAAACTATCACAACCCAAGTTGAATAAGTAGAAAATGGATCCAGATTGCTTTAAATATCATGGAATTACTTATTGGATCTATTACAGAAGACTGAACTGAGCATGATTCTTCATCATGATGTGGGCTCCATAAAAATTGAGTGGTTCATATATTCATCGAGGAGAATGTTGCTGTTCATCCTCTCCCCTGCTTGTTAATGATGGACACCTAGGATGGAAAAAGGGAGCAAAGCACCTGCCACCCGTGGTGCCTGGGTCAACAGCCTGTCCACTGGGATTTGATGATACTTCGCACATACAGAGACATGGGCAGAGAAGCAAACCCGTCACTTCTCTTCCAGACAGCCCCATCCTCAATAGAGTGCTAGGAGCGTGGTCTCTCCTGGAAAATCTTTGAGTCTCTGGAGCCTAGTGTTTACTTTTTAGAAGGACAGAGTTTCTTTCATTTCTTCATCCCTATATCGTTTTATAAGTTAGGAACTTGATAAAAGTATCTTTAACTGCACATCTAGCAAGGATTTCTTTTCACATTGCTATAATAAATTACTGGGTAAGTTGTAATCCACAGATGCCACCTTGATGTGTATGTTCCCTCCTAGACCACTGGTTTTGTGAAAACCACCAGGGCCAGATCATTACATTTTTCACATCACTTGTATTAATGTATAACTTACATACTATAAAGTCTATCACCTTCAAGCATTTAAATGTTCACAATAACAATTATCACAAGGAAGATAAAGGATATTTTCACCTAAAAAATTCTCTTTGGGTCTCCCTTCCCCTCCACTCTCTGGCACTAATCTATTCTCTGTTATTTTCACCTGTTTTTTCCCTAGAATTTCACAAATGAAGTTGTATAGTATAAAGATCCCGGCCAGATGTGGTGGTTCAGGACTGTAATTCTAGCTCTCTGGGAGGCTAAATAGGAGGCTTGGGTTGAGACCGGGATTTGGAGACCAACCTGAGCAAGAACAAGACCCTGTCTCTACACAAAACAGAATGAGTTAGTCTGGGTAGAGTTGCTGTCGTCCCAGCTATTTGAGAGGCTGAGGAAGGAAACTGGTTGAGCCTGGGAGTTGAGGTTGAAGTGGAATAGGATGCTGCTGCAATTTGGATGAAACTGGAGAACATTTGCTTAAAGAAGTTATCTTACAAATATGAAAATAAACACCACATGTATACGCATTCACTATTAAACTGGATCTAACCGATGAGCACACATGGGCACAGAGGGAAGTATAACTCAGTGGAAATCAAGTGGGGGGCGGCAAAAGCCGACCTGATGAGCCCGGTGATCACTGTGTGGGGAATGGGCTCACCTGCAGCTGAGGCTCGGGCATTACCAAAGTGAACCATGTAACCAAACATTTGTACCCCTTGAATATTTTGAAATTTAAAAAAATAAAATTTAACTTGAGAATATTTTAAAAATATATTGAACCATACACTTAAAGTGGGCGAATTTAATTATATGTAAAACATACTTTAGTAAGGCTGATTTAGTAATAATTTTTAAAAATGAAAAAGAAAAAGAAAGAAATATGGTGCATAGACTTTTTCCTGTGTTCTTTCATTTAGCATAATGCTTCTGAGGGTCAGCCCCCTCACTGGGTGCATCGGTGGTTTGTTCTTTTATACCCCTGAGACATTGTCCACTGTACAGCCACATCACCTATTGCGTTATCCATCCTTCTGATGGTCACTCAGGTGGCTTCCAGTTCTGGCTGTTATGAATAAGACTGCTGTGAAGATTCACGGACGTCTGTGTGGGCAGGTTTTTTCACAGTAGAGAATCTGGGAATTTTTCATCAGAAGTTAAAGCACAAGGACATCTATATCATCTTACTTTATTAATGTAATATATTTCTCAAAGGAGTATACATTTTTGAGGAATTTAAAATTACTCCTAATGTCTTGGTGCTACATTTAGTCTGATTTTTTGTCATGGCTTCCTTGATGTTACTAGCATCTTTTAGTTCTGGGAACCATGCTTTTATGGGTTATTCATTTCTCATTCTACAAATAATCATTTCTAAATTAAGGTCTGAGAGAGTATTTTTCCAGAAATGCCCTAAGTGAGGATATCAGAATTCAGAAGTAAAGTCAAGATTCTGATTCCCTCGTCGGTGAAACTAGATTTGTTAGAAAAACGGAGCCATCTGCATCAATTTAGACGGTTTTACCAAATTGATTCATGAAGTGTCTAATATTTCCATGTAATTAGCAGTGGCATTTTCAAACTCTATAACCAAGAGGAAAATTTAATCTTCTCTGAAGAATTGCACACTCCAGGGTTGATACTTTAGCAAATTATATTGTTCTAAGGGAGCACTCACGAAAGAATTATATCAGACTTTGAACAGATGCTGCAAGATCCCCACCTTATTAGTGGTGCACCGGGGTGGTGATATTAGAAATCCTCCTCTCCACCCTCACGTCTGATGTTAATGCAGATTTCCCAGTTTTCAGATCTGACAGTTTAGTGGTGAATCTCTTGCGGCTGCTCCAGAAAAGTTCTGCTTTCTCCTCTCTTTTCTCTTCTACTATAAAATTAAACTTTAGTCATTAAGTTCAGTGTCTGTCTTTTGTTGGGACTCTAAGGAGTCTTTTCCTCTAATGGAAGGTGGAGGGCTTACTGCACATGAGAATATCTATTTATCTCTCAATTACAATTTTATTTCATAGTCAAAGAGCTTATTCTACATAGGCACATTCATTTAAAATAAATAAAAATGCAATATCTATATACTATTAATAGAATTTTGCCTGTGTCATTATAATCCACGAGTTTCGTGCCTGATAAAATTGCTCTACTTATGGAAATCAATCTTGGAGATGGATTTATTATGAAACCCCCTGGGTCTGTTAATATGTTATGCTCACTGTTTTATCTTTACAGTTTGTATTTCTGATCTTCTCCCTTTTGTGTGTTATTGGTACTGAATGCAGATGAACCACACAGCTATTTTATGTAATGGAGGACAGATATGCTTAATCAATCAGAGAACATTTGTCTCCATGACCTATTGCATAGGAATTAAAAACTAATTTCTAAACATATATCTATGTTTCCTGATAATGTTACTTATTCATAAATTCCTTGGACATCAGAATAGATGGTAGATTTAGTTTATTCAGTTAGAAAATGTTTGATATATTTTGTGACACAGTTACATAAGAGGAATGTTAGGTAAATGGAGCACATCTTAAAAGTTGTTTGAAGATTTTGTTTAGCTTTATACACCATCCCTGTTAAAAAAGAAAAATCTTTCCTCCCACAGATGTAAAGAAATATATGTCACTCATTCATGTTCGTATTGACAAATAAGTTTTGTTACTATATTCCTGATATATATTTTTCTTTTTTTGCAGTTTTGCAGGTTTTGGCCAGGGCTGGGTTTGAACCCTCCACCAACCAACCGCATATGGGGCCAGCACCTGACTCCTTTGAGCCACAGGCACCGCCCCATATATTCCTAATATTTTATTGTGCCTGTTACTAACACTGATTATGCATTTGATATTTTAACAGTATTAAAGTACAGGCTATTAAAATTATATATAGATAATTATTATACAAAATTTCTAAAATATAAGAAACCATTACCCATCCTTAGGGGAAATTATAAGATTATTTATGACCACAGTTAACTTTTTGAAGGCTGCCTAACTCATTACTTTAAGGATGTAATTTCTCTGATCCAAATACACATAAAAATTTTGTCATCATTATCATTTGCCTAAGTAATTGAAGAGAATTCTGATTATATTTTATAGAAAGTAAATTTAAGACACAAGAAAAAAATCAAAACTGTCATTATCATGTCTCAATCTTGGTTATGTTGAAGATATATTTCTTTAAAAGACAGATAAGTGGGTCTTGTGAATTATCACGTGTTGAAAAGTAAATTTTTACATTCTGCCAAATTGAATAGTTGAGAGGAGTTGAACATTAATCTATTTAAGCAGGTTATTTGTTAATGTCTTTAAGAAAACAAATTGCCAGTAAGTATTACTGTTATAGTTATGGTGTTTCACATACACACCAACTTTCACACAAATATGCTAGGATTTTTAAAGCAAATATGATAAAAAACATATGACTAGAAGATTTGACTAAAGATATGTGGAATATATAAGCATATATGAAAACTAGCAACTTTGGAGGAAAGATAGATTTTACAGTGCATAACTAATCATACCTTAGCCAGAAGAATATTACATTTATAGAAAGAATACACAGAAAGAATCCATATGAAACAATACTTCACTTTCAGGTAAACCAAATCATCAAAAAGGATCAAATCTGTCAAAATGCATACAGATGACATTTCAAGGTATTGGGTTCTCAGTTACTTTGAAATATACTGTACTGGGCAGCGCCTGTGGCTCAAAGGAGTAAGGCTCCAGCCCCATATGCAGGAGGTAGTGGTTCAAACCCAGTCCTGGCCAAAAACTATGGAAAAAAAAAAAAAAAGAAAAAAGAAATATACTGTACAAAAAAAGAATTAATAATAACCTTAAATCTTATCCACATTTTTGTCCACTCAGCTCAATATTCTTTGAAATTTGCAGTTTTATACAATGTTCTTTTAAAATAAAATATGCATTGCATTTTGAAGGAGAAAAACACCTATTTCTTCTTTGCTAGACTACTATTCTCAAGATTTTACTTTTGACTCCAGATGTGGGAGGTTTTTGTTTATTTTTTTAATTCCCAGTATCAATCAGGGTTCTCCAACAACAGCTGGGTGTCCTACTAAGGGGTCGGTCCCACAAGACCGTTCTTTAGTTTTGTATTTCAGACACCAATCAGAGGTGGTGGGTCTTCATGTTACTTATAACTTTTGTTTGTCTTGACTATAAATTGGAGGTTCCCACAACCAGGTTTATTTGCTACAAAGGGTTCAGAGATCTCAGGAAAACACATTCCTTACCAGATTACTGGTTTGTTATAAAAGGATGTATAACTCAGCAACAGTAAGATTTAAGGTATGCATAGGGCCAGGTATGGAGAAAGGGCATACAGCTTCCCTGCCCTCACCTGGGACAACTTGCTCCCATCACCTGTATATATTCAACAAACCGAAAGCTTTCCTTTTGGATTTTTATGGGGGCTTCATTTCATAAGCATGGTTTATTTAGTATTAAATCATTGGCCATTGCTGATTGATCAGTACTCAGCCCTGTGGGACTCCAAGTTCCAACACTCTAATCATGCTTATGAAATGAAATCCCCATAAAGAGATTCACCTGACAACCAGCCTCTGCTTCTTTAGGACCTTTCGGAAAGTCATCTTAACACAAACTCTGGCTTGAATGAAAGGAACTTGTTACAAATGACAAAACACCCTCTTTTGTCCTCCTCAGGAGGACAGGGAACAAACAAACACATAACAAATCCTCCTTTCTCTTCTAGAGCTGTCTGTTAGAAACTGGAGACAGAAAGGAAGACCCAATACATATTTCTTATTATATCATAACCTTACAGAGTTGCCTTCGTATTTCTCTGATTATCACATTTTTAACTCTGTAAAAATAAAGTTATTAAGTAGCCATAATAAATAAAAGTAAAAATAATTTAGAAAAATGCACTTGGCAATGAGAAATAAATTTTCCTTTTTTCTATGATTTTATCAACTTTATAATGATAATGTTCCCCCAAAACATTCTGTCTTGTGCAAATCACTGCAATCCAGCTTTGTTCTTGTTTCATTCAAATTGTGGTTAAAAAAAAAAAAAAAAAGAAGGATTTAATGGGATATTTATTTCTAAAGTGAATACTTATTTCCTAAATTCTGGAGATGCTATAGAATAGAGGCAAAGAACACCCACTATATGTACAATAGGAGTTTTCCAAAAAAAGGAAATAAAGATAATAAGCCACATTGGAATAAAATTTTCCTGAAACAAACAAGCAAACGTGAAACTACATGCATAGTATTTGCTGTGTATCTAGGAATATTGACCAATAAATATTAGACATATAGTCATATAGACTTAAAACAAGTCTTTATGTATGTAGCCAAAAATACAAGGTCACTTATAAATGGACAAAATTTGAAAAACAAGAATCAGGTTAGCAATGACTTTTGCCAGTGATAAGCAAGCAACTTGCACAAGGCACTTAAGAAAACATACTGTGAACCAGGATTTTTTAATTCAGCCATGCTAACCTTTATACATAAAAGCCTCAGGTGATGAGTAACATTCAAAAAGTAAGGGGCCCTAAGACTCTGGGAGCATGAGATAGGTGGATTGCCTGAGCTCAGGAATTCAAAACCAGCCAGAGATAGAGAGGGACCTGTCTACAAAAAAAGAAGAAGAATAGCCTGACCTTGTGGCAGGCACCTGTAGTCCCAACTACTCAGGAGGCTGAGGCAGGGAGATCACTTGAGCTCAAGAGTTTGAGATTGCTGTGAGCTATGATACCTCAGGACTCTATTGAGGGTGACAAAGTGAGACTGTTTCAAACCTCCCTCCCCCCAAAATAAAACAACAACAAACTAAGGGCCTATTGCTTTATGGGTTCCTTCTGTGTAATCTTCTGCAGAAATTAAATGTAATTGGCTTATTAAGTCATCCCCATGGATATTGCTAACTGGGAAAATTATGTATAGAATTCTGTCATTTATATAAGCAAAGGGAAGCATAAATATAAATAAGTAAATAGACACTTTAAGCATGAAGCACCTTGTCATAACAGAAGTTGAGAAATCTATTTACTTCAGAATTCAGTTCATAGGTGTCAGGAGCTAACTTAAAGTAGCTTCCTCTGTTCAAAGACAGGACAATTTGCATACCATTAAGGATGAAGATTCCATTTAATTCAAACACAACAAATATTTTTAACTCTATGATGGAAGGATACGATGCTACCTATGAAAAATTATTAGTAAAAAGTTGAATCTGATTCATATCAAGCCTTTGGATGTGATTAAAAATTATAGGAAGTACAGAAAAAGGAGAAACCTGTTAAATGATATTGTTTATTAAGGGAAACCGAGACTACCCAATGCTATAGGGAAAATGTGTCTGGGCATCCTCTACAAATACCAAAAAAAAAAGATATGAGAGCATAAAAGAGATCGAGGGCCAACATAGCAATTAAAAGAGGACTACAAAAGAACCACTGCCTTTTTCTTAATTTTCTGAAGAAATTCTGCTTTTGACAATAAGTCCTCTATTACCTTTTTGTCTCGTTTATTTTACAGAATGCTCCAATAAAAGGCTCTTCAAACTTACGTAATTGTAAAATACATTGTCTTTTGTTTAAGCATTCATTTTTAAATAGTAAGGAGCCTTTAAGATATATATTAAAGTGTTTGTGGTTTTTGTTAAGTCTATTACATGAAAATAATTTTTAAAGACAATCTAGGTTAAGCAAAAGCAAAGTGCTATTTGTGGGGTGCAGTAAGGGAAAGGGTGTTTTCCACAAATTTGCTTTTTAACTTTGCACTTTCTTTATATGATAGTTTGCTTTGAGTTATTTGCAGCCTTGGATACTTTCAGGAAGAATAATTAAGTATTTAGGGTGAATGACTTGGGTATAAGATCTGAGCTTTACAACTATGGAAATAGGGGAAATATGTGAGATTTTAACTTGGAAAGATTTTAACTATGGAAGACGATGGTTGCGTATTACAGAGTTACATATATTGCCATCTTTGTGATAAGATGCTTGAGAAACCTGTTAAATATGTTTTTAAGAGAAGAAAACATATGAAGCATGCATAAGGCATGTACCTAATTTCAGCCTTGAGAGTAAGAAACTAACCATCAAAAATAATTCTTTGGAGAAATCAATACTAAATTATACTTGTTTAAGATTAAAAATTATTGTTCATTTGTATATGTGATAACGGTATTGAAACTATATGTTTTTAAAAATCTCCTTTAAAAACATATATACTGAAATAAAGATATATTTCTAAAAGTTTAGGTAAGTATAACAATCAATTTTTTTTGCCTGAAGATAATAAGGCAATTTCTGATCAAAATTAGGATATTCCTCAAACAAGTAGAAAGACACCAATATCTTTAAAGTCTCCTTTTCTTAAAAATTAGGCAGAGTCAGCTAGTAAATAAATAAGAGAATTAAATGTGAGCAAACAGTGACTAAAGGAAACACGCAAAATTGAAAATTAATATTCTAAGATAATAAAATGTAAATCACCGTTAAAATAGTATATTTAAAATAATTATATGCCAAATATCACTCTTTTAGTGAGAAACTGGGATAAACACCTATAAAAATTAAATTTTATTTTCATTAAGTATGTGACTAGGACAATATTGACAAATGTAGAGAAATTCACTATTCATTTCTGATTTTTAAATATTGAAATAATTTTAGTTTGATGGTTATTGTTCTGGCTGCGTTGTATGTGGACAGAGAGAAATTATTATAAATTATTTGTACTAATTATGCATCTCAGGTTTCTACTTGCTGTATTATTGGTACTCATGAGTCCACTATAAATATTTTTAATATGCTTTTATGGGTTACTCTTACCAGAAATTTTGCATTGCCATGCAAGAGACAACATTTGCCTTACATTAAATTATAGGATTACAATTACATAGAATGATGAAAAACAAAAGATGAAGCAGCTATTTTTTTTAGAGCCCAGAGAAATAGATTCCTTGATAAGCAATTCAAGAAATTGATAAACAGAACTTAGATAAACATTATTTTCTTTGTAATATCATGATGAAAGATTAATGATCTCTTGATCTCTTCTAGAAAGATTAATAAGTCTGTAAGTTGTTTTATTTTGATAAATTGCTCTCATTATATTTTGCCTTCAACATGTATCTATGGTGAATCATTTTAATTTCAAAATTATGACATTATGTGGGTGCTGCTGTGGCATAGCTATGGTAATTTATGGTTCAACAAAAAATAAAATTAAAAAATACTTTCATAGTCTGTGTCCATGCTTCAGCGGCTGTGCGTGTGCCGGCAATATAATTGAAAATAATATTATAGAAATGCTGACGTGAAGTCTTCCCTCAAGTCAATGTTGTAAAAGTGGTGTTAATAAATTATTAAATAATATTCATTTGTTGTTCTGCTTTTATCTCTACATTAAGATTTCATTCATTTGTGTATTACAGTCACAAGTCATTACTTATTTACTATAGTACTATATTAATTAGGTGCATAGACCAGAGAGTTACACAAAATGACCAATAAGTAGAAAGTAAAAGTATAAAGATTTGCTAAAACAATATATTAACTTATATTGTAGACATATATTACATATATGATCTCTTATATTGAGATTGCATGTTTAACCGATTATTTCAGTAGAATTACATGCTCAACAATTTTCAGGAAACAATAGTCTAGTGCCTTGAAGATGCAAATAACCACAAAGATGCTAAAAAAATAATGGTCTAGTTTTACAGAATAATGTAAAATAAGATGGTAAAATCTCTTCTTGCTTTGTTTTTGAGCACTCGTATTTTATACTGTACAGTTTCGCATATTAAAATAATTTAAGAATAATGATTCTATGAAATATCCTCTTATTTATTATGCTTACAGTCTTAGTCTGAGTTTTTTCACATTATAAATAAATTGATGACTGAAGATCCAGTTCAGGTAGTGGTACAAAATGTTGTGAAAATTGTAAATTTGTTTTCTTCGATGGTTTTTGTTGCAACTTTGCATTAGAAGTAAATGCGTTATATTAAACAGAATTTCTCTTCAATTTCTAAGAACATTAGGTCTTTACTTCTTTAGACATTTCAGAAACAGTAGTCACAAAGTGAGGAATTTTTGAATAAAAGTTTTTTTCCAAATATTGTTCTGAGTTACATATTTAATTAAACAAGAACAAAAATTTGGATAACGCCAACTCAGTCTAAAAAATTAAGGATAGAAAGCACATTTTGTATATGACCAATTAAGATGCTTTTAGGGAACATCTATGCCATAGCCAACATTAATCGACGTCCCTTTGACTCTGGACCTGCTACGTGTATAAGTTTCTCGTTGCCACTCTCTCTTATTGGGTTGTAATGAATCCACAAAGGTATATAAGAACATGCCCAGATTATTTCTTGAGATAGACAGTTGTTTGGGAAATCATTATATCTGACATATATTTTAAGATATTCAGTTTTTATGGATTTGTCTCACTCATGGATTAGTATGTATTTTCAAAAGTATGTTATCTTAATCTTATTTAGACCTTTAAGCTTACAAAGAAAGTTAAAACACTTGTTTGTAATTTACTGCATTTTTTTTTCATTCCCATGTTCCAAGGTAAGCATTCTCCAAATTTTCCAGGGTCATACAAGATTTTAAAGGTTTAGTGTCTTTGTCTTGCTGCAATTTTGATGATAGTTTCATACTACTACATGTCAAAACCTGCTGCCAGCTTTTTGACAGCTACTAACATATTTTTACTACCAAGTGACATAAAAAATAACAAAAAACAAAAAACTTGACTCCTATGCTGAATCAAATACTAACTCAAAAGAGAAAAATTTATTCTATGCTCATGTTACAGGGCAATCACATTGAGGAGATGAGACTCTAGAAATTTCTTGAAGTTGATTTCCATTGAAGTTTGAATGTTGTTTATTAGAAATTAGAAACTTAGGTAATCACCAAAAAGAGAAAGATCATAAATATCATGAGGATGAAATGAACAATATTAAAAATGCTACTGAAAGTTAGGAATGAATACAAAACAACATGTAAGTAATTATCTTTATAATTGTCTTTATAACAATAAAACTTCATTGTTTTATTTGGATATAGCACAGAAGCAATTTGCCCTGAACTTCTTAGCCTAGTAAGATGGCCAATACAGCATTTTAACCTGT
The DNA here is from genome assembly GCF_000181295.1 of Otolemur garnettii. NCBI lineage: Eukaryota > Metazoa > Chordata > Mammalia > Primates > Galagidae > Otolemur > Otolemur garnettii. The sequence goes on along the minus strand of NW_003852430.1, from coordinate 6,950,072 downwards.
GTTTGCCGAGAAATTGAAACACAGGAGTATAAACATATTCTCTAGATTTACTATTTTAATACAGACAAGTTGGGCAGCTCAAACAGGCCTACAGCCTTTGGGAAAGCTGAGGACACTTCAGAATATGATAAATTTCCACTGTAATTGGACACATAAATATGTTCACTTCATGAAGAGAAGATTCTTTCCCACCCCAATGGGCAGTCTACTTTCAAGGTGAAATGTTAAGAATTTATCAAGACCTTTCCTACTGTCTTATCCAGCAGTTGAAAAAAAAATGTGATCACTGTCATAGAGTGTATCTGATTTTCTTCCAAGTATCAAGGGCCCTTCTTCCTCTTAGGGAAGAATTTCATTGTTATTTCCTTTTATTTAATTGAAAATATGTTTTTCTTATGTAGATCCTAATTTTTTTACTATTAACAGGATATTTTTATCTATCTGAAGTGACTCCAAAGGCATTATATCATGTGCTATGTTAATCCATTTTAGAATTTTTATTGTTCACATACACATTTTTACCTTCAAAATGCAAGTGTAGTGTATTAATGCATTCAGAATAACATCTCTTTAGTGAAATTAAAAAGTAAGAATGTTTTTTTATTTGGCAAGTAGATGACTGCTATTGGTCATAACTATCTTGTCAGAAATATGCTATTCTAGTAGATTAGCATATTATTACAATTAGCATATTAGTACAATCAGCATAAACCATAAGCTATTTAGTGCTATTGTTCATGGCTAGTTTATGATTGGTACAAAGTGGTGATGAAACTTAAGCGTTGGTGAGGTAAGTTCTTATTTTTCAAGTTTGATTACATTAAAGTAGTTGATAATATTCAGGTGAGTTGTATATTTTTCTGGTATTTTTGTTCTCCTTAAATTTTTTTATACAAATAATATTTATTCTTTGATGCTTTTTAAAATTTTCTTATTGCCATCTGATCTTTGATAAACCAAACAAAAGCAAACACTGGGGAAAAGAATCCCCATTCAAAGGATCCTGATTCTTCGTGGTAATCCCGAAGTACTGGGTAACCACATGTAAAAGACTGGCACTGGACCCACACCTTTCACCTCCTATAAAAATTATCTCAGATGGACAAAAGATTTAAATCTAAGACATGCAATGATGAAAATCCAAGAAGAAAGCGTGAGAAAAACTCTTAAAGACGTCAGCTGGGGAAAGATTTTATGACAAAGACTTCAGCGGCAAACACAACAAAAACACATGAATGGGACTTAAGCTGAAACGCTTCTGCATAGCTAAGGACACACAATTAAAGCAAATAGACAGCCTTCAGATTGGTAAAGACATTTGCATGGTAAGAATCTGGCAAAGGGGTCATAACTAGAATCTACAGAGAACTCAAATTAATCAACAAAAAAGAGCAAACAAACCGATCTATCTTTGGACAAGAGACATGAACAGAACCTTCTCTGAAGAAGACAGGTGAATGCCTAACAAACATGAAAAAATGCTCATATCCAATCATCAGAGAAATGTAAATGAAAACTACCCTGACATATCACCTAACTCCAGTGAGAATAGCCCACGTTACAAAGTCCACAAGCTACAGATGCTGGCGTGGATGTGGAAAGAAGGGAACACTATTGGCGTGACTTCAAACTGCAGAGCTGCTTTGGAAAGAAGTATGGAGATTCCTCAAAGAACTCGAATTGGACTTTCCATTCGATCCCACAATCTCATTACTAGGTGTCTACCCAGAAGAAAAAAAATAATTTTGTTATAAGGATATTTGCACTAGAATGTTTTTCACAGCCCAATTTGCAATTGCCAAGAAGTGGAGACAATCTAAGTGGAGACAATTCTACGCACACCCCATAGAATACTATTTAGCCATAAAAAGAGGGAGACTTGACATCTTTTGTATTAACGTGGATGGAGTCAAAACACATTCTTCCTGGTAAAGTATCCCAAGAATGGAAAAGAGTATGCAATGTACTCAATACTAATATGGAACTAATAAGTGATCTAATACAATGCACAATTCAATTCAAGTTGAGGGGAGAAGGCAGGGGAGGGATGGGTGTGCTCTCACTCAAAGGACACAATGTAAAGTTGAGGTTATATGGCACACATCTTGGGTATGGGACACAACTACAGGGGGACTTTACCTAAAAAATGCAAACATTGCAACGTAGTTCTTTGTTCCCTCACATTAATCTGAAATTTAAAAGGAAAGAATTTTAGATAGATTTATTTTTAATATAAATAAGTAAAAAATTGTACTTCTTTGGTAATTTGCCATGAGGAATGGAGTTTTATATCACATTTATAAGAGCAAACTGATGTATTAAGAGTAGTTCTGACTTTGCCCTTCATAATTACCAAATTCAAATAAATTAATGATCTTGAAAATGCTTATACTTGAAAGTGTTTACTATTTTGTTATTTATTTGCTTTTTAGAGGAAATAATGTTTCAGTCTAAACTATTATTCCAAAATTTTAGTTCTAAAGGAGCATTTCAACTTAAGATCTCTGAATACAGTCTTTAAAGCAAATTTTAATAGTGACTTTCATGGATATTCCTTTCAGGAAATAGGAAAAGAAGAATAATCCCATTTAATGTTTAAATTTGTGCCACTTATGTTGATAGACGTAGATAGCATCTCATTGAAATACAACATTTTTTGTAGAACATTTTTTTTCATGAACAAATTTTTATTACAAAGTTTTGAAGATCCAGTTCGAAGACAATAAGTAGGTAGGGAGACTTCTTTCTCATAAACAGTCCTGTGAATTTGAAGCTTGAGGATGAATTTAAAAAAAACTTTCTTTCGGGTTCACATTTCAACAATGCGGTTTTATGCTCGTCATTGCTATTTTATGATACATGTTCCTTTTACTTTTCTTATAGAATTTCATCAAGTTATTGTGGCAAGTCTCATTATTCTAGCATGTCACTTAATCAATTCCTGTCTAGAGCTGGTTTTACCTTCCTGCAGTGATTCCAGAGTGCTGTTAAAAATCTCCAAGTCAGGTGTCTGTGCACGCAGGATGTGAGAGGTGTGGCCCCTCAGCCTGAAGATTAGAGGGAGAGAGCATGGTCGGTATTATTGGGTTTTGTGTTTTTGTGTTATTTCATTTCATCTGGCGTACCTTATACAAGAAAACAAGTAACGAGAAAAGTTGAGAAGAGAATAATGACTTATTTAAAAAAAAACAGATTTGATTCCACTGATACAGAGTAGTCTTCACTTTGTTTTATTGTGGATATTGAATACTTATCAGGCTGTATCTTCATAGTTGGTAAAATTTGAGTAAGAGAAACGGAGGCTCTCTAATAATTTTATATAATGTTCGGATGGAGGATACCGCCTTAGAAGTGGAAATGCTATACCAAGGCTGACATGTAATTGGAACAACGTTATGGCCAGTGTTTATGGCTACCATCTCTTTGGATTGCTTCATGTCCAGGGATCTTTGGTTAGTACACATTGTTATTTGATCATTACCCATCTTTACTCTTAAGTACTTTAAATATCACTCTTGATCAAATATATCCTTTTGCAAATATATACTATACAAATATAGTGTATATTTTTATACACTATAAAAATACATTTATATATAATATATATGTGTTGTAGTGTTATATAATGTTTTAACTTTATGTGATAGATTTATACATATAAGTATATAAATATGCATTTATAGTGTACATGTATATATACACACTATCCATACAGTAGAGTATCCATAAGTCGACCACCCAAGGAACTATAAAAAGTGGTCAACGAAGGTAGTTAACATAAGAAACTAGGCCCACTGCACTGCTACGTACATGAGGTGCACGTGTAGTCTATGAAAATAGGTCAGCTTATGGAGGTGGTCAGTGTAGGGAGGTGGTCGACAATGGAGGTTCTACTGTATTTTCTTATTTAGTTTCTTTTCACTCAAACACTTTATGAGACCTTTATCAAAATCAGCTGTCCCTAAACTTTTTCTGAGCACTTGTATATAGTCAATATGCTGAATACATATTCCTAGGGCTCAAAGATGAAAATCCCGTGTATATGAACACATAGAGCCACTGGAAACCAAAATATCTATAAGGAAAAAAAAAAGTGAAAGCAAAAGGAAGAGTCTTTTTGAGAAGAACACCTTCTCCTCAAAGATCACAATTTGTGTTCTTTCTTTCTGGGTCTGATTAATGCTTCACTTAGAAACATACTAAGAAGTCTAAACCCGGATGAGGGATGAACCTGCTTTGAGGGAGTTCAGAAGAAAAGCTAATGACTCTAGGCATAAAAGGTACCAACTCCCTTTGCTGGCACTGGAGCAAAATTATTGAAATCATCAGAGCAAGAAGGAAAATCTTCAAATGGTTTAACCTTAGTGATTCAAGATGGAAAGCTAATTGTACTTACCCTGAGAGAAATGCAGAAATGGCACTAAATCCGTCTGACTTTCTGATCTGTAGGTAATAATTTTGGCTGTCATGAGTAGGACTGGAAAATTTAAACGCTTTCCTGTATTTTCCAACATTTTATTCCTAATGGAACTGTGGTTTTTGTTCTCTCTGTGGGCAACTCTGTGTATCCGAGTTCCTGACCATGAAATTAGAGGTGGAGTAAACAAAGCTTTTCACAGTTGGTTGTTCTTAATTTTTATTTTTTTGTTGTTTACTTTTCTTCTTACAGAATTTTATCCTGTTATGGTGGCAAGTCTGATTATTCTAGCATGTTGCATAATCAATGTCACAAACTAATCAAAGTTAGTTTGTTTCTGGAGGTCTGGAAATTGTCACTGCATGAAAGGAAGGCCCACAGGACATTTGAATGACAGGCTGATTCTAGATAGATGTTCTATGGGAGGAAATAGAGTATGTGGTGCTGACTAAGGGAAAGAGCGTGGTGTGAGGTGGGGAAACACCGCAGCGGTTGTAAACCACACACCATGTCTCCTGCACATTTTTGTTGCATCTTGCAAAGCCAAGTGGACCAGGATGTGGGTTCTGGGCTGGGCTCTAGCTATTCTAAGCTATGTGACCATAAATAAAACTTTTTACACACTAGACTCCAGTGTCTTTATGTGTAAAACCCAAATCATATTAGAAAATGTTTCTAACTCTTATGATTGTCATATGTATTTTATGTGTATTGATCTATGATCATACTATTGTAAGATATCATTGGACTAGCCATATAATTATTCATTTATCTAAGTCTGAAAGGTGAAAAATAAGGTTGACAATTCCTTGTAAATGTGTCCTGTATTGTATTAGCATAGCACAGCCAGCCCCAATCCCATGTCATGCTTCTATTTTGTGAGCATAATTGTTTCTACCCTTTCCTTGAATATACTCCGGTGCGATTTACCAGTGCAAAACCCCCATAAGAAAACTAAAGTTGGGAAGTTAGACGAGAATATATTTGCAAATATATCTGTGTATCATTAAGAATCTTTGTAAATGAAAAAATTCTTATTATTTCCTTGAAAATGTGATTTATATAATTCTTTAAATATATGACAGTGTCCAAAATAATTGCATTTGAATGAAAATATAGTATTATACGACTAGACAGAAGTAAACATTAAGACTTTTTAATTCAAGAAGAGAATGATTCTAGGCTGCAAATTAAGTGTTGAATATTATTTAAGAAGGAGAGAAATTATTCAGTTAATCTTTGTTTTGCTAGTAAAATATTTTAATTTTATGTTGCTTAAAGAACAATTTCAGGTCTTTCATTATCATAGGAATAAATTGACTGTTTTTCTTTTTTGTTCTGTCACTCACGCTCTATCTAGCCAATAATGTTACACAACGTTCTAAAGAAATCAGACGGAGCAATTTGTTATGTCTAGATTTCCAGGTAACTTAACTGTCAGCTATTCATGGAACACTTTGGAACTAACATTTAAACACATTGTAGGAGTCCTTTGACAAAACTAAAATCTCAATCAGAAGATTAGATTTTCAAAGCTGGAAAGAAAATACCTTTCTATCCCTAGGATAATATAAAGCAAGATCTTCTAGTACATTTTTGCTTTATTTATGAGTAGCTATAGGAATGAAAAGTTACGTATAATCGATACTTACCAACATATTTGGAACTAATATATTGAGGACCAGAAGAAAATGTACAGAAGGTTACTGATGGTAGATAAAACATCTAAGAAGTAGGTGGAGAAGTAATACTTATTTATGCTTACAAGTAGCGCATAGGCCGCACATTTAATTTTATATTTGAACAGTGTTTTCTTAGAAATATTAATCATTAGTGTCATTCATATCTCATTGCAACAATCCACTAAGTTTTCAGATCTGTCAATCAAACCTCTGCAGTGAGACTCAGGGTGCACTTAGCAGCTTTGTAACCTAGGAAACCAACGTGATGCAGAGGAGGGGAATGGGAAGCGCTTCCCTTCCTTTGCTTGCTGCACCTCTTTGACTTGCTTCTGCTTTGGTACATGGTTCTGCCACTCTTGCTGTTATCAGTGATCTTGGGCAAAATATTGATATCTTTGTGTTCATAAACATGGAACCATTACCAACATGGAGATAGCGTGGGAAGGGTGCCCGATGTGAGGCAGTGCACAACCAGAGGATTGCATCAACCTCGCCAGGTGACTGTAAAGCACAGTCGGGACAAAATTTGTAAAAGTACCTAGAACGTGTCTGAAGGAGGGTTAGTTCATAATGAAAGCTGTGCCATTAATCTTGATGACATCGACATCAGAAGGTGCAGGGCGACACCTGCCCACCTGCCATCACCGGTGGGATAAAAATGACCCTTTTTTGCAGGGTCAAAAAGGTGCCTTTGCAGAGGCACCTGTGGCTCAAAGGAGTAGGGCACCAACCCCATATGCCAGAGGTGGTAGGTTCAAACCCAGCCCTGGCCAAAAAATACCAAAAAAAAAAAAAAGACTCCAAGCCTCTTCTTGGATGATTGGATGACACCTGTGAACAGAGAGGAGGACTTGCTGGAAATGAAGTGTGGTGCCCCTCTGGACTCTCTCAGAAGTATTTTGTTAAGGAAAGAGGAAGACTAAATATACTTGGAGGAGCCTCAGAATCTTGTAGGTGTAATTTTAGGCAAAAGTAGAGATTTTGGTTTCTTTATTAGTGTGAAGATATAGATAGATACAGATATAGATATAGTTGCAAAATACGGCAGATGGCATTGGTGGTTCAGTCTACATCCATTTCATTGCTTTATACTCTGGTAGGAAGCAAATGCCTTGTACAGATTTCCTTCCTCGCAGACTGTGAGCCTGGCATTGTGCAGGAAGACAGCTGAGCCCATGAGGGCTGGATGGTGGTAAGGGGCTTGATATAGAGAACTGGCTGTGGAGGCGCACACAGCAACCCTTTGTGAGTTTGACTGGCTTAGGCGTAGACAGCAGTGGCACGGTCAGCAGGACAGTCTGCAATGTGACTGGGTGTTGTACCTCGCTGGTTGTCTGGCCCTTTTAGAAACTGGCCTAGCAGCTGCTTCTGAATGCCTTTGTCGGTCAACCACCCAGAATGCTGATAATGAAGTCTGGTGATCTTTGTCTTCTCTCTTTTTTCTGAATCTGTTCAGATAAGGTTGTGGTGACAATTTAAAATTAAGATGCTTGGGTGATAAAAGTACTTTTCAATCAAAATTTACACCTGGTTCCATTAGAGTTCTAATTAGTTGAATTTAATATTAATAGTCACTAGATGTGGTGATAGCTTTTTGATTAAAGTCGAAAGTAACATCTTCCCCGAAACAAATTTAATGTGTTATGTTGAGAAAAAAAAAAAAAAACCAATTTCGACTCCTGGATGTTTGAATCATATTTTTATTTCTCTTTAAATACTTCTATTAAGACAGGAATTTGTTTTTAACTTTGATTGTCCATGTAATTTAAATAAATCCCTGGACTTCAAAACTAACAGCTATATTCTTTAACGAAGGTAATTAATTTTTAAGATATAGAGTTTCAGGCCCCCAATATTTCATCATCTTCTTGTTCCCAGACCGTGTCCCCATTTGAAGCCCCAGGCCCTTTGCTCCCTTACTATATTCTTTGGTTATCGCTATATCTATGCAAATTTCATTATCTGTTTTAGTTCATTAATATTCATGGAATGTTTCATTTATATATTTCAATTAATGCCTTCTAAAATCATATTAATATATTTTGCTTTTCAAATGCAATCTTCAGTCGCAGCTGTTCATTAAGTAATGGAATAATAATACCTAACATGTGCTTATTATGTGTTGAGCGCTCTAGTAATAAATTTGGGTGTATAATTTGGTTTAATCCTCACAACCCTATGTGAAGGTTCTTACTCTACACATGTAAACACTGAGTTCTCAAAAGGTTAAGAAAGTTAACGTTGGCCACCAACTAGTAATAGTGGAAGCTGTATATGAAGCCAGGCACTAGCTTGATTATTTTCATCCTATCTTGCTCCATTTTAACTAATAATGATAATAATACTAATTTAAATAAAATTGGTTTTAGTCTGATTTTAAAATGTACTAAGCACATCACATCATTTTTGGAAAACAATATGATGATTAACATTTTGAAATAATTTTGCTACTTTATGGTTTCAAATTATAAAAAAGAGGTCGAAATGTTGAGAAGGTCAATTTTTGTTTTCACTGTAGTTTGCTCAAATTGTATCAGCAAATTATAGTTAAAGTCTGTTTGAAAAAATCGATATCATCAATTGTTATTTTTCAAATAGACTCAAAATAAATACGACTTGATTATTCACTTTTAATGAGAATGGATATAAATTTACTTTGTGTCTGAACGATCATTAGTTGAAAATACCTTTCCCTCGTCATGGAGTATAAGATTTGTCATTAGCTGGACGGCACTTAGTTGCATACGTGTTTACTTTTGGTTTTTATTTTCATGTGCAATATGTTATTGTTTTGTTATGTTGATTCTTAGTATAATGTTCATTTTTGTGAACAGCGTCACTTGATTTTTCATGACAGATTTTGCCAACTTTACCACAGGAATTACAGTACCCATTTTTACCTAATTCATTCTGCATTCTAGATTTGGCATTCCTTGAATTTAGCATTTGTACTTGTGAACAGATGGGAAAATCTTTTTACAATCAATTCCAATAATTTCCAAAACACCACCCTGGCTGGATATTTTTAAAGGGATGTGTATTTACCAATTTTTTTATGATATGCCTGCTTATTATTTAATGATGCCCACCTGTTTAGAAACCACAACGAGAAAAACTCTGTGAGTAAACTGAAAAACACAACACTTTAAAGTGAAACTTTAAATGAAAAGGACAGATGTGTTTATTTTTTAAATACAAGAGAAAGGGTAGTTACCTACTGTTGTCTTTCTTCTAATGGAGACATGAGGGTGTGTCTTCACTGTTTTTAAAAAGGTGAATTTCAAAAAAGCCAGCATTTTTAGATAGGAACTGTGTAAGTAGCAGTTTGATAAAAATTCTTCTTAATACTGTAATGAAAACTAGTAAAAATTATGAGTTATGTTTGACCTTTTTCATATCTTCTCATCCTCTGTATTCTTATAATTATCAATCCATCAGACTTTAAAGAACATTTTCTGCTAATTTTTACATAAAATATTTCCACTTTATATAAGCCCCCAAATCAACTATATTAGAAATACCGCTTCAATTTTCAAGAAAGATTTGGATTACTTTTTATAAGAGGTCTAGGGATTGCTAAATTTGGGATAAAGTTAATCATGTAGGTTAAAAACCCTATACTTTCTTCCTTTATGAAGTCATGCCCGTTAATCTAATGCACAATGATTAATAGAATTTCTGTGGACGACTTTGGAGGAAAAAGTATATGGAATTAGAAGTCTCCAAGAGGAGAAACGTGCAGGTGATGAACTGATCTCTCTTGGTCCCTGGCCCTTCCTCTCAGTTCCACGTGGTGTCTTACCAAAACACTGCAGTTCCGAGTGTCTCCATTAAGCTTTGTCCATCAGCCTACCGATTTTGACTTTTATCGTCTATAAATTTTTCGTCACTTACAGACATTGTCACAAAAGCAGTTTTCTTGTTACAATTTTATTTTGTCACGCAATTGTTTCCTATCATTTGTCAAGTCAAGCTACAGGCTGAACTTGTATATTTCAGAGCAGTTAGCCCCAAACAAGAAACTGTATTTAATGTGTAGAAGGGAGAGAAATTTCCTATCTCAGGTTTGGCATCATGGCGTCTGTGGCTTTTAGAGGATGATAAGTCTGCAGTTTTATTACAGAGAGCTGCCATCCTTGTTTATCCAATTTTTCCATGTTGAAAATAATGACGATAGCAATATCATTTTTAATGCTAACTGTGCTCCAGAAATTATACTAAATTAGCTGTTCTAGGCCACGTCTTTTAAATCTTTAAAAGAAAGCTGTGAGAGGGTAGGGGACAATTATTGCCCTAGTGCACAGATGAAGAATTTGAGGATTTTGAAATGTTAAAACAACTTGTCAAATGTCAATGAGTAAGCACCAGGTGGCAGATTGGAACTAAAAATCACTTGTGTTGAACTGCAAAGCTTGTGTTTTTAACCAACTCTCATGCCATCAATAGAACTCTCTCTTCTGATACAAAAAAAATTGATAAATCAGAATAGAAATTCATTATTTTACAATGCTAAAGTTAAATTTCCAAATGAATATTCTCTCACAAACTGCCATTTTTTAGAAACCTTATTTTTGTTTGTATTAATCGCTAGTGTAGTTACCACTGTTGCGTTTCATGCAGTACGTACAGTCTCTGAATCAAGGAAAAAGGAACATTTTCAGTGAAACACTTCAACTGTAGGCTCATTCTTATCAGTTTCAACTTTAGGGGGCCAACATTCAATGATGTAATCAGTAATTAGGAATTAAATTCCTCTTTGTATTGATTAGCATTAATATTTATAGACTTGTCCTAAGGATGATAACCATCATAGTTAACCACTCTACATGCTACTCACACCTTTATCTTATTCCTCACAACATTTCAGTAAGATAGTTACTGTTACCATTTTCATTTTCAATATGAAAATTAGTGTAAAATACATGAGATAAATTGCTAAAAGTCACACAACTTAGAAAAAAAAGAGTCTTTGTTTAACTTTAGGGTTAAAAAAAAATTCTCTCCAATGGCAAAAACCTGAAGCATTTGATACCTTTTTTATGCCTTACTGAACTGGGTCTGTCAAGCTGCAGCTCTGTATTTTATTTGCTTAAGTAACCTTGTAGCCAGAATCTCTCCCTCTTCCAAGTCCTTGGTCTCAGAGATTGGAAGAATGTATCCATGGACCATAGGACTGCAAGTAAGCAAAAGAGCAGATTTTATTTATAGGTAAAGGTAGAGAACAAACAGGGCCTTCAGTATGATGAAGGGAGATTCCCAAGTGAGGATCTCTGTGTACTTTCTGACTAAGGGTTTATAGACCACTTCCCCAGCCTGTGGGCAGCAGTTTAGGAGGACATGGAATTTCATAACCATTTGGTGCCAGGGTTTGGAGGGTAGAGGTAGATTTTAAAACCACCCATGTGTAGGGATTTGGTTTTGTTTTGCTTAGGGTGTGTTCTTTACTCAGGGAGTAGCAGCTTAGGTGGGACATGCTATAGTCAGACTGGTGCTTTTGGTTAAGGTCTATGATCAAGATGATTATTGAACTTCATTTGGCCCAGGAAATGGGGTTTATGTCCATCTGTGAGTGGGGGGAACCTGTATCAATCTGACTACAAACATTATTTCATCCTTAATGACAAATTTTGTAATTAAACAATCTGACTACAAGCATTATTTCATCCTTAATGATAAATTTTGTAATTAAACAACATCATGTAGTATATCAATCACTTTCACTTTTTCTACTTTTTCAATTGTGGAGCTCCATGTCTGCACATGGTCAATACTTAACATTTCTTAATACATAAAATTCATTTTGTAAAGTCATCTTGTACGTTCAGGAATTAACTCACACTTGGCGTTTTATATAGTTTTTGCACATACTCTACTGTATTCTGTCATTGTGCTGTGGAGATAGTACAACATATCCTTCTAGTTTTAATGTTTCTCCAGTGTCAAATGTGCCTTATAACATATAGATAGAGGGTTCTCCCACTCAGGGCTGGACAGGGACCCACATTTTCTAGGCATAAGAAGACTCAGAAATCAGTCTCATCAGAGACCCCCATCTCTAACCCAAAACAGGCCCTCTGTAAGCTACATTCTCTGAACACAAGGTCATACAAGAGCAGCCTGATTGGGGAGGGTCGGGAGGGCACTTGTTCCTTATTAACATAGCTATATGTTTAATGGTTTGCTTCAACATCATAATCGTACTTTTAAGTTTCACTTTCTATTTTAATCCTTCTTTCATATTTTCATTTCTTTCATTTCTGTGTTGCATTGGATTAATTTCTCCTATGTCCTTATTAATAACAAGGAATGTTCCTCAGTGTTCTTCAATAATAAACAGCTGTGTATTATTTCTACATTGGTCCATCTGGTAAGTTTTTAAATTTCAACAATTTCTTTTCTCATTTCTGAAAATTCTATTTAATGATTTTTAAATCTGCTTTATTATTATTTTTAATTTCCTATCTATAGTTTCTTTTCATTTTTTCACATTTAAAACTTTGTAAATATAGAGTTGTTTCATATTCTTCGCTGACAATTTCAGATCTAAAAATGTGGTCTCTATGTATGTATTTGGGTTTTTCTTCAAACTCATTTATTTTTTAAATGTCATTAATATTTAATCGAATTTGACTTTTGGTCCTTAAAGATTTTCCTTCATTTCTAATGAGCCCAAACTGCACTGAAAATTATGTTTGTTGTGATTTCTCCAAGGGTAATTCATGCTTTGAGAGATAACTCTTCAACATATTTATCCTTCATTCTACTAATGTATATTGGGATAATTCAGTTTTTTTTTTTTTATAGTACCAGTAAGTTCCCATATTTTCTTTTTAAAATATTGGAGACTATAATAGTAACTTGAAAATTATAATGATAGAAGTAGAAATACTAATGGAAATGACAAGGTTAATAATGACAATGTCTTTGCAGGACAGTTGTGTTAGCATATATAATCAGTTCTTTCCTGGAAGTAGCCTATTTGAAACTGTTACTTTGTTGATTAGGAAGAAGAGTGGATTAAAAAATCACCTTTCATGTTTGCAACCACAACTGTACTGATTAATTGCCATTAATGTCAGATTTTACACCAAGAACATCAAGCAGTTATATTTAAACCTTCAGACTTCTTAAGCAAACTTTAGGAAATGAATGTTTTTTTGCCTTTGTTTAAATTAAAGAAAAGATTGCCACAATTCTCAATCATGAAGTTGAAAGACTTTCTATTCTCAAGTTATTTTGATGTAGCAAACAAGAATTATATTTTAATTGGATAAATGATTATTATTCTACAATATAGAATGCATCTATGTTAGTACAAATTTTATTAGTTGGAAGTAGCTGTACTTTTTCTATAACTCATAATGATTCACCTTTGCTAATGATCGATCTCAGATATCAAAAGAAGATGGTATTTTAGGAAAAATTAGTTATATATCCTACTAATAACAAATGCAATTAGATATGTATTCTACTGGTAACAAACAACATATACCAATTGACAGATTATTATAAATAGAAGAGATTCAGCAATGTTTAATTCAATAAATATTTACCAACTGTTAAGTTGTGCTTTTCTTATTGTTGAATTACCTTACATCAGTGTTCTACATTACATCTATTGACATTGTTACATGAGAAATTTTAATATTTTCTTATGAAGGGGTCAGAAGAAAGGGAAATAGTACTAATTCTATGAATATTATCTTATAAATTATGCTATAAATGATGCTATATTTGATTATGCTATAAATGATCAATAAACATGAACTCGGTGAAACTGCCTGTATGTATACTACTTTATTCACTGGCAATATCTGCAAAAATTATGTTCTCCATAGTGAAATTTCTTATTAAATTAGTATAATATCTTTCATATCTTCAAAGTTTTAATAGCTAAAGACTATTTTAAAATGATATTAGGTTGAAGAAGAAGAATGGTGAACTAATAAAGTAATCCAAGTATTCTATGACATTACTTTTCTTGATTCTTTTATTCCTTTTAGATTGGAAAATTTCTTTTTTAATGCAATTTTGTTTTATTGTTGTCTTTATATTTTAATAGATTTGATAAGTTAAAAAGTAATTACATAAATGTAGCAACCTATAAGTTGGAGGCAGTGTTATTAAAACAAACATGGACTGTTGTCTTAATTGAAAATATTTCTACATGGATAGAAAAATGAAGTAGATAATCAGCTGAAAAAGTATGTGTAATTTAGCCAAAAATAAATAAGATTTCATATATGTTAGATTTTAACAATGAAAGTTCTTATAGAGGAGTAGAGGCTAAGAAGAGGTAAATCTACTAAGACCTCAGAATAGTTTGGATAAAATGGAAGAATTATGAAATTTTCATTGTTCTAGTTCTCTAACTTGCATGAGTTACTATCTTAAAATTATGTTATAGAATCTGGTATCTTAACATAGAGTATCCATAAATAAAATAATTAAGAAAATTAAATTTTAAGAAATTTTATGTATATTTTATTTTATGAATATTATGACATTTGACTCTAATGTACAATTATCGTAAGCCATGCATTATATAAGACTTTTATGTTAATAGTCATTTGTATTATCTTCTTTGTAATTTTTATTAAATCATTGAAATGTTAAAATAATACAAAAGATTTTTATATTGCTCAATTATATATACAACTGAAATTTCAGACGAAAAATTATTTTAAAGAACAGATGTAGGGCCTGGTGCCCATAGCTCAGTGGCTAGAGCGCCAGCCACAGATACCAGGGCTGGCGGGTTCAAACCCAGCCCAGGCCTGCTAAACAACAATGACAACTACAACAACAACAAAAAAATAGGTGTTCTGGTGGGCACCTATAGTACCAGCTACTTGGGAGGCTGAGGCAAGAGAATCGCTTAAGCCCAAGACTTTGTGGTTGCTGTGAGCTGTTACACCATGGCACTCTACCAAGGGCAACATAGTGAGACTATGTCTCAAAAACCAAAAACAAACAGTTGTAGTATTTAATAGATTATAAGAAGATGTTTATATAGGAAGAAATTAAATGATTTCATAATGAATATAGAAATTATAAAGGATGCAGAAAACATATAAAATAGCTCTTTATGATATTTAATAAGTATTTGAAAATAAATTTTATCAGAAATGTTTCCTAATGATAGCTGATTAGAAAAGAAATAAAACTTCATTCTTATTTTATTCATTATTTCTAGCCGTAGAAAAGCAATCACATTAAATATTATCACCTTAACTTCACACAGCATCCATCCATTCCTAATCACAGGAAATTTTATAGACCCATGAAGGAAATAGCAACCATTTTTGGTTGAATTTTTTTTTAAAGTCACTATGGTGATTATGATTCTTAATTTCCATCAAGGGAACTTAAAATGGCAAAATTGAATGGTTTTAATAGCATTCACCTTCTGATTACTAAAGATAATTTTTTTAAAAAGTGCCCTAGCTGTTCAGGAAAAGCCACACAGAGATCGGGGAGCACTATGCTTTGTACCCTTCATCTAAAGTGTCATAATGTGCTAAAATTTAATTTTCCCTTCAATCTGCTTTGCAAGTTGACTTGCTTCTTTCAAAAAATTTCTCAAATAACCTTGTCTCGGTAAAAGCCATGCAAGATACTCCTCCTGTCTTCAACCTAAATATGAAATAGATGTGTCAGTAGTGAGCACGAGGAAAATGGAAACAAAAATCCAATCGCTTTCACCTCTGAGATTCATTCACCTCGACGTCATTTCAGCTCATCTTGTGTAGGCGTCATTAGTGTTTGCACAGACCGTGTTGGTGATGCTTCCGGAAAAGACAAATTATTTTATATATACTCAACAAACGCAAGCACTAATATCAGCGGAGTCTATGAATGACTTGCATTAACATGCAAAAATTAATGTATTTACCATTAAAAATAGAATCTTACGAAGCTATGGTGATACTGGTATCACTGAAGCTTCCTTTATGGTTACTGTTTTAAGTCATGGCTTTCTGTAAATTATTTTTTCCATCCTGGGAAGTTTCCAGTTTGGACTTTTATACTACTCTTCTCAAAAGTATTTGTTATTCTGAAAAATGTTTCTGTGTTTCTAATATTTTGTTGTTTCTATTTGTCTAATATTTTCATGTTTTTAAGATAAGTATCACAGTCAGAAGAGCACATATAGGTAAAAAAAGGAAGGATTGTAAGGCCTTCGATTTTACATCATCAGCTTACAAAATAAACCTCCTGAACTGATCCACTATTATAGAAAATGGTGGGTTATCGTCTTTGATGATGCTGGGGATATGTTTGATGGCCTCTAAACCAATGATTCCTGACTCATCAACTCCCCTAATTAGGCTGAAACCTAATTTACATGTGATTTAAGGAAGTTGCTCTTTAGTTGCTCATGTGCTCTCACATTTCACTAAGTTTTTAAATTGTCTTTCTCAGGTAAGGCGACCAAAACATAATTAGCCACTCCAGTAATCTTCCGGATGCCAAGAAGGGCTGATTCTCAAACACCAAACATCGTTGTTTAAGCACAAGTTGTGGGTCCTCCTACAAGTGCTTTGTGCTACTTTGGCAGCCTGTATTCCTGTTGATATGTTTTCTTTTGATTTATGTGTATGTCAAATAAGCATTTTTCTGCTAAGTTTTAAACAGATACAACAGTACCAGTTTTTCAGAATAACCAAATTTATTTTCGTTTTTGCTATTGAAGGACCATATTTTTCCATGGTGAATTTTTGAAACTTCAAAATGCCTTGCACATATGACCCAGAGACCATGCAGCTCAGCTCCTCTTGAGGAACCGCAGGAGACCTTCCTCTCCCCTGAAGTGTTCGACCTACTTGGCCACCTGTCTAAATCTTGCCAATACCACTTTCTGCAGGAAGGCTTGCCCAAACTGATACCTCACCAATTGTTTTTTTGTGGTTACCTACACACTGTTACTGGACCTCTATAAAACCTATACTCGATAAGAGCACTGATTAAATCTTGGTGCTTTCTTTTCTACTCTTTTCTTAATTTCCTATTACTCCATTGAGCAATATCCGGTTTATACTAACGAGGCTTCCAGTTTAATTCTAATTTCTTTCAGAACTCAGTGTTGCTTATTCTGTTAACAGTAACGTAATTCTAAGAAATGATAAAAGGTTTCCACTTGTATTCCAAATCTAATCAAGTAGTATTGTGTTAAAATCTATGTTAGGAAGGGTGCTGAGGTTGCATTTAAGTCCAGCAGAAAACAAATTGACATCAATTAGTGATGTTTACTATGGCTGTGTAACTTGGAAAATGATAGCATTTTAGCATATCTGCCTATTACTGGATTTGGGTGTTTCAGTTTTTTTTAAGCCACCATTTATAGTTGGAAGTGCGTTTTATATCATGATGCAGCACACACACAAACGTAAACGCACACACACACAATTGTGTTTGTCTGAGTAATGGCCCCCTAAACATGTCCACATCTCATTCTGAAGAGCTGTAAAGACATTATCTGATGTAGTAAACATGCAGTTAAGGATCTCGAGATGAAGAGAATACGGGTGCAGGTGGGCTCAGTGTAATCACAAGTGTCCTCTTAAGAGGGAAGTAAGAGGATCAAACTCAAAAAAGTAGATGTGAAAATTGCGAAGGAAGAAAAAAATATCTTTTCCATCCCCATGGCTCGGTTCTTGGCTAAACCTCCCGTAACAAAATGCAGATTAATAAGAAAGAAGCATACCAAATTAATTTAGTGCAAGTTTTATATGACGTGACATTTCAGAGAGGACGACTCAAAGATTCAAGGAAAACTATGTTTATGGACAATCATGCAGAGTTATGATCGAAGTGATACCCGAGTTTCTTCTCTAGTAGTTCCGTGGTCTTGGTGATTTGAAGAATTAATCCATGGGCCATGCATTGGGGGTAGGATAGGGTTTATTTTACAGAAAAAAAAAAAAATACAAAGAAAAAGAACCAGAGCTCCTGGCAGAAGGAAAAACTCAAGTGGGAAAAAAAATCTCTCTGCCTGAGTTCTTTGTCTAAGGGTATATATAGTCTCATGGGTCCTTTGTAGTTATATTTGGCCAGGACTTGGTAACAAATGAATGGATACATTCCTTTCCTTTCCACTGGGGCAAGATGAATGAGTGCACTAATGAATGGATACAGTCCCTTCCCTTCCACTGGGGCAAGGTGAATGAGTGCGTTAATGAATGGATACAGTCCCTCCCTTCCACTGGGGCAAGGTGAATGAGTGCACTAATGAATGGATACAGTCCCTTCCCTTCCACTGGGGCAAGGTGAATGAGTGCGTTAAGGAATGGATACAGTACCTGCCTCTGGGTCAAGGTGAATGAGTATGTTAATGAATGGATATAGTTCATTCATGAAATTGGCCAGGCATAGGAAACTTACATGAAATTGACTAGACCAAGGAAAAGTGAGATCCCCCTGTTTGTGGGAACCCTGTATCACCCTTGGGCCCGTGAAATGCTCCCAGGGAAGTAGGTCAGCGAGAGGAGGGCTCCCTGGGTCCAAGGGTGATTCTGGGGGTGGCACCGGCATCAGTGCGGGCTGTGCCGTGGTCTCGTTCAACTAACTAGGGACCCCCAGGCTTCCCGAGGCTCACCCTCTGTGTTGTACTTGGTTCTCCAGCTCTGCCTCCCCTCGTCCGCTGCACTAACACCACCCAGCAGGGATGCAGAAGGCACGGGGTGGCTGGCGCTGACCAAGCGGGTTGCACCCGCCCAGTATCAGGAGGAACCGGTGGGAACTTACCAAGGCCTATTCAGATTCTTATTAGAGCTGCTGTGTGACATTTCTTCCCTCTGAGTATACAGCAGGACACCTGCCACAGGAGGGGTCTTAGCGGAGAAAGGAGAGACGAAATTAGAGTTACTTCCTCGGCTTGATGTCTGGCTTCCAGGAGAAAGGGGCAGAGGGACTCTGGATCCCATGGGCAACTCTGCACCTTCTCAGTTTCCCACGGCTTAAATAAATATTCAGTATGCCAAGGTAGCATATTTGTGGGTGTCACCTCCTGTGTCTCATCAATTGAATCAGATTGATGGTAAAATCAGTAGCTGGAGTGATGTGCTTTTCATATCAGAATTTTGTCTTCAAATGTTCTTGGTCTCGGTGATTCAAAGAATGAATTCACTGCCCACAGATCTGTGGTAAGATAGGATTTATTTACAGAAAAGAAGAGAATACAAAACACCAAAGCTCCTGGCAGAGAGAACCAGGTCGGGGAGCAAGCTCTCCGGCTCCCTCTCTCTGTTTCTCCCCAGGCTTTGCTCAGCGGTATGTATAGTCCCATGGCCAATCTCAACTGTTATATTTAGTGGGGTGGGTCCTCTAAAGTTACATTCAGTTGTTACATTTAGCAGCTTGGGGCCTGAAACTCCGTTAATGAAGGGCTACAATCTCTTTCATTCAGGCCTAGGAAACTTACATGAAAGTGACCAGGCCTAGAAAAGGTGCCGTTCTGGTTCAGCTGGAGTGCAAGGGGACGAAGACCTAAGGTGCCAGTGTGTCCCCCTGCAGGTGTCTGGCTCCTCTGGCTACTGGAGCCTCCTACGCCCCCTACCCCACCCTCCAGCCCGCTGGTTCTGCTGCCGGCTGCGCCGCACCAACAGCACCAGGACTAAGGCAGTAGGTCCTCAGCTCAGCTCGGCTGACTGGGGTGCCACCTGTCCTGTATCACTTTGAAACGGTGAAAGGAAGAAAGGAACCACAAGCCAAAGGAATAAGGACAGCTTGTAGAAACTAGGCAAAGCTAGAAACAGATCTCTTCTGAAGTCTCCAAAAGGAATACAGCCTTGCTAACACTAATTTTAAAGTTCTGACCTCAAGGACTGTACGAGAGTAAACTTGTGGTGTTTCAAGACACTAAGTTTGCATTAACATGCTACCACAGCAGCAGGAAACTAATCAATAACATGTATTGAAGTAAAAGTTTTCTACAGCAATATCGAACCTTACCATATGGCCTGCCCTGTGATTTTATTGTTCTAGGGTACTTTCTGTTTCACCTTTTAAAGTGTCAGCTGCAATCCAGAAAATGGATTGCACTCACACGTAATAAGTCTTGACCTATTTAACAAACTAATGATCTGAGATCTATCTGTGCTTTAAAATGTAGGTCTAAATTGTTTTTTCGGTTATTAAAATGAAAATGTCAGTTAAATTGTTACACATGCTGAATTTTACGGATAATTATTTACTTTAACGTACACTTGGACTTTGCGTCAGGGTAAGGTTTCTCGGAATTTAATTTTAGATCCACAAACTC
Organism: Otolemur garnettii; assembly: GCF_000181295.1. Classification (NCBI taxonomy): domain Eukaryota; kingdom Metazoa; phylum Chordata; class Mammalia; order Primates; family Galagidae; genus Otolemur; species Otolemur garnettii. Next base: position 6,929,710 of record NW_003852430.1, on the reverse strand, counting down.
TACCACTTTTAAAAGATGGCACAGATTTTTTTTCAATTATTAATTCTTAGCATTCATTATTTCTGCCTGTCAAAATGGGCTTTCGAAGTTGCATATCTCATTTGGCATACTTTGCATTTGCCATAAATGTAAGTATTCCTGGTTGACTCATGAGGTCAATAGGCATTCATTTATTTTAAAGTCTTTTAAGAGTATTAATTTACTCAGCAGTCATGCTATATAATGACCAGTGGTAAGCAAAGTGATTGTGAGCCCAGTAATCAGACATCAGTCCTTTCAGCGATAATTTAAAACCACTCTCTTTCTAGATATTTTTATTCTTCTTTCTGGATTTTATTTACTTTTTACTTCTATTTCTACTTAGATTTGCTGCAGCCAGTAACTTCAGATCAACTATAGTTCTGTCGTTGATTATCTTGTTATTTCTTCTTATTGTTCCAGTAGTGGGAAAATAACTCAATGTCCTTTGACTTATACCACAATATAACTAATATCTCACTTTAATTTTCAGTTGTTAATAACGAAACTGTAATGTATTTATTAGTAGAAAATTTGTATTAAATAAACAATGACTTTAATGGGAGGAAAAAAAAAAGAAAGAGCTGGCTCGGCACCTGTGGATTAGCAGCTAGGACGCTAGCCACATACGCTGGAGTTGGAGGGTTTGAATCCAGCCCAGGCCTGACAAACAATAATGACAACTACAACCAAAAAATAGCCGGGTGGTGTGGCAGGAGCCTGTAATCACAGCTACTTGGGAGGCTGAGGCAAGAGAATCGCTTAAGCCCAAGAGCTGGAGGTTGCTGTGAGCTGTGACTCTACAGAGGGCAACATAGTGAGACTGTCTCAAACAAACCAACAAATAAATAAGTAAATAAAAAATAAAAAGAAAGGGTAGCTTTCTATAACTTACCAGCTATCTACCTTTTGACTGGCTTTAAAATTTGCTTTCTCCTAGTACTAAAATCCTCTTGGGCTAATAACTTATTATCTCCTTTGACTTGTGTGACTAAAATTGATGCAATTTGTAGGATACTAAAGATATTTATCATTTTAAACAGAATGGAGGCAAATTGTGAAAGTTAAGAGGGATCATTTCTTTGCCTTTAGGAAATATGTGCTGACGGTGTATAAAGGGAAGGCGTACACTGAAAGCATCTTTAAATTATAGCGGCATCGCTGCTCATGATAATGATGCCTACCACCTGGTAATTTATAGAAGAGATTCCATACTACCTACTAACGTAATAAATATCAATTGCCATGCCTATATAAACTTAATTAGAATGGGTCTTTATCAGAATGCTTATCTGCTAATGCAGAAGGAAAAGTTTGTGTTTCGATAGACAGTTAAAGAAGTTATTTGAGAATGCCTGTGTTTGGGAGCTGGGAGTGATCTTGATGTACTGGAAAAGTACACTGTTGAAATTAGTGACCAGATATTGGTATTCATGTACATGGGTCACTTGTTAGGTCAATTTATAGGTCTGGTTTTTTTTTTTCCTTATTACTGAATATTTTCAAATTAATCTGTAATATACCTTAATGCAAAAATAGAATTTTAGTCAGCGTGAAAGTGCATAAAGGTAAGAAATTTAGAAACAAAATAGGTGAGAAAGTGTAAGGAGAGGAGGAACTATGAATTTTGGAAATGCGACTAAGGTTAAATCTGATTACTTAAAAATATAGATTCACATATATTATGTGCATATATAAGTGATCTGTGTGTATTTACAGGCAAGTTAAAGTCATTTCTAGGTAAAATGTAGTCTTAGGCATGAATCTGAGGTCAGAATAGGGGAGAAGAAAGGTCAAGAGGTAGAGGAAGGTGGCCATTTGTTCCCTAGTTCCCTAGAATGTGCTATCCTCAGTCATACTGTGCATTTCATATGGAAGGATGTCATTCATCTTCTCAATTCAAATGGTCTGAAATTTTTATTTCTACCCAAGGTGTTTAATTCTTTGCATGAATTTGGAAAAGCACAGACAAACCTAAAACACACACAAAAAATATATTGAAATGATATGCCAGAAAACAGGACCCAAACGATGTTTTCTGGAACTTCTATATGTGCATTTTTATTTAAAACCATGATCTGAACAAATAAAGATTAATAAAAAAAATTAGTCTTCCCTTTTGGGAAAGAAAACCTGTCAAATTTAGCATGTTTGACCCACGTGGTTTAGTTCACACAGTATAGAAGAGATCAGTATTCTTTAAAACAAAAATGTAGATCCTATGACCAAAAAAAAACAACAACAAAAAACGCCTTATTTTGCTAGCAGGAATTGGCTACCTTCCAGAAATTCTTGACTAAGTTTTTCAGGAGCATAAGAAATAGCAACTTGATATATTATGAGTAAGATTTTGTCAATGAAGTATGCTTACAAGATAGTTGATTGAAATACTTGTTCAGTGAATTAATCCAATTGCTTTTACTCTTTAATAAAAATTGCTTTAATTAAACTTCTTAATGACTTTTTATTTTATTCATGGTCTTGCAGAATGCTTTGATATTCTCAATAATCTCCCTCATTCAGGTTTTGGATTTAACTAAATGTATTGAAACTGAAATGTATGTCATTCCTAATACCACTCTATGCACAATTATTAAACTCTTTGATATTAATGTATACCTATAATTCAGCTTTTAAATTAATTATGATTATTGTGTCTACAAACTATTTGAGTTACATGGGCAAACATTAGTAAACCAGGGCTTTCAACTCCAGTGAATATTGAGGCTCCAGGTTTTTGTCCAAAGCATTTTTCTTAGAGATTTTTTTTTTGGACAACCTAATCCTTTCTGAATGTGCTATATTTATTTCTCTCCTCTATAATACTGTGCATTTCCTAGGGAAGGGTGTCATTCATCTTCAGAGCGTGGCAACGGGGTGCTATGGGAGCTTAGGAAAACTTGAGAAAACATTCTCCAGAGTCAAGCGACATATGATATCTCTCATTGCACCCTGAAGGGTTTTATTGAAGATTAGGAGGATTCACAGATGATTGGACCCTACACGTGCTAATTTAAGTGGATTGGTGTTAAATTAGGAGAAAGTTATAAATTGAGGCAAGGTCATTTCCTCAGTGGGCTTCGACAGGAAAGTCAATAACCTGCTCACCAAATTTGCAAGAGAAAGGACTTGGCGAGAGATGTTTAGAACAAACAGGTGTAGATAAACTTGAATAATGGGCCGCATTTGACTAGTTCTTTCAATTAAAATTTTTAACAGCTAATTTCAAAATGTCAGTGATTATACTTATAAGCCTTTGGCGATGTATGCGAGATAGTCCTAGAGGTCTCTGCTGCTTAGAAATCAAAGAGGAGTTCAGGGTGTGACATCAGGCTGGCATTTGCGTACCTTTACAGTCAGAACTGACGGGGTGATAATTGTTTGTTTTCTGCTGTGACAAAATAGTATGTAAAAATAATTGTAGATAGCTTTAAAATGTATACTTTAAAAGGAATTTTATGAGCAAACTTAGATCCTAAGCATGAGAGAGTTTCAGGGTTCTGACAGGCGTAAAGCCTGCTTTAACACAGAAAACAAATGGCAGAAAATAGGTTAGCTTAAAACTGTGTGTTTATTTATTTCTAAATATTTAGAAATAAATAGAATATTTAAAATTCTATCATAATGAATAGATAGTAAAGTTATATTTGACTTAAAAGAACAAGTAAAGTGCAGTAAGTAGAAGGGAAAGCTTCCAGATAGCAGTTCAATTTAGAGAAATTTATCATAAATATAAGGACCCCGAATTGGAATAAATTGCTTTTTCAGAAAGGGAGTATTTTGCTCACTGCTTATCATTCTTCCATAGAAAACAATCCAGAATGTCAAACAATCTAAAATACCTAATCTCCTAATAAGAAGGCACAGAAAAAATGTTTATCGATTATAAAGACACTTAGGAATGTAGATAAGATATCCAAATTATATACTTATAGTGTTTTTTTCCTACTCATTTCATATATTTAATGTTTTCATCAGAGTCTTGGTATCAGTATCTCATTTGACTTGTCCTTGGGTCATTGAAATCTTTCCTTAGCACATCATTTTCATTTTCGTGTAAGTTATTTGTGATACGATATTTTTTAAATCTATATGTCATGCTGTAATTGGAAATTTTGTTCTAAGGCACAGATAGCCTTTTATAAAGCCTTAAAACATTGTTAACATTTGCCCTGAAGGCAGATTAAACATGATGGTATTGCTTTAAACGTGATCTTGGAAAGCGAGTTGACATAGCCAGTCATGAGGTCAGGTTTCTGGAAATATTTATACTTATGTTCAATTTCCTTGTTTCCTTTCTTTTTAAACCAATATTATTAGCTGATCTTTACGTATCTCAAACCAGCATGCATTGATAGAAGTCTGGATGAATGTATCTTCCACAAACAGTAATTTTTCATTTAAAATTAAGGAATTGATAAAGGAAGACATGAATCTGATAAATAATTGGTAGGGAGAGAAGTAGTGACTGAACTTAAAACCAGACAGATACAGCATTTCATAAACTGCTGATTTTTTTTTTCCGAAACATGGTCCTTGTTAACGTTACCCTAATCACATATTTCCAATATCCTCCGTCACCCCCAGATTAAAGAATTAAAGTCCAATTCCTGAATGGACTTCCTGTCACGACTTCAGGATCTCCACTGCCAGATTCATTCTGGCTGTTCCACATGACTTTCCATTACACCCCTTGCATGCCGGCCACCACAGATCTTAGCAGGAGCTTTTGGTGTCCCTGACACAGAGTATGGTTTTCTGCCTCCATGCCTTTGCTTGAGAATGAGGCTAAATTATTGTCCACACTTACCCACTCTTGAGCCTGGAAACTGGTCCTGTTGCCAAAGGCAGGCAGCTTGCCACCACAGAACCAAACAGAAGAGGCAAGTGCCGGTGAAGGAAACCAGTTGAGTCCAGTGCTGGCAACCTGAGGACATGTAGACCATTGTCTCAAAGATCATCTCATCTCCTCTGCTGACCGAGCAACTTATTAAAGGAAGGTATAAAGGGAGTTGGCAGCAGAAAGAAAGCTCTGTCCTGGTCATCTTGATTTGCTTGATGCTTATCAGCAGTCTGAAGTTGGCCTATTATAGACTGTTGATCTGTTTTTTCCTGAAGGTCATTTTCTAATCTTGTGCCAGGCAGTTGCTTAAGCAAGCAACAGGTTAATTCTAAACTCTTACGATAGAACCAGCCAGAAATGTACTGGAAGAGAAATGGCTTCCCTGTAGCTAGCCTAGAGTTGTAGTCTGAACGACCTTTGGGCTGTGCTTAAAGTGCTATTCCAGGGTGCAAAGAGTGGGGTGAACCTGAACTCCGGAAAGCAAACAGGTAGGTAGATTTCACTCATAATATTCCTTTTTGTTGATTCACTCCCTTCTCATTTTCAAAGCTCAGCTATTCTTCAAAGCCCAGTGGAATCAATATAGATTTCTCAATAATATTTCCTATGTTAAGAAAGCAGAGGTCAATGTGATGAATCTAAAACAAAAGTAATCACATTGGGGCTAATGTATTATTTTTCTAGTGTTTTAAAGGACCAGCAATCTTATCACTTGAAAACTGAAAAATTTTTGCCTTTATACTCTTAATATATTGCATATTTTTGGAATATATCTGGTTATTTTTTGCAAAATGCAAGAATAAAGCACCCAGTCTCTCTGAATAGAGACAGCACTTACAATCTCTGCTTCAAAAACCTTTCCCCTGCTTTTGAACTCTGTAGGATGCCCTGTAGAGGCCTATATTAGTTGTCCGGGTCTTCCACCTCATACCTTATTTTCCACACCTTCCTATTTTATTCTCTATGCTTAAGTCACATTGCCTCTCTTTCTGTCTCTCAGAACAGGCCACATTTTTCTCCGCCTGCCTTGTTTTTTCACTGGTCTCTGCCCCTGCACTGCTGTTTGGCCCAACCACCCCTAGGTGGTGCAGGTGAGCACCTTGTCATTACTCAGCGCCAACCGCCTTCCCCATTCAAATAATATGCCATCCTTCCAACATCCTCGCACCTCTCTCTTTGATTTCTCTTATTGCACTTATAATAAATATTTTTCATCCTTCAATCATTTGTCTCCTTCCCTGAGAATTAAGCTCAGCAGTCTGAGAGGCCTCAGTTACTCCAGTGTCCCCACATCGGACTGACAGTTTCACGACTGACCAGCACTGTGAACTTTGCTGAATGTGGACGTGAGCCCATGAATTAAACTTCCATAACTTTTCTTCTGACTTTGTTAGTTCCAGAATTCATCATGCATAAGTGCCTCCTCTCTCCGTGTAAACAGTGAGCCCTCTCAGGGCCTGGGCCACCCTCCAGAAACTCTTAACGTAAAGACTCTTCCCAGGATGTGCATTTTAAGTTTTTATTACTTTAATAAATTAACACCTTGGTTTGTGACTCTTCCGAGCAGAATCATCAAGGCAATCTTTCTAGATAGTTATTTTTCAGGGCTGGCTAGTGGTTAGGTCTCCTCTTACCAGAGTCTGCCTCTGGAATAAAAGTAAGACACTCTCAATTCATGCTGGCCCTCAAAGACGTTATTTCAGAGGCGAATGCTATCCCGAGGCCAATTGTCTTCAAAACAAGGTCTTTGAGATTGCACCTGTCCACTTGTAATATTCCTCTTTCCAGAAATTCTCCCTTGAGAATTCAGGCTTTGTGAGAGTGCCTGTGGCCGCTGAGATCAGGGAACTTGTCGTTTTCCTCATGCCTCCTTTAGCTCACTCAGTAGAGTTCCTTGTGCACTAACAGCCCCTGCATCCTGCCGGCAGTGAGAGAAACAGCAGAATACCCTTCAGGTCGGGATCCAGGCTCAAGCTTGACTTTACTTTCTATTTGTGTGGTGTGGGATAAGAGATGATTATCAGCTATGAATGTGACACTTACCACGGACTTGAAAGTTGGAGTTAATCCATTTCCTAAAATTCTCTCTGCTGTCTTTGCTGTCTTCAAAGGATCTTTTGTTTCCTTAAAAGTCAAACTGCAGATAATGTTAGCCTATTGTTAGGTTTAAAGAAGCTCATAGGTGAGCAAATCCCTAGTATAATTCTTAGACATCGTGGGGATTCAATGTATGTTCATTTTCTTTTCAGAGCATTAACTCGTGATGTTAGCACCAAGGGCAAGCAGCTGACTATATAAGCTCAGATCAAAATACCATTTTCATGGTTTTATGGCGCTGAAAGAAGAGGGGGCAGCTGTATCCCAACATCCGTGCCTTTTGTTCTGCTGACTGTTACAGCTACAGACACGCTGGCCTTGGAGTCTAGTGGTGGTGGTTGAGGTGATAGGCTGAGGAGAGATTGGGTTAAATTTTTTCAGATGCTGTTATTATTTTTGTATCCATCCCCTAATGCTCGGTGCTATAGGACCAAGCCCTGTCGCTTTAAGTCATTATGATTCACTTTTCCTTTCTGTTTACATAACATCAAAAGAGGCTCGCTGCCCTGGAGTAACCCAGAGGCTGAGCCCCAGGTAAACATAAGTAGGCAGTGGTGCTAATTTTTGAGGTGCTGCTATGAAAACAAAATTTTCTAGAGTTAGTGAGGGATAAGTCACTCCTGGAAAAGATATTTTCTGGGCTGTATGGAGCAAGTCATGTGCCAGTAAGTATAAACTGTCACGAGGTGCCCCTTCCAGGCGCTCAGCCCACCGTCTCACGTGCTACCTTTACATGTTTTCCAAAAGAGTCAATTTCACCGAGGCTGAGAAAACTTTCTGCAAGAGGGATTTTCAGGCAAGAAAAATTGTGTAACAGTCCCAGTGTCTGATGCCTCATTTCAGTTTCCTGGTAAGCAGGGACAATGCCTGAAGTTAAGTTACAGAGGGTACAAGGACCCCTCCTCCTGGACTCTAACTCACACACGTTCTTGGGCATTTCTGGCATCAGGTTTGTGTTTTCCAGTCTCCTCAGAATATTCCGTAAGTCAACAAAAACCCAGTAGGGATGAACTTGTCAGGGGAAAAAATGTATAAAAATTAGCCTTCACCTAATACAAGTATAGTCCTTCCCAATAATTGGTTTCTCTGAAATGTAAAAGCATTTACACTCCCCTCCCCCGTTCTTTTGTTGTGTGTATTAAACTATATTCTTGGATATTGTCACATGTATTTCTGATAAAACAGGATAAAGGACAGAAAAGGGAAAAAGATTAGTGATAAGATAAATGATTAGGCATTTAAAAGATCAAATTCCAGCTCAGCGCCTGTGGCTCAAGTGGCTAAGGCGCCAGCATCATACACCTAAGGTGGCGGGTTCAAATCCAGCCCTGGCCCGCCAAACAACAATGAGGGCTGCAACCAAAAAAAAGAGCCAGGCATTGTGGCAGGCACCTGTGGTCCCAGCTACTTGGGAGGCGGAGGCAGGAGACTCGCTCTAGCCCAGGAGGTGGAGGTTGCTGTGAGCTGTGATGTCACAGTACTCTACCCAGGGGGACAGCTTGAGGCTCTGTCTCAAAAAAAAAAAAAAAAAAAAATCCCATATACCTCATTCTTTCTGGAAAATACTTAACATTTTTTGATTAAAAAAATACAAATATATATAGAGATTATACAAATTATTAACCATTTAGATATGATCTGAGAAGCCTCACTTAATATACTCTTCCCAACCCCCCCCCACACACAGTATAAGTCAGACACCCACAAAATCATGTACTTCATGTTTAAAAGGATCCATGGACCCAAATATTCTGATGCAGGATAGTATTACTGTTAGTAACATAATACCAAATATGTATGATATGATACTGTTTAGACGTTACATTGAAGATTCTGTGGAGCAACCATTTCTGCATTGCTGAGTCTGTGGAGCCCAGCAGAATATATTTGATCTGAACTTTGTAAGAAGAACTAAGGTCCATTGGGGTTTGAAAGAGTGTGATAACTTCCAAAACAGGCGAAGATTTTCTTGTGATTGAAAAATGGCATCCACGAAGGGGATGGTAGAAGATGAAAATGGGAAGCTGAGGCAGTGTCCTATTAAAAGGTCAAGAAGGCCGTGATGGAATTGTTGCATTTTAGAATGTTAGTGCAGGCTTGTAAGCAGGCACCAATATGATCAAGTTTGATTTTCAGAAAGCTGAAAGGGACAGCAGTCTCTATTATTCTGGTCCTGCCATCTATTGACCTTGCATCCATACTGTACATCTGGATACCAGCTGCATTCTAGCCAGTGGTTAGCCATTTCTAGGTCCTCATGGTGTTTGCTCCTTAGTCAGGTTGCCTATGTACAGCCTAATGTATGTATTTGAAGGGAAGCTGTCCACATCACATTGTCAAGGCTCAATGACCCACTGCCACAGCCTTTGCAGCCCATGTGTTCTTCTCCTCTCCTCTCTGTGGCTTAGTCCACTGCAACACTCTGGGTCAGGGCTCTTTTGTCATCCTACGCTGCCTCCTCCACAGACATGTCTGGCTACCTGAGACGTCCTCCCAAAGCTGATATCCCGCCTCTCAATTTCCTTTTAAAAACAGGCCTTTGGCCTGCTGCTCCTGCCGACTGGGCCTTGCTGGTGTTTGCTTTTCCATTTTTGGTTGGCAGTGACAACCTGCCCTCTCAGCGTCTTAAGGCTCAGAATCAATCCTGGCAATATCTATTGGGTTAAGGTTACTTTACTGAGATCTCCTTGCCCCCAGCTCACAAGCTGTCTTCACGTCTTAATTGATTCTTCGGCTTCTGCACACCTTTCTTCGTGGGTCACATTCCAAACTCAAAGATGCCTGTCTGACTTCCTTAAGCTTATTCTTTCGGAGGATGCCTCTTCTTGAAATAGGAAACAGGATCCAGCGATCTGTGAATCAGTGTGCTAAGGAGAGTGATTTCAGAATGCCATCCTCTTCCCCATGTTCGTGACAGTAATGTTTTGTTTTGCTTATTGTGTTAGTTGGCAGATACTCAAAGCATTTTAAATTCCCCTTAATTCCCAGCTACTGAGCCTTCTTTGTCTATTTGCATTAGTGAAAATTGTTTCATGGACTTAATTTCAAGGAGTCTAAACATTGTATATCTTGGAAGAACATAATAAATGTCATAACTTATACTGGAAGAGTTGAAATTATGAAATATCACCTTATTATAGTGTAAGTATTCATGTCTCTGTGAACTCAGGAGGCATGAAGTTCTCTATGCTTGCAAAGGGTTATCAAATGCTAGGTTCTGTTTCTAGTGTAATAAATAAAATTATGTGTCTAAAGCAGTCAGCACAGAGCCTGCTATTTAGTGTGTGTTATTCATTATCCTTATTTCTAAATTCAAACTTTAATAGATGAGAAGTCCAAGGCCAATTGATATTCTTTTCTTTGTAGTTCTAGTTCTAGATAAGTTGTTTGTTTGTTTCAGCTTGACTTAAAGTTCAAAGATTCTATGTAGATCGGCCTTAGTGTGGACTTTTTCTCTTCAATCAAAAGTAGAATTAAATGAGCCCTTTTAATTTGCAGATACTTTATTTATTTTGTTTTTCCTTATGTTCTTTGTGGCATTTACCAAAGAATAATATATTTTAAAAGCTATTATTTTCATATTATATCTTGTTGGTATCTGCCCTCCATATTTCTTATTTCTTCACGATCTTTGTTTATTCATGGACTTGTGTTGGCATTTAATTTTTCTGGAAAAAAACTTCTGATTTCAATCATCTTCTCCTTATTCAAATATACTAACTTGTCATGGTTTGAGTTCACCTGGAAAAGGCAGTATGGCAAGATTGAATTATGTGACATTATTGAATTATTGGAAGGAGACCAGATAAAGGCACAAGGAAGTAAAATGAGAAGATGAATGAACCTAGACAGGTGCATTCTTAATCCAGTTAAAACTGTGAGCAACTGGGACGTATTCCCACCAGGACTCTGAAAAAGAGCATACGAGGTAGCCCATCAAATGGTTGAACAACCTTGGATATTGATAGACCAACTCCTCCCCAAACCACCCCAGTCGTGAATTGAGGGTTGAGAAAGTGAATTCCCTACCATTTCTACCCTGGTGTATGCTTGCAGAGCGTTCAAGCGCTTAGGCCAGAGCAAGCTCTTAGGCAAAAGACAAATCCATACTGGTGCATGGAGATAATAATGCAGGGTGTTAAGGGCAGAATATCAACAGCATCTGATACCCTTTGTTTCAAAGGATGTTGGGAAATATAATTAAAAACAAAATCTTCTCCCAACCCAGAAATATTCTCCACAAAGACAATAGAGAAATGCTTTTATCACTGAAGGAGCATTAAACCTGAATGTGGTACCTATCACAGGCAATCCACGCAGAGACTGCAGATACAGGAAGACATTTCCCCCTTCTGTACACCAACCAGCCAAGCCCATCGTATACATGGGCTTTCAAGGTAAACAGTAAGTAGGCCTTGAGTGAGATGACTTAATAGCATTAATACTAACTTTGTCTGGTAATTGGGGTGACCATCTGAATTAACCAATTGTCTATATCCAGAAGAAAAACAAACCTGTATCTTTTTGATAAAGAAATAAAAACAAACAATAAAAGGGACCCGGCCAACTGAGGTGTCACATACTTGTAATCCCACCCACTTGGGCCCAGAACTCCCCGTGCAGCCCAGGCAACATAAGGATATATACTGACTCCCCACCTCTCCCCTTGGTCAGTCTGTAAAAAGAATGAGAGAAAAGAGAGAGAGACAGCTACAGATAGACAGAGATGAGATGGTCTCTAAGTCCTTGGGAAAGAGATTCCTAGGTCATAAAGCTCATCAAGTCTCCAAAAGGATTTAAATACATTTCAAGGGGAGGAGAAAGCACTTACAAGTTTTCTAACTAACATAAAAGCTCTGAGAAAGGGGGGAAGAAAAGTACACCCTTATTTTCAACTGAGAGAATTTAGCCTCTTATTTTGAATTTATAGTTTGCCCTTACATGGGAAATCATTTCTTTTTAACACCATAAAATTGTTTGTGCCTGTGTTTTATCTCCTCAGCTGCCTCCAAAAATGTTTTCATACGAGTGTTTATCTTTCTCTTGCTACAATTTTATTGACATTTGTTCAAATGGCCCGTGTTCCAACATCCTGTCTGATTTTCCTCTTAATGGTTGCTAGTATTGGTTGTTATTTTTATTTATTAGCTTAGATGTATCTGTTGAAGTATAATAGTGATGAAATTCTTCCAATATGAAAGGTGGAGAGACGTGGTGGGTCTCCTGAGACCTCTGCTCCTGGGTTTCCCTGATTTCTCCCAGCCTCAAAGGCTAGGAGTGCTCAGCCTGTTTCTTGGGTTCCTTTCAGGTTTTGCAGTTAGGGAAAACCAGTACATTCACATGCCCTTCTCCAGAAAGTCCACTTATCTCTGCAAGACTTGTTCTTCCTAGAACCCATTCATTCCCTCCTTTCTGTGTCTCTTCATCAGGTTTCAAACAACTTCCACTGCCAGTTCCCTCATTAGACCCTAACAAACCCATTTGCATCCTGTTGGAATTGAGAAAGAAGAGATCAGAGAAGCCCCTTTAGATAATTGTGTTCCTATATTGCTTGGTTCCCACAGAATAAATAGTTGTAAGAATCCTAATTGCTAAACAACGGAAGTGTAGGAACACAGGCCTGTGAGTGTTCCTTCCCAGGGAGGAGCTTAAACCTTCCCAGAGATTGCATTTGGTGGAGATTAATCGCCTTATGTTCCTTGAATAGTGAAATAACCACGTTTATTGCATCAAGAAACTCTCTTCACTATTTTAGACAACACCCTTTCGTTGGTTGAGGAGCTAGACCATCCTTGATGTAACCTAAATTATATGATTTCAAGTTCATACCTGCTAATAAAACCACAAACTCCAAATTCAACATAAGTACACTTAAGTCGGGCACTACCCACTCCTCTGTGTTCTTAATCCTGGACTGTTCTTTACAACACCACCCTTAGTTCCTTTGATACTTATGGTGCCCTGCCCTTCATGAATCTAATGAGTGCCGGATGGGTGTGCAGCAGTGCAAAGATTCCCCTCCCAGAGCTGACCATTTGGAGTATTCATGGCCTGAACTTGGAAGGGTTCTTGCCACATTTGGGTCAAAGAGAGCAGGAATTTGGAAGGGACGTGACAGGACTCTTTGATCCATTGTTCCTAAATTCCCACATGTATGTACATCTATTTGTGCAAAAACCTTTTGTATGCATAAATTTAGGGTAACTAATTTGTCCTTGCTTAAAAGAATTTCCAAATATTCCTTTTTAGAAATGTCTTTAAATTGGGGATTCAGACAAATCCCATTCAGGCTAAAGTACAAATAGTAAATGTGTATTTATTTGAATTTCTTGATGGTAAAAGCTGTGCAGACAATAGACTTATTTATTTCTGAAGAGGATTTATGTTAAAAGAAAGCTCCCTGGGGCATTAAGAAGAAAAAGCCTGTAAAAAGCACTTTAGTAAATTATAAGCCTGAGGATAAAATATGACAATAATAATTGCTAAAGCACAAACCAAACTTGTACATACTGTATATCATGCATTTTCAACTTTATTATTGAGTATATTCCTGTCATCAGAGGATCTACTCCTGGGAGATTAATTGAGATCTTAGGCTACATTAACCCTTTTGGTTCATATATAATTTATTATATCATTTTGAATCACAGAGATATACTATAATAATATTTAATAATAGCAATATTTTATTATTATTATCACTGTCTTCATTTTAATGGTGAAGAACTAGAAATCTGAAATTGTGAAGTCACTTGCCCACATTTATACACAATTAAGGGGAAAAGCTGGGATTTTTAGCTCTAGACATCATAAAGCAGAAACTGAGCTGTTAATTACCATATGTGGCCTTTCAGTGTCACATGATCTATGTCACGTGTTGGAGCCAATACTTTATGATTTATTTGAAGGGTTCAAATCAAGAAAGAACTCATGGTCATGTGGACTGAATATTTGTGTCCTTCAAAATTCATATATTGAAACACCAATGTGATAGTATTTAGAGGTGGGGCATTTGGGAGGCAATTAGGTTTAGATGAGGTCATTAGGATGGAGCCCCCCATGATAGTGCCCTTGTAAAAAGAGGATAAACCAGAACCCTCTCTCTTGTTCCCCACATGAGGACATCCTGCAAGCCAAGAAAAGATCCCTCACCAGGAACCAAATTGATAGGAAGCCTTGATTTTGGATTTCTCGGTCTGCAAAACTGTGAAAAAAAAGTCTGCTGATTTAGCCACTTAATTTATGGTATTTTGTTACAGCATTCTGAACACACTAAGATACATGGTAATGTTAGTTTTTCCTTATCTTTCTGAAACACTTGAGCTTTTTGATTTAGAATAATTTTCAAGTACATGTTCTCTTAAAGTTAGACATTTAAATGATCTTAATAACTAAACCAGTGTCAAACTGGTACATTCTTGCTTTCATCAAAGCAACATTTAATTTGAAGCTTTTATAATTATATTCTTCCATGTGAATTTAATATACATAATAAACACCTATTAACATAAGAGTGTCTCTTTGGAGTAGGGCAGACCAAATTCAAATCCCTTACTAACATAATTGCGACCAAGTTACTTGGCTTGTCTGAGAGAAAGACTTTTAACTTTTTATGAGAGTTTATAGTTTGCCAGGCACTGTACTTTCAGTGTATATGTATTATCTCATTTTTTTCTTTACATGAGAGGTCTAGAGTTTCCTTGTTATATAGATTAAGAGGGTAAGCTTAAAAATTAAGCAGCTTTTCCCAAATATCACAGATAATAAATATCACAGCTTATTAGTTCAAATCTAGATTTCTTGGATTCCAAAATCTTTTTTTCCCCCACTACACTACTTCCAAAGTCCATCCAAGGGTTCTATGAAGATTAAATGACATATGTTTGTAAAATATGTAGGAATTACCATATTATAGATACATCAAGATTAATATGAAAAGTAGCCAAATGTTTTCTTTTTTTTTTTTTTTTTGCCATGCATCATAGATACTCTGTTTGGAAAGTACTATAGTATTTTCTAATACCAACATTCTAAGTACCAAGATGCCTGTGAAGAACAGTTACATAGCAAATTAGGACATGTTAAAGCTGTAAAAAACCTGAGACATCATCATGTCTAATGTTGTCTATTGTTTTTAGTTTATTGAACTTATATAACAATATCCAGTTACATGGAATTTTTATATGTAAAATGGTCCAAGTTGAACTGATATAGTTGAATGGGTAGGGAAGGAAAGTTTTCAAGGCACCTTTCGGTAACACCTGTGGTTCCCTAGAGTAACATTTCAAAATCACCTCTTAGGTGCCCTCCTCTCCTTTTGTATATGAAATAACTGAGGGCCATAGAGCAAAATATCTGCTGCAGTTTGCACAGTTAATCCTTCTAAGGTACCTTTTAAATCCCAGTTCAAGCCTCTTTTCTAAGCCCAGGAGTACACATGAGTGTCTACAGGAAAGTGCTGGTTGGTTTTGCTCATAAGAGTTTTGAGATATTTGGTTTTATACTTAAAGAATAGTATAGAGAAATTAATTTAGTCTTTAAATTATAGTGGTTGTTTCTAACATATTATTATGAAATTTCCAGTCTTTGAGACTTTCCCTTTGGACTGTACTTTAAAGATTCCTGAAGTTGATTCTTGGATGAAAAAGTAAGCACACTGTTTATACAGATATTTATTGATTCTTTTGAAACTGGAATAGACTAATAGTAACTGGAACTGCTAATAGTATAATCCAATGAGGTAACAAGCTATAGAAAGGATTAGGTAGGAGGGGCTATGTAAAAAAAAAAAAAAAAGTTACTTATTCTAACTTATTTAAGAGAACTGCAATAGCCCTCTGGGTTACAAGATTCCATTCTTTGTTTACTTACACAAACTTTGTCCTTATAATTGCAGGACAAATACTTGATGTGGTACAAACTTGAATTGCATAGTTATTTGATCATAAAATGAATTATCACTGAATATACATATTACGTGTAATGTTGGGATGAAAACTTTTCTTATTCCAACTTGGGTTCAGTTGGTTGGAGGCTTGAAAATTAATTGACAATATACAAGAGGCTTGAAAATTAATTGACAGTATACAGAACAGAAGAAAAGGGCAAGATTTTTCCAAATGTTTGGTTCATAACATTGTAAGTGAGGTTGGTACTGGTAGGGCTGCAACCATACATGCAGCTGGCAGTTGCTCTAGGATGAGGAGCTCACTGAATCACCAGAGTTACTGGTTTTTATACCAAAATGAAGGGCGGGGGAGTATTAGGGATTCAGTGGATGGAAGGTTCTAATGAAGCTTGTTTACTAATTTTTTTGTAAATTTGATCTTAGTGCCCAAGATAAGTAGCTCCCTAATTGGAGCCCATTCTGGACAATAGGAAAGGTGAGGTTGTTCCAGCCAACTCTGATAAAGATCTGTTCTAGTAATATTTGGAAAAATCATAAAATATTTTTCTTCTGCTCTTATTTAGCTTAAATGTTTTCACTCTAAAATAATCTTTATACCAACTCTGGGATCCGGAGAGGTCTTCATATTTCCCCCTATCTGAAACTTCCATACAAGTTTTATAAAAATAAGCTAATTACTATGGAGAAAAGATTCAGGTTAGAAACTGTGAAGTATAATATTGTGAAGGGAATACAGAACATATATTAGATTGAAGAGACAAACAGCAAACAAAGATTAATAGAGTTTTTGAGTACATAGGATAGCCCATTGAGAATTCTAGATGTTGGGCTCACAACATCTTAAGTAAGGATAATAGTGGTAGGGCTGTAATCGTGATTATTTTCTAGAGCAGTGTGTGAAAGATGTAAATGTTTCTAGTGAATGTTTTGAGCGCTCAAACTGTTGCATCGATGAATCCTTTGGCATTTATGTCATTATCAAGCTTTACTTATGGGATTTAGGGAAAAGCATAGTCCTAGTTCTTAAGTGATGCTAAATCAGAAAGGAGGGAGAAATATTGGAACTGTTAATAACTTACAAAATACATAATATAGAAGGACCTAGATTGCAAAGAGATAAAAATAACTCACAGACAATCAACAGGACTAGAATCTGATAACCCATAAAGGTGGGTCATAGTTTTTCACTAAAACATAAAATTTCTCTCTACAGTCAACCTCATTTTTGATAAATGATAATCAAGGACGACTCTTGCTGGCCAAACAAGTCTAGTTTCATTTAATTTGGTCTGATTATAACCTAAGTTAAAACACATAGGTCTCTTTAAGTTTTCTCTGTTGGAACTTTGCATTCAAATTCTCGGATGGGATTTCTAAAAGTCTTCTCGAGGCGAGGAAATCAAGCAAAGAACTCACCACCCTTTCTCACCTAAGTACCTGTAGATTTTTGGTGAATTCCTCTTTTCTCAAGATTCTCAGGCCTGCTAGGAAGTAACCTTTCTTACTCATAATACTAGGAACCCTTTAATCTAAGTGTTAGGATAACTTCCCATAAGGGCTTTATAAACATTGACTTTATAAAGTTCCTCAAAACTGTCTGATCAGAACTGATTTTATGTTCATCATTATCAAATGCGACATTCCAATCAAGTCTTGGTTATGTAATCAATTCTTCCAATTATGTCCTCTTATAAGGAAGACAGGTTATCATTGAATTTATGCAAATAAATACATTACCATGAAAGTAAAAATATTCAATAAATATTTCCAAATTATGGAGGGATCAGTGGGGAGTAAAAAGGTAAGTATTTCACTTCTGTTTATAAAAGTGTAATTTATTAAGTTGTTATGAAGTGGTAGCTTGAGAAAAGAGGAAAAGATTTCCTATATCCAGGAAATTGAATATTAAAGAACCATCAGTGTTTCAAACAAAGACCATAACAATTACAATCATTCTTCATCAGTCTACTGAAAATACTTATTCTTAATTTTATGAGGGGTTTTATGAACCCCTCAGCTTCTTCATTGGAGTTCTGAAAATCCATACTCTGTGAAGTGGGATGATCTTAAAATTATTTACATAATGACATAAGAAGCCTATATCTCTGTAATAGTTCTTTCCATGGATCTCAGAGGGGATCTCTTTTTTCATTGAAGACAAAGCATTCTAGTAACTGATTGTAGGAGCTTTCAGGAAAGCATCAGAGTAAGGCAGTAACTATCTGTGAAAGACAAAAAAGATGAAAATGGCCATAGTTAAAAATCTGATGGATGTTAATTTTAACATAATTGACAAGGGAATGTGATAGAATTCTGTAGAATGCAAAATTTAAACTATAGAATTATGACTGACAAATTTATTCCAGGACACATCAGAGACAGCAAAGACCTTGGGCAGATTTCTAGAAACTTCATATAATTACTGATGCAATAAAATTTTCCCCATATAAATATAAGGTAGTTTCAGTAGCTCTTATTTGATAACCATTCATTTAACATATCAAATAAACCTAACTAGTTTAGCATCCTCTGTTTACAAAGTGGGAGAACAAATTTTGAGAGTTTCCAGGAGTTCTCTGGGAAATCTCAACATCAGTTTCAGATGGAGAAGACTTCATTTAAAATTTGATTTTGTCAAGGTGTCAAAAATATCAAAAGTTCACACATTTCACTTCATGAAATCAGAACTCAGGTCACTGTAAAACAATACTTAGTTATCCACTTAACCATATAATGATAAAAAAAGATTTAAAAAGTAAATATAGGAGGTAACATAACTGTTAAAAAAGCAAACACAAAACAAATAAACAAAACCCTTAGCTTGTTCTTTAATGAAAGGACTAGATTCTCTTAAATAATAAAAAGATGTGAGAAAGGTTAGCACAAAAAGCACAGCACATTCTTCTGATAAAATAGAATCTTTGATACTTCAGAAGCAAATCAACAATGCAAGAAAAGAAAACTTTGTTGTTTTAAAAGAGAGAAAACCAAACTCTAGTTTTGATATAAAGTTCACTTGAAAACAAAACAAAACAAAAACTTAAAAAAAAAAAAAAACCATTCAACCATAGCCAGCTTTGACTAGGCAACATAAGACTTCTTTTTTATAAAACTTCTACAGTTTTCCTATCACGACAAAAAATTCCATTCTTACAAACCTTCAAAAAATTCATATCATTCAAGTTTTGGTCCTCTCCTTTTCTTTTCTCTTTTTAATTTTTTTTTTTATTATTTTTTAAGCATCTAGCCTGTTTACTTAGAACACAGTTATCTTTTCCTTAAAAAAAAAAACTTCATGCCTTGTATACTTTTTTCAGCAAAAATACTTCCTACATTCTTGTACACTCCACATCCAAAATTTGGTTTCCTTCACCTTTATTATTTCTATTGCAGTCGTGTGTCCTTAAAGACAGGAATACATTCTGAGAAATGTGGAGTTAGGCAATTTTGTCCTTGTGTTGAAAGAGGAAATATAACAAATATGATAAAACACCATAACAAAACATATAATAACAAATACAACTAGTATAAATAAGTTTGGGAACAAACACTGACTCTTGTTTAATACAAGTAGTGAGAGCTAAGGCAGTTGGGTGCACAAGAGAGCCACCAAGACGGGCCTGAACAGTCAGGCTTTCTTGGGCATTAGTTAAATAATTTATTCAGAGGGTGTCCAACCTTTTTTTTTTCTCTATGCCACACATTTGAAGAATAAGAGTTGTCTTGGACCACACGTTAAACACAAAAACACCAAGGAAAGCTGATTAGCAAAAGAAAAAGTCTATGCATACTTTTCATGATATTGGACACCACAGATAAGCCAAAAAATAAATACTTAGAAAGTGAGCAAGTGGCCCAAACCCCTGCTTTGTGGAGTAATGAATGTTTGATTAACGTGGTCAATCAGTTGAATAGATGGTAGTAAAGATTGCATCTCCAATTAAATATTTTAAAAAGACTACGCATATGTATGTTATCATATATTAGATGTATACAGAGGTATTTAAAAGCTGATGAGTTGGTCATTGTTTCTTTTTCTCAGGAATTTTTTCTCGTGGTGGTGATGTTGGTGGGAGGCCTGACAGGAGAATCTAGAGGGTCAAAACACCAACATCTGAGGTAGCACAAAGGAGAAATATATGGTCTATATCATGTCATGAACAAAGTATAGCATGTTCCTTACAAAAATGCAAAGGCAAGTGGCTACTATTCTTATCTTGAGATGATAGAAACAATTTCTTCTGCTAGACTCACCTCATCAAAAGCACTGAATATTTATAAAATTCTCAAACACACAGCTTATGAACGATGTGATTCCAAAAGTTCATTCCAAGTAGCCAATGGTGGTCACCATTGTTTCTTCTATGGACAGCAGGAATAACTAACTGATGTTCTCTCTATTTTCTGGAGTTCCATAATTAGCGGGTCATGCCACTCTAGGAAATATCACTCAAGTGATATTTCCACTTGATATTGCCACTCTGTTTAATAGACGTGAAAAATATTTGAAATTCCTTAGGAAATTCCAGGTGTAAGGAGAGAGTAACAGAAAAATAACCAGCTGGAAGTCAACATAGGAAGTCAGGAGAAAGGAATAGTGTGGAGAGACCTATGGTTTAACTACCCCTGTCCTTATGTCCAAACTCAGCTGGCCCCAGAGTTAACAAGCAGCTCGCATCTCAGCAGTACCCTCAGACAAACGAGTGTTTACTATACCTCATGGGTGTAGTCAAGTGAAGTCAAGTGTTCTTTCTCCCCAAACTGAAAACTAGGCACTAAAAAAAGCCTGAAGTACAAAGTCCCAGTGGATTCCCAGGCTGAAAGGGACTGTTTGAGAGAGCTTTAAGTAGGGGAAGGGAGGATCTGGGTAAGGCCACCTTCTCATCTCTCTCCTGCAGCCTTCATGTTTAGAGCATCTGGGCATTTCTAATCTGACAAACACTCACATTAGCGAGAGTTAGACTCACATGAAATCAGTAGCAAATTTGCCCTTGTTTATCCACTTTAATTCTATTCATGTCACTTTTCTATTTAATCTCTATGTGAAACCAAAAATTACTTGTTTATTCGTATCAGTTGAAATTTAGTGAAATAACTACTGTTGTTTCACTAACAACGGTTGGAAGCAAAGGTGAAACATAGCGTTTTTTATCATAACTTTTTAACCAAATGTGACTTCTTTGAAATTCTAAAAAAAGAAAAAAATGCAAATCTGGTTTCAAATAGAGCTGAGTTTGAATCTCAATTTTGCTGAAGTTGCTTAAATCTTCTTATCTCAGTTTCCTAATCGGAAATATATGACTATCTGAAAACTAATTATGGAATTAGAGGTGATATGTATAAAACTCATAGCACACATGAACAAAATATATGTATCGTATGTTAATGTTCTCTGCTCTACCACTGAATTAATCAGGCTTCAATAATGGCTTGGGCAGAGTACCACAAAAAATATCTTCCAATAGAAATGTATTGTTGGTTAGACAGAAGCTACATAGCTCATGCAGAATCATGATAATATAATATTAAACCACCATCCCTTTAATTTACCCCTCTTGACCAAAATGAGGCAGCAAAGGATAGAAAAGATGTGGGTGGATGATAACCTGGGCCAGAGGGAAGACAGATTGGGAGACAAGTCTTGGTTTTGCATTTTTAGTTCACTTTGTATCACCAACAAGTACCATTTTCACTTCCCAGGAAGTAGCTAGAGGCTTCTGGCTTGCTTAAAGAACACAGCCATAATCTTTCACTTATTATCTGAAAATTACACACACACATAAAAATTCTTTTCTCCCAGGATACGGTAGTGAATATTAAAGAGTTAACAGCATTTCTGTGATATATTTTCATGAGTTTAGCGTTTTCATTTATCTGATTAAAATCTGTTGTAGATGATGATCATGCCAGGTTTCTCTTAATCATTCAAACACTCAAAAATGATTTTAAAATCTTTAAATGGCTTGTAGCAGACTTTTATTTCTCAGAGGGTTTCTTTCTACTTACGGAAAATTTGCTTAAATTATGCCCTTTTGTCATATTCTCCATAAATGTGAAATCAATGCAAAATGAATGGATTTGTGTTTCTAAATATAACCTCTTTCACAGGAAGAAGAACTAAGGAAGAGCGGGGAAGCCAAATATGCCCACTTGAGTGATGAACTTCACGTATTAATTGAAGTGTTTGCTCCACCTGGGGAAGCTTATTCACGTATGAGTCATGCACTGGAAGAAATTAAAAAATTCCTGGTTCCCGTAAGTGTTTTTCACTTTTTACAAACATGTTTCTCATTGGCTTGTATTTTAAAGTGTGCCTTTGATATTCACTGACTTTTTAAAAGGAAATTTATATTGCAAACTAATTATCTATTTATAATAAGGTTGACACAAAGCTAAAATGATATAGGCTATAAAACAACATTTAGTGCAGGACCTGGCGTGTTGTCACATAGCGATGGTTTGACAGTGGTATTCAGCTTGAATAGGTCATATGCCATGCACCAGTTCACAGCCACGAAGAACAAGACAAACATAAAAACATCAATATGTAACTGAACTTGTATACTTTTTTCTTGTGTCTTAATTACTTGACATGTCTGGTTATCGGTTTATAACTAATAGAAAAAAAATTTGCAGGTATAGTGGAAGAGGAAAGAGATTAAATATGTAATATTTAAAAGAAGTCAATACATTAAACTATTAGCTGCACTTTTATGTGACTATATAGCAGCTACTGGCTCATTATAAAACACAATGAACATAATGAATTTTAATAGAGTCAGACATTTGTTGACTTCAGGAAAAAGGTAGAAAAATAAACTGGACTAAGTGGAGGCAACAGAGGATGTGACTCACTTAGTAAGGCAGCAAATCCGGGTTCCAGCATAAGCGAAATTCTCTATTGATTTTCTAAGAAGTAGAGGAATACTGAACAAGTGAAGCTTTCCTAAAAGTTGACAATTTAGCATTCCAGGAAGAAGGTGTTCAAATAGAAATCTTGGCATCAGGCTTCCAGTGGGGAATAAGGTAATTAGAAGAGAGTGCTGAGTAAAGTTTTCTAAAGTGTCTGGTGGAGTCTTCAGCAGAGAAAAAGAGTAGGTAAGATTAATCTACACAATGTAGAAGCAGTAGATTTCTATTAAGCAATACACTCAGAGGATAGGGTGGGTAAGTTTAATTGGTTGGCAGCACTTTTAATAGTGAGAAAAGAAAAAGAAATCAGAGAATATCCAGAATTTCCAGAATGTAAATGCATTAAGAGCTAGCCGTATCATGTCTTTGTACGTCCAGTTTAAAAGTTAATTTCTATCCAGGCAAGGTTACAGAATAATGGCAGACCATGCTGACTGTTCTTCTTTAACTTCATATGCACACAGAATTTCTGCACAATTCATAGTCTGGTACTCACCTATTCATCTGCCTAAGTAGATCTCGTTTTTCTTAAGAATTGCTATGCTATGTTTTCTCTTCCTTTTGCCTACGAACTAAAGGCCTAGTGCTACATACTGAGTAAGAATTTGACGATATTTAGCCCAGAACAGACTAGAACTGCTTGTACTGCTGACTGATTTCATGACTGTAGACAAGTCATTTAAATTCTCAGAGCCTCAGCTTATTTATCTTTAAAAAGAAGGTAATTATACTTGACCAACCTCTGTCATGGTTATTATACATAGTAAATGGGGTAATTCATATAAAGGACTTAGAAAATTGTTAGGCACTATATCAATGAGTGGCTTTAATTTATTTTATTGTTATGGTAAATAGAAAGATCTATGAATGACTTTCTGATGTAAAATATGTAACACAAAATAGTATTTCATTGGAACATATATATTGGATCTACTCTTATAGGCCAGGTTACCCAATTTTATTATAAATGTGAATGATACATCTCACTTGCTCTCTTGGACATCATGATACTTGTAATCATTTCATTTATATCTTCTCCATTGAAATATGCACATATATACATATATATACTGAGGGTAGTGTTGGCAGTGTCTCTCTTGGTCAATACCATATTGCCATCATTTCACATGTCTGGCAAAATAAATATTTGATAGTGTGACTGATGGAATGGGCCAACTAAAAGGCATTAGGAGTGATACAATGGGATAAAATAGCAATCCTGGTCACATTTGGGGAACAATAGCCTATAGTCAAGATGTACCATAGACACAGACCCAGATGAAGAATGAAAATCGTACGTTGGCCAGTGTGATGACCTGTCCCTATTTCTGTGATCTCATCTCTGTATATCAACTGCTCACTCATACGCCAGACATGCTGGATTTTGTTCAACCAACACTCTGGGCTCACTGTTCATGATTCCTTTCTAAAGTACTGACATGGCTATGAATGCTAACATATTTGTACAGTAATATTTACAGATAGCATAAGTAATGAATTATGACTAGGAAGGGCATTATGGAAGAACACAGAAGGCCAACTTGGGGAAGGGAAGGACTCTGGAATTCCAGACATCTTCCTCCACAAAATGGAATATCTTTCCATAATAGAACTTTTTACCTTCCTCCATCTCCTGTATTTTATCCAAAATTCACCAGACTTGCTCTCTGTCCAGGGGTTGTGATCATCCAAGACTACCAACTTTAGAACATACAACCTCTTGTTAAATGTCTGAATGCTTTAGGATATTGGAAAACAACACAGTTTCATCACTTTAAATGAATTGTTAAAGACAAAAGAATTACTCCCAGCCTGCTGGTCTCCAGACACCCTAGTCTTATCACAACAAGTAGAAGATGAGGTAAAGAAGACATCTTTAATTTGAACATAGCTAATTTTACATTTGGGAGGCTTTGAGAAGATTCTGTATTAGTTTTCCTTGCATTTGTTAATTTCTCTTAAAAATACAGCTTAGGATTGTAAAACAAATTATTTGATAGTGAAAAAAAGGTATCAAATACTAAACTAATATATGATTTAAATAATGTTAATGTGGTCCCCTTTTTATACTGTGCATTCTATAAGAGATAAACAAATATTGCCATTATAATATTTTATACTATTACTTAAAAAAAATTCAAAGTATTATAGGGACACAAATATTTTTATTTACATGGATTATTTATAATGCTTGAGTCGTGGTTATAAGTGTGCCCACCAATCAGCTAGTATTCATTGTACCCTATTCTCCCTTCCCCCCTTTGCTCTATCTGATTTCTGTTAAGTTTTACTTCCCTATCTAAGCAGTTGTGTGCTCCTTGGTTAGTTCTAGCATGAGAGTAAGAACATGTGGTGTTTGTTTTTCCACTTTTGAGAGACTTCACTTATCATCATGGCCTCCAGTGCCATCCAAATTGTTGCAAAAGGCATTAGGTCATCTTTTTTCATGGCCAAGTACTATTCATTCTGTGGTATTTATACACTACTGTTACCTGAATTTCTTCTTCAGTGGGTCCTTTGTCTCGGGGATTCAAGGAATGAATCCACAGACCACAGATCAGTGGTAAGACAGGATTTATTTTACAGAAAAGAATACAGGAAAAGCATCAGAGCTTCTGGTAGAGAGAAAAATCAGTCTGAAAAATCTCCCCTCTGCCTGGGTCCTTTGTTTTGGGTATATATCCATATATAGCCTAACAAATTAGTGGAGATGATGCCGGAATTTCATCTTCTCTCCTGGCTGGCTCACCAAATATGATACTGGAGTTTCAGGTTCTGGTCTCTGTGATTTGAAGAGTAAATTTGCAGAACACAGGTCAGTGGTAAGATAGGATTTATTTACAGAAAAAAATACAAAAACACCAGTGCTCCATGCAGGGAGAGAAAGCCCAAGTTGGGAGAGAAAATCTCTCTCTGTCTCTCTCCACGGGCTCTGTCTAGGGGTATATATAGGTGCATGGGTTCCTTCTATGTGAGGCCAGGGCAAGGTGACTCAATATATTAATCAATGAACACAGTCTCATCTGCAAGGTTAATGAATGGACACAGTCCATTCACGGAATTGAGGCCTAGGAAACTTACATGAAATTGATGTAGGCATAGGATTTGGGGGTTCCTATTCAGTCATAAGTGCAAAGGGAAGGAGACACCAAGGCGCCAGCGTCCGACCCCTTTGGCTACTGGAGCCTTCCCTGGGGGTGGGAGCTCTCCCTCTCTTGCCTGTCCTCCAGTCTGCTGGTGCCTCTGCTGGCTGCCCCGCACCAACCCCGCTAAGGCGGAGGCAGCAGGTGCTCCAGCTCAGCTCCACTGAACTGGCTGAGGCGCCCTATGTCCTGTATCAGATACAGTGCCTTCCATTGGGATGAGGTTAATGAATATCTTGACATATAAGTGGATACACTCCTGACAGTTCTGAGCAAGATGTCAGTGTGTTCACAGGCCTAGGAAACTTAATGAAATTAACCAGACCTGTGAAATGGGGGGTTCTCTGCTCAGTGGAAAGAGCTGAGGGGAGGGCAGAGACACCAGTGGCTCTCCCTGACCTGGCAACCTGAAGGTGTCCCCCCAGCAGTTGTTGGGCCCTCCAGCTACTAGAGCCTCCTACAGCCCCTCTGCCTACCCGCCAACCTGCTGGCTTCTCTGCACACTGCTTCCTGAACACCTCCAGGACAGAGACACAGAAGCAGGTCTGTGGCAGTTTCTCCAATCAGCTCGGTCAGGCTATCAAATTGATGGGTGCTCAGGTTTCCACATCTTTGCAATTATGAATTATGATACAATAAACATTTGAGTTCAGGTATCTTTTGATAAAATAACTTTTTTCTTTGGGGTAAATACCCTGTAGTGGGTAAGCCTACTTTTACTTCTTTGAGACATCTCCATACCCTTTTCCATGGTGGATGTACTAATTTTCAGTCTCACCAACAATATATAAGAGTTAGTTTCTCTCTGCATCCATGCCAGTATCTATTATTTTTGGACTTTTTAATACTAGCCATTCTAATAAAGGTTTTATATTGTAGACACCATGAATGCCATAGGCCACTGTGGAGGTTGTGTCTTGCACATGTCAAGATGTGACATTTACACCATAGTTTGTGAATAGTACTCCCTAGTACCCGGAACACAGCATCCCTTACTCTAACCTTGGTCAGGTGGTTACCTCAAAATAATGACCCTGCCTTCTATTTTCCTAAATTGGCTAAGTCTCACCTTCATTTAAATCGAATTAGTAAGTCTTACTAATGTTTGATTATTAACTCATGATTGAAATATATTGTCTCATAATTAGAAATTATGAAACATTCAGCAAAATTCTGCTCATTGAATGTATATTTATATATCCTTTCATAAAAATAGATGAAAGTATGAAATTTCTACACAAACAGGGAATTAGTTCCCAGATAACAAACAAGCAGATTACTTTGTTATCTTCTCTGATAGGTATGTTACCAACATAGTTGAGAGATCACGATACTCCTTTCTACTGAACCTTGTCATGACCTCAAAAACTTCCCAGCACAGCAGGCTACACAGAACTGTAAGATGAGCAGGGATGAAAGAACTTGAAAGGTGTTTATCATGCCCAGCTTAAGTCCCCAATGATTATCACTAGAGATTTGTGTAATTTACATAAAATCTATATAACTTTTGTATCTATATACAATTTTGTAATATGTGTATGTCCTTTTCTTGTCTCACACATATGACTTTAAGTCAATTAAACACAGAGAAAAACATGCATAATTACAGTTTATTTTTTTCCTGCATCAGATTGATGTGTGTCTTGGCAACAGCTGTGATTCCTGAAATGGAACAGTTAGGGCATATTATTTCATCTCAAATTTGAGACATAAGAAACCTACCAAGAGTCTGACTGTGGAGGAAAAGTAAAATCTTTTTCTTCTTTGTGGTAAAAACAAAACAGAGGAGATGCTTGCCTTCTCTCCTTTAAACACTGTGATCCTAGCTCTGAATTTGGAAACTGACACTGATTCCTAGTGGCAATCATGTAGAAATGTAAATAGATGTAAGGAAAATGGGAAAAGAAAGCAGGGTGTTTCCAGTTTAGGAGGTAGAAAAGGATTTAGACTTTCATGTGCTGAAAGAAGTTTATGAAGTTTTGAAAGACAATAAATGTAAAACTGTGTCCCTGAAATGTATGCCCCAATTTGATAAAAAGTTAAAATTTTGTCAGGCTTTTATGTAAGTGAATATGTACAGAAAACTATGTATTCAACAAAACCCCATCAACCATTAATAAGTGGCAAGACAAAGGGTAGGAGATAGTAGATTAGGGTGACCAGATTTTAACATTTGTAAAGCGGGACAACGTGGTGGGAGGGGCGGGGCAGGGCAGGGCCTGACAACAATGCAAACTTTGATAAGCAGTTCTCCATAATCACTTCTCAACAGTTATTTGTTATTATTACAGTTTAACATTATAAAATTAACAAAAATAATATAAAACTCATATTCTGGCGAAATAGCCACATGGCAGCCGAAAATCGTATATTCCCTTCCTGTTCTCCTGCTGGTTCCTGCATCTTTCCAAAAATCAGGACTTTTTTAAAATGCCGAGGGACATAGGACAAATTGTTCAAAAGCGGACGTCTGGTCACCCTATAGTAGATGCCTTTTGGCTGATGGCAGGAGTTCAGCATTTAGAGCAGCAACATCTCCAAGAGTGAGAGTGATCAGTTCCAGCATTTTTTTTTTTATTATTACAAAAGAACATAGCTCAGTGCAGCTAGGGAAACTGAATCCATAACCTGGATATTATTCCTTCATGACTGTGGTTGTTAAAATATTGTCAAGAGTTTCTGCATATCTTCAAAACCAATTAATTCCCTTTTCTTCCTTATAATTAACCGTATTCTAATAGTGTGGTAGCTAATGGTAGTAAGCCCGAAACCATATGTATTTAATAATTATTCCTTGTTTAGAAACGTTTCCTGCCTTGCTGTAGCACTATCATCAGATTCTGACTTTATTAGGAGATACTTGTAATCATCTACTATTGAATATTTCTTCTTATCTGAAAAGTTATACTACAACGCAGGCCTATATCTTAGAACAAAACCAAAGTCATTGTTATTTCCAGAACAAAATTATAGTGTGGATTATTTTATTATTATCAAAAAAAAAAAAAAGAATATGTGAGTCTTGCTATTTGACTGACATACCCAAAAGATATAAGCATACCAAGTAAAAGAAGCAGTGAATAATTATTTGTGTATGATTTTTCTACAAATCCTCCTACAAATGTCTTCTCCTCCTAGTCGGCGTTGATAATCAAATGTCCAGGGCACAATGATGGGAACAATTTGTGAACACAGGGGTGGGATGGACAGTGTGATTTCCACCTTATGGAACAATTTATCACCAATTATCTCTGTTGGATGCTGGAGTTCTAAAGTCTTCAAGGTCACCCTTTTCATGTACTCTTACAGTTTTGTTCAGGTGCCAGCATCATAATTCTGTTTCTATTAGCACCTTGATTTCATCTTGATAAGTTACTTCTTCCCCCATGAGCTGACATTACCACTGAAAGAACTGCTTTTGCAATTCTATGTACAGTCCTTATCATGGAGGCCTAACGACTTACTTAGAAGATTATCTGTGTTATCAAAGATGTGTGGTTTCTAAGGATACAGGTTTGATCTTGAAGGCAAGAATCCCATCTCTTATCAGATTTCTGGTATAAGAAAGGTCTCAGGAGATTAGATATAAACTTTGTATTATATACAAAACATCTATTGAGTGTTACTTCTTCAATAACACATAAGTACATAATACATATATGCCAAAGTGAAGTGTACCTGCACATAGCTTTATAGATGGAAGTGCCTGAAATAGATATATGATTATTAAAGAATTTGGTTTGAAAGAGGAATCAAGGGCAGAAAAGTGGCTCAATAATCAGTCTGTTAAATAAAATGTATAATTTTTAACTGAATCAGGAATTTGAAATAAATATAATAAATGTTACTAATTAGTGCAACATATATCTCTGGACACAAAACACGTTCCGGTTACAATTCTAAGAATGTGTTTCACCTCAGTCACTGACCTTATAGAATTTAAGAACCAGATAACTATTTCCAAAATTTGAAAGGTAAAGATTATAGAGAATTGAAAGATGTTGGAAATGGGAAACCAGATTGGATAATACTGTGTTTACATAAGAATGGTGGTGATAGTAGAGCTGGCAACACTGATCAAACAGAAAGTGGTATTTCTGGGATGGAGTAAAATCGGTTGCTGGTAGAAACCACCATCATATAGATCAGGGTAAGTTATCTAATGAGACAGAGAGAGCGAAAGGGAAAGGGGAAGAGAAAAGAGGGAGAGAATTCAGTTTCTCGAATGTGTTGATGACCTACAGTCAAAGATTCTATTTCATACTGAAAATTTTAAACATGTACTGACAAAAACTTACAGAGAATAGCATATTTTAAAACTGAAAATTTTTCCAAAATGATTTATTCCTGAAATATGTCTTCAACTTCTGTTCTAGCAATTCGTTCTTACTTTTAAAACATCTTATTTTGCAACAATGGAAGATATAATATAAGCTTATTTTGAATTACTCTTCCTTGATTAACTGTTCTTATTTTACTACTCAGAAACTCCTCTCAGCAAGCTACAAGGGAACATCAATAGATTTCTCCAGACAGTATTTAACCTGTTTCTACACAAAATCTTCTCTCAGCCCTAATCTTTGTGTTATTTTGTTCACTTTGCATTCATTCTAGCCAATCTCTACAACACAGTATACGTAGGATACATGTGCAACCAAGCCTTAAACCCTAGGTACATGTGGTTTACTAGATGGTCTATACTCATTGTGGTACAAACTGGTCTTATTTTTCTCTAATTACTCCTTCCTTCCTTCCTTCCTTCCTTCCTTCCTTCCTTCCTTTTTTTTTCCTTTCATTCTTTTATAGGGCCTTGCTTTGTAATCCCGGCTGGAGTACAGTGGTGAGTACAGTGGTGAACCATACATACTGTAATCTTGAACTCCTCAGTTCCAATGATCCTCCTGCCTCAGGCTTCTGAGTAACTAGGACTGCAAATACACACACCACACCTGGCTAATTTTTATTCTTTTTAATTTTTGTACAGTTTTCTTTTTTTTTTAATAGATGGGGTCTCACTACGTTTCCCAGGCTGGTCACAAACTCCTGCCCTCAAACAATCCTCTCACCTAGGCCTCCTAAAGTGCTAGGATTGTAGGTGTGAGCCATCATACCTGGCCTCTGCTTTTCTTATTCTTAACTACATGTTGAACAAATAGATAGTGTTCCTTTAATTTTCTTATAAGAAGAGTCTTAATTAGGCAATTCATATTTGGAGAAGTCTAGTAATGTCCAAATTATAATTTCTAATTCAATTCAAAGATCTACTCCTCTCATAGGTTTACACCAAATTTATGTCCTGACATAGCAGTGGGGAAGCAGGTGTGGTCTGCTTACTGTTTCCTTACATCTTCTCCAGCTTCTGATGCTTCCAGAGCTTTGTGAATGATCACAGAGGGTAGAGGAGGGGAGAAAGGAAATGGAAGTGAGAAGCCTAGGAAGACTGGTCTTGGGATACTCTGGTTGTGGCTGTGTTGATTTGAGTCTCAATTTCAAATATTTTCCTATGACAGGATATATGGATGACAGACTAGCAGAATTGTTGCAGAACTTCCAATGACCTGTTTGAATAATTTGGAGGTGCTCAGGGTTCTCACGGTGCGGTCTTTCCCCTGTAATCTCTAAATGATATTTATTCTGCTGCCTGCCTGCCTTCAGTGTGGGATATGATCTCTGTCCCGTGTACTGACCTTGGTCTTTCTCTTTGAGAGATGTAAGATTGTTTTACTTTATCTTTAGAGTTCAAACATTTTACCCAGATATGCTCAGGATTTCCTCTTTTATCTTTAGCCAACTAGAAATAAAATGGCAAAATTATTTAAAATGCGTTTTGAAGGAGATTGAAAATATGCCGTCATTTTGAACCAATCATATCTCCCCCTTATGAATTTATTCATGCAAACAAGAAACTTTTCACCAAATGACCCAATCAAGTAAAATGGGATTGAAATTATGAATTACCAATGTGCAATTAATAATGCATAATCACAATGTGTAATAGTGTCGTTTTTGATTAATTCGTCACTGGCAGTATATGGGACCATATATGTATAAAGAAAATGATCACTTAATGGTAATTCCATTACACTGTTGGCCAACTATGATTTCTGAAAATCTGTTTACTTTTAGATTCCTGCCACTTCTCAGATGTTGTTTGTTTGTTTTCTTGTTATCTCTGTTCTGAAGTTTAGAATGTTTGGGTCAGGCTGCTACAATAGGAAAATTTAATTTGCTCTGTTATAACAACAATGAAATAATAAAATGGTAAGAGATTCTATATAATTGGCTTCAACCATATTGCTCATCCATGAGTCTACATTCTCCAATTCTGTATTTGTCTTTGTTTAGCTCAAAATAAAGCTCGAACACACAGATTCTTGTATTAATTTCACCCATTCTCACTGGTCTTGTCTGTTACCAGAGGTCATGTAAGGGGTAGAACACATCATCTATATTGGCATATATTTTCAAGATGTGAAAATCTTATCCCTCTTCTTGCCCTTTCTTCTTATTCCTAACCTACTTATCTGAGGAACATGCAAATCTTCAGAAAGATAATTCATAAGCAAGGATAGATATCATCATCAGACCAAAATTATTTTAAAAGTGAAAGGAGAACTCCCCACCAGTGAAAATGTATAAGTACTCTTCTTCAGCTATCATTCGGTAAGATTTCAGCTAAAATTGCTCTGCATTTATGCAAAGTACAGATATCTTCTTATCCCTGACACATTTTTAAATGCAAAGATGCCCCAGTATGCAAACAATGTTTAAATAGTATTCTTTATTTAAAGAATTGTACTGAATTGTTATGATTAACATTTGCTAATAAGTGTACAGGTTAATGGTACAAGGAGAGTAACCATTTCTCCAGAACTTAGAACTTAGAACCAAAGGAGAGTAACCATTTCTCCAGAACCAAAATATGGCAAAACACAGATTATTCCTACATTAATGACTTTATTAGTCCAAGATGCTACAAGCAACAATAATCCTGTTCAAAAAATTCTTTATTTAGATACCTTGCTACCCTGGCTTCGAGTCCCCAGTTTGCGTTGTTATAGTAACATTTTCTATGTAAAGCTTTTATCCCTGTGCCTATATTGACTCACTTATATAATTGTGGAGTCACAAGGGATTTTTAAGGTCAGAACAATTAACAAGTTTCTAAGATAATTTAAATATTAATGATTAAGAAGAAAACAGTTGGAAAAAAATTCACTTTTTGACAATCCCCTAAGGAATTTTCAGAGCCGTGGAGTTCCAAAAGGTCATTTGAAAACCCCTGGTGGAATCCAGATCAGACAACAAAGGGGAATGGATCAGATGCCTCCTTCTTATGAAATTATCCAAATCTGAAGACCCAGATGCTGCAAAATTGCCTATTTTGTATTGAAGAGCACTAAATGAGTACCCTGCAGGTGGCGATAGCTGTGTAATTAGTGTTAGGCTCCTCCATAGTTAGAGCATCATGTAAGGCCTATTTCTGGTTACACAGACAACTCTGGATTCATTGTCATTCAGTGAGCACTTGCCAATATTATTTTTAGTGACAATGCAGGTACATATTTTCATATACACCTTTAGATACTCATTAATTCAATACTATCTTCATGAGTCTATTTTGTTTGGTAACCTCTTCCTTGTTTTCACTTTCTTATTTTCATAACACAAATGCATTTTGCCCTTTGACAACAGCACTTTGCAGTGGTTTTAAACATAGAACAGAATAGATAGAACTTCTTTGGCAAGAGAAGCATGAACATAAGTTACTTTGGAGTTATACATTGCCGGACACTTTAAGGAATACTCTGTCATCTATCTAGAAGCAAGCTGATGTTTCTTTATGTGATAATGTGGTCATTCCCACAGTTAGTGGAGATGGTGAGTAGTATAGTATATTAATATTTGGAAACTAGACTGCCCAGGGAAAAGAGGGGCTGAAATAGCAGTGATATATATATCACTGGTTATCCTCAGGAATAAAATAATACTATCTAGAAGACTCTATAATTACAGTAACATTCTGAAATTTTGGGGGTCCTCATACCTGACTAATGAAGTTAAGATTTAACTAGTATTCTAAACACTATGGTGAGGGTGGACAGAAGGGGCATATTTTCAGTACACGTATGTGTGTGTATATAGACGCAGGTATACGCACGGTGACTATGTTGCCACCTGCCCTCTTTACCTCCTCTCTCTCCATCTTCCTCTGCTTCTACCCACTCATGCCTGGTCCTCCTCTGAATGTGGGTTTTCCGCAGCAGCTCTTGCCCTTTCCTTTCCGTCTTGGCCCTTATATCTCTCCTTTCAGCTATAGTCCCCTCTGCTGTCTCTTGTTCTCATTCATATACACACATAGTATATGTACAATTACTGATTCAAGGTGTGCAGCTTTGAAAATTGGCTTATATTTCAAAGTATTTTTAAATAAATCTTATTCTTTCCTGCCTCAAATTTCACAAATATACTGTGATGTATTGTTAGATTTATTTTTTAATGTATTTTTTTATTTTTTCAAATACATGTGATTATTAGGTTTCCACTTTTTGCCTTCATAGAATTGAAAAGGCTTAAAATTTACAAACAATAACTATGTTTAAGGTAAGGACTAGAAACAAAAACCTCATAAAGCATGAATGAAGATAAATACATTCAGAAAAGAAATCAGACAATTGCTGCAACAAAGTATTAAGCAATAATAACAATGCAAAGAAAGTAACATTCACATTGTCAAATAAGAGTATGACTATTATAGAATGTTTTGACTCTCAGGTTCAGTATGGAGTCATCAATTAACTTGTTATTTTTTTTCCCAAAGTCTCAAAAGTAGACAACTAATATTTATAAATAAAAATAAAAGATAATTACAAAAAACAGATCATGCCAAATCTTATAGACAACAGAAAAAGAAGAAATACTTCAAAATCATTCTACTTCATCTGGATACACCTGATATTAAAATTGGAAAAATTATATTATTATAAAGGGAAATTACAAACATATTTCACTTATAAATGAGGACACAATATCCTAAACAACATAGGGTGAGGGAAAGGAAAAGAAAAAGAGAAAATAGTGACTAATTCTTACATAAATTATATTTAATTTTGACCAAAATACATTACTTAAACATTAATTTTTAATTCAACTTGTTAATATGTTGTTTAGAACAGGATAATTTTTAAATTATAAAAGACAACAGCACCAATCCTATTTTCTTTATGATATATCTCAATTAAATACATACATAATTTGTATAGATCTTAGTGTATAACTGTGCCATCCATTTAATAAATAATGTCTTAGGAATTATTTAATATATTGACTAATATGTTTTTAAAGCTCTTAACATAAGCTTTATTTTTAGAAATTATAATTATACTATGAAGGAAAGTTTCTGACTATGTTTATTTTTAGGAGATGTTTTCTTTAAATACAAGGTAGAGAGTGAAAAAGAATGAAATGTGTCTGTAATCACAGAGTGTTCTAGATAGTATTTTTAGTATTCCTGAGAATGACCATTAATAAGATATATACCCCCTCAGTCTTTCTTTTCCTTCTGCAGAAATATTTGGCTTATTCCAGGGGTTTCATGGAATTCTAGTACTCTCAATATCTATCTTCCAAAAAAATGAAGTCAGGGTTAATATGGGGTACTGGGGAATGCCATAGGCTAGTGACAGCATGAAGAATTGGGCTGTCACATCATAGGACACGCCAAGGACTGGGGCTTCTTAAGATATTGTGTAATTATGTTTGCTATTCATTGATCATTGATCACTTTGGGAATCAGATGAAACTTCTGTATACTTTGCCCAGAGACATGCACGTGTACACACCCCTGTACACCAAATACCAGGGGATTCATATTCATGGCTCCAAGATTAAGGAGCCTCACAGGGAAAGCACTACAGTTTTAGCACAGGAGAAGGAAATATTAAAATGCATGACAAAAATTGCATTAAAATGCTAAATTTATTATCCATTATAAAATTAAATGATATATATTGAAAAGCACAGGTCATTTTGCCTCAAACTACCTGAAGATGGTTATAATAGGAAAGTACATTTTCTTACAGTTATCTTCTGAAATGAATGAATATTTTATCTTGTAATGAGATAATTTTACTATCTACTGTAATTCATTACCTTTCAGCATAATTCTCACTTCCGAATTTCATTTTAAGCATGATACAAATACTCTATCAATTATAATACTTTAGAATGTGTTTCATCCAGAGACTTTTTCCCCCCTGGTATCAATCATAACACTTGATCTGATGGAGCCAGAATAAGAATCTGTATTCTCTGAATAAATATGAGGCTTTAATGTCTATTGCCAACTGACCCAAAACTTCTCATCAAAGTAATACAATCAGGAAATGTAACCCATTATAAAAAATATACTCAAAGGTGAAGAAACTTGACTATGGGCTGTCCATTATATTTTAGATTAATTTATTACAGTCATTCAACCTTCTCCTTCCAATTGAAGTGATTCTTTAAACATTATCCATCAAAATATCAATAGTCTTAATGCTCTGTGCTCTGCACTGCAAGAAAATGCCTTAACTTAGCCTCTAAAATAGCAAAACATTCCCACAGTCCTGAACATTCATGTCTACAAAATATATATATATATAAAATTTATTTCTGATTATTTGAACATAAAAAATTATGAACTATTATAGTGAGAAAAATGATACCATGTATTGGTGATGAGAGTGACTGTTTTTAGGATGTCAGATTTTCCAGACTTCCAGATTCATCCAATCTGGAAAATATCCATCTTCCCTTGTTTTTTACCCCCCATTTGCCTGCATGGTCATAGGACTTTAGGGAGGAAAAGGAACTGCAGGAAAGAATGTTGACCTGAAAACTAAATGTGTTTCAAAACTCCAGTAGACTTTTAAATCTAAGTATAAATATTTAGAGACTAAGAAGCAACAGGAACCCTAATGTCCTCTGGTCCTCTCCCCTACCCCACCCCAGGCCTGGCTGAGGGCTGTACCCACAGCAGTCTGGACAGGCCTCTTGCCTCTGTTCTAGACTGTCAAGCTTCCCCACTCATAAAGGCTATGATTGATTTTGGAGGCAGCTGTTTCTAGTGCCCTGAACTCGCCCCTGCACATGGCAAACTTGTAAGCCCTCACAGAGGGGAGTGGAACAAGCCTCTGGAGTCCTATCACTCGATTTCTGCATCTCCCTTTGGTTTCTTTCCATCTCAGCTCAAAGAAGCTAACACCAGACCCCCATTTTCTGAACAGCAAAAGAACTCAATTTACATTAATCCAAGTGCAAGGGATTAACAAATTTTCTACATTAGACAATAAGTATTAGTGGATTACTTGTATAACGCAATATAAAGTGAAACATTAAGATATCTAAGGATTACTAGGTATCCAGATGTTTAACCATGTGTGATACAAAATTTATAGGTATTTGACTAAAGATTTTTTTTTTTTTAAATCTCGTTGACAGGCTCTATTTTTACTCAAACACCTGTGCGGAAATCTGTTTCAGTGGTTTTCTTTTAAAGCACATTTCTGCCACTGTTGTTTGGCTCATTCTTCTGCTATTTATATTACAACTCCAATGTCAGACTTGCTTGAAAGCTAGACCAAGAGGATTCTTTAATTGATCTTTTTTAGATAACTTGATGTCTGTAAATGACATTAACTAATTAAATTCATCAGAAGCTACTTTAAAAAAATTTAATCAAAAGCGATAGAGGCTGTTAATTAATTTTAAGGAGAATAAATTTATCTTGTAGAAATAAGTCAATCTACTTTCAGAAATTAAATTTGAACAATAAATACACTAGTGCAGATATAATATACCAGAGAGAAGTATAAATTGGCGGTGCATATGCTGTTTGCAAATATGTCCATCCCCTCTCCCCCATGAACCCAGCTTCCTGAAGTCATAAATCAGAGTGAGATCATAACATAAATATGTGATACACACACACACCTGTGGGTTCCTAAAGACCAGCAGAACCCACTGATACAAGGAACCATAAGTGATAACTCCTTTATCTTCATTCTCAATGTTTTCGGTAAGTGAACTCATGTATTGACAGTAAGGAGCTACAGCACAAGGAGGGCTAATAGTTTGTATTAAGTATGTATTAAGAGGGAAAGAAATTCATCTCTTTAGATATCCTTAAACTCCATAAATTCAGTTGGAAAGCAAAAGTAAAACTGATCATTCCATCAGGCACTGGATAAAAGTCTTGAAAGTTGTATTTGTGTATGTGTGTACACGTGTGTGTGTGTGTGTGTGTCAAGCTTATGTAATTAGGTATAAAGGAAGAAACATCATTTTCCTCAGGCTTACTTTCTAAAATATTGCTAAGAAATGATCCTAATTTATCGATCACAGAAGTCATCTGCTTTAGCTATGAAAAGGAAAACTTCCACTCACATTGCATTTACTAGGACCCTTTAATCAATTAAAGAATCCTCTGAACATGGAAGGTCGGGGGGAGGAGAAACCTACAAGATTCTGCAGCCTCTGTGTCCCAGAGAGTGTTAGGTTGATACAGGTTGGATCTAACTGAAATCAGGTCGAGGAATCAATTTCTCAAAACATTCTATGGAACATTTATTCCACACAGTGGTCTACGGGAAAAGAAAAAGTTATAGAGAGTCTCTGTGGTCAGTTAAGGGTAGAAAATGCAGCCTTCAGTATTCCCGCCTTACAAATTCACAGACCAAATTACTACCGAAAAGCTCTGAGAAGCCCTCCAACAAATAAGCTGAGCAAACTTTTTAAACTTAGTGTTTGCAACATTTATTTGGCCAAGTATCCCAGGAAACTATTTCATTTCTCCTCCACATACTTTAGAAAATGTGGTGTTAGACCTCAATTTCTGCTTTTGGAAAGTGAATTCTTAAAAGCAATGGTATTTTTCTCATCCTGAAATTTCAGTATTCTCAGGGATTCTCTTAAATTACTAAAATACCACTGTTCATATTTTTTAGCGTGTTCTGTAAACACTAAGTGCTGTGATTTGTAATTGTGTTAGACTGTGACTTCATCTCACGCTCAGCACGTAGCCTGAGGACCCCAAACTGATGTGGAATAGTATCCGCTTTGTATATATTTGTGACTGCACCAGCACGCCCTGTGGTTATGTTCACTGTCCTGTTTTATTTCACTACTAAATAGTAGCCAGCTCAAGTGGTGCTTGACAATGAACAAGTACACTGTTGCCTTGGTGAGAAGTAAGAACAGAAAGGCCGACAAACATGCCGGCCGTTGAGAGTCATTTCCCTATAATCATACTTGCCTCCAAATATGACCCATTCACACATTTGGTATCAGTAAATTACTTCCCCCTTTACTAAACTAAAAATCTGGGCTTCTAGATCCAATATTCCATGTTGTGAGCTGATGGGACATAGATTCTAAAATCTGATTTGTATAAAATTAGCATGACATTTTATTGTCACAACCTAGGAGTAACCTGTCCTGGGTAACTGTCATTCGTATCTAACTTTTGTCAGAAAGCAAGGATGAAAAATAAATAATAAAAACAATCAGCTTTGACAGATATAGTCCAAATGTATTCATCATAATTTATTGATTGTGACCATCATCTAGCTATAAAAATATGCCCTCAACTGTAAAACATACCTAATGTTGGAAAGTTTAAGGGACTTTCCACAATGTGGTAGATTTATTTTGTATTAATTGAATGGTTGCATTGTAAATAAGGTAAATACCTTTGTGGAACCTTGATCCCTCCCACCCCTATCTACAAAAAAAAAAAAAAAAAAAAATCTGAACCCCTTAGGGTGTGCAGCCAATGGAATGAGACAGATCTGGGGCCATGCGTGCTATTTTGTATGTGTGACAGGGCAGCGGTTTCCCAAGAATAGTCTCAACTGTGCCCACAGCTACTGCCTCTTTACAAGCTGAGAGAGCGGCCAGGGGAAACTATTTATTTCACCACCTTTATCATCACTATCACTTCCTCCACAAATCAGTGGCAACCAAAACTAGCCCTGCATCATTTAATCCAAAGACCAGCTTTTCAGAACTTAACCATAACTTTTGAAGCATATGGTGATACTTTTGATCGGCAGCGCAGTAGACCTGCCCTTCAGATCCTGCTAGATTATAAACTCAGACACTCAGCTGCCCAGTTCCTATCGAAGCTCAGTTGTGAAACATAATGTTTACTGAAGAGCGTGTGTGAGATATGCTTGGCTTTAGAACATGAATGAATTCATGAACTACGTTTCCTGGAGTGTATTTCATGGAACAGAAGATTCCATGTAAAGAGGAGCACACACACTCATGTACACACATGCAGAGAGACGTATTTGTATGTATATACATACACACATGTATTTGTTTTATAAGCCCTATGAAATGTGCTGTTTTGTTTATATTATAAAGCCTTCACATAATATGTTCTTAACACAGCTGCCACGGTGAGCCCTTTTGAACTATAATCCAGAGCACATCAATCCTATTCTCGAAGCCCTGCATTGGCTGTCTCCTTCATTCTGGATAAAAGCCAAAGATTTGGAATGGCCTTCAAGGCCACATCTGTTTGTGCACCCCACCATTTGTCTTGGACCCTGTGTCCTGTGGCTGTTCCTTAGATCTCTCTGCTCCTCACTCTAACCTTCTCGCTACCCTTGACCAAGTCAGGCCTCCCTCCTTGGGGCCTTTGAACCTTCTGTATGGAAAGTCTCTCCACCCCTCCCCAGTTCAGCACTGTGGACTTCCTCAGCTTGTTCAAATCTTTCCTAGGATGTTATTCTTTCCAATGAGACCATTCTAACAACCCTACTTAAAACATCTCGCTGCCCTTGCCAGCACTCCTGATTTGCTGTACCCTGCTGCGCTGTCCTGTCCTTGTATAAAGGACACCTTCTCAGTCACCTTGCAATGTGCTTAATTATTAGGTCTGTAATTTCTAGTCTGTCTCCCCCTCCGAAGGTTTATGACCCAGTGATTCTGTCTGTTTCATTCACTGACTGTCATCAGAGATTAAAAACATGCCTGGCCACAGTAACCCCTCAGCCAACAAGGATGGGAATGGTTGAATGAAAATTTATCATAGGGTTGTTGGTGCAGCCATAGAATGCTCACCTTCTCAGGAACTCATACAGAAAATCCCCCGCAGCTTTCATTTTATCCGTTACAATGCGCACTTCTAAGTTGTGAACCAACTTGAATCCAGGCCGGGAAATGAGGAAAGGGAAAGATATAGCCAACTTACCAGCAGATCAGTGGTGTTTCAAACTGCAGCCTCGTCCTCAGTCCGCCCCGGGTCCTTTACTTCTCAGTGTCTTCAGGCACCTGCTCAGGCATTCAGTGCCGGGGAGTATGGTGGGCTGTGCTTGTCTCTGCTTACCCTGAACTGGATATCTCAGGGTCCTTCTGTGCTTTACCTCATTAAAATTAAGCCCTTTGGCTCCACATTTACTCCTTAATGTATAACATCCCTATCAAAAATAAATTTATGTTGAGGGAGGAAAGCTAGTTATTATCATACGGGAAATTTGCTATGATGCTTAGGATAATTTATCTGTAACTGATTTTTTTTGTTTTTTGGTTTTTTTGGAAGGGTGGAGGCTTACTGCTTCTTGTTGAAATGTCACAGGTAGGATCTTTGTGTTTATTTTACAAAACCCATCGCTATAAACTAGTCATGTCTTTATGAATTTAAGGTTGAATATGTCGATGGCTTCTGAATTGTCCCACTTTATTTGATCACAGCATTGTGGAAACTAAACCATATAACCATATATAATTTTGATTGTGAATAATTGGTTAGTTGAGTGTAAAAACTCCCCCGGTTCCAACTGGATGCAGTTTTTTCCCTGTGTGGGATCACAAATATAAATTAGAAGAGTATTTTGATATTCTTATTTGTAACTGTTTCAAAAACTAATGGAAGAAGATAAGGGCTTATGATCTTTTTTAATATCATTTAAACATCTAGACTTTTGCATTTTTATAACAATGCGCCACAGTAAATTTCCAGAAGTTCTACTTCCCCTCTCCCCTTTTTAAAACACCAACTATGGTTTTATTTTTTATCCAGAAGCTATATTTATTTCCTTACACACCCAGTTCTTCCCTAAGGAAGTCTTTTTTTTCTTTCTTTTTTTTTTTTAAACTATTGGGGATTCATTGAGGGTACACAGAACCAGGTTGTATTGATTGCATTTTTAGGTAAACTCCCTCTTATAATTGTGTCCCACCCCCCAAAAGTGTGTCACACACCAGGACCCCCTATTCTCCTTCCTTCCCTCTCTCTGCTCTCCCCTTTCCCTACCCCCCACTGTGCAGTAGATCATTAATTGTCCTATATCAGAATTGAATACACAGGATTCATGCTTCCACATTCCTATTATGATTTACTAAGAATAATGTGTTCCACTTCCATCCATCTTTTTTAATGGCTGAATAGTGTTCCATGGTATACATATACCATTGCTTGTTAATCCATTCCCGGGTTGGTGGGCATTTAGGCTGTTTCCACATTTTGTTGATTGTAAATTGAGCTGAGGTAAACAGTCTAGTGCAAGTGTCCTTATGGTAAAAGATTTTTTTTTTCTTTTGGTTGGATGCCCAATAATGGGCTTGCAGGATCAAAAGGGAGGTCTAGCTTGAGTTCTTTGGGTTCTCCACACTTCCTTCCAAAAAGGTTGTATTAGTTTGCAGTCCCACCAGCAGTGTAAAAGTGTACCCTTCTCTCCACATCCACGCCAGCATCTGCAGTTTTGAGATTGTGTGATGTGGGCCATTTTCACTATGGTTAGATGATATCTCAGGGTGGTTTTGATTTGCATTTCTCTAATAATTATGAACAATGAGCATTTTTTTTCCTGTTTGTCAACCATTTGTCTGTCTTCTTTAGAGAAGGTTCTATTCATCTCTCTTGCCCAGTGATATACGGGATTGTTGGCTCTTTTTATGTTTATTAATTTGAGTTCTCTGCAGATCCTAGTAAACAAACTTTTGTCTGATTCAAAATATGCAAATATGCTTTCCCAGTGTATAGAATGTCTATTTGCTTTAGTTATTGTCTCCTTAGCTATACAGAAGCTTTTCTGTTTAATTAAGTCCCATTTGTTCATTTTTGTTGTTGTTGCTATTGCCACAGAAGTTGTCTTCATAAAGTCTTTCCCCAGACCTATATCTTCAAGTATTTTCCCTATGCTTTCTTTGAGGATTTTAAGTCTTTTATCCATCTCGAATCAATGTTTGTGAGTGGAGAGAGGTGAAGGTCTAGTTTCAGTATTTTGCATGTGGATATCCAGTTCTCCCAACACCATTTGTTAAATAGGGATTCTTCCCCCCAGTGTATGTTCTTGTTTGGTTTATCAAAGATTAGGGAGCTGTAAGATGTTAGTTTCATCTCCTGGTTTTCCATTTAGTTACAGATGTGTCTGTCTCTATTTTTGTGCCAATACCATGCTGTTTTGATCACTATAGCCTTGTATTATAGCCTGAGATCTGGTATGCTGATGCCCCCAGCTTTGTCTTTATTACTAAGAATTGCCTTACCTATACAGCTTTTTTTTTTTTTTGTCGGTTTGTTTCCATACAAAA
Source organism: Otolemur garnettii (assembly GCF_000181295.1). NCBI lineage: Eukaryota > Metazoa > Chordata > Mammalia > Primates > Galagidae > Otolemur > Otolemur garnettii. Next base: position 6,886,203 of record NW_003852430.1, on the reverse strand, counting down.
TGAAGATTTTTTTTTCAAGTCTTGAGAGTTTGATGTTGATATTTTAATAGGGATGGCATGGAATCTGTAGATTGCTCTGGGAAGTATAGACATTTTAACAATGTTGATTCTTCCCAGCTATGAGCGTGGTATGTTCTTCCTTTTGTTAATATCCTCTGCTATTTCTTTTCTTAGGATTTCACAATTTTCTTTATAGGGTCCTTTACCTCTTTTGTGAGGTATATTCCCAAGTATTTCACTTTCTTTTAAGCTACTGGAAGTGATCAAAAAAATACAGTAATGCCTCAGGCTGTAAAATCAAATCAGTAGCCTTCGTATATGCCAATAACAGCCAAGATGAGAAGCTAATTAAGGATCCTTTTCCCTTTTTGTATTGTATTTTTTCAGAACATAAAAATTATCATAGATCTTCAGTTTAAATTTTTTTTTAGTAAACATCAGTCATGTAAAGATCTCAAGTCATTAAACAAATATATCTTTACGTTTTTCCTCTTAAAAACACAAATTCAAAGGAAATTTATTTATAATATCTTGATTCTAAATTTGACTTATAATAAACAGTAGGCTATTTTCAGGATTACACATGGTAGCATTCAGTACAACATTATATATTCAATTCATACTTTAATATTTTTCCTCTGTAAATTAATATTTGTGATATGAAATAACAATTACCAAATTAATGGAGTCAGTAACTATATATTAATAATAACAGTGTATGTATATCATTTGCCTGAAACATTGTGTGAATTACAATTTAAAACATATGAACATATTGACTGAAACTAGATTCCATCTGTGTGATTGAAACAGAAAAGGAAATATATTTTTTATTGTTCTGAAAAGCTAATTTCTTAATAGACAGAGACTAAGAAATTGACCTCATAAATGAACTAAAAATATGATTCTAAGTTACAAACTGTTTTCTACCCTGATATGGAATTTAATTGGTTATTCTTCTGGGTTATTCTGGGCTATGACAGCAGTTTTTCAGTGAAGTTACCACAAATCTCCTCTGGAATTAGGTATTTCTTGCTAGCTGTCTCAATATCAATAAAAAGAGACAGGTCTGAAGGGGCTGGGGGCAGAGGAAGGGAAGATATTGAGGTTTTATAGAGCTATGAGCTGCCTATGGTGAGGAAAGATTACTAGATTAAGGGGAAAAGAATAGGTACCATAAACCCAGGTGGAAAAGCAGATTGCACAGCACAGGAGATTAGCTCAGACAGACAATACATTAATAGAGGGGTTTAAGGAGGATGACTTCTGAGCCCAGGGGATCATCACAGTGGCCCATGAATCCAGGCAAGGTGCCTGGAAAGTACAGAGAAATATTTGGCAACAAGGATCAAAATATAAAGCACAAATTCTAAGTTATACCTTTCATCGGTCTTGATAGTAACATGGTGTTTTCTGAGACAAGGGATCCTTACTTATTTATTTTTCAAAATGAAATCAGAACCAAGTCTTGAGGCCATTCAAAATGAAAAAAAAAAAACAAAAAAACAAAACCATATACCTAGCAGGAGCATAGAGGCAGGGAGCCAAGAATCTCTGACAGTACATTTAAATATATTTATATTTTATCTTGGAGCTAAATGGACTTTCTTCTTAGAATTTTCCTACTAATATGGCTGCCCTTGAGTGCAGACTCTTGTAGTGAATCTAATATTGTATTGCGTTTTACCTAACCCATAACTGTCTCCATATTTTGCTTGTACTTGGCAGTCTACTTTCTATTGCATTTTATATTTTACTCTTAGTCCTGTTGTATAATTAAGAATAGTAGAAGTATCGAGAAGCTAGACTATATAATCTCATGAAACCCTTAATTGACTTTCCTATTAACTTTTCCAATTTCCCTGCAGAGATTGTTTCCATCGATATTTTAATTTCATGTGAGTCGAATGACAGGAAGTAAAGTGAGTTTAGCAGATGGTTGCCACAAACTGCATACTCCATTTCAGAATTGGTCTACAAAATTCTGCGGCTTGGCAGTGTGCGGGGGATCATTTTACTGCCTGTTAATGCCAAAAGAAATCTGGCTGAAATGTGTGTGTTTTTCCATTTAATTTATTCTCTTACTTTATTAAGAGCTACCAGACTTGATTTACTTGTGTCTGATGCATCCATAAAATTTGAAATCAAGAAGCCTCACCAGTCAACGTTTCCCATTTGCATGAACAGAAATTTCATGCCATCTAAGAGTCAATCTTCAAAGAAACTACTAGTAGCTTTAAATATCACGTCAAGTATTCTTTTTGATAGGTAGTCCATAAATAAAATACAGGTGTCAAGAGATGTGGTAAGTAAGAGTATGCCCTTATATTTTTAACCTAAATCAATACTTTCTATTCTTAACGATCTCATCCAATAACTCCCTGAGAAGTGAAAGGCAGTGTTGCCTGCTAATTGTGAAGGTAAAAGAGCTGGGTCAGAAACCTAGGGAGCTGTATAAAACTTTTAAATGGTTGTGGACAATAGGAGAGACCAGACAAACCAAAAACATTTGAAGGAGCAGACGCTGCTGGAGTGACACCAGTTGAGCTTGTAGTAACACCATTGCTTCAGGAGTGCATTGTTCAGTGCCATTGTCTGCCCCTCTGGCTGGCCACAGCAACCTACGTGTGGATACTGAGAGGCAGACATTTGGATTGACCCAGTGTTAGGTTTGTGTCAGGCTGGTTTGATGTAGCAACAAGGAGCCCAGAGAATTGAAGGCATTGTCCAGGGAATGGTTTGAATTATGGATCACAGGGACAAAGCTCAACAGAGCTAGGAATAAAGATAGAAGACGGGGGACTACCACAAAAGAGGAAATGAAGTAGAATAGGAGTGTTTTTATTTAAGAAGACATGCAATGGAAGTAAGAATACTTCAGACAGAGACAGAACAAAGTGGTAAACAAGGTTCACAGTGTTTGAAAAGAATATTTAGGCAATGAAGCAATTTCAGGTAAGGCAAAGTCAAGAACGGCTGTTATGAGCATGGGTCATTGAAGTAGAATAGTGGCAAGTACCACTGTCAGGGAGAGCTATGAAAATGGTTAGGTCAATGTCTAGTTTGTTAGAATAAACCAAATTTGAAAGTCACAAGTGACTGGGATTACATCTAAGCAGCTTACAGACAAAAGCATAAAGGAAGTTGGCCATGGGCAGCACCTGTGGCTCAAAGGAGTGGGGCGCTGGCCCCAGAGGTGGCGGGTTCAAATGTGGCCCCAGCCAAAAACTGCCAGAAAAAAAGAAAGTTGGCCACATGGTCCTCTTCAAGGGTGCAGACATTTTTTTTTTTTTAACTATATCTAGCTTTATTAAAGATACTTTTCATAAACAATCATGGTATAGGCAGACAACTTTGAACAGTATCCAACAATTTCCAACTTTCTTCTTCAATGGTCTACTGAAATCTGAAAGTCACTGTAAAACTCAATGACAACTTCATCTGAAGCTCTGAGCAGGGAAAGCCTAGAGTGAGGTTGACACTGCACATTTAGCCTGCTGTTTAGCAACTTTTCACAAGGTGACCCTGACTTTCAGAATTTATCTAAGATCCAAAATCTGCAAATGGAACCACTCCTCTTTGAAAGATGCCATCTCAGTGGTGTCACTGTAAATGTCCAGATTCCTGGACAAAAGGGTAACCAATTTGGGGGAGTCAGGTCCAAAGAAGTGATTGGGTTTCATGAAGTGAACATTCTCTCCTGAAGGCAGAGGGAGAACAGGACATAAAAACAAGGCTGCTTTCCATACAACAAGGCGTCTGAGCCAAGGTGCCTGTGTGCCAACATCAGAGAATCCCTTTTCCTGAGGGCAAGAGGAACCCTCTTAGAACTAAGATGAAAGATGTTTCCCCGCATCTGTCTAGCTTTGGAGACATGATATTACGATGTATGCCCCTTCTCCAAAAAAAAATAATGAAGTGTTCTGTGTGCTAACAACATAGCTTAAAAAGTAAAGTAAAACAAAATTCTGCATTTTTAATAAAATGTTATAAAAAATAGTATTTCAAACTGTCCAGCCAGCAGAGGTCCACAGTCACCACCCACACACTTGGCTGGGCATCCCCGGCACCTTCAGCCCTCTGTGCTGGCCTGTCTGGGCAGCCCCCTTCCCTGCAGGGTTACTTTCCTGCTTTCCGGCCTCAGCTTTTCCCCTTTTCCCTTTGGGTACCTTCTCCCTTCTTTGCAGGGGCCTTTTTAGGCTTGGAAGAGCAGATTTAGCAAACAAGCTTGAGGATCTTCTCTGTGGTTTGTCCTTTGTGCTCATCTCCTTTTGTGTCCCCTTCAACGTTCTCTTGGGCGTGGTGGAGACGGCAGAGGTGGGACGCGTGTTCTGGGTGTGGGGATGCGGCCACACTGGGCTTTACTCTGTCCCGAGGTCGTTTCCCCACCTCGTCGTCACATTGCTCCCAGTGTCGGCATTTTTAACATCCACTCCTCACCCCGAACAGGAAAGTAATGGTTTGGAAGCCACACTGCTAGGAATGGAAGAACCCTCCTCCTGTTCTTAAACCCGACTGATGTGGGATGTCAGAAACAGCCTCTTCTCAGTGGATTGTGGGGTCAGATCGCCAGGTTTCCTGGAGAAGCTAGAAAGTCGTGCTTTTAAGATTTGTGAAATCTGGCTCAGCGCCCATAGCAGTGGTTATGGTGCTGGCCACACACACGGAGGCTGGCAGGTTTGAACCCAGCCTGGGCCAGCTAGACAATAATGACGATTGCAATAAAAAAAAAAAAAAAAATAGTCAACATGTGGTGAGTGCGTGCAGTCCCAGTTACGTGGGAGGCTGAGGCAAGAGAATTGCTTAAGCCCAAGGGGTTGAGTTTGCTGTGAGCTGTGACCCACAGTACTCTGTAGAGCAGGCAGGATTCAGTTAAGAAAATGGAAATCCTCTGCACCAAGAGACTGAGGAGAGAGAGGGTTTTGTTCTGCCATGTCTTGTGTCAGAAGACTGTGGAATGTGAGTACAGAGAATCGAGTGAAAGGGTTTGGTGTGAGTAGAGGAATCAGCGGCCAGACTAGAGACTGGGGCAATGAAAGTCTAGTGAAGGCAAGTGGAGGGTAAAGGTAAATTATAATGATGGAGATGATGACGAAAACTAACAACTGTGGACTGCTGCAGGTGCTCTTCTCAGCTACTTACGTGTATATATATAAATGTATCAGAGGAGGCAGCATTGTTCTGAAAAAATGTGATTGAACAGGGCACAGAGTTTTAGAGCTTCAGTCACACAGATGGTATGGGGAGACCCCACAGAAGAGTTTACCTTTGTTTAATGTCCAAGAATATAGGGGTGTCCAGACAATGGAGAATTTACCTGCTCCCATCATTTTTTTAGTACTAGAATTATTAGTTCCTGGTGAGATTTTCTCTATGCATACGTGAAGGAGTGGGGAGGGGACTGCTGAAGTTCTGTGATGTGTTGCTGGAGTGCTCAGTGGCTCCGACCGTGGCTGCCATGGTGAGTGGCCTGGAAAGTAACAGAAGGTACACTGGCTGAAGGTGTTGGAGATGATTAAATAAAGATAACACTACCGAGACCCATGAAATCAAAGAGATCAAAGGAGAAGCAAACTATTTGGATTCCAATTTTGTCAGTGAATCATGTGGTGGTTAGCAGTTTACATCCAGTGACGTCTTCTAAATGTACTAGTTAATAGTGTACAGTTAAAGTCAGTAACATTGGTCTGTGAGAATCAGAGTTACATATACTGGAAAAAATAACATGTAACTGTGTTCAGAGCGGGAAATCTTCAGGCAGACTCACTGCACTCAAATCCTTGCTCCTCTGCTTATTTAACTGTTTTATGTGTTGGCTTCATTGTCTGTAATCATATAAGAACATGACTATAGGGCTGAATTTTTCGCATCTTTCTGAGCAGTGGAAAGGTGACTGACACTTAGAAGTACTGAAGAAATGCTGGTGGTTATTAAAATTACCACTGTGATGCTCTCGGTACCTAGGCACACATATGCAAGCACACGCATACGGAGATACCCACATCACATACCATCACACACCCACCCACATGCATTCATGCACACACCCCTGGGCTGCGTGCTCAGATCATAATACAGAAGGAGGTACTCAAGACAGTGCCGGAATTTGGCAGGTGCTTCCGGGAGCAATTACGTACCATGGGCACATGTTTCTCCGTGCTATGCCGTGGCATTGTGACATGCCTGCAGAGCCTCCCTCGGCCAGAGTACTTCTCTGTTACTATTTGACAGACCTTGATTTTGTGGTGACATTGTCCCCATGACTTGTTTATTCACTGTGGTGTTTCTATCTCCATCTGTTTCCTTTCCCGGCCCATTTTTTTCTTTTTTTTAAGTCTGGAAACTTGTCGGAGGTCTTCTGGAAGTGACTCACAGCTTTTTTTTTTTCCTTTCTGCTAGCTGCAGAGTTAACTCACTTGGGTTCATTTGCTTATGGCCCATGCCGTCCCCTCAGTCTTCCTGTGTCAACCTCTAAACATGTTCTCCCCCAAACAGCACTATATCTTCTAAGCAGGTGGGGGGGGGGGGTCGTAGCTCTCTACCTCTCCAACAGTATCAGGAAACTGTTTCGATTTCTACAGCCTGGGTGGGTCATGTGTTTTTTGTTTTCCTACAGAAGAGCGAATTTCATGAACGCAAAGACCAAGCTTCACTTTCCACAGCTCCATTGACTGAGAGCTCTACTTAATTGTTGCAGGACCCTACAATTGTTGCACAGGTCTACTTTTGTTTTATCAGTTGGCAACTGAAGGGCATCTTTGTCCTCAGACACAAAAGCAGCTATGTCAAAATGCTCAATCTGAAGTAAAATTCTGTACTTCATGTCAAAACTGAACTGGCATAATAGGAGTTTTTCTCAGACAATCTTCAGACTAGTAGTGAATGTTTCTAACTTTCAATTTACGTGTTTCAGTCTACATGGTAGATTGTTCTAGCTGGCTTGTATTTTAGTCTGTGTGTGGACCAGGTACGGGCACATTTGGATAAGTACTTGCCATTCGAATCTTTATTTTTCTAGTGCTTGTCAAAATGTATACCAAGGACTTACTACAATTTTTAAAACTCCCATCATATTTTGAGTGAGAACATATGGAGCCCGGGGTGGCATTATCTAAGCTACAGTTTCTTCGTGTTTAAACAGAAATGACAACGGCTTTTCTACCTTTCACTGGGTCATGGTGAATCTCTGGTTACCTAATATATAAGACAGTGCTAGGAAGTTCTAAATAAACAAAAGATTTAATTATTAATGAAATACATCACATTTGGGGGGAATTTCCTACATTACATCAGATAAGAGCACATTTAAAAAACTTTCAGTTACTTTAACTTTGAGTCAGTGTGATTAATATATTGCAATGTTTTACAGTTGTAACAGAAAGAGGCATCTTCTGACACAAGTCGATACGGAAGCCATATTGTGGCAACGCAGCTTCTGTAGGCAGATGGGAATGGAGAGGGCGGTAGATATATGCCACATAGGCATATATGCCACAAAGGCATTTATGTCGGGAATTGAAGTGTGGCAAAATGATTAGCAAGACAACTAAGCTGTTTGATGTGTTTGTTTGGTTTTGTGTTATTAATAGACATTGCAGATAAGTCATGGCAACGCTTGGGCTTATGTGTCATTTGACACATTTGGTAATTGTTATAAAATCTTCAGAGTTCCATTTCAAGTATGTATTGATATTTGGGGGAAAATTGTAGTAGGCTTGAAGATATAGTGTGTAGAGTGAGGAAGACAGGTATGAATCATGAAATAACTCATTACTCAAGGGTTTATTAAAAACCATGTCCGTATGGTGCTCACTAATTTTGAATTTGTATTTAGGACTTTTGGTCCTAAAAGTCCAAAGTAGGAAAATAAAAACATTATAATAACAAGATTATTGAAAGATTAGTAGGAGATCCATACCTGTTTTTTGATTGCAGTGTTCAGTCCCCAGCTAATTTACTGTTATTATAATGCCTCTGGGTGGCGCCTGTGCCTCAAATGAGTAGGGCGCCGGCCCCATATGCCGGAGGTGGCAAGTTCAAACCCAGCCCCAGCCAAAAACTGCAAAAACAAACGATGACAACAATAATGCCTCTGACCTGTGTATCTCCATGTTCACATTTTCAATACAGAGTTTTTAACTGAAAATCTCACCTACTGCACCTTTTAAAAACAATTAGTTTTAAATCATCGCTTGAAAGTGAAAAATGGAGCAAAGTGTTCTATCATGTATTCTTATACTTAGTGGTAAATAAAAATGATTTTTTCACATGTATATGTAAAAAAAAAAAAGAGAGAGAAGTGGAGCTATGTAAAAAAAAAAAAAAAGAAAGGAAAGAAAATTTCCATCAGAGGTCTCCTCCTATGGAATTGAGTAAAAGGTAAATATCATTAATCTAAAAACATATTTTTGCTGTCTTTGCTCCAGAATCTTACAATGAATGTGCCTTTTGAGAAAGTAGAGAATTTCACTAATTAATGAATTAATTCGTGTCATATAACATCATCAGTTAACTGTGGAACCCAAAGGTATCCAGACAGCACAGCATCAAATTTCTAAGAAAAATAGCGAACACATGGCACATTTCAAAATTCAAGTAAGAAGTTTTACCTTACTGTTATTCAACATTCCACTGAAACCAGTAGGCTTTATTCATTTCTGCGTTTCATTTGAATAGAATAATCAAAATATATATGAAAGACTCAAATAATTGCTTCAACAAAATAAAAGTAAAAAGCTAAAAAAAAAAAAAAAGGAGCTTGAAAATGTTTATGGCGGCTC
>NW_003852430.1:6862907-6877185 GCF_000181295.1 Otolemur garnettii | reverse complement strand
AAAAAAAAAAAAAGGAAGAAAATGCTTATGGCATCTTATGAATTTTGCCTTAGTCATGATCACCAAATACATACGATATTGTTACTCATTATTTTCCAATGCAAAGTGTTGGGTTTAATTACAGAATTCTGGTAAACAGTTTAACTCATGGGCTAAGGAGTGGGCTTCTCTGATTATACAGATATTTTACTTCACTTTAGCAAAGCTATTTGAACTGCAGAAACTATAATTGCAGAACTTCTCTAGTGCATTTTTGAACCTCTCTGCGAGTATGCAAAGAAAAAAAAATGAAATCCTCAATGAGAGAGTGAGGGATTGCTTATGGAGATACTGACGTGATAAACACCTTTTATTCACTTCAGGTTAAATTGTGCTCTTTAAACATGGCTGTAAATAGCTCTGTCAAGGTCACTTTATAGCCACTCACCCACTATTGGCACATCCCATAAAACTGTTCAGTAATTTACACTGTATGCTTATTTTTCTAATCCTGTCTTTGAATGTTTTAAAGTACCTCTACCGTCAGGTTAATACAGTTAAAGGCACTGGATGAGTGAGTAATAAAGACATATTAGCCTGGCAGGGTATTGTACAAATGCCCTATATCCTGACCGAACCTTCAAGCGTCTTGAGAAATGTTATGATGAATAAGGTAGCAACAATACTGGAATATTTCTGGTATAATATTAGTACAGAAAGTTAGTTTTTAAAAAGTGAAATGCACTATTTTACCTGTCAATTTAAAGTAATTGATAGATTGATAGTAGTCATTTTCCAGTTATTCTCCACCCCCAGTACATATGAAAGCCACTTTAAAGTCACTCCAAGGATCGCTTCTTTAAAGAGAATTTACCCCTATGCACAGGGAGCCATTTGTTAATAAGTCTGCCTTTTTAGAGAGCAGAGATCTCTTGTCTACAGCAATTGTCTCTGCATGATAGACCTGCCCCCAGTACAGCTTCATGGATATTAAGCCAAGTTTTTCTCTTACTCATTCTTGTCCATCTTTGAATGGCATTGTCTTATAGTTTCAGAGAAAAGAACCGTAGACTGTTCTAGGTATTGCTGCATGGAACAGACAAGGGATAACATGAAATCTGTAACCAATCTCTAGCTACTTCATGCCTTATGGTTCTCTAGATGGAAAAATTAAAAGATGTGGACTGTTCACCTCTCAGCATTTATGTACCCCTGTGATACTTACCACTTCAGTTAGCTCAAATTTGTGCCTTAGAAGTATTTCTTGATCATGAAAATACTATTAGTGAAATTTTTACTACTATACACATCACTATAATTAATTTGGATATCACACTTAAACTTACAGTATACGTATAAAAAAGAATTAAACCGTGCATAGTAGGTGGCAGCAGAAGTAAGCATCTTCCCCTTCTCCAATATGACATTCAGATGCACCTCAAGGAAAATCCGTTTAAAGGAAATATCACCTACAATCCTCAGAGGGTATCTTGTTTTACACATTCTAAGTCTTGTAAAGACAAGTAATCCTACTCCAGGGAGGACAATATCCCCAGAGCTAGCATAGTTGAAATAAATACATTCATTTAAGAGCATTACATAGAAAACATACATTTTCCTAGTATTCAAGGTGAAGTATATTAACACAGAATCCTGACTCACATCCACACCATCGATTAATTAGGGAAACAAAAGAGAGATCTCTCTATATGAAAAAAAAAGTCTGGCATTAAGAGAGTCTGGGAACATCTGGAATGTTAACTTCTAGTGAGCATTTCAACACTCCTCTACTCTCTTAATTCAGGAAATTCATTTCCTAGCATCTGTTTCAGAAGGAAGTCGGTGGTATCAGTAGTGATTACTATACGATCATTTACACCAAAGTAATATATTGAATTCTCAACATCAGCACTTACTGTTAAATAGCAAACCATTCACGTCTCGGAGCTGTACTGTATCCAAGGGAAGAGAATTAAGATGCAACAAAATAGCATTTCCCACAGACAGTCTTTTTCTACCAGGATATCAGCTGTCATCCAATAAACTTGCCAAAGACTGCTATTCCCCAGCATACAGGAATTTTCAGTCATACAGACATCTACCTTCCTGTTGATTTGGTTGTTATTAGACTTTTTTAAAAAGAAATAACAGCAACCAGCTTTTGTAACTTTCAGCTGTAATAAAACACATTTTTGTTTTGAATGTTCTATTGATAAACTTTCCGCTGATTCAAGAAAAACATTTCAGTTTTTTAGCAATTAAACTAGATATAACGAACATTGCTATTTCTACTTCAAATTGAAAATAATGGTAGCTGAGGTAAAATGATAGTAGATGACACAACTTAGGGGTGCTTTTGTCTTTAGGAAAATATATTTAAATCTGAAAAATATTTATACCTGGAAATATAAATAAATTGCTGAGGATATGGGTTATTCTTTTAAAATGTTATCCATATAGTTTATATAAATACAGAAAGACTAACCATCCTTCCTAAAATCTGTAAATAACATTATAATTGATAGTAAGTTTTTTGATGCATTTAGATAACATTTTTAACCTTTGCCATTCAAAAGGAGATAGATCAACAGTATACGGTTTGAAAAGCAAAAATGATTTTCAAACAATTTTTTAAATAGCATATTGTACATTAAAGAGATAATATACGTTAGTGTACACAGGATAGATACCTTTGAAGTTACAAAATATACGTAGAACTGCCTAACTATAAAACAAGCTCTGTAACTTCATTTAATAAACACTGACTTCAACTTTCTTGAGACAAAGTCTTTTAATAGTGCAGGTCATTCTGTTTGTCTACCTTAAAAAATCCAGCAACATGTCCTAAAGAGAGCATAGAAATATTAATTACTATGCCTTAAGCATGTAGAGGGCTAATAAACCTCTCTTTCCTCTCCTTGTAAGTTCAAAACAGGTTGAGAGTTAAGTCACATGTCAAAAGATTACAGTTTCATTTCATATAAATTGAGTAGATTTACATTGTCAGTCAAAAGGTCTTGATAATACCCCTAATTAAATGAAATTCCCACTATTCAAGGAAACAGGAGGACAGTCACAGCCTATCCCAGGAGGCTGCTGCTGGAGGCTTACACCATGCAGAGGATGAGAATCCCCCGTGGGGAAAGGCTGGCTCCTGAAAAAGAGAAGGAAGACGGGACTGACCGGAATAGCCTAGTTCCTTCTGGCAAACCAGCTCAGTCACTCTTGCTCCCAGGGCGGATAGAGAGACCAAGAGTCTTCTTGCTGAAATGCTTCCACATGGATACCTGAAAAATGGGGCCTGAGGGCTTCCCACACTGTTATTCTCAACACCACCGACACTACCACCAAGGGCACTGATTCATAAGAGCTTGGAATAAGTGTGCTGTAAACTGCTTGTTTCCAACTTAATCCTGACAATGATACTTTATGGAAAGAATCAGTCTCTATTGTACAACAAAGGAAAGTGAGTGACAGAGAATGGAGGTAACTTGCTCAGAGACACACAGATGGTTGGGTGTGCCAACGCATTCCTCTGTTCTTGCATTTCTAGAATAACGCGTCAGTACTTTGAAGAAATGGTCACCAAATGACAAATGTATGTACCTTTAAACATTTTCTTCAGCTAAAAAAGAGAACTCTAGGTTTTAATTTTATTTTTTTAGACAGAGTCTCAAGCTGTCGCCCTGGGTAGAGTGTAGTGGCATCACAGCTCACAGCAACCTCCTGCCTCTGCCTCCCAATTAGTTGGGACTACAGGTGCCTGCCACAATGCCTGGCTATTGTTTTTGGTTGTGGCTGTCGTTGTTTGGTGGTCCGGGTTGGGTTCGAACCCACCAGCTCAGGTGTATGTGGCTGGTGCCTTAGCCGCTTGAGCCACAGACGCTGAGCTAAACTCTGGGTTTTAAATCAGTCTTTCAATGCAATCATTATCAGTGATTAGATGCGCTGTTATATAAACCACACAATTAAAATAATGAACAAATATTGAGACAAATGGGAAGTTAGAATCAAGAGCCACTTACTTGGGCACATCTATTATTTAATCTGTATAAATGTCCTGATAGTTGCCTCATCTTTTCTGGAATTTTATATAACTTGCTTTTTTAAAATAGTTATTTGCTTTCCCAAAATAGTTTCTTCCCAAGTATCTTCTTTGCTATATAAAACTTAACTAAAACACCAATCTTCATAGACTTTGGATTCCCATGTTATTCTTAGGTGAATTATTAGCAAATTACTTTGCTTTTATATATATGACAAAATATACATTCTCTTTCTGTGGCTACCCCAGATTTCATTTTCTTGTGGGCTCAAAAAAAAAATAATAATAATAATTTGTACTGGGAGCCACATTAGGATATGCACTTCGTGCTGTGAGTCAGTGAGCTCATGCACATTAAATGTGAAGCGAAGTTTCACCATACATAGATATGTATGTATGATGCACTCAAATTCACATTACACTTTTCCTTTTTATTTCTTCATTTAAAATCCTTCTTAAACCCCACTAAGTTGCTTTTGCAATCCACTAGGACCAACACTATTCTAAATCACAATTTTTCTTTTTTTTTTTTTTTGCAGTTTTTATTTTTTGGGGGGTGGGACCGGGCTGGGTTTGAACCCGCCACCTCTGGCATATGGGGCCAGCACCCTACTCCATTGAGCCACAGGCTCCACCCCCTAAACCACAATTTTAATTCCTCTCTTAGAGACTTTTGGCTACCCGGCCTGATCATTGCATTTCTCCTTAGCCAGTCCACTCCTGTTTATTTCCCTCAATAAAGAATGCACTTCTTTATGGACAGTATCTCTACCATATACTACAGGACTCAGTTCAACAAATATTTACTGAGATTTTCGTTTTTGCTGGAACTGCCAGGAACTGGATCTACCAAAATAAAAGTCAATGTCTGTGCCTTGGAACTGAGTAATTTATTGGACAATGTCTTTAATAATGAAATTGGATCACCTCATGGAGTCTTTTCCAAATTATGACGTGGGGGATTGGGCTCTGCTGAGATTCTCTTTTGCCAATTCACGTTCATCAAGTGATAAACACCTACCCCTATTTTGCAGATGTCCCATAATAGATAATGGTTGCAGGTAGGAAGTGTACGATTGTCAGGAGTCTAATGTCAGTGGATGAGATGTAGAAGGCCAAATTGGCAGCGGGTTGTAAGTAGACGCTTTGATCAATATTTCCTTTTAATTCTTATTCTTGCTAATTTGGTTTAATACATAATATATGGTTCTAGAGTGAAACAAGAATACCATTTTAAGAAATGGTGTCTCTGTTGGATTTTTATTCATTTGCCCATGCCAGATTCATTCTCTTTTTCTTTATTCTCTAAGAGTGGGAAGGCTGGGCCCTGAATCTTATATTCCCTTACTTCCTACCTGCTGACTTAGGTGGAGCGCCTGGGTCCAATCAATGAAAGGCAACAGAAGGGGGGCAGATGGTAAGAAGAAAGGGAGGTCTGGGTATCTCAGCCATATGTCCTACTTGCTTTATAACGTCTCCAGCTGTAGCTATATCCCGTTCCCCCCAGACTAAGCTTCCAGTAGAAGTTTCTCTTCATGCTTCCAGCAGTCCTGTAGCCATTTCCTCCCTATCTCCATCCCTCCTGTGTCAGTGATGGTCACATCGTGCTGTGTTGCTGGATTCAGGATGGCTTATCCTTCCCAGCACACCTTTCTCCAAATAGCCCCTTCATTAAAATATGTTCATGTGAAAGAAACATCTGAGGGGATATCTTATTCTTGCCGGGATTTTACTGACAATATTTCCTTTCTTTAACTTAAAAAAAAAGAAGGTTCAAAACATTTTACTATAGGCTTGGCTTAGGAAGAATCTTCACCATTATCTGAATGCAATTGTGAAAGAGCAAGTCCCATAGAGAAGTCTAATCTCAAGCAAGACAGCAGCGGGATGATCTCAGGCTTCATTAAACCATTCTGTCTTAAAAATCAAGAGGAGAGGGGGGAAAAGAAGTGATTTTTAGCAGGTGGTGCTGGTGCATTTGTGATATACTTCCATTATGTTATTGCTAAATAAATTTAGTGGGTATCAATGTGGACGTAAAATCATAATAAGAGGTGAAGAGATGATAGATAAATGTTTATAATGTCAACTTGTTTTAAATGTGGTAGAGAGCATGGATTTTATGAACTGTAAGAATTCTAAATGGCATCTTATTCTACTTCCTAGCACGTGTGCGGAAGGATGATGTGCTTGTGTAAAACAGATGGTGCCTTGATGCCTGCCTTCTCTTCCCTTCTCTCTCTCTCTCTCTCTCACTGAGATTGTATGTGCACACATGCATAAGCAAACACAACTATAAAATATTTATGTGATTTATTAAGGCAGACTTACCAGTTCTTTATTTACCTGGATTGTGGCATCCTGTGTGCAATTTTAGTGCTTTTTCTAAGTGGAAAGTCATTTTTGTATGAATAGCTGTTTGTTATTAATGGATCATAAATGGACTTTATGTATCGATGTTACTATTCTAAGAATCCCATTTTATGTTGTTTTTTCGTATTTTATGTTGGACGGTCTCAATTATTTTTGTTTATACCTACGACATTTCTATTTATTTTGAAAGGTGTTACTTGGTGTAGTGTTAGACGGAATAACAGAAAATTGAAACCAAGGAAAGTTGTTTGAAATTAAATCTGTGGAAATTTGATTTCCAGGGAACAGAGAAGAACACATTATAAAGAAAATGCTTCTAAATAAATAAAATTTTATATTCAAATATCCCTGTGTGCACTTGAGTATTAAATTCAGTCAAAAATATAGACGTGGTTCCAGTTGTGTCTTTTGTCTCTCCTTAGAAATGTAAACAAAACTTGTGGGAATAGAGAAGGTGGGGAAGGAGTGATACCTCAATCTGCCTCCCGGCTGGGCTTAGCGCATTTTTTGGTATAATACATATTAGGATATAATTATTTTGTTGTGAAAATATTATTTTTAATAATTGTGACAAATGGTCTTTCAAATAAGGGAATCCTATTTTACTTACATGAAATTTACCCATCAACATAATATGCTTTTAGAATATCACATATTTAGTGAGACTTTTTTATAATGAATAAAATAATTACTACTATAAATTAACTTTCACAGAATGGTCTTTTGTATATATTTTTACTTAATTACATTACTAACGTAATGAAGTGACACCATCATACATCACAGCTCATTGTAACTCAAACTCCTAGTCTCAAAGGATCTTCCTGCGTCAGCCTCCCAAGTGCGTAGGACAAAAGGTACACAGGCTACACCCAGTAAATATTTTATTTTATTTTATTTTTTTACAGAGGCAGGGTCTCACTGTTGTTCAAGCTGGTATTGAACTCCTGACCTCAAGCTAGCCTCTTCCCAAAGTGCTGGATTAAGAGGCATGAGCCAGCACACCTGGCCCATTTTTGCAATCTGTCTTGTTCCATATAGATTTAAATGTTGCTAATACATTCATATTTTTGAAACATTCATATGTCACTACATTCTTATCAAAAACCTTTCCATTCCTCTCCTTGTATTTCTAATACAATCCCTGTATTTCTTAATATTTCAAAACTCCATCAAATATATTTTAATCACTAGTTATGTGTTTTTATCTTTGGGAAATAGTAAAGCTGATATTAATCATAAATCTTTATGAATTAAATATGTAACTGGAGGTTTTTTCTTAATGTGGTTACAAATTTTTGTATTTATCTTTTTACTAAATATCCTTATGAATAGTATAACTCATGATTAAGAATATGAGTTTAAAGACAGTATCAAGAAAAATAAAGCATGTAGACTTCATTCTGGGTTGAATATCAAGGGACTAAAACATTCTGCTATAATGTGTCTATGAGGATGTACTAGAAATTCATCTGAATTTATAGGAAAGCCATAATTTTATAGTTCTCTAGTCTTTGATTACTATTATCTTCCTTTTAATGTCTAAGGAATCAGTATGCCCGTCAGTTTCATCCCCTATTTTATAATCAGGATTAAGGAATTCCATCGCATTTGTTCTTAACCGTAATGTTGCTCTTGTTGCCTACACTTTAGTATCGTTTGGAAGTAAAAAAGAGGAAAATAATGCGTGAAGAAGATAATGTATAGTCATACCCACTCTTCCTTTCTCTAAGTTTCTTAGTTTTTAAATTTCTATGACATTCCTTAGACAATTAGAAATCTGTGTGTTTTTACTCTGTGCTAAAGAATAGTGATTAACAAAAAAAATCAGGGAAGAAATTTAAGCAATTATGGGACGTTAAGCAGAAAATAAAAAATAAGCGTAAAATAAATAACTTAGAATTTGAAATAAGATTAAGAAATTTTGATCATACAGAAAATATAGCAAGTTATGGTGGGTTGCAAGAGGTACCCATAGAAATATCAAACGTTAAGCTTTCAAAATCCCTGCACATAGGAATGTTTACAGACCAGATAGCTGTATTAGGCTTTTTTATTTCTTTGAGAAATAGTTGCAGGAGCCCGATGCATTTCACTATTGTATGCTAGCGTTTCCTAACCTCTGCATCATTGGCATTTGGACCAGATAATTCTTGGCTGTGGAGGCCGCCCTGTGTGTGGTGGGTTATTCAGTGTCATGCCTTATTCAGCAGCATCTAGCCACTGCAGGCCAGTTGCACACACCCCACATCCCAAGGTGACAATAAAAAAAAGTCTCCCCAGAGGAGGATAAAAGTCCCTGAGGAGGCAAAATAGCCTCCATTTGAAAGCCACTGATGAGCATGAATAGGAGAGTTCTTTTCAGAATTTATGCCTAGAAAAAAACCTTGTACCTCCCTTGGGGAGCACACCGCCTAAACCATCTTTGTATTTGCACTGCCGGCCGGAAACCATGGCACCGTAAGATCAACAATTCTGCTTTTCTCTCTTTATAAAATTTCCTTTTATATTTCTATTTCATCCTTTTCTATTTGCTCAAAGAGACACCGAATCCTTTGTGCGAGAAGTGGGTGTGAATATATTGCACAGCCGCTGCTGATCGTCCCTTTCCCGGCTCCTGCGAGCCCTCTGCTGTTGGAGCGCTCATCCTCTGCCTGCTGAGCCCCGCGGCCTCCCCTCCTCCCTCCTCCCCTGCCACTAGGCCTTCTCAGAAGAACAATTGCACAGCAGATCATTGTCACTTAGAATATTCTCCTTAAATAAAGTTCGAACGCTGAAAAATAAAAGTACTTTAGAATTTGCTCTCCCATAGGACGGTTCTCTCGAGGTTGGTAATAATTATTATCCCTCAGCATGCTTTGCTCATCCTCCCCTCAATAGCATATCCTGTTCCTTTTCACTGGAAGTACTTCTCCTAACTCCACAGCTTCCCTACGTCTAGCCTTTTTATAGCAAGCTGAGGTTTTAATTCTTCCATTCTTTTTTGCATTTACTTAATGTCATACCATCCCTCCTGAACACCTATGATCTTATATAAGCACATTTTATATTATGCTTTTAAATGCAAATGTTTTATCTCATTTAAATAAGGAAGAGATTCTAAACTCTTTAAAGAGAGATAGTGAGATTTATGTTTTTATTTATGCCTAGATTCCAGTGATATAAACACAGGAGGTATACAATAAATAGTGATGCAAACTGATTGGAATTATAGAAAGTACACTGGGGTATCCTAGTTAAGATGATGAAATTAGCTGAGATGGGGCTGGGAAATAGCCCCTACTATTAGCCCCTAATAGTACATACTACTATTGTATGTACTCTACTTACATACAAATGCTGGGATGAAAAATTGGAGGTAATAAGAATTGAAAATAAGATAATGAAATCTCCAGGTACCAGAAATTAAGAGGAAATTTATAGCAGTGCCTAGGAGTAGACCCATGTAACTCATGGGTATAAAGCTGTCCCCGTATAAGCCATGAAGGATGGGCTTTAATTCCTTTTAGAAGTCTAAATAAAGACCATAGGACTCTTGTGTTGAAGACTTACTGATCCGAAGCTTCCTGTATAAATCTAGTTACAAGATAAAGGAAGCCCCGAAAGAAAACATCAGCCTACTGCCCCAAGGTTATAAGTACAGAATCAAACGGAACAACTGTGATTTCTAGGCTTGTAACACAAATAGATGTGTCACCTAAATTCTTGCCCTATACTCAGACGGTAGAAACTCTCAATGAAGAAATTAATAAAACCACCCCAGGAAGTTCAAGAATCATAAGACACATTAGACCAAAGATACTTAACAATAAAATATTCCAAAACACAAAAGAAAACAAGAAATCTAATGAACGTGCAGTAGCAGAAATAGTGACAGCTAAAGCGTCACAGGTCCTGAAGAATCTGAAACGAACTTTAAAATGAGAATGCTACATAGTTGAGTAAATAAAAGAAGAACTGTGATTCACAAAATAAGAGAAGACAGTGTTTTAAAAAAAGGAGAAAGAAAAAGGACAGTTTACAAAAGATCTAGTAGAAATTCTAGAAAATGAAATAAACGAAGTGAAATTAAAAATGGGATATGTAGAAGGTGGAAGAGACACAACCAGGGAGACTATTCATGTACCTAAACTAGGATTAAGGTGGGTACCCAAGTGCCGCAGCATGAGCTGAAGAAAAATTTATGAGGGAAGGAAAAAGAAGTTCCTATCCATGTCTGGATAGGAACCAGAAAATCAGATGGATGTCCTGTTTGAAAAACTATTTTATGAAAATTTTTCAAAACTGAAAACATATGCATGCCTCACCATTTTTAAAGTCCTGAAATGGACAAAGTAGATGTCTATTCATCATCTTATAGAACATAATGAAACCTTTTTTAATTTTTTAAGGAAAAAAGATTCACGGTGAGAAATTAGAATGACATATTTCTTATCAATCAACTTCTCATGAGCAAAACTAGGTACAGATGATAAAGAGACAATATTTGATTATCAGATTGATAGAAATTAATTATCAACTTATGTCATGACCCGGCGGGCCCTATGGCCCTGGTCTCGATCCCCACAAGAAGGAACCAGGCATGGCACGGATTAGAAGTACAAGCTTGTGGGAGACGGGCTATCCCTTACTTTCTGGGTAGCCCCAAGCAACCTCCGCACCAGCCTTTTATTGAGACAGAATAACACAGGTGAGGGGAGTAATTAACAATGACTATGTGCTGATGGCTAAGGCTCTTCTTCCACAAGGAACGTCTAGGGGCGAGTGGCCCAAGGTCCACCCCTTAGCTGCAAATCATGTTGCTCAGATGTCATCTGGCTCTTGGCGTCCCCAACAAACTTAGGCTAAGTTATCATTGAAGACTGAGAGAAAAATAATAATATTTCTTAGAGCTATAAACAACAAGAGTTTACCAGTTAAAAAGCTTCACTAAGTACACCCCCCTCAAAATACTGGAATATCAGATTGGAGTCTGAAATTGAGCAAGCCTGATGGTATTGCTATCTGCTGTGTCGCTGGTGGCAGAAACAGAAGCGGGGGAGGAGATGGAAGGGAGGACAGAGAAGGAGGCACGTTTTGGGGTAGCTTTTCTTGAGAAAGATCCACGAATAAGTGGACCCGCAGAGTTCAAATCTATGTTGTTCAAGGGTCAATTGTAGTTCTGAACATCATGTTGTGTGTGATAAAAATATACAATATTATCTGTCAATTAAAAAAATTGGGCAGTTAGAAATATTATCTCAAAACCATGAAATTATATCTAAAACTATTTATTACTTTAAAAAAAGCACATAAAGTTACTTAAATTCTGTGAATTTTGTAACATACACATACATATGTACACAGATACATCTATACCCTTTAAAAATTTTAAGTAGCAGTTTTTAGGTCTAATATTTCAGATTAGGTTTGTTACTTTTTGGTAACATTGTATTTTCACACTTTATGCAACTTGGAATCTTTATTTACAAAGTTCAGTTTCCCGAAACTATCAGTAAATGCTTGTCAGAGGTTTGTGGATCTGTGAATATAAACTGTAAATCTTTAACTTCCTTTAGATAATATATAAGGAATCAAACCCTATTTTTTTATAATGATTTTCTGTGAAGATGCATATTCATGGTATTTTAGGTAAAACTTCTTATATTTTTATTAAGATATATCTCTTTGCAATTACAAAGATACAGAGAAAAATATTGTATTATGTATGTATAATATGATTGACTTTTTGTCAATTCATAAAATCAGAGAGTATTTGTATCAAATATACAAAAGATTTGCTTATTTGAAACAAAAATCATCAACAAATTATTGCTATACACCCAAGTAGAAGTTACAATATGTTAAGTCTGAGTTATGGTTCTTGGCATACAGAATATGTTGCTAGTTTCCACATCTAAATAAAACAAAACTCTACTGAAACCTGTTGCTTCGCTTGCTACAGGCAACTCATGAACTAACTTGCTTCTGTTAACTCCCCCTTGATTTACTTTCTTTATGAGGCTCCTTTTTTTCCTATACATATTTTTATTAGATTTGTAGTCATTTGTTATCTTTCTTTAGGGGATGTATGGAGTCCATTAGCACAATACGTTCAGAGGGCGGTGCCTGTGGCTCCAAGAAGTAGGGCTCTGATCCCTTATGCTGAAGGTGGTAGGTTCAAACCCAGCCTCGGCCAAAAAATAAATGAATAAGAAAAAGATTTATTAAAAAAAAAAACACACACAATACGTTCAGAAACTCCATGATTGGCACGGAATGATAATTACAAGTTACTCTCCTGGAATACTTGCTATCAGAATTGCCGGTTATAAGAATACAGCCCTTCACACTTCTGCTTTCACTGCCTTTACAAATAGAAAAGGCAAGTCATACGATCTTGTATCTGAGGGAGTCTTTTAGTCTATTTTTGCTGCTATAACAAAATGTCACAGAACAGAAATCAGAGTCTTACAGTTTTAGAAGCTGAGAAGTTTGACATCAAGGTGCTGAAAGGTTTGCTGTCTGGCTAGAGCTGCTTTCTTTCTCCAATCTAGCGTCTTGTTGCTGCTTTCTTTGGAGGGGATGAATTCCTTAAGTGGCAGAAGGGGCAGAAATGGGAGCATCCGCTCCTTAGTGCCCTTTTATGAAATCCTTAATTCCACGCCTGAGAGCTCCATCCTCACACCTTAATTCCTCTTAAAAGGCCCACCTCTTAATACTGTCACATTGGCAAGTAAGTTTTAACATAGGAATTTTAGAGGGCACATTCCTATCAAAGCAGGGAGGGAGGTCAAGAAGGAAAATAGTGCTGATCTTTTCTTAGTGGATGAGGAGACTAAGGCACCCCGGAGATGACATGTTTAAGTTCATGCAGAAAGAGAAGTCGAACAACGTCTTATCTATTAATTTTGAAGATAATATACATGCATCTGTATTAAATCTAGGTTAACTCAGATAATCACATGCTTTGTAGCTTGCTGGTTTCTCATGTGTGATGGAATCCTGATTCGCATTGTGGCTACTGTTATGTTTCTTGATAATATTTAGGAATTGAGGAACATCAGAGAGTCCTGCTGAAGTAATCCATCTTGAGGAAGCAATTTTATTTCTCCCTGTATAATGTTACGAACCGCTAAGATCTTCCTTATCTCTCTATTTTCCCCATTTCTCAGTAAGTTGAATGTGAATGACTGACAGGAGTCTTAATCATAGGTCCGTCGATGGTAGAAAATGGCCTTTGGAAGGAGTCATATTCTATTGATATTACGATGACTAAGTGATGGAAATTAGTCACATCATAAAATACTCCTTTTAAAAAGATTTTTAATATTGTACTCCTTAGCCAAATTCATGCAGGTAAAACTGATGTTCACTTCTGATTCTGCCTATACCACATGTGTCAAAAACAACTGTGAAAAATCACCATGAAGATTTTGTTTTCAGAATTCAACGATCAGTAAAATTAGAATCTTTTACCAAAGTTATTCTACAGATAATTACATGAAATTAAAAGACTCAGCAACCATCTGATTCAGGGTACTGACATTAACTGAGTCAAGCTACTCTAATGAAATACTATAGACTGGAGAGTTTAGACAACAAACATTTATTTCTTTGGTTTCCAGACACCAGAGGTCTGTGATCCTGGTGTCAGTAGGGTCACGTTCTTTGAGAAGACCTTCTTGCTGGTCATGTCCTCTCATGGCCTTTCCTTGGTGCATGCATTTATGGAGAGAAATCTCTTATCATCTTCTTTAAGTGCACTAATCTCATCTCTTCCTTCGTGACCCACAGGGTCTACCTCCAAATGCCATCACATTGGGGATTAAGGCTGCTACATACAATTTTTGGGAAGACACAAACATTAGTCCATAGCAGATACATTTCTTCTTTTCTTTT
>NW_003852430.1:6801256-6862887 GCF_000181295.1 Otolemur garnettii | reverse complement strand
TGCAGTTTTTGGCCAGGGTCAGGTTTAAACCTGCCACCTCCAGTATATGGGGCCAGCACCCTAACTCCTTTGAGCCACAGGCACCATCCCAGATACATTTCCTGTAACATTAAAGATTGCTTAAAAACTTAGCTTTGACGATTTTGAAGATAACAAATGCATTTCGAAATTGCAAAATGAGCTGTGAGGTAGCCAATAATGGAAAGTTAATGTCACGGGCACAGAAGAATTAGCATCACTGTAAAATTTTGATTTGTGAGGACGGCTAAAATACTATTTTTGAAAATAACATTTCCCAGAAATAAAGAAAGATGAAAAAATGAAGAATGTCAGCAAGTACGTTTAGATCAAATATTTAAAGCAGAACCGTTACAACTACATAAAATAAAACAGTACCGTTCACTAAGGTATAGTTTGATGGCAGATGTAAAGTTGTTCCAAACCCAAATACAGAACAGGCGGGTGTCATTCTCATAAAGTGATAAACTCCTGAGTTCTAAT
The DNA here is from genome assembly GCF_000181295.1 of Otolemur garnettii. NCBI lineage: Eukaryota > Metazoa > Chordata > Mammalia > Primates > Galagidae > Otolemur > Otolemur garnettii. Next base: position 6,862,386 of record NW_003852430.1, on the reverse strand, counting down.
TTGAATCCTCTGTGACTCTTTGCTTTACAACTTCCCATCTCAGCATGTTTTCCTGCTATGTTTTCTGGTTAACAACGACGACCACACTGGTGGAAAATTACACCACGTTCAGCCTTCCCATCGATTAATATTGTCCTTCTTGCATAATTTCAAACCTTTATCAATCATCTTTAGAGCATGGAAATGTGCTTGTAGCAGACTTGTAATTTTTATGTAATTGTTAAAATATGGTATTATGTGGTAAGTAGTGCTATTTGCTTTGAAATTTCACTACCAAAGAGCTGCCAGTAGTCTTAAAAAATTATGGCAACAATGGAAAAGGGAATCAGAAAATAAATGTAATGGTCCAACAAACAACCTTGGTTTTATAATTGTTCCAAAGCATCATAAAATCTAACATTCAACCATAATATGGTATAGATAATAAATTAGCTTTGCTTTAATCAGAGAGAAAATGAAAGTAAGATAAAACCTAAGAAAACATGTATTCCCTAAAAGAATAATTGATCTTTCTATATTGTTCAAATGTAATGGCTTACATGTAGCCCTCTTTTAAATCAATGCCATATAGTACCACTCCACTAAAATGAATATTTGCCATAATTATATCATTCTAAAAGATGCTGAAAAGTATATTGTGAGTAGAGTCAGATTAAATACAATGAATGGAGTAACTGTACAAGATACGTGATCATACAGTGTGAATAACAATCTGAATAATTCAGTATTTAAAATACACATGCCTCAATAGAATGAGAATTACACAAATAATAGACCCATATTTCTTCTTTATTAACCTGTTTCTACAGAGTGATTTTATAATTTTATTATGAAAATAGAGTTTTTCTCCTCTGAGTATTGGAGAATTATAAATAAGGAACTGGAAGGAATAATTTCCTCTTGAATTCATTCAGCTCTGGTTACCACTTTACACCAACTAAGTTTCAGGAACTATGGTTACTAAGCAAGTATAAGTTTGAGTGTAGAAGCCACAAAAGAATGGCTCCCTTATCTACTGAATGTGAATGGGCAATCAGATTGTGAATTGGTTACAATCACATTGTTTTCTGTAGTAAATTTCCATTTATCGTGGGGGAGTCCTCAGCATTTTATATAATGAGGTAAAGACAAGAGTGTGATTTGAATGATTTACCAAGCAAGCAATGAGTAGAGCCTAGATGTTACTTCCTCTGACACAAGAAAACTACTTCAAGTGTATGGAGTGTCCCAGACTGGACAGAACTTAGTGAGGAAAGGGTAACACACTGATCTCTACATCCACATAACTACAATAATTATCTTCCCTCGTACAGGTTTATAGCTGATTGAAAAACTCAGCTATTAGGTTTTAAAATAAATATCTCATCCTCGTGTCTTCCCACTGCTGTGTAACAGATGGGCATTGTATGGTATTATGCGTTATAACATGCTTTCATCCATTCATTTATTCTGTGTTGAGTCAACCTGTGTTTTCAAAGTGATGGATTATGAATGTAGTTACGGGATGCCCTTGGGCTACTAAATTGTTAGAGTGTTCAAGGGACAGATTGGAGAACTTAGACACTCAATTCTTTAGGCACTTAAGGAAATTTTACTTGTGATATTGGAGAATGTTTTTAAATATGTGTGTATTTGTATATATGTATATGTGTATTAAAATGAGTAATAGCCCCAAGATAGTTGGCTTGGAGAGTTAGTAGAAAGAGATGGTTTCTAATCTCTGGGTTAAAAATGCTCTAGGTAACAAGCACCACTTTTCTGAAAGTTGTCGGTAGCTGGTTCAGGGTACTTGTCAATTTTTAATGACTAAAACTGATACGACTTTATGTTTTGTGAGATGTTTTATCATTTGGATTTTTTTTCTTTTTGTTTCTTGAAACTAAAAATGGCTGCTTGTCATAATACTCCCAAGTCTTAGCTCATCATAGGAATGCCATAATTTTCATAAAATAAAAACGTAAACATGTGTCAACCTAGAACTTTTTATTTATCATTTATTTTCAAACAACCTCATAAGAGGATCATATTTTATTACTGTTGTTATTGTTACTTTGTTGTTGTTATTGTTATTGTTGTCTCTGAAAATTTAAGTAAATTTTCCTGTTCATCTAGCTGTTTTGGGCCATTTTCCAAACCTTAGACAGTTTCTTCTGAATTACATGATGTCAACCAGACACTGGTCCTAGAAAAAGCACTCAATAATGGTTGCTAAGGATAGTGGAAGTAGGGAATAGAATCAGAAAGCCAGAGATTTGTTTTAAATCTGTTCCATAATTTGTCATTCTACCCACACTTGAGAGAACACCTTTAAAAAAGAGAAAAACTAAGGACTCCGGGAAAGGGTGTTTAGTCTGTGACCCATTTGTTTCGTTCTCTTTTAAGCTTATCTTTTGGGATGACATCCTTCACTCTCCTGTCTCTAATCCTCACCCGCTGGCTGATGACACCAAAAATTCTTGCTTCAAATTCTCTCCTAAGTTTCAAACCCACAAATTCAATACCTATCCTAAAGCTACTTGAAATCAAGAATTTCCACAGCCAATAACCCTAAATCCCTGCTGCTCACTGAGACTCCTACAGACTATCACTGGCCCAATGTGTATCCCAGTTTCCTGCATTCCTTTGAAAGCTAAAATTGACACTTGAACACCTGCCAGAGAGTGCCACTCCTCCTTGGTTTAATATCTCCCATATTACACTCTGAAGGGGCCCATTCTTGCTTTTCATATTCCAGCATGTTATGTACTTAACTAGCTCAGAAGAGAATTCTACTCTTTTTCAATCCATGGTTTTTCTGAACCACTCTTCTTAAAAACCCTTAGTAATCCACTTGCCTACGTGATCGATTTCAAATGCCTAAGAGTGGTGCTTTCACAATTTGCTTCCAAACTACCTTACCAAACTCACTCTCTTCCCCTTCTAAACTCATCCACTCCTAAGCCATGACTCATAATCCTACACAGTTCCTTTTTTAAAGAAAAAAAATGCATTGCTCCTTTGCACATATTCTTCCTCCCATCATACATTGACTTCAGACCGTGACCCAGAATCTACCCGTGTCCTACTCCCTTCCTCTGCTGTATTTTTTACATCCCCTCTTGGGCCTTCCTCCATAAATTGATAATACTTTTATATAACCATCCTAAAACTTTTTATAGTTATTTCTCTATAAATAAGTTTTCATAATTGTTTTTAATCCTCACATAATTATAGGCATGCATTTAATTTCAGTGTGCATTTCCTTGTTCTTAAAATATCAGTAGCATTACTATTTTATATGTATGTGGACATTGGAGACATGATTTGTGCAAAACATAATCTCTGGCACATGGTTGATACTCAGTAAATACTCCACAGTGCAGAGTACTACCCACTGCACTATCACAGCGTGACATGGGACCACCCTCAATAAATGCCCCACATTTGTTATTATCTGTGTGCTCATCTTCATTAGAAATTTTATTGCCCACCAAACCACAGATTATTTTCTGAAATTAGAATATTTTATTTATCTTTGTAAGAGATCCTGTCCATTACCGGCACAAAGTATTTCCTTAATATATTTTTGCAGATCAGTGAATTATTACTACTAACACCTCTGTGGTAGTAATTCTGAATCTTAATTTTTCTTTTCAAAAATGGTAGCTTGTCCACATAACAGTGTGAGTTGGATAATATAATCACCATGACACAGTGATTGGAAACATTTTGCAAACCACAGCACAAGGTCTATGCCTATGAAACGGAGCATCCATTCAACTGTTATTTCACCTTTTGTTGAAAATCTTAGTAAAAGTCTTAGCTAATTTGGTAAGTATTAATATCAACCAGTTCAATTACAAGACTACATTTTTGTGGCACCACGCTGTAAAAAAAGATGGTCATTAGGGTGAAAGAATTAAACGCTTTAATGTTCATGTTAATAGTTTTTAAACTGAAGCCAACTTTATGCCCTTGGTTTTAATTAATTTGCCCTATTAAGTCTGACCACCCCACCCAGTCACCAATGCAGAGCTAAAGAGAGTAAGTTAATTGCAAATGCATGGGGATAAAAGTGAGTGGTTACTGGATACATAGAAAAGTCTTTCCTCCTTGTTTGGGTTTATTGTCATGTGTTTGATTGGTTGGGTACCATGTTACTAGGTCATAAGACATAGGTTATTACAATTGCCTACTAACTGCTCTGTCTGATGCACCAGGCCTCCCTCCTGCCCACTCCCAATGCTTAGCACCATCCCTAGTGACCCTTTTAAAGCGTGCATTGTGTCATGTTATTCCTCTATTCAAACTTTCTATGATTCCTCATTCACCTGGGGTAAAGACCGATGGCTTCCCCACCATGCTGGTTCCATGTGTGTCACAAATGTGACATGCTCACTCCCCCTGAGAACCCACCTGTGCTTCTCCTGCTCCCTTCCCGTGCAGCTCTTCACCCTGATCTCCACAATGACCCGCTTAAGACTGAGCTTACTAGTCATTCACTGCCACCTTCTCTGGCATTTCCCATTTCCCTCCCGTTACACACTTTTAAACATAACACATAGCATCACCTGACATGATTTTACTTTCTTATTTGTTATCTATCACTCCCCCACCGGGAAAATCTTAGCTCAATTCAGGCGAGAATCTTTGTCAATTTATTTTATTCCTGAATCCCCTGTGCTGATAAATTGTAAGTGCTCAATAAATACTGAATAAATGTTGTGATCACTCAGTTAAAAAAGAAATGCAAGAATATTTAAGCTTAACTACACAATTCCAAGTTTTAGGTTATCGTGTATATTTTATAACTACCAGTAATAATCATGATATATAACAATATATTTTTGTCTACTTGGAATTAAGAAATGAATAAACTAATACATTTTAAATAGCCTAAAATTTACATTTAAATATATAACATTAAGTAGAATATAATAAAATATAAGCCTTATTTATTCCAGTAGTTTAATGCAATCCAAAAATTCTAGATTTTATAAATAAAATACTAGACAAATTTATCTGAGTAGACATATTTATACCATGTTAAAAATAAATATAAGAAGTATTATATATAAAATCCAAAGACCAATGTTAGATTTTAAAACATCATAATGCTCATCACAGTTTAAAATTAACATTCATAATATAAAAGAAATACAGTAGAACCATCGGAGTTGACTACCTGCCTACATTGCCCACCTCTTTAAGTTGGCCCAGCTTTCACAGACCAGACAGGTACCCCGTGTGTTCAATGGAAGACTGATGTCTATATATTAACTACCTCTGTAAGTTATATATTGACCACCTGGGCTGTAACACATAATATTTATTGTTTCTCTATAACCTGACCAGTTGAGTCCACTCTACACCAAGGGGTAGAAGGTAAGGGCTTTGCCCCTTAGTCGTATTATTTTGTCTTTAATATAAGTTGTTTTTTCTTATTTGAATATTGCCTTTATGTTTTAATATCACCATGTGCTGGATCAGGCCTAATATCCTGTTGTTTATCACATATTGTGCGAGATTTTCTCAACGTGAAGGACTGGTCTAAGTTTTAAGTACATTCTATAATTACTGAAAGATTTTACAGTTAATCAAGTTCAGTGCTGAGTTCATCTGGGGCTTTTCCATTCTTGTGATACTGCAAGACATGATGGCCCCACAGAAACAACTCAAAGAGCTGACACTGAAGGAAAACGCTTGTTTGGAAAGCAGCAGACAAAGACAGACAGGGGAACATTTCGATATTAGCAAGACCACAGTTAGCAACATCTAAAAACACGAATGCCAGTACTTGGAGAGAGATGGTAAAGAAAGCAGAAACCTGCAGCAGAAAAGGAGGGAAAATTCCTTCCCTGAAGTCAGTGAAGCCACGTTAAGCTGCTTGAAACAAATGAGGCAGCGAATGCCCGAATCTCTGGGGCGATGATTCAAGAAGTGGCTAAAATACTTGCACAAAAATTCAGTGTGGCAGATTTCTAAGCATCAAGTGGTTGCCTCAAAATATTTAAACTGCAACATGAGACCTCCCAGAAAGTCTTACGTGGTTAATCCGGTGACGTTTCAGTAGAAGTTGTGGAGGAGCTCATCGAGAAGTTCCCAGACTTCACCGGAGGCTACAGGCAAACATTTTTGTTTTAAAAAATATGGGAAAAAAGCAATAGAAAAGGTAAAAATATGATAAATGCCATTATTTTCCTATATGGAAGAGGTGTCATAAAAAGAAATTATCTTATTTAAAGAAATGATCTTTGCCTCACGTTGCTTGCTTTACTGAGCAGTTATTGCTTTTACATGTAAAAAAAAATACAATAGCAATTTAAAAATTCCAGGAACATTGCCAACCAAACTCCAATGTAATTTGCTAAAATATTCACCCACCTATTGAAAGAAAATCAACAAAGAGGGCTGCTTTAATGTGTATTTAATGAAACTTGGGAGCTAATAGAATAGACTGTTCATCTAAAATTGCAAGAGAAATTGCTTAGTAGATGAGTGTTATAAGAACACGTGCAGATTGGTACAATTTAGCATTTACTCTGAAGACAAGAGCCTGGAAATGACAGGAACATTTAAAAATATATGTCTTGCAACTGTGACTTGTGTTACTTATTTCCCAATTTAAAGTGAGATTACTGATTTTAAATAATTACTAAGTTTTACGTTTTCTTCTTTTGCATAATCTCTCCAAAATGAATTGAACTGAAAACTTTTGTCCTGAGTATTTTTTCTTTTAAACTTTGGTTTACCTTTTAGTTTCAAATGAAATATGTAATGCTCCCACCTCCTGTCCCTCCAAAAGTTTTCACTAATGTTGACACTGGATTAATTTTTGCCTTTAAGAAGTGGCCTACTTGGGTTTCCTGTTTTCTTGTATTTCACTTTGCTTTCTCTCCAGCCGCACTTCTACAAAACCTTTTAGGTCAGTATTTTTGTGTTGTTGGTCTCCTTAGACCTTCATTTCACAGTAGAGATACTATGATTACTCTGTCTAAATATACGCTGACTACAGTCTTATTTAGGATTGGAACTTGTTCAACTACTCTGTCAAGAATAGCTTCGGACTTGACTGTTGGTTAAATATATTATAGAAAGAAACAGCCCTAAATGGATGCAGGGATATGAATCTTCCCGAATCCATCAAATCAGAGTTTGCCCCTGTAACACAGTCTCACCCTAGATCTTAACCTTCCAAGGATAAATAGCCAGAAATACATTTTTAAATGTTTCATCACTTACTCTAGTTCAAAGATCCTCTACCACTTGAGAAAAATGCTGGACAAAACACATCTTTAGCACTTCAGGATTCCCTTTTCAGCTAAAATTCTTCAGAAATAAAATAAGGTTGATGGAAGTGACCTGCCTTATTGTTTCAAGTCAGTGGTATCTCAGAGAAGGTGATTCTGTAATCCTCGTGGAGAATATAATAGCTCAGTATGAGCTAGTTACCTTCTTGACAACTTACATATGGTGATTTATTTAATCCTCCCCACAACAATACTATTGTGCTTATTACTATGATTAATTCCATTTCATAAATATGAAAATTTAGTTCTCAGGAGGTTAAGCACTTTATACTAAGCTACACAGATGAGTATCAGTACCTCTGACCTGGGCAATGGTACCACACTGTCCTATTCACATGCTACCTGATGGGATCTCCCCAAAGTCCAATACAGTTAATTTTAACTCATAATTTTAAAACTTAACTCTTCTAAAAATTGGCCTGGTGCCTAAAAACATTTTAATTATGAAATCAAACAATCTGATTCCCACTGTATAGTAATGCTGCAATCAGGTGTTTTTATCTACTTTATCATGTATCTTTTAAAAAAAATAAAAAGTAGAAATTGATTTTTGTGCAACTCAAAATATATAAAAATAGATTTTTTTTCACACCAGTCTTAGAATGGTAAAAGAGGAGATTAAAGGGATATTTCTTCCCTCTGCGTCTCTGAGACACGGAGTGATGGGGGCGCTGCACTGAAATACTAGATCTCGCTGCTTCCCACCGAGGGAGGGCAGGTTGTCTCTTACTGCTTAACTATGCCAGATGTTTTCAAAACTTGAGAAGTGTGATGGTTTGGTGGTTCTTTCTTTCTTTTCTTTTCTTCTCTCTTCTTTATTTTTTTAGATTTTATATCAGTGAACATGGCCAGAAATAATTTGAAATGAAGAACTTAAACCAAATACACCTTTTAGAAGGAAGAAACTAAATGAAATACCATATCGTAATCATGTTTTCAGGAATGGAAGTTACACAGAAAGGTAGCCCGAACAGCAGAGCTAAAGAGAAGAAAAGGTCTTTGGGAGCCTGCTGGTTTTCACAGATGATTTTGACATTCCAGTTTCATCTAATCACACGGTGGAATTTAGTCCTCATCAAGCTCGGCACAGTCGATTTCCGACGTGTTGACAAATGACTGTGGTGCGTGTCATTTATTGCCCATTTGTTATAATGTGAGATAAACCCATTTTGTCTCGTGCCTGTAGCCAACTTGTGCTGCTCTCACCAACCCTTTTCTGACATGTTTAGATGTCTTTGGTATTTTTGAAAAATTGTGTCTCAATCACATATTTCACATGAACCCCAGGCGGCTGTGGATGCAGCCTTTCTATTTCCCTGACCCTTCCCCTGAGTTCATTTTCCTTCTAATTTTGTATAGTCATGTGCCCATGAATACCCACTGCAGGGTCACATAAGCATGCAAATGTACATGTGTGAGAATAGCACGTGGTCCCTTAGAGGCTCCCGTATGGTTTGAATTGTCTTCAGAGCTCCAGAAGTGGGGGTCAGGTTTTATTTAACTCAATATAGAGTTAACAGAGATTTTAAAAGGGGGGGGAGGTGGTGATTTTTGAAATGCCACACAGACTCAAAATGAAAGCTCAGAATTCCTGTCTTCAGACCTCGAAAGCATCCTCCTTCAAGCAGCTAAAATGCTCACATTTTACCTACATTCAAACACGCAACATCCACCACCAGCAACCGTAGCAGCAGTTATACCAGTTTACAATGGGGACGATGTGATATGCTTTGATTGCCTTTCCTGTGCTCAGAAAGAACACAGTGACTCAGAAGGACAGCGCCCATCCAGCCCATCTCAGCATCCAGCCCATCTCAGTCTGCTCAGGCTGCCCTTATGGAGTACTATGGACGGGCAGCTCAAACAATAGAAACGGATTTCTCAAAATTCTGGAAGCTGGAAGTTCAAGATCAGAGTGTCAGCATAGTAGGGTCGGGGAGGGCACTCTCCTAGCTTGCGGATGGCTGCCTTCTCCCTGTGCTTCCGTGTGTGTGTGTGTGTGTGTGTATGTGTGTCTGCTTATAAACATTCGTATACTGGGGGGCTGGGAGAGAAAGATGAAAGAGAGAGAGAGGAGGGGGGTTAATTTTGGTGTCTTTCCTTATAAAAACACTGATCCCATCATGAAGAGTCCACCCTCCTAACTACATCTAAAACTAATTTCTTCCCAAAGGCCCCATCTCTAAATACTATCATATTGGAGGTTATGGCTTTAACTTATGAATTTGGGGGGAACGCAGTTTACCCCTCACAATGTCTGTGCAGTAGAGACTTGAAGCTCTGGTTCAGGTATTTCCTATGCTCCTTTGATTCCAGCATGCTGAATTTCAAAATAGGTCTAGTCTGAGAGAATGTTAGAACAAGAGGAAAAGAAAAAACAAATAAAAGAATAACCTAACTGATATAAAGATGAGAAAATGGAAGGCACTGGAACTGTTTTCTATCACAAAACCTCTGCTTGGATTTGCCTCACATTCATCACCTGACCTCTGAGTCCGTAAGTGGAGGTAATTACCCTCCAAGCCTTCGTCATTCACCAGCGTGCCACGGAGATCTATTTGGTCAGTGTTGACGCAGGCAGGGATTCCTTGGAGATTGCAGTACCTATGGAGGAAGCCTCAGTGGCCTTCTGAGGATGAGCAAAGAGGTATTCCCTTAGCACCATGATTTTTTTAAGCTCATATAGGTTGTTTCCATTGAATGAAATGATCTTTATTTTATAACATCATGCTATCAAAATCGTATCTTAATTGACTTTCAATGAGATTTATTTTTAGATTAATTTGAAGTTCACAACAAAATTGAGAAAAGGGTAAAGAGATTTCCCACATATCCACTGCCCACCCCAGCCTTCCCCACCATTGACACCCTGAACCACAAAGGTAGAGTTTCTGCCATCAGTAAGTACAGTGACACATCATTGCCGCCCAAAGCTCATGGTTCACGTTAGGGTTTACTCTTGCTGTTGTGCATTTTATGAGTTGGGACATACATGCATGTCATTTATCCACCATTGTAATGTCATACTGGTTTCACCCTGTGCACGACTTAATCCTCCTACCTTCCTCTCTGCCCAGGGAAATGACTTACCCAGTGTTGTCTCTGTAGTTTTTCCTTTTCCAGGATGTCATCTGTATATTTGGAATCATACGGTGTGCAGCCTTTTCAGATCACCGTCTTTCACTCATGATACGCCTTGAAGCTTCCTCTAGGTCTTTCTGTGGTTTATGTACAAGCTCATTTGTTTTTATTGCTAAATAACTGCTCATTATCTGAATGCACCACAGTTTATTTGTCCCTTCACCTACGGAAAGATACCTTGGTTGCTTCCAAGTTTTGACAATTATGAACAAAGCTGCTTATAAACATTCATGGATAGATTGTTACGTGCACTAGTTTTCTGCTCATTTAGGTAAATATCAAGGAGCATGATTGCTGGATCATGTGGCAAAAGTGTGTTTAGTTCTGTAAGAAACCGTCAAACTGTCTTCCAAAGTGCCTGTGTCATTTTGAAGTCTCAGGAGCCGTCCATGAGATTTCCCAGGTCTTCTCCAATATGAGATGGTGTCAGTGTCCTGCCTGTTCCAAATTCTACCAGGTGCATAACCGTATCACACTGTTGTTTTAATTTACAATTTCCTGATGGCACATGGTGTTGCCTATCTTTGCAAACCCTCATTTCCATCCATATATCTTCTTTAGTAAAGTGTCCGTTGATATTTTGCTCCTGTTTTTATTCATTGATTTGTCCTTTTCCTGGTTGTATTTAAAGAGTTTTTTGTGCATTTTGGATAAAAGTCCTTTATCATACGTGTATTTTATGTACATGTTTTCCAACTCTATGGCTTGTCTTCTCATTCTCTTAAAGTCCAGATCGATTTTTTAATTTATCTTGCATCATTCTGATATAGTCTTTTAGCCATCAAGTCAGTATTTGCATGGATTGAGATGATGAACATAAAATGTTCTCTGTAACACATAGGCAGAAACTGACAATGGTAATATTGACTATATGGACTTGCGTGTGTAAATATACCACACTTAAATTCTAAATACGGATAAAACCAAGGTAGACATATCGAGAAAGTTTGGGTGAAGTCCTAAAATTCTGGTTTTATTACAAATAATTTAAAGACATAGCAAGAGTGATTTTTTGAATGCTGGTCTCTCTACCTTGCAATGCAACTTTGTCTACATAAAAATCAATACCTTAAACTATTCAGGTCTGCATACCAACAAGAGTCTATAAATATCTTTTTAACTTTTCAGAACAAGGCCATATGAAAATCCCTCAAACTAAATTCTGATCCTCAGCATGGGTGATTTTAAGCATCAGCAGAATTGTATTGAAAAATCCAATGTTTTAGAAATTTATGAAAATGAGATCTCCTGGACAAATGTTCTTGATCATTAGGAAATAAAAATCTGGCTTTGTATTTCTAGTCTATAAATTATCTGGATGGTGAGAAGGGACAGAGATCATAGCTCTGCTCTACACTTACTCATGCTTTGGAAGCAATATCCAAGATCGTGCGAAAGACGGCCAGCTAATGGTTCTGTGGTTTACCGAAGGCCTGAGTAAAGCTGAGGTGCTTAGTAACCACAGAGCCCTTTACAGACACTATGGCCCTAAGACTCCAATCACAATTTGTATTCTGTACAAGCACGAGAGCTGGCACAACAAACCAAAGCACAGAACTCTCTAAAACATTGTTTTTCCTCAAGGGGATTAGTTGATAGTATATTTTAAGTCCATTTTTAAAAATATTCTTTTTGTCTCCCTCGTTAACTTTATAGAAATGAAATACACAAAATGAATTGGCAGAGAAAGCAAATTGTTATTTGAGTGGAAGTTTGTGAATAAGTGGTTATATAAATATTCATACGGTCGTATTTCCATGTTTACATAGAGCTCTGATCTTTTGTATTTTGATTCTACCTCAATAAAGTGAAAATTCCAAAGCCTGCCTTCCTCCTGATACCCACAGGAATCTTCTTCATGAGAAAATCTTACAGAAGCCTTGGGGAAAAGGTAGTTGCATCATTACAAGCACCTTCCTATTTCAGGTTATGGAAGGGAAGCCATAAGTGACTCGTTCAAAAGCAGAGAACTAGTTACGAGTGAAACTTGAAGTCTGTCCTCATTCCAAACATCATTGTCTGCTGTCTGGACTGCTCTAATAGTCTTCTGCAGTCATTGGGTTTCTGTGGAACAGACCAAGATCCCTCTATTCCAATTCGTCACCCACATTCCTGAGAGTGATCCTTCCAACTCTTTCTGCGAGGACTCACTCCCTAGAGAAGAAATCCTGCTTAAAATGCTTCAGAAAAATTGGATTATTAACCATTTCCTAACATTATCACCTTTCCCATTATAACTTTATACAGGGAAAAAGTGTAACGGATTGTTTTTCCCCATCTCTTAAGTGCCAAATTGTCCCCTCTCTCTTCTTGATCCCTACATGCCTTCAAGTATAGGTATCTATTTTCCTTTTTATGATTAACAGTCTATGACTTTGGTCTTTTTTGTTATTTTTTTCTTAAGCAGGGTTCTTAAAGATGCTCGTGTCTACTCAGAAGATGGGTTACTATACAAGGGAGAAATCGCACCACATGTGAACATTTTCCAATTTAAAACAGTTCATTGCTTAGGAATCACATTTGCTTAACTTTTAAGAATAGAGAGAGACAGAGAGCCCTTACCTTTTGCTCTCCTCCCTGCCCAGGCGTAGTACTCCAATTGAATCAGTGACCCAAACCAGTAATCTAGGAGGTGCCTTTAAGTCCACTTTTCCTATTCTTATCTAACCTATCGGCATTCTCAGCAGTCTCTGCCAGTTCTACTTCCAGAAATGCCCACAGTTGGGTAATGGCTCTTCCTCTCCACAATGCTCCACGGTGTTAGCAAAGATCCCCGCAGTAGCCAGTGCGTGCACTGCTGTTACACAGAGCATGTCAGCCCCGCTCCTGATTTGCACTTACATCCTCCTTCAATTTATTTGCTCACAACAGCCAGAATATCCCTTTTAAGGCATAAAACTGGTTATTCTGTTGTCCATCTTAAATACTCCTTAAGCCTCTATTATACATAGAATAAAGCCATGAAGAAACACCATGATCTAACTTCTGGCCACTATCTATTCCACTTTCTCCCTTCCTCATTAAATTCTTGATATCCTTGCACTGGGATTCTCTAAACCAGTGGTTCTCAACCTTCCTAATGCCATGATGTATTTTCATTGCTACAAAGGGGTTGTGACCCACAGGTTGAAAACCGCTACTCTAAACCTTCTTGAAGAGGTTTAACTCCTCCTTAGCTTATTACCTCTGATTTCTGTCTACCTGGAAAACTAGTGAGCCAGATCCTGGCATGAAACACTCCTTGTCTTTGGCTCTTTGTTTATCTATTACCTACATAGGGAGATTATGGCTGACATACCATCTAAACCAGCTTCCCTGCTCACTCAGTCATATTGCCCTGTTCCCTTTTTTTTTTTTTTTTTATAGCATTATGAGTATCCTAAGTGAACTTACTAGTATCATTGTTATTTTAATCCTTATCTACATTCCAATGAAAGCACAATGAAAGTTGTATTGCTTACTGTATTCTCAGCATATAGAACACTTATACAAACAAGCTTATTTGTTTTATTTAATGTATATGATGTTAATATATTTAATGTACTTATTCACTATGGAAAGCAATAAAAGAGCCCCCACGTGCTCGCTTCTTCTTGCTCTTTGCCTGCTGAGATATTCACCAGTTCAGTAGAAACCCAGTTCTCTGTCCCCAGTGCTGAGCAACATGAGGTGTTCTGGATCTTTACAACAATAAAAGGATCCCACCTGCAGGCAAAGGACAGGAGTGTTGTGAGTGGTGTCCAGACATTGTTTGGAAGGGAAGTTCTTTTAGCTGGTCTCCACTTCTTGAGATGCTATCATTTCTCTCCTTGGGATGAGAAAGAAGCAAAGTTATAATATTAATCTCAGAGGATGAAAATCATGTCAGTGGGCCATAAAGTGTGGTCTTTATAGAACATTTAAATTAGTACCTTCTCCCAGTTAGACTTTTCAGAATAAATTTTAAAAAATTAATAAAGAAAGATGTTGGGGAAAGACTGGGACCTGCATGTGAATATTTGATGCCATGATCTTCTCCTCCGTCCTGGGTGAAGGAACTTGACAGACACAGCAGATTAGCAGAGAGCTGAATGGTCTTAAAGTACCTTAGATTAGAGAGTCCCAGAGAGCAGGAATTATGGTTGCTGTTTAAGATGTAGCTTTGGGAAGGGAGGAGAGCTAAGACATGAAAGGAGACTTAGAAAAGGACCATAATTCCCATGGTTGTGGAGAACATCTAATGACTTCTTGCAGTAAATCTCTTCTACAACATACAGAATTGGATTGATTCTGCTACCTGCTATGTCTGTCACTGTGTGGAGGATGGAATGGGGCTCCCTGATTCAATGCTCTTGAGAAGAGCTTTGTAGGTGGTCCAGGGGAATAGGGGATCTTGGGGGAAGCCTGAGATGGGTGAGATGTCATGCCCACCTTCAGAGGAGAGCCCAGTTGTATCATCTGCTCTGGCATGGTCCCACTAGGGCAAAGAATCCAGGTCTTCCCTGCCGAGATGCCTGCCCCTTCCAGAAAGAGGTTTACCCCTTTGGAAGTGGAGTATGTGTCCATCATTTGCGGTCCTTTCAAGGTCCTCAGCAAATTATGAAAGGGAAGCCCAGTTGAACAGTTCCACAGATGGTCACGATTAAAGCCGAACCAAAAGAAGCAAGGAGAGGAATGAAGGACATCTACCCACGTCTTCTACACCTAAATCTGTCTTCTCTTCATTTGACGATTCCAATTTATTTCATGATAAAAGTTCTTTGGGAACATCCACATCATGTTTGGGCACATTCTTCTAAATACTTATTTCACTGTATTGTACTCACATTTTATAAGTCCATGTCTTCAGTTACTGACCATGGAACTAAAGTGTTGTTTTTAAATCAGATTTTCCTCACTTTCCCGAATAAGCTGGAACTCTAACTTAACACCCTTCTCCCTCGCTGGGTCTCTCTTACTCCTGGCTTCCCCCTTGCTCATTTTCTGTGTCAGAGTCACCATTACCTTCTGTGAACAGGTGTAAGGATCTAGTTATCAGGGGTTTTTACTCTCTGTCCCCAGCACCTGCATCAGTGCCTGCACTTACTTCCACTGCTCAGAAATAAATACATTGAATAAATAAAAGGATGATTGATGTTTGCAAAATGCCTTTAGATACTTTTAAAAATCTCACAGGTTAGATGCATCATTGTTGTAAATAAATAAAATTTCCATGTCCAGAGGCAGGCATGGAATTGCAAGGTTATTGATAAAAAGTCACCCAGGTGGGCCTATCTTGCCATCCTTTTTGTGCACAGAATTTGCACACTATCCTCTCAGTGTATCCTTATCATGATGGTTTCTTGTCTAAGAAATTGGGCCCATTGGATCAATAACCAAGAACTATCAATTCTGTGTTAATCGAGAGTTAGTTTTATGTACTTGTAAATTAAGGCAGATTATATGCCAAAGTATTAAATCACTGGGTATTTTTGACTTAAAATGTAATAAAGCTCCTGTGTCATATACATAATAATTTTCCAAGAAAATTTGCTGAAGGAAATGGAGTCATTTTGACTTTACCTACATAAATGGAGATGGTGATGTTAGAATCACAGCTCCACTCTGCCACTGAGTATGTAAACATTTTCCTACCACCTTGAATCTACCCTGAAGTAGTGGCTGACTTTCTAGGCAAGGAAGAGTAAAAGTTTAACACCAAACACATAAGTCCACTGTTGCTCATTCAAGAGGCCTTTGCCTTACCCAACCTATACAGTGGCTTGTTCAATAAAGTCAAAGAAAACAAGACAGAGTATGCTTTCCCAACACTCCTGCAAAAAGTATCTACATACAATCTGTATCGACAGTATCTGCTTCTCTGGTGGTTTCTGCACAGTGGGCAATATGAGTTGAATAATGAGAAAAAAGAGAGAACATTCTTCAGTAACAGAAATTTACCATCACTAGCAGTTGTGGATGCAAAGTCCACAACATTTTGACTCTGTGATACTCAATGTACTTTGATGAATGTGTTTTATAAAGCCTTTCTATGAAACTTACGCAGAGTCATGCACTGAGCAGATTCTTAATAAATCTTAATTGCCTGCTCTTTGACTACATGTTGATAATGAGATTTTTCTGGTCCCAAGCCTGGGCTGATTAAAACTCACCCTGTTTGGGCTAAGAGATGTTATCGTCTAATAGCCTAAGCTGCTGTGCTGAACAATATCCGTCAGCACTTAGTTGTTTTCTGACATAGTTTCCTGACCAATCTAACTTAGTTACTTATAGGTCTGATGTTGGCACAGGACCCAAGGCCTCCTGCACCTTTTGTTTATTACTCGGGTTAAAATGATCCGACCTGGCCAAAGAGATCTGGGCCAGGTCTCTTTCTCATGGCCCAGAAGAGCAATAGACTATGTTTCATTTTCCCCTGATGTTGTCTGCCAGTCTTGGCATCCCTACAGCCGAGTATACGTTCACATGTTACCAGTGCTTATAATCGCAGTTTTAAATGTGCAGCACCAGTGCCCACTGGAGCCTCAGAGGAGGGAGTTTGGCAGGAAAATGGTCCCTCACTGTGCCTCCAGGTAGCTTGTCTACACCTGTCATCACCTGGCATCTATATGCAAGTGAAATAATCTTTCCAATTTGTATTTGGGCAAAAAGCCATCATAGCAGATGGACATGAGTGTATGTAACTGGGAGATTACGCATATACATTAAGTATGCAGACTGTGCGTGTGAGTTCTTTCTAGGAACATCCGAACATCTGTCTGCTCCGAGCTTTTTTGTATACTGTTTGCACCATATGCCGTCACTGTGGGAGGGCCTTGTCAGAGAGGCAAAAAGGAGCACTCGTGAACTCCATGGAAATTGTTTTATGGGGTGAATTTGCGTCATCCAGGGGAAAGGATAGAAAAGATATTATGAACATCTTTGTTATTATTTCAAATAGCAAATTTCAAAAATTTTGGTAGCAAAAATGTAAACATTTTGGACATTATAGAAAGATAATATTTGGTTCAATTTTAAAAATATGTATGATATGCCTATGTTACTTAAGCCTCATTTAAAGCAGTGGCTCTCAACCTGTGTGCCAGGACCCACAGGACCTGTGTTAAAGGGCTGCAGCATTAGGAAAGTTGAGAACCACTGATTTATTTAAAGGTTCACCATTACTCCTTGGAATCCTTGAGTGTATATAGCTTTACGATTTGAAATGTGAAATCCCCCTAATTTGAAATCCTCTCTAATATAATATTAAAATGTATTCATAGGTCTAATTTTAATTTTTTTTACAAAAAGACCATTGTCTTCGTATTATTGGTAGCCCTTACTTTTCTATTTTGTGATTTTCTAATTTTTAAACAAATTGAATACATGTATTAATTTGTCTTTTAAGGTACATTTATTTTTAATGATTGAAAATTAATCTTTCCATTTTTTTAATCCTGAATTGCAATAGCTTTACCTTTCTTTGTCCTTTTGCACTTATTCACATAAATAAATATCTGTCTATCACTTTCTCTATACTTCCCAAGGGTGTTTTAATATTAAAGTAATAAAATAATACCAAACCATATCACATAAATATAAATTTTCACCAGGCATGGTGGTAGAAATTCATAATCCTCCTAGCCTCTGGCTGAGGCAAGAGGATCATGTAAGCTCAGAATTTCAAGACTTCAGGGAGCTATGGTCATGCCACTGCATTCCAACCTAGGTGACAGAACAAGGCCCTATCTCCAAAGTAAATAAATAAATAAATAAATATCATCTTTCCTGCATCTCAGCTTATAATTTTACTTTTCAATGAATGTGTATGTTAGTATAATGAATTGCACGTTAAAATTATTAATGTTGTAAAACTATAATAATCCACTCATGTGTATGATTTATTAAATAACTTCAGATCCATAAAACTTAATACTACTCCAGTGAACTAATATAGGATATATTTCTGATAATATTTCCAAGGTAAACTTGGAATATTTTATTTGCTCATATCTTTAAGATTATATATAAGAGAAGCATTAGCAATGCATTCAATATTTAAATAATCAAGGAGATGTTATAGCTTTAGCTAGATTCATCTACTAGGTATGAAAGATTAGTTCAAAGTTACATCCATGGTTAATAATGGATTGGAAATAAGCAGTAAAATATAAAATCATAGACCTTCAGGTTTAGAAAGTTATATATATTATAAAAATAATGCATGGGATATACTCAGTCTAGCGAATATTTAGGGTTTCAACTATTCCTACATTGAGACATGTAAATTTTTTTTCTTCTGCATTTATTTGAAACACTTATATGTGTGCCTCATAGCTGTAAGTCAAGTGGCTTGTATATTTTGGTTCTCTAATCAGGAAAACCTGAATGTATTAAAAAATCTTGATCCTTTAACATTTAATGATGCAAATATTGCAACTAATGAATCAACTAATTATCAGCAGTGATATAAATTTGCATTAACGTTATGATTAGAAAATTTCCATCCATGGTATATCATAGTGCTGTTTTGCCATCTTCACACTTCAGTATGTTCAGAGGACGCTTAGATTTAGTCCCTCAACCCAGATGTGAATCATTAAGATGACCCTTTATCAGATGTAATATAAGGTATGTTGACAAGAATAAACTCAACCGTCATTAACCTAAATGGATTCACCAAAGCCCTCAGTTTTGCGATCTTGATTTTGTCAGCACTTGGTATGTTCGTTTGAGTCTTCCAATAAGCAGAAGCCAAAATGTGATTAAATATTTAAGAATTATGTTAGGGAGATACTCCTGTGACAAAAAGATAAAAAATAAAAGGACGCCAAGGAAGGCTGGAGAACCCTCATCCTACAATATCTGACCTCAAGAGGTAGGAACCTTGCCCTGGTAAAATGAAACTGTACGAGCAGCTCAGCAACACTCTTAAACCTTGAGCCAAGTTAGAGATATTGTTTACCTCCAGGAATGGATCTATTTTAGCATCTAACAACATTTGGTCACTAGCTGGGTGAAACTCTTAGGTAGAGTTTGCCTTTGGGACAACAGGATTTCAGAGCATAGAGAGTGGGGTTCTCGGCCAATTATACCTGTGGTAACTCATCTGTATTATCTTGGCCACCACAATTCTGGACAATGAGTTATTTCTTAAAGCAGAGTTCTCTAGCTAAGCTCATAGAAAAAACTTGGTATTATATTAATAGAAGTTATTTTGCTTATACTCAGAATTACTTTAATCTACAGTGTCAAATATTCATGTTAATAAGATCAGCAAATTCTTTCCATGTTAGCAGATTTCTATCTGGAAGCTGAATTCCAGTGCAGTTGAATTGGTGAGCAATGGACTCTGAACAGAGAAATTTAAATGGATAATTCAAACTGCAATGACACCAGACTGTGATATTCAGATATGCTCACCTTCAGCTAAGGCTATACCTGCCCTGAGAAGCAGACAGTGAGCCGGAGAGAGGTTGCTGAAATACACTTCTGAAATAATCTCTGTGTTCCATGTTGCTGGTCCCCATTGCATTTGTTAGCTTTGGCACAGAACAAACCAGGATAATATTTAGTGGTGTGAAGCACCAGTTTATTATCTTACTTCTCCTGCTTCTAGGCTTAGCCAGGTTGATTTTGGTCTTCACCAGTTTGACTGAGACTGGGTGGCCTAGGATGGCCCCACTCACATGTCCGATGACTTGGATGGGATAGCAGGGAAGGCAGGGATGACAGTGTCTGCCCACATGGCATCCCATCCCAGAAAGCTGGCTTGGGCATCTTCACCTGACAGCATAAGGGTTTCCAGCGACAGGAAGGACAGTGCAATCTGCAAGCACTCCTCAAGTCTCTGCTTTTGTCACCTTTCCTTTATTGTCCTAGTTAAGGCAAATCACAAGGCCGACCCAGAGTCAGTGTGGTCACAACTATCTAAGGGTATATGGATGCAGGAAGCCCTTGAATGGATCATTCTACCACACGGTCTGATTAGTCTGTTCCTCCTTCCTCTTCCCCCCAGTCTTCCTCCGTGTCCTACTCATCCCCACCCCCCCCCTTCATTTTCTCCTCTTCCCTCCTCTAAGCTCATGATTATACAATTAGTGCAACCACATCTCCGTCCTTACACTCTCTGATTTGGCTTTTAAAAACATTTAGGCTCTAAGGTCCATTTTTGCGTATGTCGAATTCATCTGCAGTTTGTTAATTTTTATGTCAGCCATCAGTGTTGCCAAGAATCAGAATCCATCCACCTTTTTCTATAATTCACAAGGACCCCTAATGTGTGTAAGTTTTTCTCAGAGAAGAAGCTACAGAATCTCCCCTAAAACTGGTGATATTATACAAGACAATGACGGGATTAATGATTCATTTCGACGGCACCTGGTCAGTTTACTCAGTCGTGGCAATTCATTATATTCTCTGATTCTAATAAGATAATAGACATGTTTATTCTTAAATTTAGTTGTTGCTTGCATGTGAAAATTAGGGGGTAGAAATTGAATAATATATGAGTTGTCGGAAACTATAATTTTCTACCATGTGGCTTTTCTGTCAGCTAACTGCGTTGAGTCTATTATCACTATAATCAGTTACTGAAGATGATAAACATGAATACAACACGCTAAAAATAAAAAATAAAATAAATGCTTTGGAGTGAGGAGCCCTTTTGCTTGTAATCTAGCCTGTTTCTAAAGCTTGCAGAGTAAGGCTGGGCGTTAGAAATCCTTGTAGGCTGGCTGCATCCCTGCTGTTCTCTAGGCACAGATGCATGGGGGGACTGGTCATCGTCTTAGTCTTCATTTTAAATTCATACACCACATCTATACAAAGCTACGTTGGGCACCACTTGGTGCAGATGATAATGATCCTTGATTTTTGGTCCCACAGCTCAGCCGCAAACATCGTCTGTTGACCTGCCCTCTACAGATATTTCTAATCTTAATTCCTAGACCCCTCTCCACCACTCGAAAATCTGCTAGGTTGATTTCACTTAAACATATGTTTAGAGAAAAATAGTAATTAGATTGTTCATTTCATGCAAATTAGCAGCTATTCAATTTTGTATTTTTAAACTCTGTGCGTGTGCACATGCACGCACGTGTTGGTAAGGAGGAACAGGTAAGACACGCAGTTGGCACTTGGTTTCTGCAGGTGTTATTCATCTTTTATGATTCAGATCCATTTTTGCGTCCTAGTGAAATGATACATTTCCACATGGTTGAAGGATAAACAGAGTCCCCTTGACTTTGAGTTAGTGTCTGGTTGTTATGAAACGTGGTTTCTCCTGGGGCTCCCACTTTACATTGCCCACTGCTTGAACACATAGACAATCCTTGTGTTTGGGCGGCGCCTGTGGCTCAAAAGGTTAGGGCACCAGTCCCATATGCCGAAGGTGGTGGGTTCAAACCTAGCCCCGGCCAAAAAAAAAAAAAAAGAAAATCCTTGTGTTTCAGTGATGCACATCAGATTGTCTGGTGGGATTTCACAATGTCCCAGTCATCTGCAGCGGACCCACAATTGTAGTTCTTACTGGTTTTAATCCATGCTCACTATGTATAGTATATGCTGGGCCTGGGATTGCCCTTTTATGGCTGCATGGGGAGGGATCTGAATATCGTGTTTTCATTCATAATCTATACACATTCATCCAAGTAAAGTTGTTTTTTAGTAATTCCCCTGTTAACAGTAATGACCCCTGGCACACTCCAAATTCTTGTTCTCTATTGCGATTTTCCTTTTGCTAGCAATATCACAGCAAATAAAATCTGATTTCCTGCTGAGAACTTCCTTTATAAAACAAGAAACTTTAATTTCTGTATGTAATAACAGGAATTTAAGGCATATATACTTTTAAAATCCTTTTAGATTTTTATATACAAGGCTCCAGAAAACAAATGAAAATATATATTTTTCTATATAGCACTGTGGTTTTTATTCAGCTCTAAGAACGGACATGTCATTTTAACTCATCAAATCATGTTTTTTTCTTCTAGGACTACAATGATGAAATTCGTCAGGAACAACTACGTGAATTATCTTATTTAAACGGCTCAGAGGACTCTGGTCGTGGCAGAGGTATTAGAGGCAGAGGGATCAGAATAGCTCCCACAACACCTTCAAGGTACACTTCTTCCTACTGTAAATAAATCAACAGTTAAAGAAAATGGCAGGCCTGTGTCATTAAGATCACAGCTAGGAATAAACAACATCAGCAACATCACCATCACCACAACAAAAACAATAATAGTGAATTCTTATGCGGCACATGAGAGCTTTACATAGATTAGCTCATCAAATCCTCCATACTAGGAGATAGCTACTATTTACAGGAGAGAAAATGATGTACAGATAGGCATATGTAATTTACCTAAGGACACATGGGCAGTCTGATTCCAGAACTCATTATTTATACTATGAACTATGAATTGTTTTAATAACCAGTCTTGAAAAATAAGGGTGTCAATTCTGGACATTAGATTTAGAAAGTAAGGCAGGGATTTTTTTTACTTTCTTGCTCTTTCCCCAGGATTGGGGAGCACGAATGATACAATCATTTGCCTCTTTGAACCCTGATAACCTTGTGTGAAGAGAAAACTACAAAGTTTGTGCCTTAAATGGTCCATGAATTGACATAGTTTGCCAGGCAAGGAAGTAGGAAGAGAGAGAGAGACTCAGAGATGAATGTAGATGATACATAGACCATCAGCCCCAAAGTCAGAAGGACACTGCTTGCGTAGCCAATAGTGAGGGTGTTTAAAATTCAGATACATTTCACTTAGCAATGTCCTGCCCTTGACAATCAGAGAGGTCTTTATTTAGTTTTATTCACTTTGCAAAGAAAGTGGAATCTTTCTGTATTAAAATTTGTTTTGTTTTGAATACTGAATTTGTTAAGCTTTCAACAGAAACCTTAACAGAAAGTATTTTTTTCCAAAAAGGTAAAGTAAGAAATATTCATAGCCTTCACATGATGACTGTGGGATTCAATCATTCTCTTCACCCTGTTATAGTGGCCTTTAAATCTCTAAAGAACATGGATCGAGAATATCATTTCATATATCACAAAGAAATTATTTTAAGAGATGCTAAGATATTTTGCAGATTCAATTTGTTTCTTAAATTATATTCCAAATATTTCAACCACCACTGTCAACATAACCGCTGGTTTTGACATTTAAATCATAAATATCTCAAAAATTTTCACACTTGGTAGGAAAAAAGTGAAGAATGATAACTTTCCAAATAAAATATCAAGGAAATAACTTATTGTAGGTCAAAGGTGGTAATTCTGGAAATTAGATTGAGCTAAAAGCAAAATTTCTGAATATGTTCAATCCAGAGATTATAATTACATTCTCTTTAAAAAATGAAAAGTGGAGCTCTGTAATATTCAGATCACTCACTGATTGCTAAGAATTAGTGTGACATAATGCAATGCTGTCATTTTTAAACAGCATCCGTCTTTTGGACATTTGTAGCCTCATGTTGATGGATTTTGCAACTGTATCATTGCAAGTCATCTTTACGGGATTTAATCAGATGGGTTAAAACACATGAAATTGCCACTTGTGTAGTTCAAAAAATGCTAACTTTAGCAATTTTACATGGTTGAACCTAAGCGTACATTTAGGATGCCCAATGAAAGCACGTAAACTTTCTACTCTTTATTCTTCGAAATTGGGATCATTTAGAAAAAAATAACACATACATCTGTATTTGATGTTATAAATCACTACATGAATAGATTACGTTGTGTTATTAATGTTTCTTAATAGAATATTGCATTTGCCATATTTGAAGGGTCCATATAAGATTTTAATGTCAACATGCCCTTATTTGAAAATTTTAATCTGTTTAATACTTGAATAAAGAATAATGCTGATTCCTTAAATGGTCTAGATTTTTAAATATCTTCTTAGAAGAAGAATTTTATGGGAACTTTTTGCTATTTCATATCCTATAGGTTAAGATGTGGTACTACATGAAAGAAAAAAATAATTGAAATAATTTCAATTGGAAATTAAATTTTACTTCCAATGCTATACGGATATCATTATTGTTACTAACATTAATGAAAGTAAACGGAACAGAACTTGTTATCATCTTTTTCAAACAACAGGATGAAATGTATCTGTAATTAAAAATGAATAAGGCAAGAGCTTCATAAAACAAAATCATTTTGATAAGAAAACTTTGGAAAACATGACTTAATAGATGCTAATTTCTACATAATTATGAAAGTATTAGCTTATTAAGTTACTCATTTACACTTATATCCAAAAAGATGGTGCCTAGCATATTTTGAAATTCTATAATAATTTGTTGAAATGTATTTAATTAAAATAATTTACATTTCAATAAACATACCTATAACTATCTAATCTTCCAATTATAATGCACAGCAGAGAACAAAGCACGGTATCTGTTGTAATAATAATGTATTTTACATAATTGAAAAATGAAAACAAATGACATCTCTGACCTATATCACCCCTGCTCCTGCCGTGAGAGCAAGCAGTGGAAAATGAAACACTGCAGGCACGTGTTGAAGGGTTTTGTTTACTGCCAGGAAAACTAATAATTAGAACAAGTGAAGTTTGTTAAGAGTCAAGTCCTCATATTTGTTTCTAAGGAGGAATATGCTGCCGTCCCTGTGGCTGATGCAGAACAGGTGGAGTGGTTGAGAGAGAGATGGAGAAAGAGAAAGAGCTAGAGAGGGAGACTGACTGACGGCAGGAGAGCCGAGGAGACAAGTCTACTATCCAAGACAGACAGAACTGAGCAACACAGGAGTGTAGACAGATAAGGCCAAATGAGAATTTAAAGTATTTAGGAATTAATGCTAATTTAAATTTTGGAGAAGCATAGCCCAAGATAAAGATAAGTCTCTAGTGCCCACCCTCATAAGAGACTGATGATATTATCAACCCACATTAGGTGAAAGATTAAGTTAAATTATGAATATGATTATTCCTGTAATTAATCCTATCTCTGTGGATTGCCAGTGTGACTTTGAACAGTTGACTTGTACTCTCTTGTGCCTTGGTTTCTGAACTTAGAGAATAGCTTAGAGCAGCCCACATGACAGGCTTGCCAAGATGCTTACATAAGGAGGGGAATACGAGTACAAAGCAGTGGTTGCCAAATTAGCCAGTACAATGGAATCACTAGGGCCGTCTGCCTGCAGAGACTGTGGTTTGGGATATGGGCTAGATTGTGTAATTTTTAAAAGATCATCAAGTAAATAATATGCAGGGAAATTAGGGAATTTCTGGCATAAGGAACACAAACCAGGATATAACATTATGGTAGGAAGGAAACAAATGTCCAATATTAGAGTTAGAGACTGTAGGGTGCCACCATGAGAGGAAGAAAGAAGATCCAGGGCAGAAAGGGGGGACACCAACATTCCAAAATGAGTTCAGGAACAGAAGCCAGTGTAAGAGGCTGAGGAGTAAGAAATAAAAAAGAGGAGAAGTGGAGAAAAGCAGGGTCATAAAAGTCCAGAGAAACATTTTCCAGATATTAATCCACGCTCTCAAATATAAGAGGGGAGGTGCACTCCCATGGAGCTGTAAAAGATTCCAGTGGATTAGGACATGGGTGGACTCCCGGTGATCTCAGCCAAGAGTGTTTTCAACAGAGCAGTGAAAGTAAGAGCCACTAGATCAGGTGTCCTCAAACTACAGCCCGTGGGCCACATGTGGCCTGCAAAGGACATTTATCCAGCCCATAAGGTGTTTTTGCTGCCGCTGCCTGTCCTACTTAGCAGCTGACTCATCCTGGGGCCCACAGTCCAGCCCTCCAATGGTCTGAGGGACAGTGAACTGGCCCCCTGTTTAAAAAGTTCGAGGACCCCTACACTCGATTGACAACATTCAGTTCAGGAATGTACAGGAAGAAAGAAAAGAATTAAACATGGAAAACGATCCTTCAAGAAGCCAGAAGAATAGAGAAAAGACTACTGGGGTGTGGATTTAGCCAGGGGCAGTATCCTAAAATAGGGTACACGAATCTCAACTTGAATTGGAGGAGAGAGAAACAAGGTTACTAATCCAAGGAAGGAACGTAGTGTAGATGAGGTCAGACAATTAAGCTCACAAACTTATCCTAGAAAAAGGGCTTGGAATGGTGGACTAGGCACTGGCATCAGTGCATGGCTTCCCAAGGGGAGCACTTCCAGCGTGACCCAAGTCGTATTCAGCAATAAGCTATGTAGCACTTCTCCTAGGATGAATTCTTGAACTTAATTGTCAGACCTTGTAGGTGTTAATGAGTCAGGTTCAGGGGATAGCTTTGCTAGGGATGTGTCTGATAGTCCATTGATGAAGGAATGGAGAGAAATTAGGTTTGATGCAAGCATCATATAATTTAAGGACAGGAATAATTGATACAGATTGAGAAGTCTGCATTTAACGCACTAGGGGAAAAATACACCTTAGGTTTAGGTAGTCATAGTACTTATCCATGATTATTTAGTGGTATATCTAAGACCTACGAATATAATTTAGAGCCGGGTGACCATGTAATTTATCACCCACACATGGACACTTCTGAGAGTGGTAGAGTGCTGATGGGAACGGGAAGCTAGGGACACACCTGGGAAACCTGGAGGTGCCTCGTTTTGCTGATGATGAAACAGACAGGTGCTTGGAGGCCTCGTGAAGGCAAATGGGTTTTTACTGGTACATCCTTTTTGATAGATGCCTTTTTATATTAGCATGATAATGGAGAAGCTTGTATTTTTAGCTGTGTTGTACTTGAAGCTGCACTGGGCCTGTGGGTCTTTTGTATTTCACCTTCTCCCAGTCTCTGAGCGTGTTCCATATACATTAGACTCACAGTAAGTTCTCTGACAGCTTCTCTATTCATCAGCTCGATAATCTATCTAAAAATTTTAAAAGCTTTACCAGCATTCTTACTCTTCACTCATAAAAGCTCATTTTTTGTAAGCAAGAAAGAGCAAGCCAGCCAACTGCTATTCATAGCAGAAGGCACAACCTGCATCCCCAGATGTGGGGACGGCCCGACAGCGTGATTGTTGACATGCCAATGATCATCATTTTTTCCCAAAGCTTTAGTGTTCTTGCTGAAAGCAGTGCTTTCTGGAGGCCAACCTTTCAGACATAATAAAAAGTGAAATGACCGTGCTTTTGCCCAAAGATTTCAGACAAACATTCAACCTTTCTAAAGGCCTCCAAATACCATAAAAGTTGGCTGCAACTGTTTGATATTACGCTTTTAATGCAAGTTACCTTTGTGTGAAGAACTGCAGAGTATTTCAGTCTGTTCTTTTTATCGCAGAGGACTAATGCACTACGTATCCCACCAGCATCGTAATTACCATAATAAAATGTACTGTGTCAGGGACGTCACCAGCTCAGAGGGGTCCATGTGTGATAATGAATCCGTGATAATGAGTTGGTCTTTTAAGTGACCCCAAACTTAAGCTGCTATAATAAACAGAATGATATCACCATGGCCAGAGTTCCACATTTTATTAAAGTGCAGACAGATGTATTTTTTCTTTCTTATAAGTCATAATACTCCACATCCCTGCCATAACCCCCAGTTGGAGGAGATGTAGCCAGATAATGGCTCAGTGGCAGAGCTGGTCCACTGTGTACAGATGGGGCTCCAATTTGGGTCGTCTTGGCAAATTGGGAATATAATTAGGGCAGGTTTGGGTTTTTTCTGTTTTCTGCTTTAGTTTTTTAGTTAAATAAAACACAGTGTCACAGTGACATTCATGACATGCGTGATTTCCACAAGAAGTAAGTTATAGTACTGGCAAAGGTTTTCTGCTGTAGAGTTCAAAGCACTTTACATATTAAGTAATCTCCATTGCTTCTTGGCCTTTTGGCTAAGATCAAGTGTATATATTAAGTAATCTCTATTGGGAGGGGAGAGAAAGAGATGTGTATTTTTTCCATTGTCTGAGACGTGAGGTCTATTCTGTTCTAGTCCACTTTAGCCCATCCCTTGTGTCTAATCTGTGCCTGACCTGTTTTTCCCAGGGGCCGTGGAGGTGCCATTCCTCCTCCCCCACCACCTGGACGAGGTGTTCTCACCCCTCGAGGAACCACTGTGACCCGTGGAGCTCTTCCAGTGCCCCCCGTAGCAAGAGGTGTCCCTACCCCTCGAGCCCGGGGGGCACCAACGGTGCCAGGATACAGGGCACCCCCTCCTCCAGCCCACGAAGCTTATGAAGAATATGTAAGTACTCTCAAGAAGTAAGTTTGAGGAAGAGTTGAATTGACTGATGAACAATTTAGGCATCAAAAACACTCATATACCACGAATATAGCAGGTAACGTTTGGGGCAGAAAACAAACATCACTTACAATGGAATTTAAGCAGGGCATTTAAACAAGAGCATTTTGAGAAAAGCTTTTATTTCATAGCTGTCATCACTGTTATTGAAAATAGCTTGGATGCTAAGAATCAAAGGATCTTGAGGTGTCCTTATCTTTAGAAGGCTTGATCCGATTTCTGATGAGAAACAGGTATAATTATAACATCAGCATACATGCATGTATTCAGAAAACCCTTCAGAGGCATAAAACAGAGTGTTTGAGAAATAGAATGTGATTTTATTGTACAGTTTGGTAATAATGTGGGTGTTCTTTCATTTGCAAATCCTCTTTCTTTCACTATGGTAAAGATATGGACTGACATAAAGAACTCAGAAAATAGGTAGAATGAACAGCGGGAATGCAGGGTTTCTGAGGATGCCCTCCCACTCCACATGTTCTATCTTTAGGTCATCTTATATATCCCAATGTCTTTTGACTGTTAGTTCAACTTTTTAGTTCTCTACTTCTTACACTATGGTCCTTGAGCCATTTCTCCTATAGATTGTGAACTTGTAAAAAGAGAGTTTACTATTCACTCGTGTGACTACAGGGAGTCTGCTGTATATGTTAAGTTCAATCCTTGCAAGCCGGAGCACTGTCCCATGAAACATTCGTTTTGCCTTTAGTCTCTCCAGCACACCTGTCCCCTGATCCAGGTGTTGGTTTTATTCAACCGCCTCATGCTGTCCCCTTTAATATCTTTGGTGAATTTATATTATTAAATATAAACTCTTCAAATACAGCCACTATTACATGCTGGGCACTTAAAACATATAACTGTTTTATGGAGCAGTTAAATAGCCAATCAAAATTGAATCCTAAAATAAGTAAACATAATATATAGGTATCACTAAGAATGTATAGATGCTTGCTGTAGGTTTGGTTTTAAGAATACTGTTACTGCTGAAATATGAAACATTAATATCTGCAAGAGTGAAGAAAAATGAACTGTAGAAATCACTGCTATTGGAATGCATGAAGTGTGTTCATTTAAAGTGATCTGTAATGTATCAAGTATCAATATTTAAAGCCTTAGACAATCTTAAAGTTGCAAAGCCAGAAGCAAAAACCCTACTCTCCCCTGTAAACAAGCCCTTAAGTCAGAATACACAGGAACGAGCCTCAGCTCTGCCATCTCCTGAGGAGAGTACAAGCCAAGTAAGAACTTGTTCAGTGAATGACCTGAACAGCCACATTAGGATTGGTAGAATCACTGTTTATCTCTGAGGAAACTTTCAACTCCACAATCGTTATGTACCTCAGCACAATGGCATTCTTGTCCTCCAAATGAAAAGCTTAAACAGATTATTTTTTCAAAAGTTAATAAGAAAAGAAAAATTTTTCAGATAATGGTGGTCCACGATGTTACTAATCAAAGAATTTACACCATACACGTGGGACTACAACAGAGAACAGGATTGGCAAAACAGAACTGTAGCCTTTCCTGTGCTTTCAGTTTATAGTGAACAAATCACAGAATATGAAGCAATAAAAACAAGGGTATAAAGTAAGGAAACGCCAGTGAAAGGGCTTCATTCTGAATAGGTACATATAGGATAGGGGTGTTTCTTAGAAAAGGTAAAAGAAAATATTAAAGCCCTGTGATGTGAGATTGTAACTTAATTATTAAAGCATATGGGCCCTTTTCTTCCATTCACTCAATTATTCACTGAGTCTCTATCTAACATCAGGTGTGTTCTGAAGGTCCTGGACATGTATGTATCTGTGAGTAAATCAGACTAATGTCTGCCTTCATGAAGCTTAGAATTTAGTGGGAGGAGACAGAAAAGGAAAATATATGATATAAATAAGCAAATTTAGTGAAGTTTAAAAACAATGATATGAAGGTGGTATTGTGTGAATGTAAGTTCATGAGAACCAGTAAACTTAAGAAAGACCTGGACCAAAAAAGGAAACTTCAGACCCTCTCCCCCATCTCATCTTTGCTTTCTCTGCTTTTCTGTTTCCATTCCATTTCTATGTACACATTAGATGTTTTGGCCTCTCTGATGAATGTGACTTACAGAAACATGTCCAGCTCTAGTTACCAACAGACACTGGCTGTCTCTCAGTCTTGATCCAGATCCCCAGATAGAAGAATCCTATTTGGCCAGGCTTGTCAGGCGTCCAGCTCTAGTAGTGACCTGTGACTATAGGGAGGAGGTCATCTGAAATTATATCTGGATGTCACAGGTAGGGGAGGAGAGAAGTTCACACAAGGCAGGCATAGTTATTAGGGACCCACCACCAAGGACAATACGGGGAGTGGGAAAAGTATTATAACCTCGACTGATACCCCACATGTATCCATGAGAAGAGACCATTGGTAATAGGTAAAAGTATATGGATACTGGTTTTGAAAAACTATTTTCTATCATAGTTTGTTTAAACCTCTTCTATATCAAATTTCATGTATTAATTTTTTTCCTAAAGCCAATCAATCAGCACACAAATGCCTGATACACGACTATAGGCTGCTGGCTGCACTTTCTCAATTCCTCAGCACCAAACCCAGATTAACACCCACGAGCCGCTACTTTCTGCTCTATTTTTAGGCTATTGATTCCTTTGTACAGGGTAAGAAAAACAAAAGTTGAAGTGTTTCGATAATAAAATAATAGCACCATGCTGAGTTGGTGGTAAACATCTCAATGGAGTTCTTCACTTTTGGATAAAATTTCTCTGAAAAGCTTCCCTTTATTATCAATCGTACGAGGAGTCAATTCACTCTTCAGTCTTCGTTCTCCCCTCCTGAGCATTAAGTTTCTGAGCACATGGAATGTATTTAGGTAATCACATTCACTTTTTGCAGCTGGCCTGACAAGAAACAGCTTACTGTAATTGAGATGGCTGTTTAAAACCATTAGCGTTAGCTGTGTCTAAAAATAAAAAAGGGGGGAATTTTAGTTTAATTGTTACATATCCTAACCAAAACCTGACGTATTTTAAAGCTTCTTTTTATTGACATTCTGCTATGAAGAGTACATTTACATTGTATAGATCCGTCATCAGGATTGAAGGAGATTTGGAAAGTTGAAAAGTAGATTTCAACAAACCTCCCATACAGCGAAATATGAAGCTTATCAGCCACACCAGTGGATAATAAATTAAAAGAGAATAAACTAAAACACTTGAATACCACCAGGTTCTAGTCACTGTATATTAATTTCCTTAATCTTGTATAGACTGTAATATGCAGTCTATTAATCTTGTGAGAATACTATCAACTAGTTATTGATTTTTCTTTAGTAGGTGAAGACACGGAAGCTTGTAAGTGGGAACTCACATATTTTTAGAGGGATCATTTGTACGTCATACTCCCATGCAGATTGCTAGTCAGTGTTTGAGCTCTTAGCCTCTGCATAAGCACCTCCGACTACTGAGAACTCAGTACCTCCAGAAACTAGGTGCTGCAAGTATAAAAACTGTGGTTAGAGACCCTGGCCTTACTCTAAAAAGTGTGCCATCTAGTGGTAGCCTAACAGCTTTTAACATGTACTTGCTACATAAGGCTCTTCGTCCACTTTCCATTAAGAAGCCATTTTTGGTATTATCTTCTCCCCCTGACGTCCTACAGGCAGTCAGTGTCTCTTAAATTTATTTTCTCTTTCTAAGTGAAGTGCTTGTTAGGCACAACTGAACTGAATCTACTTAGGATATTTTTGGAACGATATTATAGAAATGCACATCAACATACGTATTTGACTTAAGTATTAAATGAACAACCGTAGAACATGGTATATAACACGTGCCAAATGCAGACTCTCCATGCTCCGGTAATGGCTATGAAACCTCTAAGAGGATGGGGGGAAACAGTCACAGGAGACTAGGTTAATCGGTAGAACTCCAACAAGTAGAGAGAAGAGGGAGAATGTTCCAGCAAAAGGGAGAGTAAGGGCCAAGACCAAAAAAAAAAAAAAAGGACCCTTTGAAAGAATAATTTGATGAAAAGAGTTCGTTTAAGATAGCAGTAAAAGAATAGAGGACAGGAAAATAGAGTGGAGTTAGCAATGCCCTCCAAGGTTGAGGTTCTAACTTCCACTTATCATAGTAAAATGCCCCCCGAACATTTTGGAGCTGAAGATAAACTAAGGCTTGGGAGAATTGTATAATTCTCAGTTGCTTAGACCGGATTGGAGGAGAGAATGCAAAAAGGAAAGAAGATTTAGGGCATTAACAACAGGGAGGCTTACTGAGATGTGGCCTTGGCTATGAGGGTAGGAATGGGAGTTCAAATACGTAGGTCACTACCAAAGTTTGCAGACAGGCTATGGTGTTATTTCACTTCTAGGAAGCACAGTAATAGCGTCCTTTCTGATTCACGCGTGCAAGCTCTACCCCGCCCAGGTTATCAGAGCTGCTGGGAGGGCTTCATTTGTTTTCTTCTGCGTGAATTTTACATTTCTTAATTTTTGTGTATCTCAAAACTTTCAGCATGACGTATCAAGGCCAAAAGTAAAGGCGAATATGAAAACAACAAGCATTTATGACAAGGAACTGTGGGAGGAGTATGAAAAAGCAGTAGAGACTCACTAAAAAGTACGTTTGTAAAGGGGAGGTAGGAGAGGAAGGGGCCTAGGCAGAAAGGTGGTACTAGGGAGCCACAGGCAGTAAGGATCATGATGTAGAAGCCAAAGAAGATCCTTGCCCTGATTTGGGAGGGGTCTTATGAATGTCATCTCTCTTTGTTGCAAAAGTAAGACATTTTACCTGCACACAATTGAAGTTACATCCCTGCCTGTCAGATGTCCCCTTGGGTCACATGGTATGGAGTGGGCATGGCTATTTGGGAGACCCTAATAATAAGACTTTAGTTGGAAATTTATTTAGTTTGGACTTACTGCAATACTTTTACTTGTATTCTTTGGGCCTTGCTATGGTTGTATTGTAGAAATCATTCCAGGAATTCTATTAGCATCTCATCTGGTGTCATGACACAAGTATTCACAGAGGTCTTACCACTGTATGATTGTGAACTAGGGCGCTGATGCGGGAAGGATGTGGATAGTAGTGCTGAACTAAGGTGTAAGTGGTACTGGGCCAGAATTTGTTCTGTGGAAAACTCTACCTTATCATTAGCTCATCTATGAAAGAAACTTCTTAGAGTTCTATGAGTTCAGCAACAATGCTAATAGTCTATGGCATAACCATTAATAAGTTATGAAACAAAAAGAAATTTTTCAAAGCTATCCAAAGCATGTTTTTCCCTATTAACCAGGCAAGGAAAAAAATACCTTGAGTTTTCTCTCCTCTCTAAGGAAATATTATCAAATCATTATCATATTAGAAGTGATCAAACATTATGCCCCCAACACAATTAGGAAAATTGTGTAAGGGTATGTTAACTAACAAAACAAAAGTACTCTATTTTTTAGATTTTCTGATGTTCCGTATTTCTAGCTTTTAAAAATGTGTGGTTGTGATTATTTTTCTAATTTAAAATAAATTTGTACTTTCATGCCAACTAGGTATTCGTAGTTTTATAATTTTTTTCTTAAAGAGAGAATGCACAATTATAAAATTTGGGGGCTCCACTAATTTTGGATCCTACCCCATCAAGGAAAATAATGGCAATGTTCACAGGATGATGTTTGTGGGGAAGCAGGACACGGAGAGATGGTGGAAGTGAAAAACTGCTGTGGAACCTTAGTTTCTTTCAGTACTGAGTCTTTTTTTCTGTGTTTAGCTAGAAACAACTAAGTACTGTTAATATGTATTCTATTCTTATGGAAATGCTGTCCTTTGACTAAAGATGGTCTGGAAGATTTAAATGTGCAGGTAAGGACACATAGCTTCTGGAATTGCCGTCAGGAACATCATACCTACAAAAACATAGGCAACATAAATACACGCTAAAATAAATATTCTCGCCTGTGTTTGTGTATAGCTTAAAACAGGCAGATAAAACAGAACCAAAAATAACATCAGATACACAAAATAGTTTCTAGTTTCCAAAGACCTAGGTCCAATTAATTTTAAATTACCTTGTGTTTTCTCCAATGGTCTAGACATTTAGGAGATCTATTAGGGCACTAAAAAACAAGAAGAGATATAATTAAAATTCAGTTAAATGCTACATGAAAAATTTTGCCTCTGTATAATCCATCATGTTAACCTAATTTATAAAATGCATTTTGACAATTTTTGAAGTTGCCCTTTTCATCAGTCTTAAGGAAGGCTTTTGGCATTCCGGGCCATCCGATCATCTCATTCAGACTCCGAGGCATCCTTCTAGTAACAATGAGGACCTAGGAAATTCACTGGTAAATCAATAGTCCTTAAAAGTTCCATAAATGAGTTCAGGCTGCCGACCCACAGTTTCGTGTGTATGGAACATTTTCTGACAGAAGAGGGAAATAAGTATTAAATGATAATTGAAATCAATTCTTGTGCCATTTTTGTGGAAGGAAAGATTATGAACCTGATCTATAATGCATTCTGAGGGAGCCGCGTCTGTTGGTTTTCTGTGTAATAGCCGAGAGCCTTCACCCAACGAAGAGAGATTTTTTATTAGAGTTTCTCGATTAGATATTTGTATTCCATTAGACATTCTTGTTTGAGTTTCATGCTCTAGTCTCCTCGTATTAGAGACTAATTTACAGAATGCATTGCAGAGTTTTGATTTTTTTGAAATGTAACTAATATTTAAAATAACCGAAACATGCAAGGTGCATGAACTGTGTTGCGAAACTATAGGATGGACGTAATACCACTGTAGTTCTAATGTCCATGGAAAGGTGGTGGTATTTTAAGCACTATTAAAATATTAAATTATCTCCCGGAAAAACATAAGATGTCGTCTTTTTAAATATTGTTCACCCTTTTTCTAGAGGAGCCGTTGGAAGGCACCATCCTTCCTCTAGCGTTATATTTGAGATTTTTAAGGCATTTTAGAACAGATGTAGACTCTTCTGTTGGCCACGATGCTCAGGATGGCATCCAAACCTGTACTTTATAATTATCACGATGACTCATGTCTTTTATAACACGTACCAGGATGAAAATAGGTTTTCTCTCTGAGCCTTTCCGAGATGGCTGCTAGCTTCTCGAGCGCATTATATCATAAAGTATTTTTAAGCTTCATCTAGGCTCTGTTGGGGGAAAAAAAAAATGCCACAGTCTTTTTGCAGCATCTGCTGCAGACATGGAGAGGGAAGCCATGGCAGAAATGACAGAATGCTACCTCGGCCTTGGGGCGTTCTACCCCACTTCCCTGGGCAGCATTATGAGTATATTTTAGGTCATGTTATGTTCTATCTTTGGTTAATGCACATGGCCTAAGGATTAAAAATGAAAGTAAATTGAACTTTGGTTTATTTCTATACATATATTCCTTAAATATATACTGAGTACAAATTAATGGTTTGCATACGATTTTTCTCTTCTGAGTTGATTATAATTTTGACAATTGTATCCCACTGAAAAATTAGCATTCCGGATGAGGTGAGAAATTATACCTAAGAATCCTAAAATTCATGTTCTCTTTTGTTCGCCGAAAAACATTGTTCAACATGTTTTGACAACATCCCCCTTACAATTTTCTGGTTGAAGAAAAGTTATATATAAATTGTCAATTGTCACTGGCTTTCGCAGAAAGCCAAGTAGAAACGCTTAAGTAGGATTGAGTTATTTTCCACATTTTGGCCCCTTCTTTCATGTACTCCTCATTCAGGGGAACACAGAGGCTGCTACACCCTTCCCTCACATACAGGTCTATGCTATTATTTTCTATAATATCTTATGAGCCAAGGGCTTTTACTAGGGAACCTGCAAATGTTCTTTGCAATAACTTCTAATAATCCCGAGATTTGAGTGAAGACTATTTCTCTTCATTATTGAAGATGGAAAACCATACTTTCCCTTTGTAGGAAACCATGTTATGGATCAATTTGGCAGAGGAAGGACGCGGGAAGGACCCCTGTTATGCCTCCTGCCTTGTATTTCTTGAAAAGCAAATAGAGAATATACCGCTGATGGGATTTTTATTTTTCATCTTTCATCCAATGTTTACATTCATTCTTCTACAGTCCCTGTGACTCATAAATGTCTGTGTAAAGTGAATTGTTCTTTATTTTACATTGCCACGGATGCTGGCAGCCGAGTTGGTGTGAGTGCTGGATAAGAGGTGTAGGTGGCTGGAAAATGCACAATTTGTTCTTTCAGATAATCCTTTTTTTTCTTCTTCTCAATATCTGCAAATAAAACTGAAGCCATCCCCATTTTTTTATCTGAACCACAGGGATAATGCATCAAAGAGAAGGAGATTGGCTTTGAATGCTTTGACTCTTTTCCCCTAGTGCAGCTGTACTAGATGTGGCAAACTGCTTGAAAATTTGAGCCAGTGTCCTTTGTGGTTTTAGCCCATGCTAAAATTTCTCCTGGTCACTTATTTTGCAATATTTTTTTTTATTAAATAATATTGAATGTATGCCTTTTTAGAATAACCAGGCAAAATCGTCACTGGTGGCCACAGGATATCCAGCTGGTCAGCACCAGTACAGGGCTCTGGTTCTTGTCCATTCTGGTTATTCAGACCTCAGATTCAATTTGTTCGTCTCTTAGCAATGCTGGCCATTAAATATTGTAACGCTTCCTTTCATGCTGATGAAATCCTAGTGAAAATAGAGTATGATGGATTTTCCTAAACAGAAAAAGTGAGCTAACTAAATTGGAGTTTAGGAGGACTCCCTAGCCAAGCCATGGGGGCAGCTGTGTAAGCCAATAGTTGCACTGTGCCAAAATTTCTTGTGGTCAGTTAGAGCTGATGCCAGTTGTGACTTTAGAAACTCAGCCTGTCAACACGTTGAACTTCCTCACTATAGAGTTGAACTTTATCTAATGTACTTTGTCTACCTCTCTCCAGCATTTTGCAGAATCTCCTGAATGGAAAAGACTATCCTGTACTTTTAAATGTTGTAAAGTATCTTATTCAATTTATTCTTTAGTGTTGAATAAATTAACATTTAGAGAGTAAGTGACTGAACTAAAGTGAAAAAACTGGTGATGCCCATTATAGGTTTCCTGACTTTCCCCGAAACACTTTTTCTAATGGATTTTACAAGAAGAAGAAAAAAACACAAATGCACTCTTTCATGGGTCTTCCGAGGAACTAGACCAATGATCTTGCTCCCATGTGGATCTGAGTTCCAAGCTTCTCTAATATTTGCAGGGAGTGGGCTGGGAGGATGACATATGAGGATCTCTGAGTCCACATACAAGCAGATCTACCAAGGAGATTTAGGTGGCCCAGATTTCTCTTATCTTCTCTCTGCAGAAACCTGACTGTTTTCTAAATGTTAAACACACACACTACACACACCCTCTTTAATCTTTTTAGTTACTGACACTTCTAAAGAAGCAAATATTGTTGGCTGCGTGCAGTGGCTCACACCTGTAATCCTAGCATGTTGGGAGGGGAGGTGGAGGATCACCTGAGGCTGGTAGTTTGAGACCTCCCGGGTGACATAGCAAGACAAACAAACAAACAAAAACTAACCAGGTACGGTAGCATTCACTTGTAGTCTCAGCTACTTGGGGTCGCTTGAGCTTATAGTCAAGGCTCTAGTGAGCTATGATCATACCACTGTACTCTAGCCGTGGTAGCACCTGTCTTTAAAAAAAAAGAAAAGAAAAGAAAAGAAAGGAAAAAAGAGCTAATTCTTATCAAGAACATAAATGAAATGAAGACAGCCGGCTAGATTTCATTTATATTTCAGAGTATTTACTTCTTGGAAACAGCATTTATGGAAATCATGTAAGAATGTCCTTTCTCTGACATACCCTGGTACTTCTTTCTCAGACTGTACCCAGCAGTGAGAAGTTACAGTTGTGGAGACAAGAGTAGAGTTTACAGTACGACGGCAAACATACCTGAGGTAGAAAAAGATGTTGGGAGATATGCCTGGGAATTTCAAAGGTTGAAATGTATCTGTATCTATATTTCTTAGTCCTTAGGCAGGACCTGCCCCTTCCATGTTTGAAACCAGATCTTTAGAAAATGCGTTTATTCTGTTTTATATTCCAAATGTAAGCTAACATTTTTTATGCAATTTTATGCTACAAAACAGAATTACATACATAAAGCTCTAAGCATAATGAAGAAAAATATATCTCATGTCATACCTAGATCTCGTTTAAGATTTTCTTTTACATAACACAATTACACTTAACATCTAGACAAGCTAATATGATCATTTTCATATGTAACTTAGGAAAAGCAAATAATACCCCAAAATAAATCCACCCAAATCCTCCTTTCCAGAACACAATCTCCATTAACATTCATTCCCAACCATGGCATTTTATCCAGTTATTAGCCCTGTTTTTCTATTCTAAACTTTTTTTTTGTTTTTACAGTTTTTGGCGGGGCTGGGTTTAAACCCACCACCTCTGGCATATGGGGCTGGCTCCCTACTCCTTTGAGCCACAGGTGCTGCCCTATTCTAAACTTCTTATAAGGGTATCATAACACGAACCACAAGTTCAGCTTTTATCTCCAAAACTATCCTAAATCTTGATTCTTCCTACCGACATGTTTAAGAGTCACCTATCATGTGTAGACCTTTCCATTCAAAGAATGCCTGTCTTCTTACACACATGCATCTGAAGCTGATTTTATCAAAGACCCCCCAATTTAACATTCTTCCTGATTTTATCAAGTACACCCCAATTTAACAGTCTTCCTGATTTTCCTACTTCTATTGAGTTAAACCTCGAAAATATGAAAGTTATCTTTTGGTTCTTTCTTTGCTTTGTCTCAAATATTAAATTCATACTTATTTTCCTAAAATACTGAATTCAGTTAAGCATTTTTTTTTTTTTTTTGGCTGGGGCAGGGTTTGAACCCGCCACCTCCGGCACACAGTGCCGGCACCCTACTCCTTTGAGCCACAGGCACTGCCCAGTAGAGCATTTCTTAAAAAAAAAAAAAAAAAAAATCAATCTATCTCTGTCACCTAAAGGATAAAATCCAACTTCTTACTTTTACATCTATAACATTATGAGAAGATGAAAATAAGTACTTTAATTTTATGAACTTCCCATGAACTAATGTGTTTCATTTTCAAATGAGATTTTTACCAAAAATGAAAATAAATTAGATGAAGAAGAAAGACAGAAAATCTCCAAATTTATACAGTATTTAGCAACTTCACAGTTTTTAGTGTATTAAAATTTACATTGTTTCAATTCCATTTAATATTTATTGAATGCTCATTCTGTGTTATGCTAACTTCTACAGGCAAAGGCAATGAAGGATATAAAAGGTAGTCACTTTTATAATGTCTATTATGTTAGGACATTTACATGTATAATATCACAATGATAATAAAAGATGAGAGGTAGAATTCTTGTTTTTCCATTAGGGAGTTAGGGTCAAAGATCATGTATCAGTCACATACCTGACAGTAGAGCCAGACAGAGCTTATGCCGTGTTAGATATAAAGATATAAAAGGCAAAGTCCTGGCTCTGAGAGGGCAACAGATACATTGTATGATACCTGGACAAAAAAAGAAAACTCACAAGTACGGGACAGAATGTAATCTGTGAGGGTGAACTCCAGACTTTCTTTTCTTTTTGGCCAGGGCTGGTTTCGAACCTGCCACCTCTGGCATATGAGGGCAACGCCCTACCCCTTTGAGCCACAGGCACCGCCCCAGACTTTCTTTTTAAATATATGTTAATATTTTCCTAACCTGTCTCATAAAGTGGGTATAAAGCAGTTATGGCATCAGCTGGAAATCTCATTAAACTAAACAGAACTGTGATGTTTTTGATTAACTTTGCTTCTACTCAGAACGGTGGAAGAACTAATTAGGTCTTATGCTACCTATTTAATATAGTAAAAATAGAGAATTTTGAGGAAGAAGCAGCCAATAATTTTATAGTGGTCATAAATTGAAAAGAATAGGGCACTTAGAGGTAAAGTTCTTTGGAAGTCTAGAATATTACTAGTAGCAACAAAACAGTCATGGTACTAATAACGATTCCGATAGTATAATCCACATTGAAGCGATAACGTGGGATAGTGGAGTACTTACCGTCTCCACACTATGCAAAGTTCTTGACCATCAGCACGCGTTTTTTACAACAACCTTATTATGTTGGTATTCTTCCCATTTTACAATGAGCAAACTGAGGTTCAAAGAGGTGTGGTGATTCACACCTGTAATCCTCACATCCTGGATGGATCCCTTGAGCTCAGGAGTTTGAGAGCAGCCTGAGCGAGAGTGAGACCCCATCTCTACTAAACATATAAAAACTAGCAGAGCACTGTGGCAGGTGCCTGTAGTCCCAGCTACTGAGGAAACTGAGACAGGAGAATCAGTTGAACTCAGGAGTTTGAGGTTGCTGTGAGCTAGACTGATGCCAGCGTACTCTAGCCTGGGGCAACAGAGTATGACTCTGTCAAGGAAAAAAAAAAAGTTATAGGTTCAAAGTTATCTCCCCAGTAAGCCCCAGAGCAACTTTGATTCCCAGGGAGTAGTGTTACTGGCCTCTAAGTCGTCCAGTGATAGTCCTTAACACATGGCAGGCACTTGTGTAAGTGCTCACACATGGAGACGCACATGTTCTTCTGGGTTCCTGTACAAGTTAGGTGGTACACTGTCTGACATGCGAAAGTTTACGCTCAGAGATTGAGCAGCTCAGCCAGCATCATCTGGGTAACCAGCAGCAGAGCTGGGACTCCAAACCCAGCAGTCCAGCTCCCATCCGTGCTGCTCGGCTATCTCTGGGCAAGCCAGCGAAAGGAGCCTTGAGACACTCGGGTGCGGATGATGCCAAAACAGAAGAAATGAGTGAAATATTTCAAGGAACCACCTGGTAACTCTACCCAGACCAAACAAATCAAAACAATGTCTCATGAGAAGGAGAAAGCTTGAGAGATGAGTTGGAGCAAAAGTCATAAAAAACGAGTTGTGGAAACAATGCCTGGAAGAAAATTGAACAACTAACGGGTTGTGATTGGGTACTGGTTGGACATTTCTGAGATGTCTGAGAACAGCTGTAATTGGTGAAGATGAAGATGGCTCAGCAGGGCAACAGGGACCAGTGCAGGTGGATGTCAGGACGAGCCACTGGAAGTTTCTAGAATAATCTAAATAGGGGAAGATTAAAAAAAGAGAGGACCATGGAACATGCTATGGAAGATCCAGTCAATCAATTGGACCAAACTTTGGAACCAACTCCAGCATTTCAGTCATCACAAAAGATATTTTGGTAACCTCAAAACAGAATGCTGTTCCATATCCTCTTTATCGTATTTCTTTTTACTATAAATCTTCTTTCTCAATTCATCTACATAGTGATAAGAGCTTCAATGGGAAAACATTTTAGACAATTATTTGTGAAAACCACGACCTTCAATTAAATTTTAAAAGAGATTTATAAGAGATGAATAATATTCATTTTTGTTATAAGTAAAATAATATAATGCAATCTTATCACGACTGCAGATTTCTTTTCAGCCAAATGCCTGAACCATTCTCCAAAGAGAAGTTTTAAACGTAATATCACAGTGACACAGTGGTTTTTACACTTTCTTTTTTAGAGGCACCCATCTGTCAAAGGCAATTTTAGCCCTTGCTCCAGTTGCATAATAGTGAAGAACAGGTTTTGTTGTTTGTTTTTTTTTAAGTAGTTTATATCTTCATTATTTGTCAGAAATTACTTTTCTATGTGCAGAGGCTCTGCAGCTCCTCCGGAGAGCAGGGTAGGTGTGTGTGTGCTGTGACCCCCATAGCGTGAGTCCAAGGGGGGAAGCTCAGACTCAAATGCGGTGTGTGTAAGGCTGAGGGGAAGCAAACCCAGAACTTCCTGCTCACTAAAAAGGATCCTCTTGCTCTTCCATTGAATTTTCTGTTCCCACTGCCAGAAAAGCATTTAAAAGACACTGCAAGAATTGTGGATTGTCTTCCTCCCGGTAAGTATTTTAGGCACTTCCATCCCCTCTCCTTCACGTTTTTCAGCCAAACCAGAAGCAGAACATCTAGAGCATGAGAGACTGGTGGTCCAATCCAGGGGCAAGCCGTCCTTGCTTGTAAAGGACAAGAGAATACACATTTTTGGCTTTATGGGCAGTACAGCCTCTGTTCTGACTCCGCAGCTCTGGTTTTTAGCACGAAAGTAGATACAGGCAATAATCAAATGAACGGGAGCAACAAAAAGATGGGGTCCAAAGTTGCACAAACCATCCAAACTTACTCCGTCAGTTCCCAGAGATGGCCGTTTGCATAGAGCTGTGTTGAATTCAAGCTCGTCCCACCGTTTTAATTTAAAGATACGTATGTGATGCTGCACACTGCCCAATTGCTTGGTGCCACAACTGAATACCATTGAAGAGAAAAAAAATCATCTCATTTTCAGCCAGGGCTTCTGAAGGCCAGGAGACGGAGGCTCTGTGCGAGTGAGTGCCTTGCTAAGTGATGAATGAGCCTGGCTCCTCGTATATTGTTAGAAGAATGTAGGTACACTGATACCAATATTCTAGAAAGCCACCTCCTCCTGATGATAAATTCTCCTGTGTCACCTCACTAGTGGTGCTGTGTCCCTGCCATTTGTAATAATCTAGTATTGTAAGCCACTGTCAGATACATATTCACACAAGCACATTACTTGTTTTCTTCTGTTAGCCATCATGCTTTAGACAGACTCAAATTTAATGCATCCTTTAAAAAATGTATTTGGCAGTAAAAATGTTGTGAAAATTGATCTTGTTATAAAATTTAGCGCCTTAGATTTGACATTAAGGCCACTTAGAGAGTTCAGTGATCAGTAAAGCAGAGAGGGAACAACTGAATTTCAAGGTAATGGTTCGGAGGCCATAAAGTGAGAAATTGGAGGACGTCGCAAAACCTAATCTTTCAAGTTGGTCATTTATTTGTCAACTTCTGCTCCAGGACACTCCACACATACAAGCAAATAAATAAATAACATCTTTCTCTCTGACATGAGTTTAGATCTGAGAGGAGCAGAACTGAGTCTTTTAAGATTACCCCAACATCACAAAAGATCGGCAGGAACAAAAAAACCCAAAAACAACTCATACAGCAAATGATAAAAAAGAGAACATAATAATTACACTAATATAATAAGGTCATAATTAAATTTAGAGAGTTATACCAGGTCTAGTTTGGGTTCAGAAATAAACTAATACAGAATTCACTATTAGGGTCATGGAAATAAAATAATTACGGCATTCATGGGAGAGGATAGAGAGTCTGATTTATATGTGATGTGATGCCTGTTACGAGGTTGATTTTAAGAACACACACAGTTGTGACACAATTAAACAGAAGGACGGATTTCAGACTTCATGAAACTGTGGGAAGTTCCTGCTCAAGGTCCCCTTTGTATGTGAAGGACAGGCGGTGACAACGTGTAATTGCAACCTATTTCTCAGAGTGAAGCCTGAATCAGTCCTGACAGGGGAGGTTATACAATTTCTGCAGAGCGGTCCTTCAGGCAAGACTGAGGCCTGAGTGAAGCAGACGGAAAGGATTTCACTTATTGGCACCTGTATCATACTCACAAGGCTTTTTATTTACCCTGGAACGGGGCTGTCATGAGCAGGCTTGATCTGCTCCGTTT
This sequence comes from Otolemur garnettii, assembly GCF_000181295.1. Taxonomy (NCBI): domain Eukaryota; kingdom Metazoa; phylum Chordata; class Mammalia; order Primates; family Galagidae; genus Otolemur; species Otolemur garnettii. The sequence continues at coordinate 6,818,053 of NW_003852430.1, read as the reverse complement.
CTCCAGCATCCTGGTTGTCTAAACCCTGCCTTCTGCCTGATCTAGTTACGCTGCCCAGAGCATTACGTAGGTTGGTTTCCACACCTGGTTGCTTTTACTCTGTAGGTAATTCTTTCTGCTTTTCAGCCCTGTTCTCTCTCTCTCTCTCTCTCTCTCTCTCTCTCTCTCTCTCACTTATTTACATATGGCAGGATCTATTCAGCCTTTCAGGTCCCCAAATCAGAACGTACACTTCCATTCCTTAGCTAACACCCAAAAAGATGCTTAATTCAGTCAGCCTTGGATGTAGTTAGTTACTTACTTGCCTGTCTCTTCTGCTAGATTTAAGCATGATTAAGGACAGTCCAGGGTTTATTCTCATTTATTTTTCACACTGTTTTGCAAATAAGTACTCAGTAAAGTATCAGTTAAATAACTGGCTTTTATCAGTCTGCCCAGCAAATAAATACTCAATAAAATGTCAATTAAATGATTGACTTTTATCAGTCTAGCCAGCAAATAAATACTCAATAACATATTGATTAAATGACTGACTTTTATCAGTTCAGAACACGTAGAATCCAGGCTATGGAACTGACAGATTGAAGAACTCCCAGGAGGCTTTTAAATCATGACGACAGTTCTGACTGGATTCCCATACTGGTGCCAGGATGGGGATATGTTTGGGTCAACTGGGCCACACTCTGTAAACTAACGTCCACCAGGTTCTCTTGGTTGTTTAGATTTGCTGGATTCTTTGCACTAAGATCTTTCAGACACATTTAAACGAAGTGTTTATTACCTGTGTTGAGCTTTGCATTCTTGTAAGATCCAGATTTGTCCACCAGTGTCAGCATTGCCCTGGCAACACAAAGAAGAGTCACCTAAGCGAAGATTTTCTAGTTGCTGATTGGGGAGAGAGCCCGTGTCGTAGTGATGACTGAGTTTGGCGGAGTGGGGGGAAGTGCACACACATTTAGGTAGGAGAGGGGCTAAACTACATAACATTCCTTCCTGATCTAAATTAGAGACCACTCCTGTCCCTGTTCATCAGCTAATCTGTTTAATGAGTATGAATTCTTATACAATATGGACAAATGTTCCAAGTGAGGCACTTTTTTAAAGCATGTGTCAAATGTTAGGTTTTGCCTAAAAAATTAATTTTCAGCATTTATTTTTGGTGAAGACCTTATTATTAAAGCTATTTTTGTATGTACCTATAATGAATGCTGGTTACTCATTCTTATCTTAAAACATGTCATACAAACAAATCAATTCTTCTGGTAGTTGATATTAAAAACAGTAGTATATAATCAAAGGCAATTTTCAAAAATTAAAAATACAGTAATCCTACTAAGCTCATAGTTGTTTTCATTATTCTTTATTGCTGTGAAAAATTTCATACATTGAAGAGTTTATGTCATTAATGTGTACAGTTTAAAGAATAATAATATTCATGAACTAAACGCACATCAAACACACAGACTAAAAAATAAAATATTATAAGCCCCAAATCCCCTCATGCATTTTTTTCTAATCATATCTACAAGTTATTCCTCTCAGAGTATCTGGAACTCAGTGATAATCACCTTTCTTTTCTTTTATTGCTTGTATATGGCATCTCTAAACAACTATTATTTAGTTTCCTTCTTTCTAAACTTTATGAAAAAGGACTTACACTGTGCACATTCTTAGTTTAAGATTTATCCATATTGATGCATGCAGCTTAACTTGTTTCATTTTTCAGTGAGAAATATATTACAATTTTAAAAATCCATTTTGTTAAAGAGTTGGATAATTTGTCACTTTTTTTCTTTTATGAACAATATACTGCTGCTGTAGATTGGATGTTTGTCCCCCCAAAACCTTGTGTTGAAATTTAATCCTACTAGGGGACACAGGGTCCCAATGGGAGGTGTTTGGGTTGTTGTAGGGGTGGCCCTCTCACACATGGATAAGTGCCATTCCTGAGTAGGGTGAGTGAGTTCCCTGTCAGTTCCTGGGACAGCTGATTGTTACAACAAGAGCCCGGCACCTCCCCGTCAGCACCTGACCCCACCTGGCTTCCTCTCCTACCAAGTGCTCTCTGCACATTCTGGTGCCTCTTCCCTTCTGCCATGAGTGAAAGCAGCCTGAGCAGCTCTCTAGATGCCCAGTCTCGAACCTTCCAGACATCAGAACTGTGAGCTAAATAAACTTTTTTTTGTTTGTTTCCAAATTACCCAGCCTCAGGTATTCCTTTATAGCAATACAAAACAGACTCAGACAACTGCCACGAACACTCATATGCTCACTTCCTTGTCCTGGATCACAGGGAATAAGAATATCCAAATTTTCACCATCAATTGTTCTTATCAGCAAATACACTCAATTACTTAGTATATTATTATAGACCCTATTACACCACATTCTTGCCAACCAATCAAGTATAAAATCAAACCGCACTGTGGTTTTAATTTGTATGGTTATTATTACTAGTGAGATCTGTTATAGTTTAAAATATTTAAAATATTATTTTGTTGCTCTTCCCTCTTGGGGAAAGTGCTTGCATGATTTTTCCTGTTTTTCTATTGGATTGTTTTTCTTCCAAATTTATTTTTCAGAGTTCTTTATATATTCTGGATTCTAACCTTTTGCCATTTATATTTATTTCAGAAATCATCCATTGATTTGTGGTCCCATCTTTTCATTTTCATTTGTGATGTTGGAGGAGCAGAAGTTATTGTTAACATGTGGTAGAATTTATTGGTTTTCCTCTTACAGAATGTGAGTTTTGTGTCTTTCATAGGAACTTTTCAATTCCAAGGTCACCAAAATGTTCTCTTTAGTTTTCTCTTTAAAATGATATTGCTTCCTTCTGTGTTATTTCACCAGGAATAGATTTTGTGTTTGGTACGTGGAGAGATTAAGGTTTCATTTTTAGCTCCCTTAGGTTTACCAGTTACCTCAGTGCAATGACTCCTTTTCCCACAAATGTGGAAAGCCAGCTCTTGTCTATCAGGCTTTTGTATATGTGCACATCGGTTTTCAAGTTCTTTGAGCTCTATTTTTGTTTCTGTAAACCAATATGCCAGCTTAATTTTTATAGCTTTTATATTGTATCATGATATTTAGTCATGCAAGATGTCTTGCTTCCTTTCTCTCTTAGAATCACCTTAGCTCCCCTTAGTCCTATTTTCCTTCATATAAATTGAATTGTTATATTGTTTGGAAAAGAATTAACATCTTTGTGGTACAGGGTTCCATGTTCTTATACACGGCACATCCCTCTGCATACTCAGCTCCTCTTTAATTCCCTTTAAAAAGTTTAGTATGTTTCTATATAAGCCTTTCACACCTTTTTGGCCTAAGTGTCTTATATTCTTGTTCCTTTTTTAACACAATAACTAAGAAAATGACATAAAGTCTATGTTAACCAGTTTGATGAAAATATTTCAAATTGTATATGAAAACACCACACTGAACCCCATGATTGCATTAATGAACACAGCTAACATTTAATTAAAAAAATATGATAACTTCAAAAAAATTATTGACATTATTAACAATGTTCATTTTTATTATTAGCGATTTAATTAATGTATTTGTATATTAGTATCATTTCCAGCAATATTCCTAAAATTTCTTATACATTATAATAAATTAAAGATTGGGGGGACCTTTATAAATTTGGGCCAGCATGTATTATACTTACCAAACTATACAGTGTATCAGCATTTTAAAGTGCTTCCTGTATAACACATGGAACTCAGATTGCATTAATTCTAATCTCTCTCTGAAAACATAAACTATTTTTCAGTAATTGTTCCTTTTATTCCTGAATTTAGATAGTGAATTTAGTGTTTCATGTGCTATATTTTTCTTTAGATTTACTCATTTGTTTTCTAACTTCTTACTTCATCATATCTTTCTACTTGAAAACCCCATTTGGTTGAATTTTCTCTTATTTGAAATAGGAGAAATTTAGAAATTTACAAGTTAATTTTCTCAATCTGTTAATAATGTTTCTCAGTTTTTATTTGTCTAAAACACTTTTGTTTCACTTTCTTAGGGAAAAGTATTTTGACTATCTATACATTTCTGTGTCTTCAAATCTTTTGTTTACTGTTGCTATTGAGAAATTAGCCACAAGTCTAATCTCTGCTGGTAGAGAATTTGTGACTCTCTGGTTGCTTTTAAAACCTTCTCATCTTGGAAAGCTAAAGCAAGACGATCTCTTGAGTCTCAGAGATTGAGGTTACTGTGAGCTGTCATGCCGTGGCACTCTACCCAGGGCGACAAAGTGAGACTCTGTGTCAAAAAATTAAAAAATCCTCTTTAATGTCCTACTGTTTTTACCATGAAACGTCTAAGTGTGGATTTATTTTCACTCGTTCTACTTTGGATTTTTAATATTTACGATATCTGTGGGCGAGCATTTTTCATCAATTCTGGAAGCTTTTGAAATTTTGAAAATTCTTCTCAATCTACCTGATACCTCATTTTGAGAACTATTTCCCTCTTTCCCCTGTATCTTTTAAACACTCCTATATTCTTCTCATTGGCAAGATTCAGTGTAATTTCTCACCTTTTCCCTCCAGTTTACTTCTTTTAATCTAATCTTTGAATTCTTTGTTTTGATGATTGTATCTTCTAAAAGTTCTGTAATCCATTTCAGTCAAATTCTATTGTCTCATGTTTCTCCTTCTCTATCGCCCACGTCTATCTGTGCAAACATATCAAACACACATACATCACCCTGTCCTTCTGATACATGCAATTTTTCTGGATATTATACTAAACGTTCATGTTTATGCTGAGTTATGCTTATGATGGCTTATTCTCTCATATGATTGATGAGGTGCAAGCACAGAACCCTTGGACCCACACCGAGGCCTTGTTTAAAGTCCCAAGTTAATATACATTCATACCTCCCAGGCATCTGGGAGCACTGCCAACGAGTCTGTGTAACCAAGGTTTGGCTTATGGGGCTCTGCAGCAGTTGATAACTGTGAGTACAGGCCCCAAAGCTGTATGAAGGGAGACATTTCTGTCTCACTCAAAGGTAAGACTGTTTCAGGAAGGTATTTCTACTGTTTTTAATTGCTTAGATTGTATTTCCTACTCAACTGCTAATGTGTCATACTAAAAGGGGTTGCAACGTTTTATGGGACTTTTTTATCTGGTATTTACTTTACTGTTAATGGGAATATTTGCCTATTAAAAATTAAGCATTAGGCAGCATTTATACATAGAGCTTCTGAGGAAAAAGTTGGAGTTCTTAACACACTTTCTGGACTTCACACTTCCTAATTATTTCATGGCTCCTGAGGAATTTTTTTCTCTTTGTATCCACTAATCTATATAATTTAAAATGTATATGTTTTCAATATAGTATTTTGTCCATTATTTTTAATATATTAAAAAAATGTTCACTGTATTTCTTATCCACTGTATTTCTGGGAATGAATTTGTATTTTTTATATTTTTAAAAACATTTTAAAAAAAATCAATTTGGTTTTTTTTTGAGACAGAGTTTCACTCTGTTGCCCCAGGCTAGAATGCCAAGTGCCATCATAGCTCACAGCAACCTCTAACTCCTGGGCTCAAGTGATCCTCTTGCCTCAGCCTCCCAAGTTGCTAGAACTACAGGCACCCACCACAACGCCAACTAGTTTTTTTCTATTTTTAATAGACATGAGATGTCACTCTTTCTCAGGATAATCTAGAACTCCTGAGCTGAAACAATCTACTTGCCTCGGCCTTCCAGAGTGCTAGGATTATAAGCATGAGCCATTGTGCCCCGCTGTATTTTTTCTAGTCTTTACCTAAGTCTACACATAATATTAAACTTATGAGTTGCAAAATATATAACTGAACAGTGAGTGGAATATTAATCATATAGCTTATATAACCTCCATTAATTTCTGGAATATCTGGCCAATATGCAACTCTTGTGTAAAAACCACTGTTATCTATCACATATAAGTTAGTTATTTAGAGAAGATACATGTTTGAATATGAAAAATTTAATTCAAATTTTTATATGTACTGATTTCCTTAGTTACAGATACAGAAAATAGTGGAAAATTTGATTGCTTTCTAGGCTTAAGTACAAGTAAAGCAAAATATCAACCTTTAGGAAGTTCATGTGACTCCACATATGTGGTAAAATTCATATAGTAAAATAAAAAGCTATTGTTTGCTATAAAAAGAGATGGTCTTAATACTATATACTGAAATGAATTAAATAGTGTAAGTACATAACCTTCTATAAAATTTCAAATGGTTGTGTTTTTCTATGGGTCAAAAGTCAATATTTCAGCTTAAATTCGAAAATATAGGAAGGAATTTATACTATACAGAAAAAAAACTAATGTTTAGAAATAATAAACAATTTATATTATGCTAAATTTTAAATTGCTCAATTGGTAAAAATAGAAAATGGAAGAATAAGATTCAATATTTAGTACTCTATCCCTTCAAAAGTAAATTCAGCCTTTCTAGGTCATAAAAAATCAAAAAATGTTGAATTATATACTTTTTAAAAAAAATTTTAAATTGAGTAAGAGATTCTTAGAAGTAAAATATTAAGTCTCTAAGATACCAATGGCTATTAAAGAGACTATATGGTAGCAAATAGAAATAAATGTGTCTGAAATGTTTATGTGGTTGTGTCAAAGATAGAAAAATCAACCAAGTGGGGCCAGACCAAGATGGCAGCCGAGAAACAGCTTCTTTGCAACCAGGGTCAGAAAGTTTGGGGAGAGAAGACTCCAGGCACCTCTGGCTTGTGGGCTCTGTCCAGAAACATCTCTCTGGGGATACAAGGAGGTAACAGGAGACTTCTTGACCCCAGGAGGAGGACAAAAGCAGTAGAGAAATGGCAACTGCTTGCGTTCAGTCTGAGGCCTTGGCGCCTGCTGCAGCTTTAGCTACAGCAACAGAGAGATTGCAGACAGGGGAGGCCTTCCCTGTGGGTTGTTTTGTTTTCTTGGACTTGGGCACTTGATTGAATTACCTTGGGAGACTGTGGGCCAGTGAGTAAGTGACTTTGAGCAGTGTGCAGAGTTTGGGAGTGAGTGCTGGGCTGGAACAGAACTTTCATTCTTTGGCTGTGGGCCGTGCACAGCCATTCAGGGAGAGTTGCCCTATAGGCTTTGCCCTCAGGAAGTTGCCCTATAGGCTTCTCCCTCAGGGACCCAGAGGAAGGTCCGTGTTGGGAGACCTTGGCTGAGTGATCTAGTGACTTTGAACAGTGCCCAGAGATTGGGACTAAGATGCCGGGAAAGAGCATAGCTTTTAGTGTTTGGCAGTAGGAGAGCTGTCTTGCAGCCTCAGCCCTCAGGGGCTTAGAGTAAGGCTGGTTTTAGCATGCCTGATAAGTGGGCAGCCACTTCCAGAGAGATTCCCAGTGACACAAGCTTTCCTTGGAAACCCCCTGCTTAGCCAAAAGTGGGTTGAGGATAGAGATTCAGACTCTCAACCCTGTGGGTTTTGAGGGCAAAGAAGTCAGCAGAGGCCTCCAGTCTCCATCTTATACAGCTGTATCAGCATTGTGATTAGCATCTCATACCCCAGAAGATTATCGGTTGCCCAGGGGATATTCAACACTATATATCTATAGTGCTTTGGGGTTTCTTCTCCTTTTTTAAATTTCAACTTTTACCCGCTAGATTTTTTTCTTTCTTTTTCTTCATTTTCCTAAGTGTAAATATAATTTTTCATTGTTGTCTTCTTCAATAATAAGAACTTCATTTTTGTGAGGGTTTCTGCTCCTGTTATTTGTCTTTTCCCCCAATTTTATCCTGTAAGGTTTTTTGTTTGGTTGGATTTATAATATTTTTGTTTTTCCTCTGTATTTGGTAGAGTGGGGTACTGTGTCTGTTCAGGCTGGCAGTGCTGCAGACCTCAAGGGAACCACACAACCCAGCACACCCAGGGGTTGGGAAGTTTTTAAGGTGTGGGTCTAAATATCCTACTCTACACCTTTATTACTCCTGTCTCCCTCTTTCTGTGCTCTCTTCTCCTTGTCAATCTTCCATTTTATTCATCCACTTTCCTTTCTCTTCTTTATTTTCTTTTTATTATCTTTTTTTCCTTCTTGTTCTTCAATCTTCTCATCCTTTCAGTCCTATACCAAAAGGACTCATTAACACCTTAGGTCAGAGGCACAGTAACTTAAAAAGCAAGAAGAAGTGAAAGAAAAATTAGGGCAAGGAAACAGACAAAATAAAATACTCATGAGGAAGAAACTGCAGAAAAATCCTGGCAACATGAAAAAACAGACCAGAGCAACCCTACCCCCGCCAAATGGGACTATGAGGTAGCTACTGCAGAGGATTCCACCTATAAAGAAATGTTATAAATGACAGGAAGGGAATTTAAAATACAGCTGATAAAAACAATGAAGAAAAATGCTGAGAAAGTGGAAAATAACCAAAAGGAAATCCAAACACAGAACCAAATAAGAGATGAATGATATAAAGAATATAGAAAGGATATAGCAGAGCTGAAGGAATTAAAAGAGTCAATTAGAGAACTTAAAGATGCAATAGAAAGTATCGATAAAAGATTAGATCATGCAGAAGAAAGAATCTCAGAGGTAGAAGACAAAGCTTCTCAGATACTTTAAGAGGCAGAAAAAGAAACAGAGAAAGCACAACATTCACTGAAAGAATTATGGGATGACATTAAGCATTCAAACATATGAGTTATAGGTGTCCACAAGGAGAAGAAGAACACCCCAGAGGAATGGAAGCCATACTAGAAAATATTATAAATAAAAATTTCCCAAATGTCACTAAGGATTCTGACACACTCTCTTCAGAGGGATATCAAACCCTAGGTTGCCTCAACTCAAATAGAGCTTCTCCAAGACACATTGTGATGAACCAGACCAAAGTCAAGACAAAAGAAAAGATTCTGCAAGCTGCCAGGAGTAAGCACCAATTAACCTATAGGAGAAAATCCATCAGGGTGACTGCAGACTTCTCAAATGCAACTTTTCAAGCAAGAAGACAATGGTAATCTACTTAAACAAAACACTTACTAGCCCAAATCTTTTACTGATATACAAACATTGAGGAAGTTTGCCTCAACAAGATCAGTTCTACAGGAAATGCTTCAACCTATTCTACACACTGACCATCACAATTGACCACCAGCAAAGTAAGTACCCAGAAACTAAAGGACAAAACCTAGCTTCCGCAATGATGCAAAAGATAAAACTAAGCAATGGACTTTCACAAAATAAGATGAATAGAACTCCACCACACTTATCAATTATCCCAATAAATGTTAATGCTTTGAATTCCCCACTGAAGAGGCATAGATTTGCTGTTTGGTTAAAAAAACACAAACCATCCATTTGCTGTCTGCAGGAAACACACCTAGCCTCAAAGGACAAATTAAACCTTAGAGTTAAGAGATAGAAGACAATTTTTCAGGCAAATGGAATTCAGAAGAAAAGAGGGATTGGAATCTTATTTTCAGATACATGTGGATTTAAAGCGACTAAAGTAAAAAAAAAAAGACAAAGATGGATGCTTCATATTGGTCAAGGGAAAAATACAAAAAGAAGACATTTTAATTCTAAATATTTATGCACCCAACTTAACTGCTCCCAGGTTCCTGAAGCAGTCCTTAATTAGACTGAGCAATGTTATATCCCATAACACCATAATAGCAAAGGACTTTAACACTCCTCCTACAGAGCTGGACAGATCCTCTAAACAGAAACTAAACAAAGCTGCAAGGGCAGTAGGAGAACAACTATGACCCTAGAACAACTTTGCTTGATAGACATGTATAGAACACTCTATACTAAAGCTAAAGAATATATGTTCTTCTCATCGGCACATGGAATGTTCTCCAAAATTGATCATATCCTAGGACACAAAACAAATCTCAACAGAATCAGAAGAATTGAATTTTTACCTTGTATCTTCTCAAACCACAAGGCATTAAAGGTGGAACTCCACTCCAACAAGAATGTTCAACCCTATACAAAGGCATGGGAATTAAACAACCTTATGCTGAATGACAGTTGGATGCAGGATGAACTAAAAGAGGAAATCTTTAACTTCCTTGAGCATACCTATAATAAAGACACAAGCTACCAAAACCTGTGGGATACTGAAAAAGCTGTTCTGAGAGGAAAATTTTTCACTTTAGATGCCTACATTTGAAAAACAGAAAGAGAGCACATCAACAAAATCACAAGCTGTCTTATGGAACTGAAAAAAGAAGAACAATCTAAACCTAAACCCAGCAGAAGAAAAGAAATTTCCAAAATTAAATCAGAGATTAATGAAATTGAAAACAGAAGAATCATTCAGAAAATTAATGAAACAAGGAGTTGGTTTTTCAAAAAAAATAAAGTAGATAAACCTTTGGCCATGCTAACTAGAAATAGAAAAGTAAAAACTCCAGTAACCTCAATCAGAAATGATAAAGGGGAAATAACAGGTGTCACAGAGATATAAGAGATTAGAGTAGAATGAAACTCTACTCCCAGAAATTTGACAATGTGAAGGAAATGGATCAATATCTGGAATCACACCCTCTCCCTAGACTTAGCCAGGAAGAAGTAGATCTCCTGAACTGACTAGTTTCAAGCACTGAGATCAAAGAAACAATAAAAAATCTCCCAACAAAAAATACCTTGGTCCAGATGGCTTCCCACCAGAATTCTATCAAATCTTCAAAAAAGAGCTTATTCCTATACTGCAAAAATTACTCCAAAAAATTGAGGAGGAAAGAATCTTCCCCAACACGTTCTATGAAGCAAACATCACCCTGATACCAAAAATAGGAAAAGACCCAACTAAAAAGGAGAATTTCAGACAAATTTCACTAATGAATATAGATGCAAAATTTCTCAACAAAATCCTAGCCATTAGACTACAGCTTCTCATCAAAAAAGTCATACATCATCATCAAGTAGGTTTTATCCCAGGGATGCAAGGCTAGTTTAACCTACGCAAGTCCATAAACGTTATTCACCATATCAACAGAAGTAAAACCAAAGACTATGTGATCCTCTCAATAGATGTAGAAAAAGCATTCAATAAAATCCAGCATCCTTTTTTAATTAGAACACTGAGGAGTATAGGCATAGGTGTCACATTTCTTAAACTGATTGAAGCCATCTATAACAAACCATACCTAATATTTTACTAGATGAAGTAAAACTGAAAGCTTTTCCACTTAGAAATGGAACCAGACATGGTTGTCCTCTATCACCACTACTATTCAACGTAGTGCTGGAAGTTCTAGCCAATACAATTAGGCAAGACAAGGAAATAAAGGGCATCCAAATGAGAGTAGGGGAGGTCAAACTCTCCCTCTTTGCTGATGATATGATCTTATACTTAGAGAACCCCAAAGACTAAACCACAAGACTCCTGGAAGTCATCAAAAAATACAGTAATGTCTCAGGATATAAAATCAATGTCCACAAGTCATTAGCCTTTGTTTACGCCAGTAACAGCCAAGATGAGAAGCTAATTAAGGATACAACTACCTTCACCATAGTTTCAAAGAAAATGAAATACCTAGGAATATACCTAACAAAAGAGGTGAAGGACCTCTTTAAAGAAAATTATGAAAACCTAAGAAAGGAGATAGCAGAGGACATTAACAAATGGAAGAACATACCGCTTGTGGGTAGGAAGAATCAACATTGTAAAACTGTCTATACTTCCCAAAGCAATCTACCAATTCAATGCCATCCCTATTAAAGTACCAACATTGTACTTTCAAGACTTGGAAAAAAGGATTCTGCATTTTGTATGGAACCAGAGAAAATCCCATATAGCTAAGGGAGTTCTTAGTAATAAAAACGAAGCCAGGGGCATCAGCCTTTACACTATACTACAAGGCCATAGTTTTCAAAACAGCATGGTACAAAAATGAAGACATAGACATCTGGAATTGAATGGAAAACTAGGAAATGAAACTAACATTTTACAGCCACCTAATCTTTGATAAACCAAACAAGAACTTACACTGGGCGTAAGAATCTGTATTCAGTAAATGATTCTAGAAGAACTGGATATCAACATGTAAAAACTGAAATTGGACCCTCACCTTTCTTCAGTCACAAACATTGATTCAAGATGTATAAAATACCTAAATTTAAGACATGAAATGATAAAAATCCTCAAAGAAAGCATGGGAAAAACACTTAAACATATTGGCCTGGGGAAAGACTTTATGAAGAAGACTTCCATGGCAATTGCACCTGCAACAAAAATAAACAAATGGGACTTAATTAAACTGAAAAGTTTCTGTATAGCTAAGGAGACAACAACCAAAGCAAACAGACAACTTACACAATGGGTAAGGATATTTGCATATTTTGAATCAGACAAAAGCTTTGATAACTAGGATCTATAGAGAACTCAAATTAATCAATATGAAAAAAGGCAACAATCCCTTACCTCAATGGTCAAGAGAGATGAATAAAATCTTTTCTAAAGAAGACAGACGAATGGCTAACAAACATATGAAAAAATGCTCATCGGCCCTAATTATTAGAGAAATGCAAATCAAAACCACCCTGAGATACCATCTAATCCCAGAAAGAATGGCCCACATTACAAAATCTCAAAACTCCAGATGCTGGCATGGATATGGAGAGAAGGGAACACTTTTACACTGTTAGTGGGACTTCAAGCTAAGCCAACCTTTTTGGAAGGAAATATGGAGAACTGTCAAAGAACTCAAACTAGACCTTCCATTTGATCCTGTAATCCCATTTCTGGGCATCTACCCAGAAGGGAAAAAAATCCTTTTATGATAAGGACACTTGCACTAGACTGTTTATTACAGCTCAATTTATAATCACCAAAATGTGGAAACAGCCTAAATGCCCACCAACCCAGAAATGGATTAACTAGCTGTGATATACGTATACCATGGAACACTATTCAGCCATTAAAAAAGATAGTGATGTCACATCTTTTGTATTAACTTGGATGGAAGTGGAACACATTATTCTTAGTAAAGCATCACAAGAATGGAGAAACAAGAATCCCATGTACTCAATTCTGGTATGAGGACAATTAAGGATCTAGTCCATGGTAGGGGGTGGGGAAAGAGGAGAGCAGCTAGTGGGAAGGAGGGAAAAGGAGTGTGGGGGTCACAGTGTGTGACACACCTTTTGGGGAAGGGACACAATTATAAGAGGGACTTTACCTAAAATGCAATCAATGTAACCTGGTTCTTTTGTACTCTCAATGAACCCCCAACAATAAAAAAAACAAAAGAAAAACCAACCAACCAAGTCCAGTTTTTTGACAACATGCTCATGCCATGATACCAACCTCAAATGCATCTCATTCTTCACAGTGAGCTCGTGATCCTTGACTATAACATTGTTTAGATACTATACAAATATCATATATGATATATTATGAGATAGTGTACCATAATATGACATATAGTATAACCAACTTCAGATAAGTTGTTTAGTAAGTTGAATAAATCATTGTGTATACAGAAGGCACCATTCACTGTCTGAAAAATTCCCATATTATACTCTTATCTTTTAATAAAGTGGGCTATTGGATACCAAGAATTTCAAGATATTACAGTGAACAGTAGTCCCCACAAATGATTTATAATAACATTGGCACTGCCCAGCTTGAAGTTTATGAGATCATACTGTTTGATCAATTCCAAAAGCTACCAGATTAAGCTCTGTGTACACAAATTGCTGGGTTTTAGTCTGGGAAAAGATACTAGTATATTGCTGATATAACTTTTTCTTAAAGGTGTTATAACAATTTCTATTGATATACTTTGAATATGTAATAAACAATTATACTTTTTCATTATCTATGGAAAGATTGATTATAAGTTCTAGAGACATGAAGCAAAAATAAGCATATATGTCCATCTTGATTTTATTTAAATTTCTTTACCATCTCTTTCTTATCATAAATGCAGCTGATCATTTGTGACCATTTTGAAGCTATAGTTATAGTTAGATGGATGATTTATGTGAAGAGGAACATTAGACTGTAATTATATGTCATTATATCCAAGATGTATCTAATACATTCTTCCCATTTCTGAAATGCATAATTCAGAAAGTTATTGAAATCTGTTGAGTCTTGGGGGAAAAAAAAAGAAAAGAACTTCAAGGAAGTCAAGTTACTTAACGAAAGTCTAATCAGCACCATTATCATTACTGGAATTACTATATGATTATCAAATTAAGTGTGGCCCAAAGCAAGAGTACTTTCTTTAGATGCAGTCTTCACACTGGTGCTGTGCTCATCAGCACCTATTTGAAGAAGGCCAGACATTTGCTGCTTATAACTGTTCTCATATTTTGAGCATAGATGCTGTTTCTTCCCAAGATGCTCTACTGGCACTAAATGTAAAAACAGAGAGATTAACAAAATGACTGCATGACATTGATGACTGCCCTCTATCTCCCGCAACCCCAGGAGTGTGCTTTGACCTTTTCAAGTGCTTTCAGATCTTAAAAGTCACTGCCCTTGGACTCTTGGCAGAAAAATACACTTATCCACCTAGAGGATAGCTGAGGACCGAATATGATGGCTTTACAAAACAACACACTAACCTAGTAACTTGGGAAGAAAATTTCTACATCTAACTTCTAAATCTAACTTCTTCCAAAACATAAAAAGGAAATGAAACTTTCCAACAAAAATAAGCAAAAAATGAGAAATACTTCACAACTGTCTTTCAAACTATGAGCTTTTTATGTTTTGTGATTTCCAGTGGTTTTCTTCTATTTTCAGATAAATTGAAGAATGGGGTATTTATAGAGTTTACATGGATTTGCAGAACTTTCTTAAGACTCAGCCTATTTGCTGTGAGTAAAAATACATAGGTGACTAGTATAAAGAAGTAAAATTAAAGGAGGCTTTGTTTCTATTAATAGAAGGGTGATACAATAGCCAAGAGGGTTCAGTTAAATCAGATACAATGAAGCTTGGAAAATAAAGTGTGAGGACACACAACAGGGCTTAATGTGGATACTCAGTGTAATACCAGGGACAGAGAAGAGGAGGCACAGACAAACTGAAACACCAGGTGGAGTACAAAAGCACACGGTGAAATTTTAACATCAAACATCTGAGATATGGGAGAAAAGAAACTGATGGTAACAACAGAGAGGAAAAGGCAGTGAGTCTAGAAGGTGTTGGATAAGATCACAGATGTGACTCAAACTGAACTGAATGATGTAACGCCTACCCTAGGTTTTGTTCTGAGGAAAGCAGGGCCTAAAGCATGGATTTGGGTGGAGATAATTTATTAAAGAGACATTCCCCAGAAACAAAATAAAAGGTGTTAAAAGAAGGAAAAGAGAAAAGGTGGGTAATAAAGGAGACACTCAGGAGATGACAATCCTGTGGGAAACGGGGGCTCATTGTCATTGGGGACAGTCTAGGGAGCCATGCTGAAGACACTTGAGAATCAAAGGACAGGGATAGCGGGGCATGTACCCAGGGACCAGTGCCCCCCAGGGCATTGAGTGCCTTTGAACCTCGGTTGTATCTATGTGGACCATCTCTCCCAGGCTCCAGAGAAAAACAAAACAAAAGGAAATCAAATAAACAAAAATATAGGCACATGTTTGATATTGAGCCAGCAGGAAACCTAAAACCATGGATTTCCGCTGGGCTGAAATAAGGTGTACCAAGGACTTACAGCTCTAATACGCCATGAATGTTAGTTAAACATACATTATGCACATATAAAGTCATGACTTTAGTCATTTAGTTCGCTAAGAAACCCTGGGAGGCATATGCTATTCATATTATTACCGTTTTATGGATGGAGAAGCTAAGGCACATGAGGAAATTACCAGAGATAAAACAACTAGAAACTGGTAGAGCTGGGATTTGAGCTACAATACTATTTCCAGAGTCTCTGTACTTATCCTTTATACAATAATTGCTGGCCGGGCACCATGGCTCATGCCTGTAATCAACACTCTGGAAGGCTGAGGCAAGGGGATCCCTTGAACTCAGTAGTTCAAGACTAACCTGAGTAGGCCCCATGTCTACTAAAAATAGAAAAATTAGCTGGGTGATATAGTGGATGCCTGTAGTCCCAGCTACCTGAGAGACTGAGGCAGAAGGATCACTTGACCCCGAGTGGTTGAGGTTGCTGTGAGCTAGGCTGATGCCCCAGCACTCTAGCTCAGGTGACAGAATGAGACTGTCTCCTTAAAAAATAAAAATAAAGGCTCGGCGCCTGTGGCTCAAGCGGCTAAGGCGCCAGCCACATACACCTAAGGTGGCCAGTTCGAATCCCCAGCCTGGGCCCGCCAAACAACAATGATGGCTGCAAGCAAAAAATGGCTAGGCATTGTGGCAGGCGCCTGTGGTCCCAGCTACTTGGGAGGCTGAGGCAGGAGACTCGCTTGAGCCCAGGAGTTAGAAGTTGCTGTGAGCGTGATGCCATGGCACTCTACCCAGGGGGATAGCTTGAGGCTCCGTCTCAAAAAAAATAAATAAATAAATAAATAAAAATAAAATATATACACACATACGCACAATAATTGCTCCTCAAAAACCGACAAAAATCCAATGATCCTCATATCTTGAGAGATTTAGCATATTTAAAATTTAGAGCATGGAGTAGTTTGATAGGATTTGTCTTCATTTATCTGGGGATATGATGTGTCTTGTGATAATGCCCATTGGAGGAGTCAAGAAGGAAGAGGAGGAAAGCCAGGCCCCTCCACTCTCGCCCTGCATTTAGACAGTCATTATGGGGGGGAAATCCAGGCCCCTCCACTCTCACCCTGCATTTAGACAGTCATTACGGGGGGGAAAGCCAGGCCCCTCC
>NW_003852430.1:6785058-6801236 GCF_000181295.1 Otolemur garnettii | reverse complement strand
CCAGGCCCCTCCACTCTCACCCTGCATTTAGACAGTCATTACGGGGGGGAAAGCCAGGCCCCTCCACTCTCACCCTGCATTTAGACAGTCATTACGTGGAAAAACTGAAACCCCATTGGTGGGGTTTGTTCAGACTTACTAATAAATAGAAGCGTTTTTTGATTCTTAGTTGGAATATTAGTGGAGATGAAATTCACTGTCGTTACTTTGTGGATTTTTATCATTCAGACCCGTGAGTGCAGGTTAATTAATGGGGAGCCGCCGCTTCTGCTGCGCAGGGAGTATGTGATCTCTTAACGTCTCTCACAACACGAAATCCAAAAACCACCCTGTGCAGCAAGAGGCTTGTTTTTAATTGATGCGACCCCCTCTAACATCATAATGGTTTTCAAATCTTGGTGAATACATTTTACCTTTTTCTTTTACCAGAAAAATTTGGGTTTTCCACTAATTATTCTCATATCTTATTCTACTTTGGTCTATCTTGAAAAGGGATGAATTCTCTAAATAGCAGTGGTATTTGACTGTTTAAACATTTTAGGCCTGAAGTTCTTAAGAGACGGAAGACAAAACAAGTTGTAAGAATAAAACAGCGAGTGAGATGTGGATGAGATAAAGAAAGGAATTCTTAGTTTATTTCATAAAGCCCACGTTTTCCTAATTTTCTCATTTTTAAACATTTTGTAATGATTTGAAAGTATTAATATCACATCCATTTAATGTTCAGGATTGCTGGCAATGTAATAATTAGAGTATTACAAGAAAACGATAAAAATCTGAAAGATGAAATGTTAATCAAGGCCATGCAGGTCATATGGGATGTTAACAAAACCAAGAGGCAGATGAAAAATTTAGAGTATTTTGGTAAAATGGCCATGGGTAGAGCAAAATTCCATAGCTTGAACTCTAAAACTATAGGTCAGAGTTTTCAGTATTCTTAAGACAAGGCTGGAAACAAGCGAGTTTTCTCTTCAATAATTTTGCTGTGTGTCTTTCAGAGGAATCGCTATGTAACTATGATGGGGAAATTCCAGGATAGAGACTAAATTTCCTGGACTTCTTACAACTGAGTAGGGAGAGACAGGTCACTAAGATTTGGCCAGGGTAACATGTTCTATGGCAATTTCTTAAACCCCTTCTTAAGATAGTACAACAGGTTCTTTATCTTGTCCTTTCCTTTCCTTCAGCAGCTAAAAAAAAACCGGATACCATTTTCCTGCACCTTAAGTCAAAGTCCTATGGGATAGAGCAGTAATAAGAGAAGGAGGTGATATCTGGAGAACCACATCAGCCCCAGACCACCTGCCTTGATTGCAAAGAAGCAATAAAATTCATCTTGTTCAAACTGCCTTTTTTTTTTAAGTTCTATGTTTCCAGCCCCTAATCTAATCCTACTCAATAGAGAAACAAAATCCAGCGCTTAGAAAGTGCCTCAGTGACTCTTGCAGTGGCTGAATATCCCGTGGAGACCACGGCAAAGTAACCTTGGCTCTTCAGGACGTGTTTACATTCAGTGGATTCACGAGGTCGATAGGGAGGAAACAAAAGCCCTTCTTAAAATGTCAGTGTATTTCCCTCCAGTCCTTTTCCCTATGCCTTGGTTTTTGATCGCACAACTGGAAATATGTTAATGCAACTTTTTATCACAATTAAGTTTCTTCATATGGCCTAGGCTTAATAAAAGTTTTAATGGCTTTAAATTGTTAAGTTAAATGGTAAATACGTGTAATAGCTATGTAGTGTGAAGTTGGTAACTAAAAATTGCCCCGTTAGGCATAAGCTGGTGAGTAGATTTGGAGATAGGCTCTAGAGAGTTGTAACTTAAGCAAGAACTTCCTGAAACATCAAGGCCCAAGAAGCAGAAAATGCAAAAGTTGAATCCGTGGAGCATAGACAAAGGCTGAATCAAGATTAAGGAAAGTAAGATACCAAAACCCAAGACGAGGTCTGACTGTTATGGTCTTGAACTCAAGCTAGGAAAAATGCTTACACACTTTGTTGCTCATGATCACCTTACTAGAGTCACCTTCAAGGAAGAACACCCCTTGGGAAGCTTTGCATTGACACCAGCACCTACCCCACCTGTCAAACTCTTTTTCCAGAATGGCCAGAAGAAGTGTGATTGTATTACCCTTTTTGTCCTGAGTGTCATCTACATGGCTTCCTTTCAATATTTCCTTTATGGATAAAGGAAAAAGTCAATGGGGGCCAGATCAGGTGAGGAGGGAGGGTGTTCCAATCCAGTACTGGCTACAACTCCCTCACAGATAGTGTCCTGTGTGCTGGTCATTGTCATGACCTAAGAGCCACACCTATCTCAGGCCAACACTTTCAGTTAAGATTTAATGATCTGAATGAAAAGGGATTTAATGACCCATGTTTCTCTATTGATGGTTACTTGGTCTGCTAGGCTTTAAAAGCCCTATCTCCAGGCAGCTGACAATTTTGACACACAATTCCATGAATGTTTACAATGTTTTCATCACCTCTGCCCCTCACTGGCAACCATGACATCACTTCATCACTGACTCTTTCTCTCCCCTCAGAAAAACATTAACTCACTTGTACACTGTTTTATTTTTCATTGAATTATTCGCCCAAACTTGGACTATTATATCCCTGATTTCACTTCTACTCTTGCCAAGTTTAACAAGAAATGTCATGTCTGTTTGTTGCTCTAATCCAAGTTTAGCATTCTCATGACAGCACACAAAAACAAACAACAAAGGCTCCGTGCCTGTGGCTCAAGTGGCTAAGGCACCAGCCACATACACCTAAGGTGGCGGGTTCAAATGCAGCCCAGCCTTCCAAACAACAATGATGGCTGCAGTCAAAAAAAAAAAATAGCCATGCATTGTGGTGGACACCTGTGGTCCCAGCTACTTGGGAGGCGGAGGCAGAAGACTCACTTGAGCCCAGGAGCTGGAGGTTGCTCTGAGCTGTGATGCCACAGCACTCTACCCAAGGGGACACTTTGAGGCTCTGTCTCAAAAAAAAAAAAAAGAAAACACACACAACAACAATAGTGATTGCCACTCACCAAGACAATAGTGATTGCCACTCACACGTTGACACAAACACAGCTGTGAGGCAGTGATGTAGCAAGGTTATGAAACCTTACCCAGTTGTTTGCACAGTGGTGCCAACGTAAGCACACAGTGGCAAGTTTGCAGACGTAATTGTCAGACCTTATATTTAAAAGCTGGAGACAGGGAATCTATAGTCATAATGGAGAGCTAATGGCTCAGGACAATCTCCTATGGCAACAGGTCAGTATCCACAAAATGTGTGTGTGTGTGTGCGTGATGTGTTTAAGGATAGAGAAAACAGTGTTCTGGCAGTGTAATAGTTTGTTCTGGCTTAAGTGATTAGATATGATGGGCAGAGTTAAAATTAAAATGATCCTCAATATTCTGTTGTTACCTATATAGGTATCTTTATTTTTTTGTTATAAGTAATTCTTTAGTAAAGAAAAATAAACATGGCCTCTATATACACACACACTCAATTTCTAAGATGATTTTCATTAATTTTTAAAGAAACAATGGAATTTCTGGGCCATAATGTATTTTGTATTTTTGCTATTTCTCTTTATGCATGTAAAATTTTGTTAATCATGTTCTGTAAAGGTTGCAGCAAATAAGACTGTCATCAGTAATGAATTTGACCTTCTTTAATCACTCTGGGTATTATAAAAAATAATTAAAAAGAAAAGAAATCTTTATTTGGTAGGTATTAAAATCAGTGTTTATTCTGGTTTACGTTTCTTGGCTTAACACAGAGGTGGGTATTTCCTCACAGTTCTGTGGTGGTTTCAGTCACTCTGTAAGTTGTATATTAATATCCATTCCCTGTCTCTCAAACACCTCATTCTCACTCATTGACACAGCCTTATCTAGGCAATGAAACTTAGTGAGTATCCCCGCAACACACCCATATTAGTTGTTGCAATGATTTGGCAGGGGTGTCAAGGTTCTAATGGTCCCTATTGCCCAGTTGTTTCTCGTAGTTCTAGTTGTTAGGACTTCCGTAACAAAATGCTATAGACTGGGTGGTTTTAACAAAGAAATTTATTTTCTTAGGTTCTAGAAGCCAGAGTCCCATACAGAGTTGTCAGCGGTTTTTGGTTTCTTCTGAGGCCTCTCTCTCTGGTTTGCAGGTGGCTGCCACTGTGTCCTCACATGGTGGCCTCTCAGATTTAGGTGTTGCCTGTGTCCTAATCTCCTTTTTTTTTTTTCCCAAAGAGACTCAAGCTGTCACCCTGGGCAGAGTGCTGTTTCATCGTAGCTCACAGCAACCTCCAACTCTTACGCTCAAGTGATATTCTTGCCTCAGTTGTTTCTATTTTAGTAGAGACGGGGTCTTACTTTTGTTCAGGTTGGTTTCCAACTTGTAAGCTCAAGCTATCCCCCTGCCTTGGCCTCCCTGAGTGCAAGGATTACAGGAGTGAGCCACCACACCTGGCCTCCAATCTCCTTTTCTGGTAGTGACACCAAGTGTCTTGGTTAGGGCCCACCCATGTGACCTCAAGTTACCTAATCACCTCTTTAAAAGCCCTATCTCCAGAAACAGCCACATTCTAAGATATTGGTGGTTAGGTATTCAGCAGATACATTTTAGAGAACGCAATTCAGCACACAGCAACATACAAATGCCAAAGGATTTATACTGTATTGAAGAAAATAGGGTACAATCTTGGCTTACTTTTCCAGCACAGGCTTGTAGACAGAGGAGGGAAATAACCACGTCTGGTTGCGGGTAGTTAGTCCTAACAACCAT
Source organism: Otolemur garnettii (assembly GCF_000181295.1). Classification (NCBI taxonomy): domain Eukaryota; kingdom Metazoa; phylum Chordata; class Mammalia; order Primates; family Galagidae; genus Otolemur; species Otolemur garnettii. The sequence continues at coordinate 6,796,457 of NW_003852430.1, read as the reverse complement.
GTAGAGGGCAGACTCTATGGTGAAGAAAGGAAAGTGAGTAACCAGCTGGGAGGCTGCTCCAGCAGCCTAGGGCAGAGACCCTGGGGTCCTCAAACATGCTGAGAAAGTCATTCCAGAGGCATTTTCTGTTTCTTAGGCAAGTGATTTGCAACTTTCTCCCAACTAGAACAAGGTTGGAGGATATAACAAATCCTTTTTGTCATGGTGGCGTTTGATAGCAATGATTTGGTGGGGGCTCAAGGTTCTAATGGTCCCTATTTCCCTGTTGTTTCTCACTGGCCCATCCCCATGGAGCCCATACCCACCCTCCTCAGAGGTCTTTACTCAGCCTTCCCTCAACAGTAATCTCAACGGGACTGACATGACCTTTGTGCAAAGGAGCTTAACAATTTAAAATCAGAGTAGTGCCTGAAATTACAATACAGTAGAAGCTCTGCAGATTGACCACCCAAGGACTATAACAAACTGGTCAGTGTACAGAGGTGGTCAACATAAGGAAGTAGGCCCACTGCACTGATAAGGGTATATGGTTCATGTCTGCTTTATGAAAGTTAGGTTGACTTAAGAAGGTGGTCAGTGTAGGGAGATGGTCAGCTATGGAGGTTCTACTGTAATTCAATGTAATATAAGTAAAAATCTATTTTTTTTTTGAGACAAAGTCTCACTTTGTTGCCCCCGGTACAATGCCTTGGCATCATAGCTTACAGCAACTTCAAACTCTTGGACTCAAGAGATCCTCTTGCCTCAGCCTCTTTCTTATGTAGCTGGGACTGCAGGTGCCCACCACAACACCTGCCTATTTTTTATAAACCGTGTCTCACTCTTGCTCAGGCTGGTCTTGAACTCCTGAGCTCAGGCAATCCAGCTGCCTTGACCTCCCTGTGATCTTGATGATTAACTCCAAACTTTTCAAAGAACAAATGCTGAAAGTCCTGTTTGGAAGTGTGATTCAGACAAATTATAAATGAATCATTTAAATTGCATCTTCAGATACTAAATATCACATGACTAAATGAAGCTAGAAATACCAATGAAAGGCTTACGGCTGGGATAGACTAATTTTTCATGAGTAATTTCTCTTTGTTAATTATGCACTTACAATACATGTAAATGTATTTCACGATGGTACTGTAAAATAACTACATTTTTTCCCCATGTACTTGGTATCTGCACTTAGTTAAGATTCATAGTGATACAGAGCTGGTCAAAAAGCAGATATCAAAAGAATTTGTTAAAATCATAGCTGGCAGATAGTGAAAATCTGGCCTGTGTTACCAGGTTTAGGCGAGGTATTCATATTACTTTTCTCATTTTCTCCTCCTACGAGACTCATTAAAATAAAGATTCAAGTCTCCATTCTACCTGACAGAAAACTGAAGCTCTGAGCAGTTACCCAAAGATGGACAGTTAGTAAGTGTCAAGGCTTGGATTTGAGCCATGTTTTGGGGGAAAAAGCTTAATTTCCTACACAAAGGCCTTTGGGTTTTGAAAGCACACAAGGACCCCTGAGTTATTATCTAAAAATTATTTTATTTTTCACAGTTCTGACAGTTCAAGTTAACTGACATGCTAGTAAGTTAATTTAAATTAAAATGACCAGAGGGCCTTGGCACTTCCATACCATTCAGTGGGCCATGGATTCTTCCACAAGGACAGCTGGGCGGCATGCTATTTCCTGTTTCTACCATAAGGTTAAAATTATTTCTAATAAACCTTGAAGCACAAGGGAGATCTTAAGAGATCTTTATCCACTATAAAATTCAAAAGAGGCTTAATCACGGACTATGATTCATATTAATAGCATTTTATGAATCTCATTGAAAACTCCTTCTGTGTCTTTGGGAAAGATTTAGTTTAGGAAAAAAAAAAATACCTCCTTTCTCAGAGGGACATTGCTTGTCAGGCCATTGAAATGCAAACTCAGTGTCAAGTATAGATACGTTCTCACAGACTTTGCAAGTTAATAGTTAATATAAGTCCATACTGATAATCCAAAGAAAGATGTTAAATTCTGTAGTTTAGAGCTCACTTATTAGATTTTCAACTGGAATAGAACTTAATGATGTACTTAATTTTTTTTATAATGGAGATGTTTCAAAATAGCATGATCTTTACTACATGCAAGCAACTTCTATGCGATGTTTAAAAACAGAAATTGTGCTTTTAAAAAGGAAAATATTAGTGTTAAAGTATAATTCTCAAAGACATTAGATCTTTACTCTCAAGCAAATACTATGGGAGGTTGTGTCAAAATTCTACCTAAGTCACTCATTAATGAAGAAACTATTATGATCAGGTCAAGGAGCATTTAAGAAGGTGGGGTATTCACAGTCCGCTTAATAAAAATATAAGGAAAAGCTACTAGCTAGCAGACCATCACTCTTTATGGTTATCTGTTTCATTAGACAGGAATTATTTGCATCTCTACTGGAGAAAATCTAAAAGTTAGCCAACCAAGTCAAGAGAAAACAGTGGATTGAACCAAATTCATCCCCAGAAAGTCCTGGGGTAGCGATTGCTCTTATGTGATATGGAAAGATGGTGCTGCCCATCTTTTGCTTTCTTTCAAAGATTTAGATAATTTCTCTGGCAAGGAAATACTTAAATTTAAATTTGTGCAAAGATGAATTTTTTTTAACTATTCCAAATTGTACATCTTTTGTCTACTTTTGAACTTAACCTAGGTTGAAAATATAGATGGAAAATTGACCCTATCTTCAAATAACTTACAGTACAAAAGGCAAATTAAAGGATATATACCAACATCTTATGAGACACATGATTGGAAAACATATAAGTGAATGACAGTGGGATTTCAAGGTGAGCCAGGAATTTTAGGTTTGGGTGACCAGTGAAATCCTTACAGAGATGACATGAGCTCTAGTGTGCTGAAAAATAGATTAAAAAGCCAGGAATTGACTAAAAAGCTAATATACCTCCATCCTTCTCACAATGTAATGTTTGGCACATTTCTTTCTATCTTCATCTCTAGATGGTGAGTTTTATACACCTTAACTTTGGACATGCAACGTTGCAACGTGCTTGTTCACTTGTATATATTTTAAGCAATTTTCTGGGGATACGTTAAACTTTTGGATTTGGGATATAGCAGGAAACAGAGGCAGGGTAGTCAGTTTCATACATGGTAGTTTAGAAACTGTGGAGTACAGGCCACCTGCATCAGAATTAGGAGCCTTGTGGGGAAGGCAGTTTCTTGAAACCACTTCCCCAAGACCATCTTGCCCTGTCTTAGACCTGTAGCCCCTGCGTTTACTGCCTGGCACAGAATGATATTCAAGCAACTACTTTCTAAACTGATCTGTAGGGCCTAGCACAGAAGCAGATGGCTGGCTAAGGTTTAGTGATTAACAATGTGCCAGTCGAGAACCCAAGGAGAAGGGAAAAACGTAACAAATACCAATTACGAAAGGATAGTGATTTCTTCTTCAAGAACAACAAACCACTTTCTGACACTAAGCAGAAGCAACCTTTTTAAAACATGTTGTTAAATACATTCTGACCCATAATATATGTATATAATTAATTGATTATACTTTTTGCTCAGAAGTAACATACCTATATAAGTTAATAACTTATAAGTTGTTGAAGAAATAGAAATTAAAAAAACAAAATTTTCTCCTAACCCCAAAATCCTCTCTACCGAGGAAGTAGGGGAAAACAACACTTTTATTAGTGAATATATGTGATTATTAAACCAGAATATGAGGCCATCACAGAAATCTACTAAGAGATTACAAAGATAGAGGGTAAACTCACCCTAAGATAGGACCCATTACACATATGGATAACTAGTCCTCATGGGAAAGGACTTAATAGCAGTATTTTCCCCACAGAGTTCATCCTAACTTGACATGGTAATTGGAGTGACCATCTGTGTTAATTAGTCGACTTAACCAGAGCAAAAACGTATTTTTCATATCTTGATGATAAGAGGCAGTTTTGCAACTTGGAGGAAGATGCCCACCAGTGTTAGGCTCCTACCACCCCATCCAAAGCTCCAAGAAACTGGGGTCAGGGATGCTGTGCCCCACGATGTTGATGTTTACATTTCAAAGAGATGGCTCCTGGGGTCCTGAAAAAGGCAGTCCTAGGTCCTCAGAAGGCTAACAAAAGGCCTGTCTAGTGTTTGGAAAGGTTTATGTATCATTTCAAAGAAAGGAGAAAGTACTTAGAAACACTAGGAAGTGTTCTGAGAAAACTGAGGGAGGGAAAACTCTGCTTTTATTTTAAACCTGCAGAATGTAGCCTCCAATTTTTACCACCTTATATCAGGTAAACGTTGAGAGAAATATGGTGTAAACTTGCAAAACAGGAGATAAAACTGGAACCCCTTTCTTCATCTAGATTTGTTTTAAAAGGCCACATTATATTTTATACAAAATAAAACTCTTAATAAATGTTTGAAACTAAGGAACATTTCTCAGGAAAAATCTATGATCGGTGTAATTTATTATATAACACTGAAAACCATTGTATATGAATTATCTTAACTATTCTTCTATTAGAACAAAATAACATATTTTTTCTATTTCTAAAATGCATCAAAGGAAAATTTTCTTATAAAGGCAATTTCTTAAAGATATTTTACTAATTCTTAAAGATATTTTACTATCAGGCCAGGTGCAGTGACTCACGCCTATAATCCTGACACTCTGGGAGGCTGAGGTGGGTAGGTTGCCTGAGCTCTTGAGTTCGAGACCTGCCTGAACCAGAGTGTGAGAACCTGTCTCTAAAAATAGCCAGGCATTGTGGTGGGCACCTGTAGTCTCAGCTACTTGGAAGGCTGAAGCAAAAGAATCACTTAAGCACAAGAGTTTGAGGTTGCTGTGAGTTGTGAAGCCATGGCACTCTACCAAAGGTGACAATGTATCTTACTGTCAGGTATATATATTTATATAGCTTTTTTATGTTGCAAGAGTTCTATCATATTTTTTATAACCATCAAATTCTGCAGCATTTGTTTTTGGGGGTCCTTACCTTATGCAACTATTTAAAGCCTCTATGAAAACTCTCCTAATTTTAAGAAAATTTGAATTATGTCTGTAGTTATTATAGGACTTCTTAGTGGATGAAGAAGATTGTTTTTGTAAAAATTTATTAGATGTATTTTAGAAATTTTAACTCTACTTTCTCAAAGTGATATATTTCCAAATCAGATGAATTGCTTGGCAAAATCTAGCTCAAGGGGGACTTCTCTGATCTTGTTACCGAAATGTAGACACTAGCTAGGCCCTAAGTAACCAGTCAATTAACACATGAATGGAACACATCTACTTGACTCATCAGATGGAAAGTATAGTTGCTTTGGGATAAATGAGGGTAGCAACTGTCATTTCTATTTTCTATTTTTTTTTAAGAAATTCATTTATAAACTTATATATAAAGTATTCTCCATACAGAGTGTAATCGGATTAGTAGTCTATAATTTAGTCCACATTACCCTGGTCTAGAGATGGTAGTTCCAGTGTTAGCAAGGACAGGAGGGTACGGAGCTTTTAGGAAACGTGACTGTTCTTCTGAAAGAATGATGGATGGAGAGGCTTTCTGAGATGTAGTCTCCTTATAGTCGCCACAAACCAGTACACTCCCCTGGCAGTTAGTAGGAATGTTCCAAAATTTCATTAGCATCAACCCTGATCCCAAAAGTGAAGAACTATATCCCTGACTTTCAATAAAAATTGGGTAATGATAGCCTCTGCCGTCCCTGACTATTGACAGAGTCGGAAAATACTTAGATACATTTGCTTTTAAAATAGGGTGACCAGACGTCCTGCTTTTCAACAATTTGTCCCGTGTCCTTGCAGCATTTTTAAAAAGTCCCAATTTTTGGAAAGAATGCACGAACGGGCGGGGAGAACAAGAAGGGAATATACGGTTTTCGGCCGCCATGTGACTATTTCGCCAGAATATGAGTTTTATATTATTTTTGTTAATTTTATAATGTTAAACTGTAATAATAACAAATAATTGCTGAGAAGTGATTATCGAGAAGTGCTTATCAAAGTTTGCATTGTTGTCAGGCCCTGCCCTGCCCGGTCCCCGCCCCGCCCCGCCCCAACCCCTGCCATGTTGTCCCGCCTTACCGATGTTAAAATCTGGTCACCCTATTTTAGAAACCAATTTGCTTTCAACAGCCAATGGTCTTTTGAATGCTTTTTATTAGTGTGTGCTCATGTCAATCATATTTAACTCTTAATGGACATATTCTATATGATTATCATGACACACACCATTTTAAATAAAAACTAAATAATTAAAACACCTGTTCTTTATTTCAGTAAGGTCGTCACTAAGCATATAATATTTATGCAAATCAGTCTGCAGTGAAAACAACGCAGAGCAGATACAGTTTCCTGAGCGGGCATAGTGAGCCTTGTTGTTACTTTAATTCAGCCAATATTGACTGAACCGAGACCAAGTGCAAGGTGCTGTAAATTGCTGACTTATAAAATTCATGAAATAGGAAATGAACAAAACATGAGGACAATAAAGATAAATATTCAAATAACTAAAACGTACCACAGGACATCAGTTCATTGAAAAGGCAGCTTTACGTGACTTGAGAAGAAGGAGAGAAAATTGAAATATCAGGAAGAATAGACAGATACTACTAACTCCTTCATTTGAATATAGGTTTATAGTTATTTCTTTACTTGTTTATTGAATGAATTTCCACTTGATACCCAGTACCATCCTGGTCACTGGAGTTAAACTAGGGAACTAGACAAATTTCCTACTTTCATAAGATACCTTGTTACCTGCACTTGACATAAGCCGTAAGGGATGGATGGAGTGTCAACAGAGTACCAAACTGAAATCATCCTAGATGGTGGGGTGTCACAAAGATCGCGGCAAGGATGTGTGGGTGAAATGGGAAAAAATAAGGAGTCTATTTGGCTGGACTATAAGGTATAAAAAGAAGGAATTAGTGGAACATGGGGTGGGAAAGTCAGAGAATCAAAAATACCCGACTGAAAATTCTACTAAGTTCAACAGCAAGTAGCATTTGCTGCAGGTGTTTGAGGAGAGGAATGCTGTAATAGAAGGGACTTCAGTGAAGATTAAACGTGTAACATGAATTAGAGAGATGAGGCCACAGGTTGTCTGATGCCAGTTAAGAGATCATTTTTATAGTCTCAGGTAGAGGCAATAATGGGTTTTGAGAAATGTAGTAAAAAGCATTTATTTTTGCCGGAGAGAATTGTATTTCCAGTAGACTCTAGAAACAGAATTAGAAAGTAGAAAGGGCATCTTTTTCCTCCTCTACCCCAAAGGCAAGAGGATAAATGAAAGAGCAGCATGATTTTAAAACGATGTGAATATCAGCAATAGTCCAGTTCTCGTTATTTGGAACAGAAAATATTGTCGTGCTAAGTAAATTAAAGACATTCAAAGAGAATCAGACGCCCCATCAATACAGAGGTGAGTGATGTAGAATGTGACAAATCAAATGATAATTAGCTACATTAACAATTATATTTTAAAAATTCGATCCTGGGATTTTTGGTAAAACATATAGCATAATGGTTAGTATACTTGATGTGCTTCTTAAAAGACATTAATCCAAATAAGATTTTTGGCGTATATGAGAAAATAATGGCTTAGCAATGCTTATACAAAGACGCATAGCACTTAAAGATAGAAATAATACTATGGGGTTTTTTAGATCTCATTCACATACCAACCATTTTCCCTTTCAAAGTGTAAATTCACTGGCTTTTAGTACATTTACAGTGGGGTGCAACCATCACCATAGTGTAATTTCAGACCATTTTTATCACCCCAAAAAGAATTTCCGTGTCCATTAGCAGTGATTCCTTATTCCTCCCTACTCTGAGTCCCAGGCCAACATCAATCTAATTAATTAGACTCCATTGCTAGGCAAATATGGACATTTTATATAAATAGAGTTATACAATCTGTGGCCTCTGGCTTCTCTGACTTAGCATAATGTTTTCAAAGGTTCATCCATGCTGCAGCATGTATCAGAATTTTGTTATTTTTTAGGGCTGAGTAATATTCCCTTGTGTGGCTACACCTCATCTTGTCTGTACATTGCTCAGCTGATGCTTATTTTGGCGGTTGTCCTTCAGGGCTGCTGTAAATAACAGCGCTCTGAACATTTTGGTGCAAGCTTTTCTCTGGATGTATGTTTTCAATGTTCTCAGTCTATCCCTAGGAGTGGAATCCTGGGTCAAATGATAACTGTGTTTATTTGAGGAACTTCTGGCCTTTTTCCTGAAGCAGATGCACCATTTCATAGTCCCACCAGCAACACATCCCAGCTCCAATCGCTCCACATCCTTGCCTGCGCTTGTCATTGTCTGTCTGATGTGTACATTTGGCCAGCAAATTTAGAAGCGTCATAATGCCATTCCACACTGTGCCCTTTTCAGCTCGGTAGCCACTTACAACACCACTACCAGGTCAGCCCCAGCGGGCACTGAAAATCTTTCCCCTCTTTAGTGTACAATTTGGGTCATATGTGCAAAGGTAAAATAGACTGTGATTATTCAAAGCAAGTTTTGAATGTGAATGTTCGTGTCTCATTGACTGATGAAAACGCGTTTCACGCAGCTGGGATGCCAGACCCCGTCAGCCTGCACGACAGCGCCCTCTTTCGCTCCTCGGTGCCTGTCACTGGAATACCGCATCGGTAATAGCTAGTAGGCTCCCAGCTAAGCTGGTGTTCTGACCTTGTTTTGTCGTAGGTAGCAGCACGCAGAACCTTAGCGGCTTTCAGATTGGATAGCAAGGTAAACATTGCTCTCAGTGAAGATCCGGCAGGAAAGTAATAAGGCAGCAATTTCGGATGTCACAGAAGCCAAGAACACGGAGAGTGAGGGGCCTTCTCTTTACCCAGCTAAGAATATAAAGGACAGACATTCTTCATCTGTCAGCGCGCTGAGAAAGGAACAGAAATGGTTTAGCGTTGTTTAAAGCTCATAAACTGCAACCATAAATCAGCAAATTAGCTAATGATTGCCTCTGGGTAGTGATACACGATAAAAAACAAATGAGGAAAGGTACTCAAGCATTGCGCTTGGTAGCTGCTGAAAAAATTAAAGCTCCATCTTCATAAAAAAACTCTTTAAGGGATGTTATAAAGGGTTGTGCCCTGGTAGCAGAACAATTACTGCTTCAAATGAGTATGTTTTATAATAAATGCTATCACATCCACTGTGCTCTTCAGTGCTAACTGTTGTAAATGATTCATACCATTCCCAGGAAGAGGCAAGTGCGGGTCTCATCTAAGAAGATGCAGTGAATCCTGTTTCAGCAGAGTGCGTCAAAATAGCGAGAGTTTAATCCACAGTACCAAGAGCAGGGCCGTGTCATCAGTGAGGACCTGATAAATATTAATTAATGAGGCTGCTAATAAAATCAGAGAGTAACATTAATCTCTGTAAAGCCAAATTAATCTTCTGGATCCTGTTTACTTTCTATTTCTACTTGATTGCTTTATTTAAAACACATTAATGAAATTTTAAAAGGTTGAATTCTTTTGTGGTGTGATGGATGCCAGAAATATTACTGCTCTCTGTATGAGAAGCACAGTTACAGAGGAGGAGATAAATGCAGAGACTTGGAGCCTGCCCTCAAAGAGTTTAGGGTCTACTAGACCACAGAACAATTCTTAGTGCATTTATTTTATTACCTGTCTTCAGAGCATTGATATTAGCAGGAAGGGAGAGTGAGCTGAAAAAGAACGTTTACACGGAGACCAATTGGTTCCAAGCACAGCTTGTTAGATGCCTGGTTTACCGTAAAAATAAGGAAACTTATTAGTTTTTAAGGAGCTGAAATGTCCTGAGATTATAGAACTTTAAGTGGTTTTAGAAGCCACTCTCAGGCTACAAATGATTTCTTTTGATAAAATAATTAACTCTCAAATTTAATTCCAGAATATAATGAACCTGCATGTAACAGATGGCTCCCAGTGGTCACTGAGGCCCGTTGTTTGGGCTCCCTGGTTTCCATTTCAGTTTATGAAGATAATTTTCTGTGTGATTAGGGAATGAAAGATGGGGCTCATTCGGAGTCAGAGAGTTACTTTTAACCCTCACATGTGGAGGCTAAGAATAAGAAATCCACCTCTGAACTCGATGATCTCCATTGGGGTGCTAAAGTGGAGGGGCCTCAGTGGACGGCAGCTGGGACAGAAGCTATGATTATGCCAGCGCTGCGTGTTCAGTAACTGGTGCCACTTGAGTGAGAAAGGTGACTGTCACCTTTTAGTGGACGCCAGGAGTTGTTCTTATCTCTAAAAAGCCAGCTAAGCATATGCTAGTTAAAGTCAGCCGGTCTTATTATCTACCGATATCTTGTTTGTGGAGGATTTCACCCTTCAAATGTTTCCCCCTTCCTTTTATATTTAGGGGTAGGAGGAGAGTCAGGGCTGAGTTGTTTTCAGAAAGCACTTGCCCAAAGCACTTCAAATAGCTTTAACTGTTATTTTTGCTATACCGTGTATTGATAATCAACAGAAAATAGTTGTTATTCAAAGGTGCTAAGTTATGTGTTGAATCTTGGAATATATGAACTGAGATGTCACAAGCAACCAAAGGCGTTTTTATCCAAGGTGTCGCCACGCATGTAAAAATTAACATTCATATTTTATATTATATTTATCCCCATGCATTTTTAATCCTTTTATATTTATATATCAACACATAGAGAAATATTTGGTAAAATTCTGTAATGAATCTTTTGTAAGCAAAGGTACACTTAGTTACAATTTCCCATTTTCCCTTTGGGACACCATTATTTCTCATGCCGCTTGCTATCAGTTTGACGGTGGCAAAATCATATATTTTAAATCTCCATTTGAATAGAAAATGATGCTGTCAAACTGTTTTGGAAGTTCTTTAATTATAACGCTCCCCTTTACTCATGCAAAATGATTTTTGTCCTCATCATAATTGAAGACTAATATTATTATATAAAGGTAACCAAAAAACTGGATAGATTATTTTACCGAAAAAATTTTGCTTAATCACTAATGCAAAAACCATATGTGGATGTTTTCACTTTAAGATAAATATTCACTTTCATGGAGAAAGAAATGGCAAAACTAGAAGAAACCAATGTCCAACTTTTTACTTCTCATTTTCTCCTGGTGTTACTTTATCATCCATCCTCACGTCCTTTGTCCATGGCGAGATAGTATTCTTTTTCTATTCAGGCTGCATTTCTTTTTCATTCAATCTAATGATATCAAAACACCTATGTTTTCTTGTTTCTTTGTTTGATTGAGACAGAGTCGCAAGCTGTCTGCTGGGATAGAGTGCCGTGGTGTCACAGCTCACAGCAACCTCAAACTCTTGGGCTTAAGTGATTCTCTTGCCTCAGCCTCCCAAGTAGCTGGGACTACAGGC
>NW_003852430.1:6779439-6784532 GCF_000181295.1 Otolemur garnettii | reverse complement strand
CCCAGGAGTTGGAGGTTGCTGTAAGCTGTGATGCCACAGCACTCTACCCAGGGGGACAGCTTGAGGCTCTGTCTCAAAAAAAAAAAAAAAGAAAAGAAAAGAAAAAGAAAATAGATATTGCTGTGAGATAATATAAAATGAACAACTGTTTGAAATTGGAGACTCAGAGAATGTTTCTGGGGAGGAATAAGTCTGTGGGGCTCCCCCCTCTGTAATCTCTCTGTATCTCTATAATCTGAGATCTGAAGGATGTGGGAAATTACCTGGTATTAGCAGAAGGAAAATCATTCCAGCCCAAGGAAAGCTAGCTGCAAAATCCCTGACAAAGGGCTGGCCTATTAATAGAAAGCTACAGTTACTGGAAGGGTGGGATCCTGGAGGAGAGTGGTCAAAATAACCTGGAGAGGGGCAGGAGTGGGCACTTCAGTAACTTTTAGCTCATAGTGAGGAGTTATTTCTCTTCATTCAAGGGGAAATCTTTGAACGTTGTAAACAAGGGAATTTATGAACACGTTTGGATTTTTATAAGATCGTGTTAATGATAGCAGCTTGGTTTGTGGTGCTGACGTAGGGGATAGGCAATGATACATGGATTCAGGTATATTTCTATTTCTAACAAATGACTGACACCTGGATAAATGACAGATTCTCTCTGTGACTTAGGATTTCTTTTATATCTTTCCTGGAGTCTATACTACTATATGGGTTGCAGAAGGTAATATAAGTTAAAGAGCTTTGATTAATTAGAAGGAAAAAAAGATGTTTTAGTTATTCCATTATGACAATGTTGCACCTACATTTCTTTGAGATATGTTATATATAGAAGAAAGATTCCCAGGATGCATGAAATGTTAAGAATAATACAAACATTTACAAGTCCTTTGTATATGGGTTTGTAATAGGATGGTATGTTTTCTTTAATTTTTTTTTATATCTTTGACTGTGGACATTACTGAAATATAAATGTAACTTACTTTAAGGATATTTTTAGTTTGAAAATCTCACAAGTTGAGATTGACAAAATGTTTTGATAATGCAAACTTGTTAAACTCCACAGTACTTGTAGCCCATGCATATGAGAAGTATTCCATATCAACATTGCAAGAAGGCAATCTATTTATCTGGATGGAAAAAATCCCATGAAAGTAGGAAAAAATAGGTGAAGTTTGTGTCTTTCCTTTGCCCTTTTTCCAAACTGTTCACCTTCCATTTTCTTAGCTCTAAAAAAAAGTTCACAGTGCTTAAACTCCGTCTGCCTCTCCTATTTGTGCCAGAAGAAGATCTTTTGGTTGTCATCCAGAATAAATGGTAGTTCTCAGCTATATAGTTTCCCCCGTGGGTCAGCGGAAGGGGCATCTGCTTTGGACCATTCCCGAAGGTGTCTGAGTTCCTTGACTCTGTTTTTGGAGTGCAGGTGGTATAGGCTTCCTAAGCCGTTGAATGAGGGTTTTTCACAGAGGTTGGTCAGAAAGAGTGTTTCTGTCCAAGAGACGATGGTCTGCTGTGTGCTGCTAATTTTGTTTTGTTTCTACCAGACAAAATCAGAGGTGGTTACTGGCCACAGACTCAGTTCCCAGGTGGTCTCTGTCATTGGTCAGAAGGGCAAATGGGCCTTTGATGCTTGTCGACTTTGAGTCAGGTGCTCCCTGACAATGTGGCTGCTCCCGGCACCTGTCCCATCCTTTGTGTACTCAGCCAGAGGAGGAAAGGGACAGTGAGGCAGAATTATTCACTCTGACAGTGCTGTCTGAATGTTCTGTCTTATGCTAAGGCTGGCTGACTTTTTCTGCATAGTTTGAATCTCTTACTTTCAACTGGCTATTATTATGACCCTCTCTTCTAACAAAACAGTAGTTTACTCATGTCTAGCTGTTGGCGCTTCAGGAAGAGATGGTCTTCAGAGTGAAAAGCTGGGTGAGAACAGATGGAGAAAAGCACACAGCATCATGTGTTACAAGGATACCACCCTGGCCACTATTATTTCAGTAGCTGCTGATACATAGAACACTAATGTAGACTTTGGATAGTTATGCAACACTCAAATAGTAATGCTTTGTCTTTGGTTAGTGATACCATGTTTCCCCGAAAATAAGACACTGTCTTGTATTTTTTTTTTCTCAAGAAGATACACTCCGGCTTATTTCAGGGGATGTCTTATTTTTATTAAGTATAATGCAACAATCTACATTTATTCAAATACAGTTAAGTCATCTTCTTCTAGAACCTGACAGGGGGAGCCGACCTTGTTGGTGGGGCTGGCGCTAGAGATGCATGAACTCCTGTCCCCTAGCCGTTCACACGTGAGCAATAGGATGCCTGCAACCATGGTTACCACACTGCACCCCTGCAAGTGTGAATGGCTCAGAGATAGGAACTGTGGCAGATAAAAGGTATTCCAGTCTTCCTTACCGCTCTGGCGCTGAAATGCATGCCGTGGCTATGCAGATACTCAGCATAGCTGCACCCATCACTAGGTCTTATTATCTATTGGGGTAGGGCTTATCTTTAACAAATGCATAGAAATTGTGCTAGGGCTTATTTTTTGGGCAGGTCTTATTTTCAGGGAAACATGGTAGAAGACATAACCTAATTAGTGAATCGTATTTTCTTCTTGGTTTTTATAAATTACAATAGGCTGGGTGTGGTAGCTCACACCTATAATCTCAACACTTTGAGGCTAGAAACTTAAGACCAGCCTGAAGAACATAGTGAGACCCAGTATCTATAAAACTAAAAGTAAATTATCCAGGATTGGTGGCATGTGCCTGTCCCCCTAGCTACTTGAGAGGTAAAGGCAGGAAGCTCAAGGGAACTTCCAGGAGCTGGGGATGCAGCAGGCTATGACGGCACCACTGCACTCCAGCCTGGTTAACAGAGTGTGACTGTCATGTTTTAAAAAGTACCAGTAGTGTTAGCCGAAGAACATAAAACGTTAAACCCAGAATAGGGCTCTATCCCCAGGGTTTCCTTACCATGCCTCATTGTACACTCAGGATCTTTTTATGACTCTTCATGTCCCTGGTCTACAAGGACTCTGTCATAGATAAATGAATCCCGCCACTGCTGCTCAATAGATACATTTTTAATACTTCAGATAATTTATTTTTCAATATATAAATGTTTCAAAAATAGCCTGCTGTCTGCATAATATGATAGAATTTTAAGCCTCTTGTCAACACCACCTGATTGAAGTATAAATACTTTAGTCTCTTAAGGTAATATGGTGACTTCAGATTGCTTAACCTTCCGTGTTAATAATCTATTGTATATATGTGTATATGTGTGTATATTGCATTTTGAATTTTTACCTAATAGGTGTAACACTGAGTGTAGCCGCGGTGTTACTACTTTTAGCCAATTGACACTTCATCCTTACTAAATAATTGACAAGAGGTCATAGACATCCATCTTACTTCTCCAGTTAGTTCTAGCGCTGATGTCGGAATACAAATTAGATTCATCTGCTGCAAATAACACAAGGCAGTCAAAGGATTTTTCATGCAGCAGGCACATTTTTCTTATTTATTGGAAGCATTAAAAATGTGTCCCAGCTAATTTTATCTGAGTAGATGGATAATAAAACATGAACATTTTCTGAAGTTAAAAAAAGGCAACCTTCCTGTCATTTTGCCAACTTTTCAGACCCAGCTAATGGGAAGTGTATCTTTCACGTGGAAAATATATGAAACTTGTCTTCCATGGAGTCTGTTCATAAGGGAAAACCTGGGTATGTATTTGAGATAAACGAGTTAAAGTTCCTACCCTGGCCAACAAGGCAGCACATCAGGGGCACTGTTCAGAGTCGTCTGAAGAGCCCTTTTGTGTAGAATGAAATACTGGCCAAAATGAGGCAATGTGAGTTCACATTACTGTCCCGACAGATAAATCCTCTAA
This sequence comes from Otolemur garnettii, assembly GCF_000181295.1. Lineage (NCBI taxonomy): Eukaryota > Metazoa > Chordata > Mammalia > Primates > Galagidae > Otolemur > Otolemur garnettii. Next base: position 6,780,638 of record NW_003852430.1, on the reverse strand, counting down.
ATAATTCTGATTCCACAGAATTATTTCACAGATAGTGAAAAGAAAGCTAGACTAAAAATTGGAAGATGTCATTTCGGCTCTGGTCCTCCTACGTCAGGTGGCCTTGGGTATAGCATGTCTTTCTTAAACTTCAGGTCTTTCACTGTAAGAATTAAGGACAGTTCGAAGTAGATGGTATTTTAAGTTGCTCACAATGTTTGTCATCCTGGGAAATATCCTCAAGTTTTGAAATAATAAGGTAAAACAAGTTCTACATACGTGTATGAAAGACTGAGGAAATGAAGATGGTCACCAGATTTGCAAAACTAGTTCGATAATTCATTAATAAGACTTCAGCATATTTTTAATTTTTTTCAACTGTTCCTGTTGAAATTCATTTTAGAAGCGATAATATATGCAATATATATTTAACATAAATATATGCCTGTTTGTATGTGCATTCATGACGTGCAGTGACTTAAATGGTGCATTTATATTCCCATTTTAGAATCTAGAAGTGATGCCAGTGAAATATTGTTTACTTCTAAGAACATAAGTGAAACCTCTCAGTGGTTTGGGAAAGCATCATGTACATTCTGTGCTGAAATAATAAGTCCATGCCTTTCCACAGTACCCTGCACTTTCAAAGCTGTTTCATATCCGTTATCTCCGTAGATCTTGGCAGTGCCACAGTGAAGGGCCGTAGCGGATGGCGATGTCTGTGGGCTGTGCGGGAGAGAAACAAACACTATGATTAATGAGCTGTATCCAGGGATCACACAACATAACTGATTAGTAAAAGACCCCCGACACGCGTTCATATACTCTTTTTAATGCCTCATTGCCATTGCAGTTAAAATACGTTCATATTAAATATTGAGTGTAGAACTGCTACACAGGCACGCGAAGGGTGCTTTTGAGGGACTTTCTGAAAACTGATAGAGTCTAAAGTTCTCATCTGCATCTGGGTTGGTTAAAATGTTGGCAGTGGATTTTTTTCTGCATATAGAAAATATTTATTTATTTTTTAATCAAATCATAGCTGTGTACATTAATACTATCATGGGGTACAGTGTGTTGTTTCTATATACAGTTGGAAATACGTTCATCCAACTGGTTAACATAGCCTTCATGCCATTTTCTTAGTTATTGTGTTAAGACATTTATATTCTACATTTAGAAAGATTCACATGTACCCTTATAGGATAAACCATAGGCAT
>NW_003852430.1:6759047-6778430 GCF_000181295.1 Otolemur garnettii | reverse complement strand
CATCATTGTTGTTTGGCGGGTCCGGGCTGGGGATTCGAACCCGCCACCTTAGGTGTACGTGGCTGGCGCCTTAGCCGGTTGAGCTATAGGCACTGAGCCTGTTAATTAGTTTTACAATGCTAAGTGATTACATTTACATGTTGCCTTCATTAAGTAGTTTCCTTGAATCTTATATTTCATATGCTGATTAAACACATAGTTTTGTTTTTAAATACAATGTTGAAGGAAGCAGGGAAAAAGCCTTTTCTTTCTATCTTTGTATTTTAAAAATTAGGAAACTATATTTGGCAGATCTTTTTCTGATTAATTCTACTTTGAGAGTGTTCCTTGTTTTGGAACTATTCATGTTTAGTAGGATATACAGAAATAGTGGGTGGTTAGAAAGTAAAACAGGAATACTCCCAAGGTTAATGGAAGTATAGGTGAATACCATGTTTGCATAGAAAACGAATATAAAACTACTTCTAAAGATATCTACCAGCAGACATAGACCAAATCGTTAACATTCATCAGATGTCTATCCGTTTCTCTTTTACGTCCATGGGTAGCCTGTAGCCTACTTGGTGGCTGCCAAGAAACACTTGTAACAGAATCATTTGAAAAGGTTCAAATAAAGGCTAGAGGAATGGAGGGAGGTAAGGACAGAGAAAAAGAGAAAGAGAGGGAGATACATATATTTTTTAATTTTATAGAAATTGAAAGAGTTCCTCAGGGAAATCAGGTTCTCTGAGTAAGTTTTCTGAAAGCATTCCAGAAATATTTGTTACTGGAGAGAAACTGGGCCCAATTCAGTGTAACAGTAGTATTTTCCTGACCAAAGTGTTTGGAACTGTACTTGCCCTTGGAAGTGCAAGTTGTTAGAGCCTGTCTTGTCCAACTCCCTCAAGTGATGGACGATGGAGACCTACATGCTGGGGTGTCATTGAACTTGTGTCTGGAAGAAATGCTGCAGCTCAAGACCAAATTTCTTCCAAATAAACACCTTGTTGATGGATGTGATGCATCATAAGATGAAAGGTGTTTTGAATTGGGAATCTATGAAAGAAGCTGAAGCTGTGGTATTCTATAGGAAAAGACCCTCTTCCAGAATGTGTGAATGAAACAGTATTTTCAAAGTTATTTCAAAAATATTACATTTTGGAGATGTTAGCAATTGCCTGGCCTAGAATTTAATCAATGGCAAGAGCTCTGCAAAGGCTCCAGGACAAAGAATGTAGATAATGTGAAAAATGTCACTGAGGCCAGAAAGCATTGCTAACAAATTGTCATGGCTCCGTGTCACAGGCATCATTCATACCAGTGTCAAGAACAGCTCCACAAACTGTACTTTCATAGATTTACCAAGATATCTAATGTAAACCGCCTGCCCATTGTGTCCTTTAAGCATCTATTCTGGTAAATCCATTGAAGTGGTGTTTTATAGGGAAGAAAAAGAAATGGTATATTATAAAAAAGTTGTAACAAAAACAAATTGTCAAATTATGACTTGACTTGTGCACATACATAAGGATCAGCAGAAAGTGTGCATGGCTGATCCAGACGATATCTGTGTTCTATCAAGATTCTTATGAAAATTTAATTTTAATCTATTTAATAAGTTGAGGAAGACAAAAGTATAGAACCTGAATTTAATATTCAAAGATGTTTAGAAATGTACTGCTTGCTATAGACTTAAAATCAAAAAGTCATGCTTTAATCACATAAGCCCATTTGGACACAAAAGGCTCTCAGACTCTCATTCCACAGGTCTTTTGGGTTCCAAATATACCACAGGCCACCAGCAGCCAAGTCCTGACTGGGGTTCAGTCATTGTATCTTTCAAAAGCATATGGCCCAAGCTGGCTTTAAAATCTTAAAGAACTGGTGTTGCCTACCAGGACTCTTCACAGTTTGAAAGAGGATCTTACACACATTTTCTCTTGTGCCCCTCCAGGTGATCCTTTGAGTGAAGTATTCTAATTATCTCCTTCGAGAAAAAACAAAGCCAGGTCTTTCCCAAGGCAGAAAAGACAGCTGAGTTCAGATTCCCTGGTGTTAAGTTGCAGCCTTTCTTTACTTTATCACATTATTAGCATTTCTGAATTGAAGCTTTTGAGAAACACCGAAGGCAAGAGGGAAGAGACTTAAAGATAAGAAATACATCGCTCAAACTCCAAATCATGATTTAAGTAGCTCTGTTTCTAAAGCCAGCCCCCAAGTATTTCTTTATTGTCATATTTTAAAATAAATTGTAATATTCAAGACTTTCCTATTTTATTAGTGTGCAAATACCTTCACCTCCTGTAATGGCGTGTTATCCTTCCTTATATGTTTATAGTTTATTATGGTTGAGATTGTCCTAGAAGAGTGTTATGGAAAACTATTATGTAATTAAGTTGTTCCTTAAATTATTCTATATTGACATATTCGAATAGCTAGATAGTTTCATTTGTCTTAACCAGTAAGAAAATATTTTGTTCATATAATTATATTAACACTTTGAGATTTTAAAGGATATGTGAGAAATTGGAGATAAATCTATTGATCATATTCTGAACATTTTATGCTCCGTGAGCCTGTTAATCACATTCGTAAACACACAAGAAGCTCCCAACTTTTAACTGAGTTATATAATGAAGGCCTATCTGTTAGTCAACTGCTTGGGATTCATTTTGTCTCAGGAAAATAACATTGCAAACATTGATTAGCATCTCAGGATACCTTTTAAAAGTCCTTTTTAAGTCATGGTATAAATGAAGGAAACACCAAAATAATAATAGTATTTGGTTGAAACATATTTCATTAAACAAAAACAAGGGTACCTCGTAAACCCTAATGCTAAGAATCTCTCTCTCACACACACACACACACACACACTCTCTCTCTCTCTCTCTCTTTTTTTCTCTCCCTCTCTTAACCCTTCATCTTCAGGAATTGACAAACTGGGAAGGGTAAATAGATAAGTTACTTTTTTATCATTTGTATTTTTTAGTCTGTAATGTAATAAAATATTAACAATAAAACAGTCTTTTCATAATCTTCCAGAGTAAGACAGTGGCAAGATATTGCTAGATGTCCCTAAAACCTCTGGGTTCCTTTGGAATAGAAATGACAGAACATATCCTACAAAGGCTTTAAGGAGCCCCATGTGAATAACAGAGATTTACCCACTTTAGAGAGACGGACGTCACAGATCTTCTGACCTGTCCTTATATTCAGGGCATCTTTAAATGCGTTAGAAAAAAGTAAATCTTCTCCAGCTACAGTTTTTCTCAAAGGTGCAGATGTATATTTTTCATAGATTACTATGTCTGAAAAAGAGGTACGTGTTAGAACAAGAACTGAGTTGGGGACGTTTTTTCCTTCTTTCATGATCTATAAAATAACAGCCTCTCTGACCATTGTCTTAGATTTGACAAAATAAAATATTATCAAATGTCTAAATTATCCATACCTATATATCTCTGATATTATTTTTATTTTATTATTGTGCTAATAATGAGCTTTAGAGTATATTGTTAGTAACAACCTCAAGCATGCATTTCAGTTTCACTTTCCCATTTGGCTCAAAGGTAGAATGGCAAACTGGCCTGCCCTGGGCCCCAGGCCATGACATTAGGCCTACAGATGAGAAGCCAGAGAGAGATACAAGTGGCAAGTTAAAGCAGCCGAGTGAGGGATGGACTGCCAGCCTCTTTGTCAATGAGAAGAGCGGGGTATGGGAATAAAAAGCTAAATTCTGCGTACGGACACAGGAATGCAGAATTCAGGAATCAGTAGAGATTTCAACAACCTTCCCTCTCTATCACATTAGGAAAAGTTGAAAATAGGTTGCCAAAATTTTCTAATGCTCCCCAGTTACTCTTTCCAGTTTTCTTTCGCAGACAGCAGGTTGTGTAAGGATACGTTTGAAGCCTTGGATAGGTATTAGAGAAGACCTCTCACAAAAGCTCCTGAATTTATAGCTGTCAACATATCATGGTTAAAGTCCACCCTGGTCTTGGCTCTAAACAGGAAAAGAGAACAGAAACCACCCCAAACCTGGCCAGGCTGAGTGTGCGTCCACATTCCTCAGTCCTGAGAATCAGCCCTCCCCACATCCACATACCCAGCACCTTTTTGTACTGTTCGCTTTGAGAATTTGATTAGCGAGGGCATGGAAAGTGTGGCTTCCTATTGTGTGAGGCTCACGTTTCCCTTCCTTCTGGTTTCTCGGAAGGTCATCTGTGTGCAGCGTACACTAACCTATCTTTTGCACCTCTGGATGTGCTCTCTCTGAACCCCACGCTTTGGGTCTCAGCTTTGCCATGACCATTTTTATTACGCTACAGATTGACTATTATGTAGGACTCCAGTTTTAAATTGATACGTTGTTACTGGCTATTATGAATATGATTTGCTATGTGAGTTTGTGGGGACCATTTTCTACTTTAATTCTGGCTTTACTTGAAATACAACTATATGTTTCCCACAGGGCCTAATGAACCCATCAGGAAGTAGTCTTAATAGATAATATTACTGAATTTTCTTTTATTAGGTCCTTTTGATTTTCTGAGCTCCTTGGGTTTTTCTCTTTTTGTCAATTCAGTTTGTTTTTCTTTCTTTTTTTTTATTAGATCATATTTGTGCACATTAATACTATCATGGGATACAGTGTGTTGTTTCCATATACAATTTGAAATACTTTCATCCAATTGGCCAACATGGCCATCATGTCATTCTCATAATTGTATTCAGTTTATTTTTCTAAGTAAAGTCACAGTAAAGCGAACTACCTAAAATCCTGGATCTTAAAAACACACACAAAATCTCACAACATACACACAAAACGGTTCTTTAGTGTTATAGTATCTTTGTGTTCACATAACCAAATTACTGTGAATAGAGAGTAGCCCTATAAACCACTCTCGCATTGAAGAATTAAATATTTTGACCATCATTTCACTTGTACTTAATGGTTTCCAGGATAAATTAATAATCCTAACCCTTTGTATACTAATGAAGATAAATGTTTTCAACACTTATAACGTAAGGTGCGTTTATTTACTTGACAAACAAATGTGGATCATCACCCATGTGCCACGCATACAAAGATAAATAGTAGTATATAAGGTCAAAGCAAAGATAGCAAAAATATACAGAGATCAATGAAAGGTTGCACCTTTCATCGAGGTTCTCCTAGGTAGGCCGTGTGACAAGTGTGATAAATGCTGTAAGAAGCACGTCAGAGGGAGGACAAGGGGCAGAGAAGAGTGGAGGAGTTTCCTGAGATGGGCAAGGTTTATCTCCCAGCCACTTGAGGGAAACAGATAAGGATCACAGAACAGAGGAGCTTTGAGCTAAGAATTGAAGAATAAATGACATTTTTAAATGACTTAACCATCAGTTATGATGAACTCTTGATGTTTTTTAATCAAACTCTAGGTCAATAATAAAAAGAGAAAATTAACCATACAAAGAATAATGAAAGGAAATTTATAACTGTGCACCCCTAGCCCCAACCAGTAATCCTCTTTGCTGATCTGAACCTGACATTCAAGCCTTAGTCCTGAAGTCACCTTCTCAGGGAATGCTCCCCAGACATCTGCATCTAAATGTGGTCCTCCTTTTGTACTGTCTTGAGACACCTGCGCCTTTCCTTATAGCCTTTATCAAAATTTGCAATTAGATGTGATCTGAGTGCACCACAACCTCACTAGCTGGATGAGCTAATACAGAGAACCAGATCATCAAATAGGATCTATTCACCAGGGATTGTACTGAGCATGAAGCTATCCTAAGAGTTCAAGGGTTCAGGAAATCCAGAGGCTTGTGTGAAAGGTACAGCACTCTGAGTATCAGAGATGCCTTCCGGTCCTTCTTTCTCATGACAGACATGCACGTCAATGTCAGATGATCAGTGATGTCTCTAGGTGAGGTCCGCAGGGTGGACCTGAAATAACGCAGTGTCTTAAGTTTTTTATATGCTGTGGACCTAATCATGGTCCCCTAGAAGCTCATACATTGCAGTTCTATCCTCCAATAGGTTGATGTTTGAAAGTGGAGCCTTTGGGAGATAATTAGGTGTAGAGGAGGTCAGGAGGGTGAGGGATTTTTGTCGGAATTAGCACCCTTGTAAGAAGAGATACCAAAGAGGTGCTTGCTGTCTCTTTCAGCCATGTGAAGGCACAGCAAGAGAGTGTTATCTGCAAGCCAGGAGGACAGTCCTCACCCGAATCCAATCATGCCAGCACCCCTATCTCAGACTACCCGCCTCCAGAACTGGGAGAAAATAAATTCTACTGAGTCACCTAGTCTATGGAATTTTGCAATGTGCAGCCCAGACAGACCAACACATAACCCAGAGAGCTGTCCAAGTCACATGTACTATCCATGCCTTACACATGTTCTGTATTTCTTGACCTTAAGGAATCTTTTAGCAAGGACATTCTGCCTCGCATTTTTAATATAGAGAATTCCTTTCTCCTAACAAACAGGTATCACATGTCTGCTTAACTGGACATCCAGTAGACGTGAAAATTCAATAGAACTTTCTGTCACTTTCTTTTTGCCCAGAGCAACACCCGATGCCTACTGCTACAAAGGCCAAGAAGGGGTCCCAGGCAGGCTGCTTTAACACCTCCTTGCTTGCTGAGCCCTGGAGGAGGACAGGGACCATGTCCATTTTGATCATCCCTGTTTATCTGGCATTTTGCAGATTGCCTAGCACAGAACTAATGAAAGAGTGAGTGAACTAATGATGCTTATTACCGGCTGTGTAAAAGTATAACTTCAATTTGTTTGTTCTAAATACACTCCCCTGAAACCCTAAGAAGTACCCTCTACTTCTAGCACTTCGGGATTGAAATTATCATTGAAATGGCTGTCCTATATTTTCTAATGAAGTAAACAATTGGTTTAATTTTATGTATCTTCAGCTGTTTCCTTGCTAAAATTATGGGCTGGCAGATATAGAGTAATTGAAGAAAAGAACACAGGCTTGGCCGCCTCTAGCTAGCAATTTTTCCATGTCATGTTGTGATAAGTTCACTTTTAATATTGCTTTGAGTTCTGTGACTCACATTTTAAAAAAATTATGAAAGTACTCTGCTTTCAAAAAACTCATCAAATGTTATGTTAAGGGTTTGTCAGCACATAGAAATGTCTCCCCAAAGAACCACTGAATTTTATACAAATAAGTGTTTCAAGGGCAGATAGACGATAGTGAAGTGTCCTATAAATTTGAAAATTCAGCCTGAGTTTCTGTAGAGGCCGGAAAGGTCGAATTTATAATTAATGAATGCTACCTGTATGGGCCACGTGGCAGCATTAACCAGATGGAATGTTCCCAGAGGTAACTGAATTGAACCCAAGAAGGGGCCCTTTCAAGGAAGGATAGTGAAACAGCCAGAGGCCAGTAACAACACGCAGGCTTTAAACAAACCCCTGCTGGAAGGGAAGGTCAGGAGGCCTCCTGAGGAATCTGTGAATGCGCCACAATGGAAGAGGGGCCGTCTCCCGGGGGGCCACTGTCAAGTCCCAGGGTGGCAGACAACAGCAGCTATGACACTAGGGGTGAATATCTCACCTCTCTCCCTTCCTTTCCTCTGATTTCTTGCCAGTGCCTCCTCTTCACCTAAGTGAGGAGAAAACCAGGTGCCAAGATAGCCTGAGAGATGCAGACTCCAGAGGTGGGTCTTCTGGGGCACAGAATATAGCTCTAGGGAGACATGTACAAGATGACCATCAGGGACCCCCAAATGCCATGGTTGTTTATGTGAAGATTGACGGCCATAGTTTGAAATTAAGTTAGAAGAAAAACTCAAAATTTGGAAAAACTCCTTCTTTGGTCCTCTGCATCCTAGAAGTATTTTTACATATATGGTAATTTGTCAGGTTTTGGATGTCCTATCACCTATTTTTGGAAGGGAGAGGAATCATTCAAGTCGTGACTTCCTAATCTTACATTGTTTCTTAAAAAGTTATTGAGCAGCTGACTTTATAGTAGTATTTAGTATAAAAATGTATAAATCTTTAATGTAATCCTCATACAGTGAGGTGAACTAGATTCTATTCTCATCATCCCCATTCAGTACATAAGAACACCAGGACCCCAAGTGGTGAAATAGCTTTCTCCAATTCACATAGACCATAGCTGGTAAAGTTGCCTCTGGACCAGGCTCTTAGACTTCAGTGTCTATGTTCTCTCTCATAGTTTTCTTTCACAATGTGCCCCCCTCTTTAATGGGAGACTTAATGCATGACCATGATTTTAAGCATGTATAAGTGTTAGTCAGCCTGTCAACAGTTCAGAGTGAGTGATTTTTCTCCGACTCTCTTAACTATATTAACTTACTTGTAAGACCTTCAGAGAAGATGCATTTCCACTCAAAATTAAACCAACTACCAAAACTAATCAAGATAATGTTGGTGTAAGTACGCTTAGGTTGGGGGGTTATTTGTCAGAGCTCGAGATTTAGAGGTGCATTAGAGGATTAAGTGTGATGAGATGCAGAATTATGGCAGCGATTTATGTGAGCAAATCTAGCACTTACACTGTCATTCCTGAAGACTCGGATCATGTTTTCCCTATGGAAATACCATTTTAAATTGATAATTCATTTCTCTTTACAAGAGAGAAACTGTGCACATTGTCAGAGGACAATTATTTGATAAACATAAATTGTCAAGACTGCAAAGATACTTTATAAAACTACCCTGTCATAAATGATTTCCATTTTCAGACAGTAATGGAGATCTTTTTCTATATGCTTTTGTCTAATGGAATAATTTATCCCTTGATTCAATGAAAGTAAGCCAAATAGTCAAGTGAAGATTTAATGTAATTTGTAAAAAAGATGAATCTTTTTGAAAATTTTCCAGATGAAAACTATGAAATGATAGATTTAAAAACATCTATAGCATAATTAACTTGAGATGGCTAAGATTAATGTTCTACTAGTATTTCTAAAATATGTAATAGATGTTTTTTTAGGAAATTTAGATTCCCAGTAAATATCTATCTATCTATATAGCAGGCTTTGTGGATAGTCTATTAACAACTGATTTTGGACCCCATCATACTATGATCTAAAAACTAAAAAATGATATAACATATAATTAGTAAAACTTAAATCGTCTTCCTTTTTATTTCATATAGAATTTCCAAAGTTGCTTAAATTTCCTGACAGATTTGAAAGTGGAAATTCTAAAATATATGTCTTCTTAGTGTTCCAGTTCTAGGGCAAAGTAGAATTCAGTGCTTTCAATGTATGTTGACTCAACAAGATAAAGAAAAATAGATGCATAAGCTTTACCAGATTCAGAGCTTTATTAATTGTAAACACAGGGCTTGATGCTCTTAAACTGCTCTTTGAACTTTTAAAGTCATGCATCTCTTGTCTGATTAAAATAAGAAAAAATTATGTTTACTAAGGGGACTCAATTTTTTTTGTTTCATTGAATTAAGAAATGATTGATAGTAAACATTTCTACATGATTTAACTTGGATTAAATTAAATTAGCTTGGATGAAATTATTTTGGAGCATGTTATTTTAGGCCCTACTCCTTCATTAGAAGACTCATGTTCGTGTTTTACTGGTCCCTGGTTTCTCAGTTTTAATTTTGTAATCTCCAGATTTTGTAGTAGCTACACAATTTTGAAAACTGTAAATTTGAATCACCTTTACTTCCACTACAAAATCATCCTACACATACGTAAGTACTCAGGAGACACACTGCATACCAGAGGGAGGCAATAATTCAGCAATGCTTCCCAACATTCAGGGAAAGAAATACTAGAAAACCATTTTGAAGTAATTACATCATTGATGAGTTCAATTATTGATTGAAATTGCTTTGCTTTGCATATGCATCACCTTCTGAGAGAACTAACCCACATTAGACAACATTCTGGCAGGAATATTATATTTCTGAGTTTGCTCACGCAGAACACTGGACTATTATCTTTAGCCATCATATAAATTTTACCCAATTTCTCAATCTAGAGAAGACTTCTTTAAATGAAAATTTTATAAAGGTTAGCAGTGACAGCTCGGCGCCTATAGCTCAGTGAGTATGGCACCAGCCACACAGACCAACACTGGTGGATTTGAGCCCACCCTGGGCCAGCTAAACAATGACAACTGCAACCAAAATACAGCCGGGTGTTGTGGCAGGTGCCGGTAGTCCTAGCTACTCTGGAGGCTGAGGCAAGAGAATCGCTTATGCCCAAGAGTTTGAGGTTGCTATGAGCTGTGACATCACAGCACTCTACTCAGGGCACATAGTCTCAAAAATAAAAAATAAAAAAAGAATAGCAGTGAAATATTGCAGAAAACTGATCCCACGAGCTTTTTTAGAACAAATTTTAGTTAAATAATTTTATCCTAATATCAAAAATTATATACAAATCTTGTGTAGGATTTTAATATATAATAAAATCCCAATTTCTTCTCTTTAAAGAGCTGGGGGAAGCCCTTTAGTAAGAGATGAAGGATGTCACTAAGGTGGTACGTGTCCCAATCCTCCTTTCTCAGCCTGACAGGTGTGCTAATCCATTCTCATGGCCCCTTGTTCCTAATCACAGGCTTAGACTCTCCCCCAACTCAGCAAATCCAGCAATGAATGCCTATCAGTTTGAATTACCATGTCTTTCATCATTTAGCACATACTCATATGCTAACCTAGGCTTTGTGCCCGACACTAGAGATAAAGTAATAGTGAAAAAACAAACATACAAGGAAACCCAAATAGGAATGGCACCTGTTTTCATAGAGTGATCATAACGGGCTGTCTTAAGGATAGCTTGGATGGTGAAGGCAGAGTCTGAGAGGGAAAGAGCTTGTCTGTAAAACTGCGTTGCTCACCTAGTTCACATAGAAAATGGAATAGGGCTCGGCGCCTATGGCTCAAGCGGCTAAGGCGCCAGTCACATACACCTAAGGTGGCGGGTTCGAATCCCCAGCCCGGGCCCGCCAAATAACAATGATGGCTGCAACCAAAAAATGGCCAGGCGCTGTGGCGGGCGCCTGTAATCCCAGCTACTTGGGAGGCTAAGGCAGGAGACTCGCTTGAGCCCAGGAGTTGGAGGTTGCTGTGAGCGTGATGCCATGGCACTCTACCCAGGAGGATAGCTTGAGGCTCCGTCTCAAAAAAAAAAAAAAAAAAAGAAAACTGAATAGAAAAGTATCAAGTACAGAATAGAAACAGGTTAGCCTGGGGTGTTAATCTGGGGCCACATAAATAAATAAGAAAATTTTTGGATGTTATAAGAAGTTAGATTTTATAGTAAAAGTAATGGGGAACTGTTAAGGGATTTTTTAATATTTTACAAAGAGACCTGAGTTCTGTGGACAATTAATGAGAGAAAGAAAATATGGCAAGGAAAACTATATTCAGAGGTGGAAACACTGATCTAGGTACAGAAAACTGTGATTTAATATAAGGTCAGTGGTATTGGGTATGATGGGAAGTTAAGAGATTCATGAGATATTCAGAGGATGAATTTGACAAGCCTCGATGATCAACTGGATATAAAAAGGAAGGAGGTCAGAAGGTTCAAGGATGATGCTTGGCTTTTGGACTTGGGAAACTGGGCAGATGTCGGTATCTTTTACTGGGATGGCTGTATGGGCTGAAAAATAAATCTGGGGAAAAACGATGAGCTCAGTTTTGGATAGCTGATTTGGAGGTGCCTGTAAGTCAGCCAAGGAAAGATAGTTAATTGGCAGTGGGAAACACAGATCTAAAGTTTACCATGAAGAGCTGGTTTGAGAACACACAGTAGGGATTTATTCATTTCCTTATTGAAATGAATGAGGTCATTTTGGTGCTGGAGAGTATTTTAAGGAATATGAAACAAACAAGAAACTCAAATAATGAAAACATTCAAGGAAATCCACGACACTTTTTGGAATATCTGACACAATGGGCTGACTGTGTCTTCTAACTATATAAATGAAGAAATTTTTACCTGGAGTGAGCCTGCCAGCAAGTTCAAGCCTTAGACTACTCCAGGCATGTATAAAATCTAGACTAGGTTGAAATGAATTCTTCCTCTACCAGGAATTCTCCTTCCTTGGTCCCTATTGTGGCACAGTGTGATTTTAGAGTTACATAAAGATAAAGAGACTGTTCTGGTAGAAAAAAATATATGATACCCACCAACAAAATATATGATACCCACCAACAACGGAAGCAATAGGTAGGACATCTAAAACCTAGCTAATGAAATTTATTGCTTCTAAGGCTTATAAGTGGGGGAGAAAAAACATCACAGCAGGAAAATGAGCTTCCACTACTCACCACTCTGCCAACCTACAGAGGGACCAGGGAAGCATGTACAAGGAGAGATGGAAAGACTCGGTTTGCCAATAAACCTTTCACGTTCAATTCAGACCATTGATCTTAGATGTGTCACGTTACCTATTGCAGGCTCTCCGCATTTTAGGTCCCTGGTACCTGTCCATTAGCATCCAACATTTTTCAAGTAGAACAGGACAAGTCTTCGCTCATATCCTATGTCCATTAATGACACAATACAACTACCCAGTTTCTATATATGAAATAAAGCAGTCTCAAATTTTAGCATATATAAGAATCATTTTGGAGGATTATTTTCAAAGGCCTAAATATGGACTTTCTGATTTAAGATGTCTTGGTAGGGCCTGGGTTTTCATATTGTTTAAACAGCGCCCCAGTGGATTCTGACAGGGGTGGTGCACAGACTACATTTTGAAAACCTCTCAAGTAGGAGAAAGCTGAAAGCCGATTACTCAGGTCACGGAGGAGTGAATTTGCTTAGTTGATACAGAAATACAGAGGCTTTTAATAATTGTTTCTCAGCAAACCAAATGGTTTCTAGACAAACAGATTTTGTTTGACAAACACATTTAAATCCTGATTCAGCCAACTTAAGTAGCCATTTAATATAGACTTTCCAGTTCTCAGGAAACTTCATACCAATCTTGTCAGCCCGTTCACTAATGGGGGTCCAGAGAGATATTGCTATGCAGGTAGCACTGTGGTTTTCCCAGTTATCTGGTGTTAATTGTCATTTGTCTTTAAAAGAACTATTTTTATAAACCACAGCTATAATAAATCCACGGTGTCCCAAATATCATCCATAAATTCACCATATGTAGGGAAAATGGGAAATTGTAGCTATATGTACAAAATACTCATTGCAAAATTTTACAGAGAAGTGGTCAACCTGTAGACAATATTTTTTAAAATGTTTAAACATTTTAAACATTTTAAAATATTTTTAAAAAATATTCCCCATTTTTCCTATGTATGGCTACTGCGTGGATGACATTTGGACACCCTAGTTGTTTGACTTAGGTAGCTGCTAAACCACCTAAGCTTTCAGCTTTCTCCTACTTGAGAGGATTTCAAAATGTAGTCTGTGCACCACCCCTGTCAGAATCTACTGGGGCACTATTTAAACAATATGAAAACTTAGGCCCTACCAAGACATCTTAAATCAGAAAGTCTATATTTAGGCCTTTGAGAATAACCTTCCATATAGATTCTTATATTTGCTAAGATGTATTCCACACACAGAGGAGACCATAAGAAAGCTCCCAGCAAATGATAGCCTTCTGCATAAATGGATCGTATAAATCTGTAAGATACATATTTACGGTAAAGCAGTTAGGGATGCAAATGTGACCGCCAGAAAGTATCCAGGGCAAACGCTATTCCTGACAGGAATCATGCATTGATTTGACCCTTTAATTAGTTTGGTTTTCATTAATCCTAAATTAATTTTCTGGAATTAAACTCTTCCCAAGACCCAATTTTTTTTTAAGCCAACTACCTGCTCAAAATAGCCCAAAAAGAGTTTCTGTTCTATAACCTCAAGCCCCGTCAAACCTGTCCTTTGTCTAATATTCTTCATCTTCTATCAAATACCTCCATTCACCCATTGCTCAGGCCAAAAACTTATGTTTCAACCCATGTTTCTCTATGTTTTCCACCTTTCATATAAAGTCCATCAGAATGTCTTGCTAGTTACACTTACAAAACTCATTTTCACCGCCTATCTCCAGTGAGCCATCATAATCTCTTGACTAGAATCCTATGAACAATCTTTAATGGCTTCCATTCTTAACCTCTGGTAATCCATTCTTTCTCAGCAATGGTTCTCATCCTTTTCAACTATGAATCAGGTATCACTCAAATGCTTACAGATCTTTAGTGTTCTCATTATAGTTTGAAAAAGCTGACCAAAAGCCATGAACTCTTTGCATGGCCAAGCAAGGCTTTTGCTACCATCTCCATGAACTCTTACTGGCCGACCCTGTGACTGTATGTATATCGAGAGCAAGTTTCTGGATACTGTTTGTCTTGGCTTTAATAATTGCTAGCTTGGACAAGTTAGTGAACTTTCCTGCGCCTCACCTGAAAATAAACGATAAATGTTCAGAGTGTATTTGTCAGTACTTGTTTTTTTATTGTTAAAAAGTTTCCATTTGTTCATTCTTCAGAACCTTGACCCCTGCTCTTTCCTTTTACTCAGACTATTCATTTTCTGAACTTGGCTTGGCTGTTTCATTTTTGTCAGGTGGAAGTCATCATTAGACACATCATCCCTCTCTGTCTGCTTATTTCCCTCAAGTATCTTCAGATCTTCAATTTTGTGCTCCTCTGCCCATTTTCTTGTATTTCTTCACCTAAGTTCTAGAACAGTGAAAACTTTGCTTTCACTAACATTGAAAACGGTGTCTGTCTATAAATATGAATCAAGTTGCCTGTTGCGTCCTATTTGGACTGTGGATCTCATTTAAGCTCAGAAAGAACAGTGCCCTCGGTGACGAGTTAATAAAACGAGTTGCTAAAAACCCCCATAGTGTTAATGTTGTTTGTAGAAGTATTTATATCCAGCACAAAAAGAGGAAGATATATATCAACTCCAGAATTTGGGGTATGTCTTGGGAAGCAGAGAGAGAAGGAAAGAAAATGACAGTAGGGAGAAGATGAACTCCAGCATTTTCTTTTGTTTCCTTAAATTACAATACATTCGACAATATTTTGGAGAAGAGAAGCTTCTTCTCTTTAAAATTTTTTATTTAAATTACTCATTAAAACTGAATGAAAAAACCCTTCTCTAAATTCCATCCTCTCTTATGCCCTTCTTTTGCTTCCCCTGAACATTTATTTCTCTGAGATCATTTGTAAGAATGAAATCATTGGATACGTTTTACAAATTAAATTCCGCCTGCCTTCCAAAAGGGAAAGCTTTCTCAGTTCTTAAAATGTGAAAAGTTGGGAGGCACCTGTGGCTCAGCAGGTAGGGCGCTGGCCCCATATACTGAGGGTGATGAGTTTGAACCTGGCCCCAGCCAGCTAAAACAGCAGTAGCAACTACAACAAAAATAGCCAGGCATTATGGCAGGAGCCTGTAGTCCCAGCAACTCGGGAGGCTGAGGCAAGAGAATCGCCTTAGCCCAAGATCTGGAGCTTGCTGTGAGCTGTGATGCCACAGCACTCTACCAAGAGTGACAAAGTGAGACTCTGTCTTAAAAAAAAGAAAAAAGAAAAATGTGATAAGTTATTATAACTAAAATAAATATCTTTATTTATTTATTATAACTAAATATTAATTTATTATATAACTATAACATTTATTTA
Organism: Otolemur garnettii; assembly: GCF_000181295.1. Taxonomy (NCBI): domain Eukaryota; kingdom Metazoa; phylum Chordata; class Mammalia; order Primates; family Galagidae; genus Otolemur; species Otolemur garnettii. Next base: position 6,762,835 of record NW_003852430.1, on the reverse strand, counting down.
TTATACCTAAAATAACCATCTTTAAAAGAAAGAAAAATATTGGGAAAATTAACTGGGGAAGAGAGACATTAAAGTATTATAATTAATTCAATTATGTACTAAACTTACTAAGGATAGTATAGATTTTTATAGATTTTCCCAAACCTTTTGAGGTTTAATAAAGTAATTCCTAGTAACATACATACAAAAGTGCATTTTCTTTGAACTAACATTCAGTCTTTTGGATATTATTTTAGAATTTAAAAAAAATGTTGGTCAGACACAGTAGCTCACACCTGTAATCTTAGCATTCCAGGAGGCCGAGGCAGGTGGATCGCTAGAGCTCAGGAGTTTAAGACCATCCTGAGCAAGAGTGAGACCCCCATCTCCACTAAAAATAGAAAAAATAGCCAGACACTGTGGCAGATACCTGCAGTCCTAAAGACTCAGAAGGCTGAGGCAAAAGGATTTTTTGAGCCCAAGAATTTGAGCTTGCTGTGAGCTATGACACCACAGCACTACTGCAGAGACAGAGTGAGACTCAAAAAGAAAAAAAAAAAAAGATAGAAAGAAAAAAGAAAAAAATGCCAACAGTAACAAGGAAAAATATTATTAGAGGGAGACAAGACTGAGTGGTGTATTTTTTCATGCTTTTTTTTTTTCACATTTAAGAACCAGAAGCTAGCTTTACTATTCTTCTAGACTTACAGGTTCTAGAGGAATGACTTACAATAACCAAACCCACAGGAAATGGGTGAGTGTAATAAAATGTCAGCTTAGCAATATACAATAAAAGGCACGTGTTTCCAGTGACCCTTTGTCATTTCCATTGTCCAGTGTCACAAATGTCTGGTGAGCAGGAAACAATATAATCTTGAAGTGCATTTCACCTAGACCCTGCGGAAACCTTCTGAATTCACTCGAGCCTAGGGTGACCAGATTTTAACACCGGTAAGGCCGGACAACATGGCCGGGGGGTGGGGCAGGGCAGGGCCTGACAACAATGCAAACTTTGATAAGCAGTTCTCCATAATCACTTCTCAGCAATTATTTGTTATTATTACAGTTTAACATTATAAAATTAACAAAAATAATATAAAACTCATATTCTTGCGATATAGCCACATGGCACCCGAAAACCATATATTCCCTTCTTGTTCTCCCGCCCATTCGTGCATTCTTTCCAAAAATCGGGACTTTTTTAAAACGCCCCAGGATGCAGGACAAATTGTTCAAAAGTGAGACTGTCCCACCAAAAGCGGGAGGTCTGGTCACCCTACTCTAACCCCAGCCATTTACACCGACACTGAGACCAAGGTGCTCCATCCACCGAGGACTACTTCACTGGGTTCTCAGAGACAGTGCAAAGTGAGCATTCCCAATTTTTTTGCTGCTAGAGCTCCCACTTCCTGTCTAAACACACTCTCTTTTCTTATCATCTTCGTATGTGAGACCAAATTTCAGTAACTCTGTAGCGTCTCTGAGATTCTTCTTTCTTTCATCCTTTCCCTCGTCCCCCATCTTTACGTTGCCCGTTATCTCTTGTTTTTACTTTAGGATGTTTTCTGATTATTCTGATTTTGACGATTAAAATTTCTTTTTTATTGAAGAAAAAAAGTGAGGCAGCCACATGTCCTTCCTGATTTGGAACTGAAGTAGAGTAATATCAGAGTAGGTGTTATGTCGGCGAGTTGAACATGAACTAGGGAGTGTAATCCCCTGTGTAAACTGTGTGGCACTTTTAGGATTTTTCTCTATGATTCAAGCCTCTGGGTTTTGAGATGGAGGTGGGGGAGGGGAGCTGTGGACAATGTTCTATACAGTTTAATACCTTTAATCTGTGAGAGTTGTCAATCAAAATACAGAAGGCTGCACAGACAGCCTGGGGCATATCAGCACCCTAATTACAGAAAGTCTGGCCTGTCACCAATGTTTTAACACTTGATTTATTTCCTGTTCAATTTGTTCAATAGAGCCAGAGTTAATTGGTTTTCCAAATGAGTGTTAAAAATATAAAGATCCAGCTTCATTAAGTGGAGGCTCTGCTTATTATGCACTGATGACTTGTAAGTCTATGTAAAGGTTGGAGGGGTGAGAGTCCAGGGCATTGTACAAAACCGCGGCTTTGACTTGCCGCTAATATGGCTAATGACTAATAAGTAGGCAAAGCCACAGTGGCTGGTAAAAATAGAGGTTTTGCGAACTAAAAATTTTCCCTCAACCAAGTATGTTCAATATCTAAACACATAGCCTTTTATTTTTCAAATCTAATGTGTTTTTTCTTTCCAGAGAAAAGTATTTAGATACTTCCTACAGTGAAAAAAAGAACTCTAATGTACTGGTGTATAGCTGGCACACTGAGCTGCTTTAATATCGTCCTTAGTATTTCTGTAATTGCCGTTCTTCTGTGGCACAGCGGTGCTTTTAATGTGATATTTTGGCATTATAAGTGACAAATGGCAGACTAAACAAAGAAAGCTGATGTGTTTGGCGCCTCAACATGCACACAGGAAAATCATCAAGGGGTGATTTTCAGCTCATCATTTTCCACAAAAGGTAATTTTTCAAAAAACTTGAACGCTGTCCTCAGTAATGCACAGTCAAATGTAATTCTCAAGAAATTACATCACTTTACATTACTGTCACCATTCCGGGGGCGCATTTACATTCTTGGTAGAAAAATAAAATAAGAGAAATGCAATTGTTTGCAGGGAAATTGTCCAAAAAAGCTTCCTATTATCCACAAGTATAGATTTCCTACTTCTGTGCCTCTACTTAATGTTTTGGCATGTTTGGTACCTGACAGAAGTATCACCCAGTAAATTGTCTTAAATAAGCACCGAAATTGAAATCCACTAACTTGTAGTTACCGTGTACCTTGTAAAAAACGTGTAATTTAAATTAGGATAACATCCATACGTGTTTTGCACACAAAAATATTAGTATAAAAAAATTCATGTGGGAGGGTTCTAAATGTCACCTCAGATGAATATGGAATTACTTTTTTTCATTACATAACATCATGGCATCCTACATTTTCATAGATTTATTCCTTAAGGATAAACTAGCCTTTGGGAAACTGGATTTTAAAAAAGACAGCACTCCAGTATCAGTTCCCTAGGACTGGGGGAGTAAAGTACCACAAACGGGGTGCCTCAAAACAACAGAAATTAATTGTTTTCTCCCAGGTCTGGAGGCTAGATGTTGGAAATCAAGATGTACGGCAGGGCCATGCCTACCCTGCCCTGAGACTCTGGGTGAAATCTTTCCAGGACTCTCCCTGGCTTTGGCCTTTCTAGGCTTACAGCTGCATCGCTGTCAACGTATGTTTTTCTCCTGGTGGGTCTCTCCTACACGGTCGTCTTCTCGCTTCTTACAAAGACACCAGCCCTATGGCACTAGGGTCATCCACCCTAATGACCTCACCCTAAGTGTTGCATCCACAAAGACTCTGATTGCAAAAAAGGTCACATCCAAAGGCTTGAGGCCTTAGTACTTAGACGTATTTGAGGGGGTAGAGGGACACATATTATGGAGGGACACAATTTCATCAATACCAACCGTTTTGTGGAAGCATTTTATACAATGTAATCATTAGGTCTCATTATTTAATTGAAATATAGTTGTTGCTTTAGTAAATTATAAGAAGCCCGAGAGATACTTATTCCTTCTTAGAATAGTGTGACTTTAGGCTCGGCGCCTGTGGCTTAAGCGGCTAAGGCGCCAGCCACATACACCCAAGGTGGCGGGTTCGAATCCCCAGCCCGGGCCTGCCAAACAACAATGACGGCTGCAACCAAAAAATGGCC
>NW_003852430.1:6726194-6758859 GCF_000181295.1 Otolemur garnettii | reverse complement strand
GTGTGAGGTTTCGCTCGGTAAGGAAATGTTAATATTTATGAGAGCGCTGTCATGCTGAACAGCATGAGTGAAAATCCTTCCTATAATAAAATACTGTTGTTTTTTAAAATTCTGCTCTAACATAAACAAACATGATATTAGCACATGTTTTAAACATCTATACATCAGGGTTTCTCCATGTACTGGTTATTATCAACATACGGTTTTGTAGTGAGTATCCAGGGACAAGTTATGTCCAGCCTTTTCAACCATAAAGAAGCCCTCCGAAGAGAAAGCAGAGTCCAGACTCGTTTACTTGGTTTAGTAAATTAATTCCCCATTTTCTATAATAAGCAAGAACAAAATAATTTGTCCTCAGTAATGACTTCAGGAATAGAAGCGTTCATAGAAGTGATTTCTCCATCAGTGCTGTAACCGTACCAAGGTCAGGGAATTAACACTTTGGGGGACTTCACTGGTGATCCCAGTGATAATCCTCACCAACCTCTTAAAAACGCAGCATAAGTCACCAGGTCATTGTAAATGGATGAGGAGATGGGTAAGCACACATTACTTTTGCTTAAATGATAAATTAAATGATATACCTAGCACTTACGGGAAAATAGTAGCATTCGGCAAAACCAAACATTATTACAGCAGCTCCCCTCTCCTCTCTTGTCTATGTTTTTGCTTTTCCAAGGTTTCAGTTACTCGGTGTCGACCATAGTCTGAAAATATTAAGTGGAAAATTTGACAAATAAATAATTCGTAAGTTTTAAGTGGCATGCCATTCTGAGTAGCATAATGAAATCTCGTGTCCTTCTGCTCTGCTCTGCTTGGGATGGGAACCATTTCTTTGTCTGCATCTATGTTGCACATTCTACCCATTTATTACTGTAAAGGAAAAAAAAAACATAGTCCGTTCTGCCTCTATCTCGATCAGTTTCACATTCATGGATTCAAGTAACTGCACATGGAAAACAGTCAGAAAAACGTGCAAGGGACCCTCTGCACTAACCATCTGCAGACTTTTTTTGTCATTATTTTGTAACAATATCGTACAAAAACTATTTACAGAACATTTACATTGTATGGTTATTGTAAGTAATCTAGAAATGATTTAAAGATATGAGACGATTATCTAAGTCATATGCAAATGCTATACCCTTTTATTAATATATAAAAGACTTGAGCGTCTCTGGATTTAGGAATCCAGAAAGGGTCCTTAAACCACTGATACCAAGGAATGGTTGTATGTGTAGCGATAGGTACCATCCATGGCTTCAGGGATCCACCAGGAGTCTTGGATGGTGAGAGGGAACTCTTTATTTTCATTGCGTTACCTTTGCCCATCCCTCATCACATTCACTTGAACCCAAACAAACCCATGTAATTATAAATTTTAGTTAAAGCAGAACCATATTAACATCATACATTTGATAATTTTTAATATTGCTAATTAGCTCATGGACTGGATTGTGTCCAGTCATTTTAATTTTAAACGTTGTGGATGGTCAAATAATGCTAAAATAAAAGGCAACAGCAGCTCAAAGTTCTCAAGCCTGTTGCATAAGTAAAGCATTGTTTCAACCTGAAGAATCCATTTGACATCTTTTTGCCACAGGGTTCAAAGAATCATAGAATCTCTCCATTGAATGGTACTTAAAAGTCAAATAGTGTAAATTTTCAGCCAGAGCTCCATGAAGAAATGAATAGATTCATTGCTTCTTTATCTTAAAGTTCAACCAAAAGAAGTACAGGACTAAACCCTTTATTACTGATGTGAGGGTGGAAGTGGGACTTGAGGGGGTCCATCTGATTCTGAACAATAATAGGAGATGAGCAGGGCCGGGCATGGTGGCTCATGCCTATAATCCTAGCACTCTGGGAAGTCTTAGCGGGTGGATTGCCTGAGCTCACAGGTTTGAGACCAGCCTGAGTAAGAGCAAGACTCCATCTCTAAAAATAGCCGGTCATTGTGGTGGGCACATATAGTCCCAGCTACTTGGGAGGCTGGAAAAAGAGAATTGCTTGAGCCCAAGAGTTTGAGGTTTCTGTGAGCTGTGCCACCGCAGAACTCTACCAAGGGCAACAAGTGAGACTCTATCTCAAAAAAAAAAAAAAATTCAAAAAGAATAATGAAGGCAAAGTGCCTGGTGTGCATCATAGCACCACCTCTACACACGGGGAGATCACCAGGGAGGAGAAAATTCCTTGTTTGTTATAATTAACTGCTACCTAGTTCATCCCAGAAAATGAGTTAATTTCATTCAACTCTTAACGAGATTTGACTACATTGCTATAGGTAAAGTAAGAATTCTACTAGGAGCTAGATGAGGAGCAGGGAAGGGAAAGTTCCAGTAGACTTGTAAGACTGTTCTATGATTCGCAAAACAGATAAACTGTGCCAAATAATGATGGTGCCTGACTATGATGCAAATGACATGCAAAAACTATCCAAACTCAAATTCTTCTAAAATGAGCTCACTTAGCTCTATCTATGCCAGCCTCAAACTACTGACAACAGTTGACTCCTCATAGGCGCACGTGGTTCCAAGAATGCCTTAATTTACAAATTCTGGCTGATCCCTGCCAAAGTCCTGGTCTTCTGGTGTTGTGGTCTCCTTGCAGCAGCAAGCTCTTACAAGAAGCCTGTTCTATTTGAATATAGCTGGTTTCCAGTGGTCGGTGAGCCTTGGTAGTATAACATCAAGAATGATGCTAAATGCGATATTATCACATCGTGGCCAGAAAGCTGGTCTTTCATCTGAGTAATTTATGCCTCAGTAATTGAACCCACCCTAACTTTCTCATCTTGAATCATCATTCTTTCCCTTCCATATGTCACTCCCATAACACCACATTGTCCACTCAATTCTAATTCCTGCGTTTGCTCTGAAGTTTGATTTTCTTATCATTTTTATTTCTCTCTTCTTTCTCATTAAATTTTGATTTTCCATATAATTCACATGTATACATTTCCTTGTGCACACGTAATGGTACACCCAACACCTTTGACTGAGCTGTAAATCCTATTTACATAAACTGTGTTAGATTTCAGGAAGCTTCCAAAGTAAAATAATAGGTATCTTCAAGTAACTTCAACTATCAGATTGTAACATACATGTGAAAAAATATATATGCATAAATATGAAAGGTGAAAATATTCTAAGGCTGAGGTGCAGATGTAAAGTTGTGCTGAGGCCAGGGGTCAGTGTATTAGAAACAAATGTAAATGACCATATCTCAACTCTTCGATTGTGATTGATTGTTCATATTTTTATTTTTGTTTCCCTGTAAGGAATTTTATTGCATTACCCATATATTTATTTTGTTTTACAAAGTAGTGATTTGCTCTAAATTTTATTTTCTATTGATAAAGTTGATTCCATGAAGTATATTATAGATCTTCGTGATGTTGCGATTTCCTTAATAGAAAATCCAATTGTGTTAGCCCCTAAGTTGTAAAATAGCTAATAGTTGCACATTCTTTTGCATTATAATGTGTCATGCAGTTTATACTATTTCTGTAACTCACTGTTGACTTTGGGTAAATTATTTAATATTTGTGAGCCTCTGTTTCCTCATGGGTTGTTACAAAGATCAAACCAGATGATTCATTTAAAGCTCTTTGTGAAAAGTCTGGCATTTAGGAAGCATCATCTATAGAGTTTTTTTTTTTTTATTATACATTTATTGAGCATCTACTGTGTGGCAAGAACTCATTCTAGTACTGAGAACTCAAAAAGGTATCAGACTACTCATGAAAAGTCCATAAATCTAGAGGACATAAGATCCCCTAGGTTATTTTAGAGAATGTTGAAAGCTGAGCTTGTTTTGATGGTTAGAAAAAAATAAGAGAAGGTCCTAAAGATGGGAGGAATTAGGTACTTTGGTTATGAAAGAATGTAGGTTCTAGTGTTGGCATGGTACCCAGCAGGATCAAAGTGGAATAAAAAGCAAACTTATACAGAATCATGGAAGGTCTACAATTTTTTCTATATGCCATGAAACGAAAATATGAATTGTATTGATTTTTCAGAGTAATAGTTAAAGAACATAGCGATTTTTTTTTCATTTAAAGGATATAGAGGTTATGATCTAGCTATTTATTTTTTTTAATCCAGGAGCTAGAAGAATTTTGATTCATTTGTGCTGCAACTGAAGTAAGAAGTGTAACCTCAGTTGTCTATGAAGAAATATTGCATTTGATTATGGGCTGAATGTAAATTTCAAAGAAATAAAAGAGTTTCATGACATTTGTTTATCTGATTTGATAGAGGTATAGAAGGCAATGAGAACAACGGTGCATGTTTAATAAAAAAAGTTAAGAATCAAAGAACCAGATTGAGCGAATGACAGGGAAGCCGAGGTGCCCAGAACACCTTGGCTGTAGATGCCTCTTCCCTCTGTACCCCAGAGAACCCCCAGACGCCTTTTCAGTGATCTTTATATCATAGTGCATTGTTTATTCTATTCACACTTCTAAAAAACGTAGCTTAAATCATTAAATTCTCAGACAAGGTTTTAGAAGTTTTTTGTTTCTAAAGTGAGTACTTTTTCGCCATGTCTTTATGTTCTTTTTAAGTTTGTAATAAGCAGTGTACATTTAATAATCTATTTGAAATCTCTTCTGTATGGTAATAATAGTATTCTTTTTGGCATTAGTTTTTTGAGATACTGTGACACAGCAATATTATTTTTCTCTTATGATATTTTACAAAATTCTCTTTACATTATGGATCTTTCTACACGACGATAAAACTAAAACTATTCAATGAATAGTGTCCCTCCCCATGATTCATACAGCTAAATCCTGGTTCCAGTATAAAAGTTGCTACAATGTTGATTCATAGCCTTGCAGTGATTAAAAAGAAGAGGTTGTCAGGTAGGGTCTAGATTAAAATGTGTCCAAAAAGGCCCATCACATTTGTCAGATAAGTTTTGAGGTTGACATTTTCTAGGGACCCTAGTTTAACCTGACATTGGTTTGCAACGCTTAATAAAAAGATTTTGCAAACCACATTAGTTCAGGTATCAATAAAACATTGGCTTTAGGTTTTATTTATTTATTTTTTCATTGATTTGACATCAGCCCAGAAGAAAGCAGGAGTGTGAAGGTCAATGTTTTCTTAAGGTATTTTTTTTGGAGACCTACTTTAATAACAGGCTCAGGCATTAGAATAGCTACGATGTTCAGGCTTACGTGTAGTCATATCCTTTTACATGAAAAGTTGCCTAAGTTTCTAGCTAGCCAAATGTCAGAGCCTGTACTTGGTGTGTAAACTAATTGGTAGCAAACCTCATTAAGAATTCTGGCTGCAGTAATAGCTTTTCTTCAATTGCCACCGCCTTTAATGAGAAGCAGAACAACAGAAGCCACATTACTGGTCTGACAATTTGTCCTATTGATTTATTATGCCTGCTCTGCCACCATCTACATGAAGGGACTACAAAACATTAGTGCGATATTAATACATTTGACTTCTGCAAATATAGTAAAAAAGAGGGTGGCGCTTCTAAGCCAGACCATTGCCTGGTAATTTGCTGTTTATTTTTACCCCCAGTGGAGTCCACTGGCTTCAGCATAGATAAAAAACATTAGTATTGAAGATAATTTTTGTTTCAATCCTATCAATAACTAGATGCTCCATTTTTTAAACTGATTTTCATGACAAACATAATTGAATTTCATTTAATTTTCTTTTTCCCCACCTCTATTCATTTCAGAGAACGATTTGTATGTGGCTTCAATCCATATAAATATCAAGAGAGGAAAATAAAAAGAAAATTTGAATTTGATTTTAAGAAACAGCTCAGATGCATAGCAATCTGAATTCTTTTTCACATTCTTATAATCTCTTAGCTCATTTCAAATCCTAAAATGTTCAGTCTTCCCTTTAGTTTCAATTACAATCATTGAAATATAGAAATGTATACTCTAGTACAGTGGTTCTCAACCTTCCTAACACCGCGAAACTTTAATACAGTTCCGCAGGTTGAGAACTTTAATACATGACCCACAGGTTGAGAACCACTGCTCTAATACAAATCTAACCTAAAATATTTGGTAAATAAACACATTTCTCATTTACCTTTTTTTTTTTTGTCAGTTTTATCCTTAAGCAGTACATAGTACAAACATATAACTCTGACAGTGGCTCCTCTGATGTCATTTTACAAAATTACTTTTAGGAGAAAATGGATCATGTCATGAGAGAAAATCACATTTGCCCTTGGTCAATACTTCTTCTAAAGCCTGATAGTGAAGCTCCTTCTCATTATACACTGACTTTTGGTACTGAACGTGTTTGATGGAACTAGAACTAGAATTCTGGATGTAGTTTATGTTTATAACCCAGCATGTCAAAGTCTAAGTTTTAGATTTTCTCTTATGGCACATTTGCATATTCTTACATCATTATATGGATCAATTTCTGTATCTCTCCAACAGACATACACAGACACTGGGTACTGAGCCCCAGACTCCTCAGGGTGGCTGTAAGCGTCCTGGACCCCAGCCCTCCGTCCTCGGGGCTCCCAGGGTTCTGAGTGTCAATCCTGTCCGTGCAGGTGGCTCATGGTGTTGGGCTCATGCCCCTTCTTCTGAGCTCTGCATCTTCTTCCCCAGACTAGGCCTGCAGGGGCCCAGAAGCCAGAGGAGCTGCCACCCTAGGACCTGCACTCAGTAGGGTCCCCCCTCAGAGCTATAAGTTTCCCCCTGGAGTGAGGACAACTGCTCAGCCCCCAAGCACCCTTTCCAGCAGAGGTGGGAGGCCAGGCTGGTGGTGAAGGTTGATGATTCTCCTGGGAACTGATTCAAGGAAAAGGAGGCCTTGAGAGTGGGGGGAGGGAGAAAGGGGGTGTTTCAGGACGAGGGGCTTGGGGGATCCCTGCACAACTCCCTTTGGGTTCAGCTCCCCAAGGTTTGGGCATCAGAACCCTGGGTAGCTACTCAGAAATTCCTTTGTGAGTGGGTGACAGGGTCTATACAAATGGGCGTGCAGATCACCAGCTGCAAGGGGTTGGGTCAGGGTGGAGTGGTCTGGTGGGTATACAGGTGACAGAATGAAGCCATGTTGATCTCAGGCCTCTTGGAGCTCAACAAGTTGCAGCCACCAAGCCTGTGTCCTGAGAAATGTGGCTGCCAGAGTCAAAGGCTGCCCCCTTCTGCTCCAAGAGACAAGGTTTTATTCCAAGCAGCAGGGACAGTCCCTGCTTCTTCACCCTGTCAGGATCAGGCTCTGCTTGCCACTGCTCCTGTGCCACCTCTTGTGAGTCTGAAGCAGCCCTTCCCAAGTAGGGGCACCTCAGGAAGAAATTCTGTAATTGTGCCCAGAATTGTGCTCTGATCCCACCCTTTGTGTTGCTCCAGAGCAGGCTGGGGCCCGGGCAAGGCTTTCCAGGGAGGACCAGCAGCTCTGTGCAGGAGTCTGTCAGGCTCTGAGATCCTCTGGGTGTTGTCCCTGAAGCAGACAGTGCTGGCTCTGGGGCCCCGGTGTTTGGGGGAAGAGGCCGTCTGCATGGAAATGAAGGTCTTAGTGACACCATAGCTGGACAGCAGCACGTGGCTGTGGACATTGCTGGAGTTGGAGCTGTAACAGCACTGGACTGCTGGAGGGTTCTGGGGAGGCAACCAGGCTGCTGGCCACTCACTGAGTCCCCTCACCCCACCCTTTCCTGCCTCAGGGGGACTAAGCACAGGAGAGGCAGGCCCCACCTCCTGAGTCATAGCAGGTCAAATAGGAATGTCAAAGTCAAACCTTTACCCTCCATTCCTCCCCCCTGGTAGGAGCTCCCAGCTGGGCTCCAGGGCCACCCAGAGTGGGAACATTAGAGAAACCCTGGTGAGATGTGTGGTAGATAGTTCTATGGGTCAGTTTGGCTAGGCTGAAATAAACGCTAATCTAGGTACCGCCATGGGATACTTTACAGGTGTGGCTAACACCCGTCATCAGTTGACTTGGAGTGAAAGAGTTCATCCTGGCAAATGAGGGTGGACCTCCTCTGATAGATCAAGGGCCTTAAGGACAAAAATTGAAGTTTCCCAGAGAGGAAGAAATTCTGTAATTGTGCCAGGAAAAAAAATTCTACCTTTGTGTATTAAATATGAATCAATTTTCTAGATTTAAAATACTAACGATAGTTGACCTCATACTCTTACATTTTATTCAGTACATATATTTAAAATAATTTGTATCCTCGCATTTATCTGAAGTAAAAAATAAAGTGAAATCACTTTAAATAAAGTTTAAGTAAATAAGTTTGCCAGTGGAAACGTTCTTCCTCATGTAAGATTTCCACTGAGTGATGAGATGATACCAATTCATGCAATTGCTTTATTTGAACAACTGAATAGGAATTAAATTTATTCTTCAAATCTCCCCTAACATGACAGTTGATTTAATATTGTTATCCAGTAAGAGTCTTCTGGCTGGAATATTTATAGTGCTTTGAGGGTTCTTAGTCACAAAATAGAATATTTTTACCATAAAAGAGGAATATTTTGCAGGAATGTAGTATATTTTCATTCTGAGAAAAGATTTGATCTAAGTGAAGATAATGAGTAAATTATAAGCTCGATTTAGCCACTCCACAATATATATATATATACACACACATATATCAGAACATCATCTTGAAATGTTATAAATGTATATTACTTTTATTTTTTCAGTTATAAAAGTAATATAATAAAAAACTTAGAACTTGTAGAATCACATTATTATAGTGTCTATAGAAATTATGCTTTCATGTGAAAGAAAAGAAGGCATAACAAAACTGGTAATGAGATTACGTCAACTTTGGGGATTGAATCATAATGATAAGAATATTTCTGTTTGAGGAAACCAGAACATAAACCAACATATATGCTTATAATTAAGAGACATTTTTAAATATGATGGTTGTGTGGCTTCATGTCTAACTGTCTGATTACCTCCTATGGAAAGGATGTTCCAGTTATGCGCTGGATTTTGAGAATGGCAGGGAAAGGCAGGTGCGACTGGAGTCTTTCAGGAGGTGGCTGGAGCTGAATTAGTGGAGATGCTGAAGCGGCTGGAGCTTCCTGGGCCCCTCTCCACCATCACATAGTCTGGGGGCTTTGCCACAGGGTCTCTTTTTAGGGACTCCTGCAGGCTTTTTTCATGCCATGGGGGCCTCAGGGTGCTAGGGTGATTATATGGTAGCCCAGGTGCAAAGGTGAGTAGTATCCCAACAGAGAGGCAGGTGGGAGCTGGATCACTGTGTACGATCAAGCCTTGGTTAGACTGCCATTTCCAGTTTCATCCAAACCTTGTTCAGATTTAAGAAAAAAGAGACCCCACCTCTGGAGGGAAGATGTGTCCATATCATATCATAAGGGAAAAGTTAGTTATGAAATATTGCTATAGATATCTCTGGAAAATAAAATCTGCTGCAGCATTGGTAGAGCACAGACTCTGAAGCCTAAGTTCTTGAGTTCGCATCTCAGCTCCGCACTACTACTTATGTGACTGCGCAAATTACTCAACCACCCTGCCTTGATGTTCTTATCACAAAAGCGGGATAGTAGTGGTTCTTACTCTATTGTGTGTTGCTATGAAGATAACTAAGATTATCTGTGTAAAAGGGCATGAGCAATGCTTGGCACATAGTGTATTTACGTGTCTGCTGTTATTATTATCATTCATTCACATTTGTCCAACTAAGCTGGAAAATATAAGAACACACATCAGTCTGTGGGATTCTCAGTAGCAGGTAGTGCTGTCAACACACAGCTCCAGGGTCAGCAGGGTTTTATATTTTTTCTCAAAAGTATGTCCATGACCATTTATTCTCTCTCTGAAAGGGTTGCCAGGAATGACCTTGATTCTTATGCTTCTTAATAATCATTGTTTTGACAGGCAACAAAGATGCTTGCAAAAGAATTGTGTCTTTGCGTCTGCAAACAATTGACAGATTGTTTTCTTTCCGATTTTCACTTAAATTGTACAAGAACTGAAGAATCAATGACGAGGAGGAGGAGAAGGGGGCAACAAGCCCTCCGTGTTCAGAGCCCCGGTTTAGAAAATAACACTTTGAATGGGTGAAAACAAAGTTAAGATTTAAATTAATTAATTTTGACATCAAGGTAGTTGTCAAAAAAGTTTAGGCTAAGACACCCCTATAATTGCCCTACTTCTATCCCCATACATTTTTGAGATAATTGCTTTAAATATTTACATCTGTTTTTATGAGAACATGGATTGCTGCTGTTCCCTTGCCATTCTCCCTCTTTGTAGCCCTGTCTCCCCACCCCACACACACACACACTTGCATGCACATTTAATTCACTCTGCCTCCTCTTAACTCATCCTGGGCTAGCCCCAAATGGGGGGGACTGATGCATGAATGTAGCTCTCCCTAAGCTGCTCCTCCATGACCCATTCAGGCCTTAGCTGGAAGAGAAAGATTTGCCAACCAGTAGCTGAAAACAAGGCATTTCTGAGGCCCAGGGCTACAGATCCTACCTTCCACTCAGGATGTTCTGGCAGGCAGGTGGGCTATCGCAGCACAGCATCTAAAAGCTGATATTATTTAGATATCCATGAAAGCAGTCTGCATTAGGGAGTCGGTCTTTAGTCATAAGTGTTTAGCAAGAACAAGGTTGTCTCACAATCCTAAAGAGAGAAGAAACTAAAAGAGTGGCTGCAGCCAAGGTGGGACAGGGTTAAAAATGACCATCCACACCAGGGTATAGGATAGAGACGCCCAGGTCAAAAATAAGAATGAACATATGAAGGCTGAACCCCCTGCCCACAACCAAGATTGACCCAATATCTGGAAAAAGAAATAGATATGGCTGTTAAGTTGAAAAACACCCAGAATCAGGAAGATCCTAAAAACAACATATCAGAGTAAGGGCCCCACCCCGTTAGTTCGTAGTAGAAGAGATCCGTATAGACCTGCCTATAGTATTACACAGCTACTCTCCTGGGTAGAACCAGGTTAACCTTGGACATGACTGAGACATAAGCACCGTTTTTGCTTTGCAGCTTATGGGGATCCAAGGCACAAATGCAGAGAGGATGATTGGATCACTTCACTCAAACTCCTCATGATAATGCTGAGGGGCACTGCCTTTAAAACGTATTCTTAGACTGGACCCCCTGACTTTCCTTTCTCACAGTACATTATGTAGCAATATGTGGTTTTATTGGTCTAGGATTGGAATAAGCAAATATGAAATTTAAGTTCTTAGTCATTGCCTTTGTAAAAGTTATGCACCAAGATTAATTGGAGACCAAGAATACTGATTGTCAGCCCACGGGCATCAGGACAAATCAAAGCAACATTATTATAATTCAAATTCAAACTTAACATGTAAAAATGCCTTTTGCAATCCTCCTTACAGGCATAGTATAGAGTAACTTTTACTGTTACTTATAAACCTGTGTAGAAACATACACACCCTAATGTATGCAATATATATGTGAACTAGCCTACACATAATTTAGATATTATGAATTTCAATTAACATATCGTAACTTGGTACTTTATAACTATCACACATATTTCATAGCAGGAATCGAACCAACGGTAGAATTATACTGAAGTATTGGAATTAGCAGGATGTGTACATGGAAGGGTGAATAAATTAAAATCTATCCTTCAATCAGCTCTTTATTGCCCATCAAGCAATTTTTTTTGTCTTCTAAATATTATATTTGTATGTTTTAACTCTGAATGGATGTAACAACATGGAGAAAATCAAGGTCATGGTAGTGTTGATGGAAGGTCTTGGTTTTATACATGATGGGATTTATTTGAGAAACGCTAGTTGGAAGGAAACTGAAAAGTAACTTGCCAAAACAGGTGCATCTGTGATTATGTGTCTTAAACAGTTGGAGGTTTCAGATTAGAAACCCTTAAGTCACTAGTTTATTTCATTAACATACCCTAAAGATGGTAGTATTTCTTGATGACTTCATTAAATATATACATTATTAACAAAGTCATGAACTATGTAAAAGAAAAAGTCAGCTTAGAAATGAGAGTGCATTTTTTTTTTAGATCAGAGCAGTAGGCATCTGTAATGAAAAGTCCCAAAGACATTCAAAATGATAAAAAGAAATAAAAAAAGGCACATAGAGCTTATATCCCCTCTCTTATATCTCTGACTGCCTATTTAATGCTTTTTCTTTAGAAAACAGCGTGTTTTGTTACATGTGCCTGGGGACAAGGGACTGCAGCATTAAAAACGTACAGTACTGTAAATTCATGATTGATGCCGCACGGCCCAGTGAAAAATTAGAAACCTCAGAAAGGTGCTTCAAGTCCAGACTAATTTTTCACTTGTTCCTTCAACTCCTTTTTGGATGGCTAGCCAATATCCCCCAAAATTCAAGGCTAAAGTATCCATCTTCATCATCAACTCTTATAACTTCCCATTCATTCCCAGGGAATTTTAACAACTTGATATTATAACTACAAACATGTAACTGCTTATGTAAACAAATATACCAAATATTAATTTGTGTTGTTATGTAAACAAATATACCAAATCTTTATTTTATTGCCTTTTAAATGCTTCAGTATATATCTCTGTATTCTAAAGGTATATACTATTATAAAAATATGTGAGTGTATACTATTATAAAAATATATGAGATTTTTAAGAAAATTGGTTTCCAGAGCAGTAGCATTGAAAAACCTAAAAAGTATGGCTTCTAATTTTATCTCTTAAATATTAAATAAGCTAAAATGCCTCATTACCCAAACCATGAGTACAATAATAAGAAAAAGGTAATGATTTGCTTTTATGATGATGGTGGTGGCCAAGTACAATCACTATAAAGTTTACAAGTTAGAAATTATTCTAATGCCATAAAGTTGTGTCTGTTTTGTAGATTAGCAGACATCATAAAATAATTCACACTAAAAAAATTGACGTTTCATAGTTTCTAACTAACTATAGTATTCTCTAACCAGACTAACTATAGTTAATTACTCCTCTTTAATGCTGTCTATGGCTTTAAACAAATTTCACTGGTACTGAACGTGGTCCTGTATCATCTTGCTGTTTTGGCAGGAAGAGCTAAGATTCAGCTCCTGCCCAGTCCTCACGCCCTTGAGCATGAAGGTGAAATAGTTCACAGTGCAGAACAGTCTTTGCTTCTGCATTTTTGTTCCACTCTTATGCGAATGAGCTACACGCCAAGGCTGATAGAAGGATAGTGTGATACGGATGCGTCCAAATGACCACTCTGCCGGGAGGGATTTTCAGAAATCATGGCAGGAGATACTTCTCCTTTGAATCAAAAGCCTGAAGTCCTCTCAACAAATGCATGCATTTTTATCTGAAAAAAAATGTGTATAATACCTATATAAATATGTACTATACAAATACGTCTTACTGGCACACTATCATCTGTCATCACACTATTTTGTGGTGTTCTGACTTAGGAGGCAGTTCTGTCAAAATGAGGAGTATTCAGTTACCCCGCGTGGAGTACAACCTGTGTAAGTGGAAACATTTGGTATTTCCCACAGATGGCCTGACCATCTAGGGGCCAGCAGTAGAGAGGGAGGATCCCTGATATATTTTGGAGACGTTCAGTACTTGCTAAGTCCTTTTAATAAATGTGTACAGAATGAAAATGGTCGCCTCTTGAAAATCAGGTGTCATCTTTCCTTGTAACCACACCTGCTTGTGCTTCTTTACTCTCTCACCAACTAAAAACGCTGATTCTCTATCTTTGGTGTAAAGATGGAGATATGAATACCTACCTGACTGGGTTGTGATGAGAATTAGCTGCAATAGGATAGTACCTGAAATACATCTAATGATCCCTTAGAACACATAATGCACAGGGGGGCATCAGGCAGCACTGTGTTCGCAAAGCACGTCCTGTTGAACAAACACATCTCCCGTCACTCAGTTCCTTCCTTACCTCCCTGACTGCTACATGAGACAAAACCTTCATGTTTCCTCACTTTCATGGTCAAAAACATACGTTCATCTAGGTGTCTAGTGCTAATTTTTTTATTTGCAGAAGAATTGTTGAAAAATACATCTAAATAGGCTTCATTAAACCAGAATATGATTTTATAAATGACCAATAATTGAGGTGATATTTGTTCTGCGTATCTCACATAAAAACATTTAATATAGGTAATTTGGTAATTCAAGTGAATTATTGGCCATTTAGACAGTAATAAAAAACTCTCCTTCATTAATGGGCAGACTTTCTACGCCTTGATGTGTTTTCAAATGTGAACATCGGTTTTCACAAAGCATTGCTGTAGCATACTATATGTGTTGAATCACATCCTTTGAAAGTCTATGAAAATCAACTGTATGGCCCCTTTTAGAAATAGCCCACATACTTTTTAACTATAAGGGGAATTTAAAGATAACAAACAATATAACCATGTTAGGTGGTAAATATTTTCCACTTCCTAAATCATTTATGCAGACTCCTTTGTCATTATGCCGTGTATTATTCTTCCAATTATATAATTATTTTATTTATTTATAGAAAGCCATTCAATAATAATTTTTAATTTACCTTTAAGAAGAGGTAACCCAAAAGTAACCTGTATAAGTATATGTCTGCTTTTGTAATCGTAAATTCTTTTACTTGAATTACGCTCGACAGATAATGAGCACTCAGTTAAATATTTGTTGAATAAAGAAAGCACTGAAAGATATATGTTGATTGTCATGGGTTAGCTGTTAAGATTATTACATATTTTTATAATTCTGAAAAAACTACGTGATCTTTCATTATTATATATCCTTTTGGATCTTCAAGGAAAACCAACTCTCAATTATTTACACTGGTGGAAAGAGCTGCATAACATATTTTAAGCTTGCTTCTTTGTCTGACATTTACTTCAGAAGTCAGAATAAAGCCAAATTATGATGATCTCAATAAATAAATAAGATTTATTTTCTCTTCCTAGACAATGGAGTCTTAAATCCTCTTTAATCTTAGGACAACATTATTAATATTTTAATTTTACAAATGAGGAAATAAAATTGCCCAAGGTCACACAGTTTTGGAGCCAAAACTGAGCCTCCAACCCCATCTTATTCCAGCTCGATACTCTTAACTGCTAGGCCGTATCACTCTTTCTTTGTTCTTTTTCCCTTCGTTTCCCTTTGAAGACCCTAACGTTTGGGGACTCTCTGATAGTAGTATGATCATGCTCACTATTTGAGCCCAAATTACTCAGATGTACTGAAAAATAAGATGATGAAAGGGAAACAGACCAAATAATCAAAATGAAGATCCTCCTATGTTATCCACTGCTCAAACACAGAGTCTCCAGTAGGAACAAAGAAGTAATATGTAAAAATGATCTTCAGGGGAAAAACAAATTATAAGTTGCATTGATCTGGAGAGGGCACACACACATAAGAAAATCAGGACAAGCAGACCTGCCAGGCAACCAAAGTTAGAGAAATAAAACTAGAACAAAAGTGGCATCAAAGCCATCATTTGCTTCCTACATTAGTCATCATTGATTTTTTAAAACACAATTTATACCAGTGGATTCACCATGTCTCTCTCACCCTAAAGCTGTTTTTAAAAAGAAGTACAGATACTTGTGTATGACAAATGTGTATAGCCTGAGTTATGGGGTCCCATCAAGTTATCATCAGAGAAATATTTGCAGCAGGAGAATTAGTATTGTGTATAAGCTGACACAGCTCTGTTCTAATGCTTATTGTGTTGGGTTTTGGCTAGATTCCAAGCCGTGCTCAATCATTCAGTCTTTTTGTACTAACCATTTCTTAACAGTCCTGGTGTATAATTAAGACCTGTGTATATAATCGGAGGACAGTATAGGAAATGAGTGAAGAAAAACTCAATTAAATATTTTTTTCTAATTCTACTAGAATTTTTCAGATTTACCAAACATCTCTATTAAACAGCCTTCAGGGACATAATGTTAAAAATACAAACAAACATGTCTTTGTGTCCAGATTTCTAAAACCTGGTAAAAACTACTTTGGTTGGTACCCCATGACAAAATCTTGACCGTATCTCAAATTTTCGGCAGTGTCATAATTTGCAAGGCTCTCACCACACGGATTCTGTGCTCTTTTAATTGCGTTTGATGAAGTTTCAAATATTTTTTGAGAAACTAACTTTAGTTTTAAAAAGTTTGATCTATTAGTTACTTCTCATTCAGTCAAGCAAAAAAGCTATTACATTTAAATTATTCTCTTTAAAGTTGATGCTAGACAAAAATTGTCCACCAGTAAAATATGCAGGTGCTTCAGGGCTTAAAACACAGCTGACTAATATACCATGAAAAACATCATTTTTCTTCCTGGAGAAAACTATTTATTTAGTTATAAAGTTTTTCTTAATGGCCAGGGCTGGGCTACATTTCCTGGGTTCTGCTGTCTGCTGTGTGACTTCAGGCCTGATGATGGGTCACTAAATCTCAGTGTCCCCTTCAATGAAAGAATTGTCCTTCGTAATTTTGTCTTGATAATCAAGATAATGTGTATAAAATTCTTGACAGCGTCCATCATACAGTGAGAGCTCAGTCAATTGAGCTTAAATTAATGTTATGTTATAAAGATTTCACTTTGTCTTAGTAGTAGCAAAACTCTGTGGACCTTAATTATCCTTTGTTTATAAGTCTGCCTTAACATTTTATGTATTTAACGCTTTGGGGGCTGAAGAAAACACTAAATGTATGTTCCTATGTCGGTCGCATTCCGAATTTGAACTATAAAGCAGTGCTGAAATTGTCATCATGAAGGTAAATTGCCATCGCCCATTGCCATCTGAACTGTTCTTATTATAATAGTTGGCATTAACACCCTCATAATTCGAAGATAACACTACAGTTGTTGATGATTATGATCTTTTTTTACGAGGTAACATCTGGAAAAATCAGTGTGAGTGCACGGAACAAAAATATTGTCTGCACATAACCATTAAAAAATAATTGTTTGATTTGGTTGTGGCATCTGGTGCAATTTGCAAAGTAGGTTTATATTTTTGAATCAAATTTTTTAAATTATGAGATATTTTTAACATATGGAAAGAAAATCAAACTAATGTAACATTTCTCCCATGGATTTTCCAGCCATATTTACATAGTATTACTATTAATTAATAGTAACTCTTTGCAGCATTTAATTTCGCCAGTTTTTTAATATTATAATTTCATTGGAATTCCTTTTTCCTATAGCTCTTTATCTTAACCTTTTTCCTTAAGAGTAATTGGTTTACCAAATTTGATATGTTCCCAATTATATTTTAATGCTTTTACTTAAACATCATGCATTCATAAACATAGTACTCCTTAACGATTTGGGCATATTGTGTCTTATGTCACATGTATCCTATAAATTTATACAAATATTATGTATCACTAAAAATTTCCGACCATATACAATTACATATTTGTATTTAAATAATATAACATAAATATATATATAACAATATAAATTTATATTACATTTAAATATTTAAGTAATTAAATCGCCCATGAACTTTAGGGACACCTTGTATATGCCTATATTTACTTGTTCAGTTTTTTCACTTTTCACTTTTTAGATTTAGATCTTCTCTGCAATCTATTCATAAATAGTGTGAAATAAGTTTTAAACTTTAATTTTTTCTATATTCAGCTTACTATATTCACATTACTAAACAGCATATTGCTTCATCACTGGTTTATAATGTCTGCACTGGCACATACCAAGGTACCATGTATGAAGAGATCTATTTCTGAGCTTTCTGTTCTTTTGTGTTTTTCCCTAAGTAAGATCAAAGACACTGATTATCAAAGCGTAATGTCTTGATATTGCTTAATGTCTCGATATTAAATAGGGGGAATTCATGTTAATAAATCTTCATCAATATTTTCTTGGTTGCTCTTGGCTCTTCAAAACTATGTATGAATTTAAGCATATATGTGTACATATGTGCATATGAACCACAAACCCTTTAGTATTTTGACTGAATTTGCAGTATATCAACAGATGGATTTGGGAAAGTCTGACATTTTTCTAGTATTGAGTCATTCTACTGAGTGTCACTGCATTTCTTCTTTCAAAATTTTTTATTAAATTATTTCATATTTTTACAGATGCTAGCTAACTTAGATTGAGGGGAGTCCTTAAGAGTTTTTTGGTGTGTTTTCTTTAGTAGTTGTTATTCTGAATTTTTATCAGCAACAATGGATGTAAGGTACTAAAAATATTTTCAAAGTACTAATAGTGAAACTTGGTAGTCTATAACTATGTAGACTATGTAAGCCATATAAAATTTTAAATTCAACCTTTTAAAACTGAGAGTCTTTTTTATCAAAGGAAAACGAATTGATATATCTATCACCAGATCTTCATAAAAGAACATTTTGAAATGATGTAGGGCAAAAAAAAAAAGTGACTCCAGATGAAAATTATTAATTTCAAGAATAAATAAAGATATAGATCAAAATGTGCTTTAAAAGACAAATATTGACTATGTAGGAAAAAATAATTATATCTTACTTGATGAAAAATATTATAGAATTTAAATACAAATATGAATTTATATAAAAGCCAGTAGCAAATGCATCAAAAGGGAGGACTGGTGGACAGAGTATAAATGCTCTATTGGTCTAAAGTCCTGTTTTTCTAGAAGTACATACGTATTAGGCTTTTGACTTTGATAAACTAATTATGCCAATTTAAATTTAATTGAAAAATTAAGAATTGTATAAGTTAAAGAGATGCAGAATAGAGACTATAGTTTCTAAACTAGTAGAAAGCAAAGTAAAAAAAAACTGTAAAACAATTCTTTTCACAGATATAAGAGAGAGTAAAGAAGCACACACACTATGAGGGACAAATCAAAATACAAGGTGGGATAGTAGGAATGAAGTCCACATATCATATCAACAATCACAAAAATTATGAATGGCTGTATTTAAAATACAAATAAAGTAAAAAGAGATAGGTATCAGGCAAAAATTTTAAAAGAAAATACCATTAGTTACTTAACATATGAGCAGTAGGACACTGCATAAAACTACTGGAGACAGAAGTTTACTTCATAATGATAAAAGTTTCAATACACTTGAGTTGTAATTTTTTTTTTTTGCTCTGCACCCCAAAACTGCAGAATAAAACTCTTTTCAAACACTTGAAATCATTTAGAAAAATCTATCAAAAAGGACTTTAAGACAAATATATCCCACTTCAAAAAACTCAAAGCCTGCAGATGATTTTTTCTGACCTTATTGTGCTTAGTCTATAAAGCAATAAGACATGTTTTATATAGCAAATGCTTTAAGTAAGAAATCATCATGAATACAAGAAAAGCATTTATAATTTAATGATAATAAAAATGCCTCCTTTTAAAACCTGAGACAGTAGTTAAAGCAATACTTAGAAATAAGCTTAGCACAGATTAATAAATAAGATAGGCTAAAATTTAATAAGCCAAGCAAGTTATTTTAAAAAACAAATGGAAGACAAGAAAAATAGTCTCAAAGAAAATAGAAGAAAAGAATAAGGATAACAGAAATCATGTAATAGAAATATTCAAGACTAAGGATGGGATCAAAGCTTGGAAGTTATCTGACAAAGCTTTGATTTAAATGGTCAAGAAAAAAAGAAAACTCACAAAGGAGATCAAATCCTGTACATGAAAACAATAAATACATGAGGTCTGACAAGTTTACAACCTTGCTGTTGTGTGCTTACATTGGCAGCACTGTATAAAAAGTACTTTTCAAAGTACTAATAGTAAAACTTAATAGTATAACTTTGTATGTAAGGTTTTCTCCCCTTGATACATCAGCGTCCCTCAATTGTGTTCCTGTTGACATGTGGCAGTGTCTTGCTGAGTGGCATTCATTATTGTTGTTGCATGTCTTGTATGCTGTCACGGGAATGTCAGAGCTTGAATTAGAACAATGAACAAACATTTCTAAATTTCGTATTAAACTTGACAACAGTAGAAATGAAATCAGGAATATGTTAGTCCAAGTTTATGGGGATAACACCATGAAGAAGACTGCAGTGTATAAATGGACTAAACATTTTTCTGAGGGTGAGAATGTGTCACTGATGAAGAGAGGTCAGGGCAACCAGTAATAAGTAGAAATGACAAAATATTACAAAAATTCATCAAAGTCATCAGATGACGGTGATAAACATAGCAGACCAATAAAACATCTATAGAGAAACAATTAGGAAAATCTTAACTGAAAATCTTAGCCAACAACTCATGGCTCTTGCATCAAGACAGTGCACCAACTCACACAGCGTGCATGAGGGACTTTTAGCCACTAAACAAATAACTACATTTGGAACACCTTCCTAATCCTCCTGGTTTGGCCTCATATAACTTTTTTCTTTACCAAATGGTGAAGGAAATATTGAAAGTAAGACATTTTGATGACAGTCAGGACGTCAAGTGTAATACAACAATAGTTTTGATGGGCATTCCAGAGAACGATTTCCAAAATTTCTTCCAGGGTGGTCTAGGCACTGACATTGGTGCTTAGCCACCCAAGGGACTTGATACTCAGAAGGTGACGGTATGATATTCAGTAATGAGGTATGTAGCACTTGTTCTAGGATGATTTTGCAAATTTAATTGTCATGCACCAAATATGTATTATAAACAATTTTACGTGAATAAATGATAAAATTTAGATTACAAGGATAAATATCCAGAAAAATATATTAACAAAATCTACTCAAGAACCAAAAATACAAATGACTCTGTAGCTAGCAAAAAGACATTGCAAATCGTCAGTTAAATTTTCTTCCAAAAAGATTCTAGACCCTCATAATATCACCAATATTCAAGGTACAATGATAATTCCAGAATATAGAAAAGGGAGAGCTCCTCAAGGATTCATATTTTAGAAGTTACATAAGTTGGATGCTGAAACCTGACCAGCAGTGCATGAAAGGTAAATTACTGACCCGCTTTCCTTTGTAGGCACAGATGCAAAAAATTCTACACGAGGAAGAATCCTAACTTTTTAAAACAAAATACACCCTGGAAAAGTTAACTTTATCCCAAGAGGATAATGTAATTTAGTTTAAAAATCAGTAAATCAGCTCATCATGAGAGCAGATTAAAGGAGAGAGTGATTTTCTTTAACTTGGAGTTATTTTGAGGATCAGGTAGAACCACTCAGGTGAAAAGCTTTTTAAGTTAAACTTCAGGTAAAGAATTATTGTTGCTGATTCAGGCTGCTGTTGCCTGCCTCTGCTGTTGTTTACAAAAACTCCCAAGTAAGGTGTGTTGTGAAAGCTTTGATTAATTTCTCTAGCAATTTCTTCTTTAAATCACACTCACATAAACATCTTTCAAATCTAATGGATAAGAAATCTGGGTGAAACAAAAAGTCATATTCTTTGAAGTAAGTAGGAGAAACAGTATAAGAGTGCTCTGGTGAGGACCCAGTGAGGAAATCCAGCTAGGATTTTACTTTTTCCAGGATTTCTATTTTATTTTTATAAAGACATCTTTCAAAAAGCATCCTTAAATAGAAAGCACATTTCTTGTTTTGATCAGCACAATCTATAATCTTGCTCTGGATATAAAATCTCGTAGATTTTTATAGGGGATTGTGTGTTTGAGTCAATTCAGAAGCATCCCAAACAAGATAAATACGGTAGTAGATAATCATTTATACTCCATCTTTGTAGAACAGAATTTCCCCCTAAATTTTTTGTTGTTGTTGTTTTGCAGTTTTTGGCCGAGACCGAGTTTGAACCCACCACCTCCGGTATTTGGGGCCAGTGCCCTACTCCTTAAGCCACAGGCACTGCTCTTCCCCCTAAATTTTAATTAGCATCAGTGGAGCTTACCCTTTTGGTGTACGAAAGTGTATAATTCCAGAAATATTTTGTGCTTTTGTACAAAAACCTAAACATTTTTTTTTCTTTTAGTACACACTTTCTCTCCTTAGAGTGTGAAGACAAAGCCGCTATTGCCTGCTCTTTAGCCTTAATGAATCTGTTTCAAATGAATAGTGATCTTGAGATTGTCACCGTTTCCCCTCTGCTTTCTAACCTTTATGATTTCTATCCCATGTAACGTCTCTCTTGTGACCTATATCAAGACAGTGCGATTACCGGAGAGAAGGATGAACTTAGAAGTCAGGCAGAACTTGAAATGGTTTCATTTGCCACTGACGAGCTAGAAGTCGTTAAGGACACGAAGAAACTAAGTCTGTTTCCTTAACAATAAAATAAGGATAGAGGTGCCCTTACTGGATCTTTGTGAAAATTAAGTGAGATACACAGACTTAGGTAGGTTTCCACTGGTTGCCAGTATTGATGGGGTCATACATCTGTTAAATCTACTCCATTTACTAACCAAGGTCTGAAACTCTAACCTCAAAGAGACAGCTTGAAAATTATTCTCCTATTTTCAGGTTGTTTAGGAGTAAAGAAATTATTTCAAACCAGTGCCATTTGTCTAAGAGCAGGCCAGGAGCTTGGTTTTAGTGTGTCCAAAACAAAATGTTAAGGATAGAATTTACAAGGTCTCTAATTTATTTGATCGCGTTTTCTTTTGGCTAATCCCCATAGGCAAGTCTTTAAAAGATGGTACCTGCCTGAACAAATAGTTCTATTCAAAACAATAATGCTATAATTTTCTTCTTTCCACGCTTGCGAGCTTAGCAATTTTACTTTCTAAAGTTTGTTTCTTTATTCTTTCATGTTTAATAAATCTATTAGATAATTATGATTTTTGCTTTTACTGCCAATTTCTATAGTAATAACTTTATCCTCTTTCTTGCTATGACTGTGGTTTTTTTCCTTCTACTTTTTTCCTATCTTCAATACTCACAATTTGCTTTTTCAATTTATCTTTTCAAATTGCTGACACTTATCCATGGTGCTTTGCATACAGTGGATTTTCAAAAAATAATAACTAAGGCGTGGCTATGGAACTTCTCAAAATAAGGTACTACCAATGTGATATTATTATTTTGAAGGTTATTAGATGCTAAGTGCTATTCTGTTTTACATAAATTACAAGATATCTGCACTTATAATAACCATATTTCAGACAAGAAAACCGAGGCTTCGAGAAGTTAAGAACTTGACCAAATAACTAGCTGGTAAATCTGTGATTCAAACCCAAGGATTTTGACTTTGGAAACCTCACTCTTAACAGCTTCAGCCTATTATATTTATCTTTACCAATTTTATATGTATCTTAAATTTAATATACATGAATATATTTAAGGTAAAAGGGGTGTGTGCATCTTTTTAAGCATTATGTTATGCGATTTCTATAAATGAACATGTTGCTTTCTAGGGATGACATATTCTGTAGAAACCAGTCAATCTGGTTATCGCAAAACTTGTCATTGAAAATTATTCTTTTAGAATCAGCTGAAAATAGAAAAAAAGAAACTCGCAAGTATTCACTTTAAATAAAATTAGCCTATCTGAATTTACTCTGTAATAGAGTTTTACTTAATTAGGTATGTGCTGTCTATCTTTAAGAACAAGGGAATATTACATTTGCATAAAATATGCAAAACTCTTTTACAAAAGCCAAATAGCAAGATGTGTGAGATACTACATAAATGTCTCACAATTAGATGTCAGATGTATGCCAACAAATTATTCTTATACATATTTTGCATGATAAAATAAAACATTTGAGCTCCAGCTGGAAGAAAAACTCTCCTCCCTGTCTCATTAAAATACAACGGTGGTAGGCACATGATTTGTTTGAAATGATAGGCCTAGAAATCATCACCACTGAAAGCTATAAATAGTAAAAGTGTCCAGTAATTTGTGCTCTCTGACATTTCTTTCTTTAGTCATTGATGACATAGGCCAGAGCCAAAAGCACACTAATATTTCAGACCAGGAAAGGGGCTAAGTTTTCTTTACTACCAGTATATAATAGAGGATTTTGTTTTGTAATAACCATTGAAATCACTATTTTGCTCATATCTATAAATTGAAAACTACTCAAATTATTGGTCAACATTGACTTGGGGTATATTTAGAAAAAAAAAATATTTCCAATACATGGATTAATTCAGTTTCACTGAAATATGTTACTTAGCTAAGGCATTAGAATGCTTCTAATGAGGTTGGACCATGAAGTTGATAAACTCATCATAGAAAAAGTGCTACGGGCCTTATTGCTGAATATCATTATAGTTACCTTTGTAGTACTTCCTTCCGCCATCTGGTGACCAGAGTAATATTCAGCAATGAGATATGTACTACTTTTTCTAGATTGAGTTTGTAGACTTCATACACCAACAGGTCTAATGGCCATCCCAGATAAAAAGAGTTCCAAAATTGCTCTGAAGGTTGAACTCAGTGCTGATATCAATGCAGAGCTTCCCGAGGGCAGTACCTCAAGGGACTGTGGTGATATTCTGCAGTGAGGTACGTAGCACTTTTTCTAGGGTGAGTCTGGTAGCTTAATTGTCCAACCTTGTCTTATGATGTATGGTTTACACCTGTGTGTTGTTCTTGAGAACTGCCCATAAAGTGGAAAGAACTTTTAGGAAAGTTTTGGGACGCACGCTTACTTTGCAGATTTTCTAAGCTAAGCTGAGATTGTCATAAACCTTTTGTGGTAAAATACAGCCCAATTTTCAAAACTCATCTGAAAGTATCATTAAAGCGTCATCTCCACAGAAGTTAGTAACATCCCCAAATGAAACTGACTGAAAGAAAGCAGGACATATACAGTTACTCAAATCGGCATTAGCTGCAACACCTTGGCTTTGGTGACGCATATCAGGGCTTTTTGGATTCGTAATGAATCAGAGTATTTCATGAAATAAAAAACAGCACAACAACAAAAAATACCCAAAACCTTAGTAAGTGGAAGGATGAAGTGCTTAATATGAAACATTTGACATTTTTTTAATGAGGGGCATAGGTAAGTCTGAGTAATCAGTTTCTAAAGAAAATTATTCCATGATTTTCTTCTGCAATGAAAAATGACAGTATTAAAATGTATAAATTATTTGCAGGCTGGAATAGTATCTGTCATATAATATTCTCAAAAATTATAAGCAGACTAAAACTGTGATCATGGTAAAGTCATAAATAATTTCATTCACAATTTTATTTTAAATAGAGATGGACATTAGTTGGCAATGAATTTTATTTCTAGAAATCTCTACTAAGGAGTTAATGAGAGATGAGGCCAAAGTTTTATGTTCACAGATGTTCATTACAGCATTATTTATAGCACCCAAATGTTGAACCGGACTAAATATCTAATAAAAGTGGTCTGATAAAATAAAACATTGTACATTCCTAGCTATACAATAACTCCATGCACCAAAATAGTATACCTTTAGGAAAATTTAAGAATAGGCTCAGTGCCTGTGGCTCAAGCGGCTAAGGCGCCAGCCACATACACCTAAGGTGGCGGGTTCGAATCCCCAGCCCGGGCCTGCCAAACAACAATAATGGCTGCAACCAAAAAATAGCCGGGCGTTGTGGCGGGCGCCTGTGGTCCCAGCTACATGGGAGGCAAGAGACTCGCTTGAGCCCAGGAGTTGGAGATTGCTGTGAGCAGTGAAGCCATGGCACTCTACCCAAGGGGACTGCTTGAGGCTCTGTCTCAAAAAAAAAGAATAAATAAAATAACTTGCTTAATAGAATGACATGCAATGTATATTTTATATATGAAATTATGACAATTATATGAAAGCATATACACATATTTATGCAAAGGCAAATATGAGAAGTGAAAAAAATTTAATTTAAGATTATTTTTAGATTCTGAGATTAAGATAAAACCAAAATAGTTTTTTATCCCTGTGCTAGACAATTTTGTGACAAAGCATACATTTTGGTGGAGAGCTGTGTTTGGGTGTGTATGTGTGTCAGCTAAGTAACACTGAGAACCAGCAGAATGATCTAACCTGCTATGCCTGCTCCTGGAAATGAAGACAGAACCACCTGAACAGTTTTCTTCCTAAGACTAATTGCTTACTGATAAACAAGTGAGAAAGAGAGAGGGAGGGGGAAAGAGAAAGTGAGAGAGAGGAAGAGAGAGATACACTGTGTCTGTGTGTATATGTGCCTTGGTTTGATTTTAGCCAAGGATGTCATAGATATAGTCATCAGGAAAACGTATAATTAGTGGCTATATTTGCCTGAATAAAGTTCACCTAAATAACATTTAGGATTATTAGATCTTTTTGTTAAATTATTCTTTTTACCATTATATAATACTCATGTTTATCTTGATTACCACTGTTTATTAAAGTCTCTTATCTGATGATGAGAATGGCTACACTTGCTCTCTTTTGGTTTCTATAGTGTGGAATACTTTTTTCCCCCCATCCCACTACCTTCAGTCTGTGAGTCCTTGTGGTTTAGGTATATTTCTTGGAGAAAGCAAATGCTTGGCTTGTGGTTTTCCATTTATCCAGTCTATGTCTTTTAAATAAGGCGTTCAGACTTTCTTTTCACTAAAGCATTTAGATGGGTCACATTGAATGTTGGTATTAACATGTGGGATGGTGGTCAGTTCAACATGTTGGATGACCTGTCATTGTTTTGTTCTCCCTCTCATGCTAGTGTTTTATGAGTTGGAAGCTATAACTTTGGATGTTTCTATACTGGTTGGTATCTATTGTACTACTGCATATACAATGCACTTTTGAGCAGTTCCCACAGGGCAGATTTAGTAGTGACAAATTCCCTTAGTGTTTGCTTTTCTGGGAAAGACTTTATTTTTTCTAATTCATTTATGAAACTTAGTTCAGCAGAGTGCAAAATTCAAAACAGGCAAATTCTGTTCCAGTAGACTAAAGATCAGTCCTCATTCCTTTCTGGCTGTGAGTTTTCTCTTTAAAATTCTGCTGTTAGTCTAAGGTGCTTTTCTTTGTTTTCTCCTCACAGTTCATAGGATTTCCTCCTTCATGATGAGTTTGGTAAGTCTGATAACTATATGCCTTGGTGAGTCCCTTCTTGCAATGAATTTCCCAGGTGCTCATTGAGTTTCTTGGATCTGGATGTCTAAATCTCTAGCAAGACCAGGGAATTTTCCCTTCTCCTCAATTATTACATTAAACAGAAATTCCAGGCCATTTACTTTAATTCTTACATTTGGCCATTTTGCATAATCTCATCTTTTCTTGTAGAATTTGTTTGTTCCTATTGATTCTTTTTTGTCTATTTTTGACAGGGTTAATTTAATGTGTTGTCTTCAAGCTAAAAAGTTCTTTCTTCTGCTTGGTCTAGAAAAATTCTAAATGAATTTTTCATTTCCAAAAGTTCTATTTGGGTTTTTAAAAATCTAAATCTATAGTAAATTTGTGTTTCAATTCATGAACTGTGTTTCTTTGAGTTGTATTTTTGGAACATTTGGAACAGATATTGCTTCCTATCTTTGAATTTTCTTCTGTTCAGGTGGGACTTTCTTTACCCCTTCACTCTCACCAGAGTGCCTTAAAAAATGTTGGACAAGAAGGAACTTTGGTTTTGTTTTTGGGTTTGTTGATAGAGATCTAGTTTCTGGATGGTTACCTTGGTTATAGATATCCTTAGTGGGGTAGCATTGTCAATTGCTAGTTACTAAATATAGGGAGGTTATAGTGGTGGTGTACTATGTGCATGAGCAGATTCTCTGTCTCCTGTTGATAAAGAAAAGTGGAGATCCTTGAAATCCTTTCTCTTTCCCCAGCTCTGTGGTCTTCTGAACAGAGTGAATTATATTTGGATACTTAATTTAATCTCTGAGTTAGTAGCAGTGCTTGTGGGTAAGAGATGATTGGGTGAATAAATGCTGTAATGGGCTCTACAATTTGTCTTGCCTGCCAGTAGGGGCCACTTGCAGGAAAGAGCCAGCCACAGTGTTGTTTTATTGGACCTTTGGCTGGCTATAGTAAATTAGGAGACACTCCAATGTCCCAGGTGCTGGGTTGTACCCTAGAGAACTCTTTATTCTCTACCACAGCAGGAGTGGGTGGAAGAGTGGCGCTAGGCAGGGCTGTCCACAAAGGCAACCAGAAGAGTTTTCTCAGCAGGGCTAAGGGTCAGCTTCCGGGCTACTATAAAAAACTACCAGGGGAAAGGCTGAAGCACACCTACCAAGGGAGTCTATTCTTGGGGGAAGGAATATCTGGGATTCACAGTCTGTTTGTCAGGAGTACATTTCACTCTTCTCCCTCCTTCCTGGCCCCATGGATCTCTTTCCAGTGTCTGGCTACAAACAGCTGCCCAAATTAGCTGAGCTCATCAGGGTTGGTACAGTAAGCTAGAAGCTTCCCTTACCAGGATCCTGCCCCAGACCAAAAGTGCAGCTTTCCTGTATGGGGAGGGGTGCTCCTACAGCTGGACACACATCACACTTTCTTGTCAGTTCTGCCCACCTGGGCTTCCTAGCCTCCCAAGATTAGTTCACAAATCTTCCCTCTGTGCCCCCAAGCTACACAAGCCCTGGAAGTAGGGATCTAGCCTGCAAATCTGTCCACTAGTCCCCTGAGTTCAATCCTTCACCATGCCATGGTAAAGCTACTGGTACCCAATGACCCCTGGAGTGCTAAAGTAGGCTGAATGTCTCTTCACTTCTGAGTATGCCCTACTATGCCGGGGCAGCCATTGGGCAGCACTAGGGAGTGCTGGAAGATAGGACCCTCAGAGTTTGAGCTCACCTTTATCTGCTACAGATTGCAAGAGGAAAAATGTGAGCTCCGTTCTCTGTGAGAGACTCCACAGAGGAGAAGTGGCCACCCCTGAGAGCCCACGATCATCCCTTGGGGCACTCCTGACACTCATAGCAATGGGCAGAAGAGGAGAAGAAAAGGGTCCCTTTGTCCTGCTCCCCTGAAGGCAGGCCACCTAGGATGTACAAATTCTGAGATCACACAGTTTCCACAGGACCCATTGGTCCCCTGTGGCCATAGTCTGGGCATGAGTTGGTAAGTGTTTGGGTGGGGATCAGGGACAGAAAACTGAAGGGCTGAAGCTCCCTGGGGAGGATAAAGGCACAATCTGGTGGAGAAACAGTATGGCCCCCACTGTCTCAGCTCACATCCATGGTGATAGAGATTGACCCCAAAGAGACTTTCAGCCTAGTGCTTTTATTCAAGAGGTCCCCAGTTCCTGGCAGTAGCAGCTTTGAGGCTAATGGAGCTAGAGAAGCTCTTCAGGTGCCCTAGAGCCTGTAATCTGTCCAAGAGGTGAAGAGAGGAAAAGCAAACCCCTCACTTTCCCTTTCCACAGGACTCCCAAGTTTCTTGGGGGATGATCTCTGCTGAATGCTTGCTCCTTCTATTCTGCCCTAGAATTTCTTCTGTGGAATCTCTAGTAGGTTCTGGTACTTTTCACTCATAATTACACTTGAGCTATAGTTGTTTTTTTTTTTTTTTATCTGAAACTTTTCCTTCTTTCTGAAACGATGTATCAACCAATGTCTATAACCAGACATCTTGCTTCATCTTCCTGCATGTATTTTTAAAAACTTATAAAATTTGTACTAACTTTAAAATCCTAATATTGGTAATATTTAAAAATAAAACACATTACTATATGGATACAAATACATATAGAATGATCTATCTATAAACTTTTTTTAGGTTGAACCATGTGAATTTACCATGTTGTAGATAAAAATTTCAATAGGTATTGCTAATTTCAGGTGGCTTAACTTAATGTCTTTACCAGAAATTATATAAATGGTGTTAAGAAGAAACAGTTCACATTTATGTACTTAATTGTATCACATATTTACACCATTTACTACTTAAGGATGTACCACATAGTATACTAAGTTCTAGATTAAATTGATTCATAAAACAAAACTGGTATATAATGAAAGAACTGTATTTTAAAAGAAATCACTTTTAGTCATATTTTGAGTTACTTCTCATGCATACTTTATATCTAGTATAGAATTTTTTGTTTATTCTGGCAAAATAACTGAAAAGGAATAATCTTCATAAACTTATTGAATGGCAAAATATATTTTTGACAGTCATTAAATGAAGTACATCATGTTTGAAAGTTATCTCCAATTATTATAAACTGAGAAAAATAAATAATTTTCATAAGCTCAATGAGAAGTTATACCCCAGAATATAAGGCTAAATTGCTAAAACACTATAACTGTGTATGGATAGGTATGTGTTTTCAACTTTTAAAATTTATATTTTAATAAATCTAAATCCTAATACTAAAGTAATTCTAGCTTTGATAACTATTTTCAAAAAAAGCATTTTTATTTAGAAAGCCTGTGTTTATTGCTAGATTTAATTTCAGGGTTTATTATTTTTCTTAATTGAGTGAAAAACATACTTAATACAGACTTCCTAAGGTTTGTTTTCATATTTCTTTAATGGGATTTGAGTAAAGTTATTTAATTGCTTCAATGATTCACATTTTATAATTCAAAAGACTGATGTCTGATATTATCAAATAATCCCTAACAACCATTTATAATAATTAAATGTTGTATTTTCCTCATAATAAGGCAGTTCAGTAGTTTACATATGATTAACAACAAAACTCAGGCTTGTATAGGTAATGGCTACTGTTATTAATCTCCTGAATATATTATGGTTTTATGTAAAATGGTAACAAAAATTTAATTAGTTTTGGAGGATAAATATATGTTACATTGTTTTAAAGGAGATAACAGGGTGGTAATTTTTAATGGATAATCTACTTAGATACATGAATTTTATTTCAGCAAGAAAATTATTTGATTTTTATAATTTAAATTTACTTAAATTAAAAAACTATTGAGAAAATAATTATTTTAGAGCATAAAGCATAAATATTGAAGTCAGGGACTGTCTTTTGTTTTTCATTTTTATTTATTTTTTCCTTTAATAAATATATAATGAGTGCTTGCTAGAAGCAGTGCTAGGAACAAAAGATTCAGAGGAGTTATCAGTCCTCTGGGGAAGTGGACAAATAGATCATTACAACACAACATGGAAAATGCTAGGTTAGAGGCTTGCACCTCTTATGAAGGATGATATATGTGCTGAGCTTCAAGGATGAGTAAAAATGCATCAGGTTAAGGAAGAGGAGAAAGACGCTCTAGGAAAAGGAACAGCTGTTGAGACTGTATAGGAAATGAATGATAGGAAACAGTTGTTTACTAATAAATTGTATATAGATGAAGGCTGAAAATCTTTATTATATCCAAGAAAGCAATTTTCATTTTATAAAAATTTTATTTTCTCTCCCAAGTGTAATAGTTTCAATACTGCCCTCAATTCTTCATCCCCCTGTGGTGCGGGGAGAGAGAGTAGCATTACTCATCCACATCTTTGCCTGGCCTTGTGGTGGGCAATATTCCTCAGTTTTTGACTACAGGCTTGGTGATGTGACTTGCTTTGGCCAGCATAATGTAGTGTATATAATATAAGAAAAATCATGGTATGTGCTTGCCTACCTCTCTGCTTTCTCCATTGCCAAGAGAAGAATATTATCTTGGTAGTCATCTAGTTCAAGAATGTTGAGAAACATCTAGACCCAACCATCACCTTGAGTAAGTCCAGCCAAGCCCTACCTAGCACAAGCTGAGCATACACAATCCATATCCATGAGTGACAAATGCTTATTGTTATATGTTACTGAAATTGCGTGGTGTTCATGATGCAGGAATAGCTCACTAATACTTAATTTTAAGCACAAATGCTGCCATGTTCGAGGTCAATACAACTTTTCTGAATAGAGAAAACTACTTTAATTTGCCTGTGATAATCATATTAAACACTCATATGATTCCCTTCTAACTGCAGAAATAAACCAAGGTTTGAGTGCAAGAGAAAGAAAGAAAGGTTCAAGACTTTCAGAAATAGCATTTTATAGTATGTAACCAAAGCTTAAAACTAGAAACTTAAATGATCTGATTGGTCTTAAACCCATGAAGTGACAAATACTGGCTTTAACCATACAATCTGATGACATGGGTACAAATCTGAATCCTGATAAAATAAGAATTAAAAGAACTGCTTCCTCAGTTTTACAGCAAGACCATTTCCTGGGAAAAAAAAAAAAAAAAACCAGGCAGCTCATTGCTCATAAAATACCTGAATAGTTCAGCACAAATATTACCAGCCAATTGGCACAGTAGTTTAGTTGCCCGTGAGTTCCTAATAAGCAACAGAGACTGTATTTTCAGCTCAAAAAAAAAAAAAAAAAAAAAACAGTCCAAAAACGACGGCAACAAAAACAAAAACAAGCAAACAAATTTAAAAAAAAAATACACCCCAATTTCCCTTCCTGGAGATATATTTTTAAAACATCTGTCAAAATTCTAAATTTGCCACTTAAAGTTCATTCTAAGTGCTCAATATCATATTTCTATTCCCTGGACACAATTCATTTTTCTTCCTTGCAAATTCTTCAGTGTGAGATTGCAAAGAGGGAAAAGTCAGATCACAACAGGGGTCCTTCTCACAGTTCCCACAGCTTCATTAGCAGTATCTACCCTCTCCAGTTCAGGGAAAGAGTCTGCAAATTTTTATTCCAGTTTTACTCATTTAATCTATTGTTATTTATTTGCTTGTTTTGAATTATAGAACTTATTGATGATGGGGGTGGCTTACATAATTCAAAAATTTATAGAAAGATGTTAGCTTGAGTTTTAAAGACTGGATTTTGGGGCTCGGTGCCTGTGGCTCAAGCGGCTAAGGCACCAGCCACATACACCTAAGGTGGCTGTTCCAACTCCCCCCGGACCTTTCAAGAAGAAATTAAAAATCACTTGGTAGG
>NW_003852430.1:6679212-6726075 GCF_000181295.1 Otolemur garnettii | reverse complement strand
AAAAAAAAAAAAAAAGAGACTGGATTTCGGAAAGTTGATTTCTTTAAAGGGGAGATTCATTTTATATTGTGAATATTATCCATATTTCATCAGTTATTATTTTATCCATTATTTTGGAAAATCATTCCATCTGAACATGGACTTGAGAGTTACTGTGAGAATAAATTATGTTCACATCTGTCTTAAAATTCTTAATATCCTTCTGTATCTAAGATAGAATAGAAGGATGTTAGGTAATTAATGTAAATAAAATTAAATTTCTGTCTTTGTGTTATTGCAGCATGTAAAAATGATGGGATATAGTCTCCTCAAATTTGGAACATATGTTTGGGATGTTCTAAAACATTGACTCGTCAGTTTAAGAACATTACCAGGCACCACAAAGCATAGGCCATCGTCTTCTGTAATATATGAAATTGAGATTCAGGGAAAGACCTGTACACCTGCTAAATGGGAAAGATGTCGTATTTATAAGATGCTTCTGGGAGAACACAGGCTGGTTTCAAATAGGTTTTCCCAAGTGAAGCTCACAAGGGCAGAAACTCTGATTATAAGCAGGATGCGGGCAACCACAAAAAGCAAGTGGCATGTAGGTCCTATAAATGGTTTGCCATTCCCCCAGGGCTAAAATCTAGGACTTAGATAGAAGATCCAGGATTATATTTAAATAAATGTTGTTTATTAGAAGGAAATGAACTAGACAGTCATACTGCAATTTTTTTGATAGGGGTAAATATGCTCATGGATAGATTCAGTGATATCCATAAGAGAAATATTAGTCACATATGGTAGAAATGTAGCATTACAAGCTTTCCAAAATCAACAAATGTTTTGCATTTTGGTACTGAAGATATATTTTTCCCCAATTTTGCAAAGAAAAAAATATTCTAAGTATAATTAAATTATTGAGACAATTACTCTTAATTCATTGGATAGAGTTCTCTATTTCATGAATAAAAATTTACTGAGGGTCAATCATGTTACCTGTTCTTATAAGATGCACAGAGAGTTAGTGTGCATGTAACCCAGGATGGAAAATGAATTACGAATTAGTAACTTAGTAACAATTCTTTAAATTTAGTAAATTTCTTCTATGTTTACTATATTTTTTAATTCATTTCCATCCACAAACGCTAAGCAGTCAGCTTTAGAGTTAGAAAGACTTGGGTTTACGTGCCAGCTTGGAAACACTTGAGCTGGGTCTTATTACACCGTGCCTCAGCTCCATCATTAGAAAATAGAGATGAATAGTCTCTACCTTTTGAGATTACAATCAGAACATTTGCAACAGTTAATGTAAAAAATGTAGCACAGTGCCTGAAACATCACACTCATTGAATATTAGTTACTATTAGTATTAATATAAGATTTAATTGTAAAACACATTATTTTTGCACTGTCACATTTTCTAATTGGGTTCTTATCTGGTTGAGTGGTTTAAAAAAGCATTTAATGTACTTTCTGATCAAAAGTTCTTAGTTGCTCTTTAATTTCTCTCTCAATTTAATGCATTTAACAGAAATATCTTATTTGCCACTATATTCTATAGGTTACCCTACTGTGTTCTTCCTGTGATGTTATTAAAATTTTACTAAAAAAATTAAATAAATTTTGTTGACCACACACTCTTAATCCCATTGTTCCTGTACTTATCTCCATCCTTACATTATTGCCACATTTATTTAGACACTGACAAGGCTTTACTATTATATCCTAGGTCATAGAAGCTCTAACGGGTTTATTCTTAATGCTCCCAAAGGAGGAAACTCCTGATTTAGAGAATTTCAGATCTTATTAAATAGTGGGTTGTGAGAAAGTGAACCCAAGAAAGAGTACAGAAATATTTCTGGTGTCATTAAAATAATAAAAATTGGAATAATATGTTACATTCACGTATTTAAATTGGTATTTCTGAATAGAGAAATTTGTTCTACTCTTGCTAATGGATAGAGGCAGGATCAAAAGATAATTAAATATCCCAAATTGCCAACTGAACGCTCCCTTTTCCCTCACTAAAGCAGTTAGGAACTTGAGTACGTTTGGACAATGAACTTAGTAGAAGCAGCAGAAATGAGAGTATGCGAATGCATCTGACACTGGCAAGGGTCGGGCAGGGGATGAGTGGTAGATTATTGGTGAAAAAGCACTGGCAGAGAGGGTTACACAAGCACGAGGAACTAGAATGCTGAAAGGTCTAAAATCAAGGCTGAAGAGGTTAGCCTTTAGTCAATAGTCAATCCATTCTTTATGACATTTTATCCTTGAAATTGGCTGAACAAAGAGATTAAAAATATAATCTAATTCTTTTTGGCATTTCAGTGTGGCATATATAGGGTGACTAGACGTCCCGCTTTTGGCGGGACAGTCCTGCTTTTCAACAATTTGTCTCATGTCCCGTGGCGTTTTTAAAAAGTCCCAATTTTTGGAAAGAATGCACAAACGGGCGGGAGAACAGGAAGGGAATATATAGTTTTTGGCTGCGATGTGGCTATTTCTCCAGGATATGAGTTTTATATTATTTTTGTTAATTTTATAATGTTAAACTGTAATAATAACAAATAAATGTTGAGAAGTGATTATGAGAACTGCTTATCAAAGTTTTCATTGTTGTCAGGCCCTGCCCTGCCCAACCCCACCCCCCCCACACCCCCCCACCCCCCCGGCCATGTTGTCTCGCTTTACCAATGTTAAAATCTGGTCACCCTAGGCATATATCATTTAGGACTGATGGTGTCATGAAGACAGATGCAAACAAGCAACTTGTGACATAGGGGTACTGTGTCCCAGCAAAGAGGAATCATCTATGCTCTGTGAGACTTTAGAAAACTGCCCTCCCAGCTACCACAGGGCACCTCTATCCTTAAAATTTGTCTTTTTGTCTTTTGTTTTTAATTGCCCATGTTACTTTATAATATTCTCTGCAGGTCATGTTCCCTGTGGCCTCTCTTTGGAGAGATGCACAGTGCTTGAGGTTGGATAAAGCAGTGTGTGATCTTGGGTGAATTACCATCACATCTCTAAGTTTCTTTAGCTGTAATTAGAAGGAGAAATACTCATTAATCAAATTATGGTGAAGTTCACCTGAGATCCAGAATGATAACATATCTGGCACAAGAGGCAGAGGCAACTCTACCCAAATGCTTTAGTGCCAGATATTCCATGTTAGTTCATGGAGTTAAACACTCGTAAGGCTGACTCTTGGACATGGTGTTAATGTATTTTAGTAATTTCCCATTATCTCAAAGACAGACTCCAGGAAATGATTTCTATTAAACAATGTAGCAGCTGACAGAAAATTAAATTCTTAACTTTCTTTTTACAGCTTTGTGATATTATTTACTTCACACTCTTGAAATAAGAATGCTAGAATCCTGGAGAGATACCAAATATAGGCTGTTATGCTCTTTCTCAAATTAAAGAGGGTATTTCCTTTGAGTTTTCTATCATCAAAGAACATAGGCATCCTATATAATTTTTCTTTTCCCTCTATACATAGATTTCTCTGGAGGCTTCCATTATTGTGTCACTTTATAATACCACTCTTTCCTTTCCTAAATGAATAATAGAATTTTTTTTTTGTACTTTCCCGGGCTTCTTGGCATTCTCTGATTCAATGTTTATTTGTAAAGGAGGAACGGAAGAACTTAATTACTTTTTGTTCTGTCTTGGCAGCCAACACTGGCATTGCTGTCTCTTCATCAGTGAGTTGATAGCACAGCAAACTGCACTTTTCCCCCTCTTTATCTGGGCCCTTTGTTTTTTCAGATGATCATTAGTATTTTTGACAACAAATTACTTTAATTATGAACATTCTTTCTTTAGACATAATGCTATTGCACACTTGACGGACTATACGGTAGTTAAACATAATTTTGTACAAACTAAGAAACCAAAAAGTTCATGTGACTTGCTTTTTTAATTCCTTTTTTTAAATTTCAGAATATCACAGGATGCATGTTTTGGTTACATAATTTATTTGTGTGCATTTTAAGTCAAAATTATATGTGTGTTCCCTTCACTCAGAACGTGTGTATTATACCGGTTAGGTATGAATTTACCCATCCCCCACACACACACCTACTGGATTTCTACTAAATTATACTTCCATGTGTACACACAAGTGTTGATTGACTAGCTACAATTTAGTATCGGGCACATGTGCTGTTTGTTTTTCATTCTTGTGATATTTCACTTATAAGAATGGTCTCCAATATCATCTAGGTTATTACAAAAGATACTAGATCACCATTCCTTTTTATGGCTGAGTAATACTCTGTGGAATACATATACCACACTTTATTAATCCATTCATGTATTGATGGGCACTTGGGTTCTTTCCACATCTTTGCAATTGTGAATTTTGCTGATATAAACATTTGAGTGCACATGTCTTTTTTATAAAATGTCTTATTTCCTTTGGATAAATTCTCAGTAATGAGATTGCTGGTAGATCTACTTTTAATTCTTTGAGATCTCTCCATACTACTTTCCATAGAGGTTGTGCCAGTTTGCAGTGCATCGGCACTGTATAAGTGTTCCTCCTTTCTTTACACATCAATGCCAGGACTTTCACCACTTTTGTTCAACATAGTGCAGGAAGTCTTAGCCAGAACAATCAGACGTGAGAAGGAAATCAATGGTATCTAACTTGTAAAAAAAAAAAAAAAAAAGGTTAAACTCATCGCTCTTTGCTGATGACACCTAGAAAATCCCAAAGATTCAACCAAGAGACTCTTGAAATTGGTAATAAATTCAGCAAAGTCTGGGGTTGCAAAATTAATGTACACAAACCAGTAGGTTTTATATACACCAAAACACTCAAGCTGAGAATCAAATCAGAGACACGATACTTTTCACAGTATCAACAAAGAAAATAAAGCCCCCAGAAGTATATGTAATTAAGGAGGTGAAGACCTCTATAGAGAGGACTATGAAACGTGGAGAAAAGAAAGAAATCACAGGGGCTATAAATAGATGGAAAGGCATAGTATGCTCATGAATCAGCAGAAGCAATGATGTTAAAATAGCTATACTACCCTGACCCATTAAAATGCCATAGATCTAGAAAAATAATTCTATGCTTTGTGAAATCAGGAAAGATTCCAAATAGCCAATGCAATCTTACATAATAAATTGGGAATCACCACTTTAACCAGACTTCAAGCTACATTACAAGGTAATAAGAACCAGAACAGCGTGGTATTGGTACAAAAACAAAGATATGGACCTATGGATCAGAACAGAGAACCCTGAGATGACACCATCCTCATAGTCCCATCTTATCTTTGACAAAGCAGATAAAAACATACACTGGGGAAAAGAATTCCTATTCAGTAAACATTCTGGGAAAACTGAATATCCACATGCAAAAGACTGAAACGGGATTCACACTTCTCATCACTCATAAAAATTAATTCATAATGGATAAAAGACTTAAACCTAAGGCATGAAACTAAAAGAATTCTAGAAGAAAATATGGGAAAAACTCTCACAAATATTAGCCTAGGGGGAAAAGTTATGGAGAAGACACTGAAAGCAATGACAGTCACAACGAAAATAAACAAATGGAACTTGGTGAAATTGAAGTATCCATACAGCTAAGGCCACAATAGAACAAACAGACAACCTATAGAGTGGGTTTTTACTAAAAAGTGGGCAAAAACATGAACAGAAACTTTTTAAATGAAGATAGTCTAGTGGTTAAAAATCACATGATAAAATGCGCAACATCTCTCATCATCAGGGAAATGCAAATCAAAACCACAATGAGATAACATCTAACTCCAGTGGGAATTTATGGGAGTTTTATGTTTCATTGGACCCAAGGAAATTATTAATCATAAATATGTATAGGTGAACTTCATTGACCCTCAGCCTAAACTGCAACATATCAAACTATAAAAATGGTTTAGAAGAGGATGCTGATAGTAAGTAAAAGTTACCCAAGGCATGGAAGAAAGGCTTAGAAAGCAAAGCTGGTTGGGAACATGCATCTTTCACTGCAGAGGAAAAGCATACAGATGCATTTTAGTTAAAAAGAAGGTAAGTTTCTTCTAAGTTTCCTATAATTTGAATCAAATTTTAAAATCAATGCGTTCATCATTTTAAATTCTTTGTTCCCTTCTGTCAACAACTGAGAAATGTCTTATAATATGAATGATCTCCTATAATAGTTCTATCTTTATTAATCTAGATCTCAATATAGATTTAATCTACCTTTTTAAAAATTTAATTTAATGTAGATTTTTAGTTTTTGACTTAGAAAAGAATACATCAAGGTATACAGACACACCTGGAATATGATGTAGGAATATCAGCCAAAAGATAGTCCCTACCCACCCAGTTGTGCATAAAAATTCACAATTTGCACTTACTGGAAAGGCGATCATACAATGGCTTGAGGTTGGGATGTATGCTTCATACTTTAAAAGATTAAGATCTGTGTTGTTACGGGATTTCATTTCAATACTATATGACTCATATGGATTTTTATAGTCCCCAAAAAAGATACCTCTGCAGTTTTTATTAATCTGGTCCCATTTGCAACTCCAAAGGCTCCTAATGATCTCATAATTTGTCTGCTAACAATCTCATTTCATTTTGAACCTGATCAGAAAACTTCTGTTTAACTGCTGATTGGTATAACCTCTCCAGGAACTCTGGGCCCCCCATTTTACCCTTCTGCCTTCCAGCTCTGTTCAGTGGTCTAAATTCTTCAAAATAAAATCTAAGAGACCTACATATGTTGCCATCACAGTATAAAAGTTAAAGGGACAGGAGTGTTAAGGATCAAAATATTAGTGCATAAACGTTGGTCTCTTTATCCAGTTATTTATTTATTCTTCAGAGTACAGAGGTTCTACTATATGGTCAAGAGCCTGGAGCTACTCAGGGAAGAACAGAGAGAACAGACCCCAAGTCAGGGCAGGGGGAGATGAAGTGATTAACATCCAGGGAGGAGCAGGCAGAAGAGATGCCACTCCCAGCCCTCATTCCTGCTGCTGGCTTGACTGAGTTGAGGGAAGACAAGAAAGATGAGGGCTTTGAAGAGAGTAAGGTAAACAAGATTTGGATGGAACTTTCTGCTCTGTGATATAGCCTTCATTGCTACCTGCTTGAGAGACACTGGATTTAAGCTTCTTTCTCTTTGAAACCGTACTGTAACTGGCTGAGAATCAGCCAGCCATCTTTTCTTTGGAATAAACAAGTCCCCAGAAGACTCTTCTCAGTAAAAATAAAATGGGAATGAAGAAGTATCTATTTTCTCCACATCTAAATCTGAGAAATGAGTATGGGGAGGTTGGGTAGGATATCAGATTTATACCAAAAGAATCTCTGAAGAGTATGATCATAACCAATGAAAATTATCCTTGGGTCAGTTTAAATTATTTTATATTGGTATCCAATTCCTCATTTGCAATGAAAAATACCAAAATGTTCATTCTTGTTTATTATCCCTTACATCAGGGGATATACATATTTTTTTATACTTATTTTCCATTTTTTGATGCAACTGAACTTAAAATTTTCTTAGTAATAACAATTGCTACAGAAGAGACTTTTTAAAAAAGACTAATAAGACAAAATAAATGTAAGAAAAATTACATACTGTGAAATTTTATAGTACTGAGGCTTCCATAGTTAATTGTACAGATTAACTTAAAATATCTATCTTCAAATACAATATATTTTAGTACTACCATTTTACAAAATACAAAAGAGTTAAAGCCAAAATTCAGAAAAGGATTAATTGTATTTCAAATCACATCATTCTTTATTTCATCACCATGAAATGACAGTTCCATTTGGCACATACACATGTATTTCATAGATTTTCATCAGCAGGTTTAAAGGACCTTTGCTAAATGATCTTTTTCGATATTTATGGTGTTAGTCTAGTTTGCTAGGGCAAATAGTACAAATGCTTTAATGCAATGCTCTCCAATGCTGTTTTGTAAATATTCAGGAACATTACTTGGTATGTGTAAAATCTCCTAACTAAAATGAGCCATTAGAATTTCATAAGCTGATATCACTAGCATATTATTATAATAGAAAACATAAACAAATACTGTGTGTTACCGGCACAAAATCAAATAGGTATTTATAGGAATCGCTAAGCAGACATGCTCTTG
Organism: Otolemur garnettii; assembly: GCF_000181295.1. NCBI lineage: Eukaryota > Metazoa > Chordata > Mammalia > Primates > Galagidae > Otolemur > Otolemur garnettii. The sequence continues at coordinate 6,717,940 of NW_003852430.1, read as the reverse complement.
TTTTCTAAAATATGTAATACTCTCAAGTGCCAGTGAAATTCAAACATAGCCCTTCTGATTAATTCCAAAGAGGCTGGCCCTCTGATTGATAACATCTTTCTCTTATTTGCATCCTGATTTGCATTGTACACACATTACATCTCTTCACAGACTATGCATCTAAAAGCTCAAAAATGGTGTCTCTGGAAACCTTACCTAAAAAGCAACAGAAGTAGCTACTCCCTACACCATATGAAACTCATTCCCCAAAATGTAACTGGGGAAGATATTCTCAAAGCAAAGCTTTTGCAAATTTCACTTCCAGCGACCTTACAACCCTATTTACCTGAATCTGACCACTAAAAACATCTTTAATATTAATAATAAACGACATGTCATGTTACAAAAGCCACGTTAATCTTTGCCTCTCAATTATTAAAGTAATTTTTAAAACTACTCAGTGTTTCTTCCTGGCATTTCCCAAATGTCACTTAATGAATGTATTTATGTCATATCCATCAATATATTTAGACTTTATACTTAAGGGAAAGGTGCTATGGCAAGTTTCTAATATTTGTTTTCTAATAAATCCCTATGATTTTTTTCTTTCCATTTCAAATCTGCTAAAACTAGGATAATCACACAATATTTCTAAAATGCATGATTTTCTAGTCTGTTGGCAGTGGCTTTTCTTTTGTAAATATTTCCCTCCAAAGCTGTACTTGGATTGCTGGTCTCAAGAACAGATCGGGGCCTTGTTCTTCCGTTTTCATACTTATTTGCAAACTTGCTCTGCAAAAACAATGCAAATGCTTTTAGAAAAAAAATTGCAAATGTATTGAATTTCTCTCACTTATAATGTCTTCAAAATGTGTAAGACCATGTATAATTGAATTACCCAATAAAATTAATATAGCATTGATTTTAAATAGCTCATCTTCTTTTTAGATGAGGATGACATTAGAGAAAAAAGTGTAAGTGCATATTATTTTCTCAAGATAATTTTGTGAATAAGTAAACAAGTACAAGTCAGTTTGCCATTTAGTGCCTGCCCACAGGCTCAGACCTTTAAAAAAGTTTGACTGAGTTTAAAAGATAGCATGTTCCAGGCAAAGTTGAAAGTTAATTAAAGCTGAAAGCCACAATCCTTTTCACACATTCTAGTTCCTTTAGGCTGCTGGCATTCATTTAATTTTTGTTGATTAACCTAATCCTACTATTATGATGCTGATCATTGTATCAGAGATCCCACCTGTTCAGCATGACTTGAGGCTGAATTACGATAACTGGGAAAATGAAAGAGCTCAAACATTTTCCAGAATAGTCTGGTGTTTTGTAAATGCCAAGGAATAAGTTACCTACTGGAAGCAAGTGGCTTGGTGGGCCTGGCTGCGTCTTCCAGGAAAGCTATGGAAGTACCTCTAGAGCATTAATGGAGTAGAATTCCTATAGCAAAAAAAAAAGAAAAAAAACCTTTCAAAATAATTAAGAGCAGTAAGTCAATTTTAATAATATTTGCATGATATTTTAAATCATGAGATGCAAGAAAGTTCAGAATTACTATTAAAAACTCTCTTCTATCTGTTTATTATGCAAAGTACTACATGAGGGGAAGGGCGTTGCATTTTAACTTTTGTGTTTTTAAGAAACATATAAAGGACAGAGTCAGAAAAATAGACACAGAAAACAATGAATAGAAACCGCAAAAAGGTAATATGAGAGTATCTGTGGTTTTTGTATACATCGTTAGATAAATCATGAATGAATGTCCATTACAGTTAGCAGCATTGCAAATGTCTAGTTAATAAGGTTGTGTTTTCTCTTTTGAACAAAGAAATGTTGACTATTATAAGTCTATTATAAGACTAAGTATAAGAATACTTTCTTCCCTTGAATACTTGGAAAGGTTTGGTATCCTTACACAAAATTATTGTTTTCATTAATATTTTTGATAGCTGCTGATATCTATTCCACACAACTCCTATGTAATTCTATGGGACCATAGCACACTATAGTACTGTCCAGATATTTCCACCATTTACCATGAAAATGGGAGATATTTTTCCAGTGTTGGAGATATGGCACGTTGTTCACTAACAGGAATGGCTTCATAGCAGCTCTTAGGATTTGTTGAGTCAACATTGTATATGTCTCCACACCCTAACTGTGTATTACCATCCAATAGCTATTATAACATTTAGTTAAAGCTAGTATTATTATATTCATTCTACAGATATGAAAACAAAATCATAAATTAAGTCATACAATAGGACCACAATAGTCCAATAATAGTCATACAATACAATTATGTTGGACTCTAATTTTGGAAAAGTTATTAACTCTTGGGGGCTACATTTGGTACATTTATAGAATAAAATGTGAGGAGTAGAGTCTTAACTTTTCATATTTCTAAGCTATGGAAAGTACCAAGTACAGCATTAAACAAATGCCAATTTGTATTTTTGACTAGCTGTTTAAAATAAGCAAACATTATTGAGTGCTTAACCTATACAAAATACCATTCAAGCCATGCGGGAGAGATATAGAGATGAAAATCTACAAAGAGCCTATCTGTCAAAAAACTATATACAAAGCTACACTTAGAAACAGAATGAAAGTTCAGATAGCAAGTGCTTGGCCATAAAGTTAACATGAAGTGGACCTACCCCTTCACCTAAAACAAATATCTATATCTATATCTATATATATGAAACAGATGTTTCATGAAACTGAATGGCAGTAAAGGATAGTGATCTCTCAGATAGGAAACAAATGAGATAACCTCTGCCATTACCCCAGCATATGAGAGAGGTTTTGGGCCCTGACTCAGTGAGAGGAACCCAGCTAAAGCTCGGCAGACTTCCTGAATTGACAGTAGAGAGCTGAGAGTTCAGGAAGACCAACGTAGCTAAAGATTGTGAGAGAACCAGACAGGAGAGAGACACACAGGGAGAGAATTCCACAAATCTGTAGGATATTGATAAGAACATATGTGTGAATAAATAACTGAGTCTGGGGGAATAATTACTTCCTGAAATATCAGGGTCCAGTATTCACACAGGGCTGAGAATAATGCCTATTCCTAATTTTCATACTTGAAAACATGATTTACGATTCATAGAACACTGAGTAGACTACTTATAAAGGACTTACGATGTTCTGGGGATCAATGAGGGCTAAACTGGGCATTGCTTCAGTCACACCTAATCAATACTAGAAGCAAGATTGGAAAGGAAAAAAATTCCATGTAATTAAAATGTACTCTGGATAAAGCCTATAATATTTATGTGAAAACAATACCCCCCCCCCACAGCCAAAAGTAATATTCACAATGTATGGCTTCCAAACAAACATACTGAACATTCAAAGACGCAGGAAAACTTGACGTATAATAAAGAGAAGTCTCAGTCATTCAAAACTGACCCAGAATTGATACAAACATGAGACTTAGTAAACAAGCACGATAAAACTGTTGTTATAACTATATTTTGGTCATTTAAAAAGTTAAGTAGAGACATGGGAGGTATAAAAAAGATACAAGTCAAACTTCTAGAGATGAAAATTGGAAAAAGTAAGATTAAAAATAAACTGTATGAAATTGATGGCAGGTAAGACATTGGAGAAAATAACATTAGTGACTTTAAAACATAATAATAGGAAAAACTATTCACAGCAAAGCACAGAAAAAGGAAAAATAAGTAAAAATATAAATTGTTTAGACAAAAATTATACTGAACTGTCTCCGTCAATAATAGAACAATAAACAAAATCATTCTGGATAGAGAAGATTTGAACACTACTACCAATTCAACCTAACTGATGTCCTTAATTTATGATTTTGTTTTCATATCTATAAAATGAATATAATAAATAATCTTTGTATTTTTTACACCAGTGAGGTGTGAGACAATTTTAAAACATCAAGTATAGAGGAGGAGAAAAGGGAGAAAAGCAAAAAAAAAAAAAAAAAAAATTGAAAAAAGTTATGTCAATAAAAACTGTTTAAAACTACAGATTCAAGAGGCACAATTATATCTTAAGCAAAAGAAACATGAAAAAAGCTATCATAGTCAATCTAACCAAAATATTACTAAATAGAATATATTAAGCACAGGCCGAGAAATAAGGTACATTATATTCAGGGGTATACAAAGGGTAATAACGGATTTCTCATGAAATATGATGCATTCAAAAAATAGTAGAGCAACTTTTAAAGTACGAAAAGGGGGGAAAAAGCTGTCTGCTTTGAATTCCATATCCAGAAAAGTCTTTCAAACACGAAAATGAAAATTTCATACAAAAGCTGAAATAATCAATCAGCAACAAACCCACGCTACAAAAATTATATGACATCATTCATTAGGCAGAAGGAAAATGGTTATGCCAGAAAAATCTGGATCTACACAAAGGGAAGAATAGGAGTGGAAGTGATAACCACGTGAATAAACATATTGGACTTTTTTTTTTTAACATACCATTAAAAAAATTATTGTTTAGACAAAAAAAATAATAATATGAATAGTGTAGGGCAGGTGTCCTTAAACTATGGCCCACGGGCCACATGTGGCCCACCTAAGCCTGCCGGGTGTTTTTGCCTCCGCTGCCTGTCCTGCTTAGCAGCCAACTTGTCTCCGGGCCTGCAGTCCGGCCCTCCAACAGTCTGAGGGACAGTGAACTGGCCCCCTGTTTACAAAGTTTGAGGACCCCTGGTGTAGGGCATGAGAGATATTAACATATGAAAATAAATTATATGACAACACAGGTTGAAAATCCAAGGGAGAAAAAGTGTAAGCAAATGAATGTAATATTCTCAGACAGTAAGTGAAATAGTATAGTATTACACGAAGGTAATCTGAGGTAACCTGAAGATGTATGCTATAGTCACAAAGGTACTACAAAAATAAAAATAAGTTATAGCTAATAAGGCAGTAAAGAAGATAATACTAAATTATTTAAGTATCAAATTAATCCAAAACAAGTTGGAAAAAGAGGAAAGAAGGAATACAAAGCAAGTGGGACGAATTGAAAACAAGTAGCAAGATGATGGTTATAAATCTTAGTCAATAATCACACACAATGTGAAGGTTTTCAATACCCCAGTTAAAATCCCAATAATGTCACATTGAATAATAAAGGCCAACCTAGATACACTCTACAAACACACTTTAGATATAAAGACACAAACAAGTTAATTATAAATATTATAATAAGTTAATTACAGATATTATAGATAGACACACTGTTTTTGTATCTATCAGAACAAAGTTAGAATGAGTATGTGGCAAAATCAGAGCCCTGGCACGTTACTGGTGGGAGTGCAAGATGGTGCGTTCACTTTGGCAAGCAACTTGACACTCCCACCAAATACGAAAAATGTGACCCAGCAATTTCTTTCTCTAGAATTTACCTCAGAGAAATGAAGACATAGTCAGCATAAAAACATGTACTGTCTAGAACAGGCAAATTTATAGAGACAGAATTTAGATTAATTGTTGCTTGGGCCAAGGGAGGGACCACAGAGGGTGGATTGAACAGTGAGTGGCTGCTAATGGATACAAGCTTTTTGTAGGAATGATAAAAATACTCAGAAATTAGATTATCGGTGATATTTGCATGACTCTGTAACTATTCTAAAAACCAATGAATTGTATACTTTAAAACATGTGGACTTTATTGTTTATGAATCATATTTCAAGAAATGCTATTTAAAAAGAAAATTGGAGTGGCTATTTTTATATCAAACAAAGTAAGTTTCAAAGCAAAATATAATAATTAGAGTAAAGAGCATCTTTTCACTATAATAATAGGCCAATTTACCATAACATATCACAAAACATCACAAAACAATCCTAAATATTTAATGTTTTAATAACAGATATTAAAATATTTTAAGCAAAAATTTATTGACTTACAGTGAGAAATGGATAAATCAACAATTATAGTGAAATGCTTCCCTCAGTAATAGACAGAATGATAAACAGAACATCATCCTGAGTATAGAAGATTTGAACACCACTACCAACTCAGCCTAACTGATGTACGTAGAACACTGTGTCCACAACAGCAGAATATCCTTTCAAGTCTATTACTCAGCAATAAAAAAAGGATGAACTTTGGTGGAAGCCAAAACATAGGATGAAGCTCAAAATAATTATGCTGAGTGAAAGGAGGTAACTGAAAAAGAACGCATGCTGTATGATTCAATTTAATTAAAATTCTAGAAAATGCAAACTGAGCTATCGTTGCAGAAAGCAGATTGGTAGTTGCTGCGGCCAGAGGCTACACACTTTTCTGGTGTAGGGGTAAGGAAGAGGAGAATTAGAAAGTGGCTTGAGAAAACTTTTGGAGATCATGAGTATAATACCTATGTCAAAACACAGGTACATAATTTGTGTCACATCGTATACTCGAAAATGTTTGTGCATTTTTTGTTAGGTTAAACTATTACTTCTCAGAGTCTGATTAGCAGAATGTTTAGCAAAATGTGCTAAACATTTAGGGACATCTGTTCCTAAATTTGGTTTAGCAAAATGTGCTGCTGCTTATTTTCTAATCAGAATTTCCAGATATTTGAGAATGATGTCCAGGGTTAGTTGTATGTCAATTTTGAAACAAGTAGGATTGCAGAGGTACTTATTATATAATAAGCACTCTGTAAATAGTCAATGAGTGAGAAATTACTCCCTAATTCAACTTGTATATACATAAATCTATTATACTTGTCAAAACTATGTGTCTGGTTTAGAAAATTGGTCATTGAATAAACTTTCACTGACAAAAGCCACTGTAATATGCTGGTCAATAATGATGTTTATATTTTTCAGGACCATAATCATATTGATATGTCACTCTTACCAATACCTTCCTTAAAGAACAATACATTAACTAGGAGATATTGTTTAATCGCCTAAAAAGTGAAAGGCCTCAGAACAAGCAGTTTTCAAATCTCAGCACTGGTGGTCTCTAAATCTACTTACTGGCGCGGTATGTCATTATTGGGCCTTCACCCCATTCAATTAATTATTATAGTACATTGTTCAAAAAGTCTACTGAATTTTATGCACATACTCAACTTAATGACTGCATGGGTTGCCTAGAATTTTAGGACAGTTGGGTTTGTCTTATAGGCTCCGTTTTTGTGTAGACTGGTTTAGGTGAACTTTTTGCCTCATTACGAAGTTTCATCCATAGTGCAGGACTAACACAGTTCCAAAGTAATGGTTCTCAGACTGCTATTCACTTCTATAACACGGATAACTAAGAATCGACCAATGCTCTCAGAATTTAGGGATGAGGACCAAGGAAAATATCAAGAGAGTTCCTTAAATAATTCATTTTAATATCTAATCTTGAAAGCATTTCCTTAACAAAAATTATTTATAGTTGTTGATGTTCTATTTTCACAGATCTTTGAATGCAGAAATAATATCTTATCCATACGATAACATAAACTCATACCTGTCAAATTGTTCAGAGAAGAGACTTCCTGAAAGGAACCTCTGCAACATTCCACGACACCATGATTTGGTGGATGTAAAATAGACAAGTGTATAATTTGAGCTCAAACAGATATTATGTTTGTTACATTCTATCAGAAATTTAGTATTGACATCAAAATTGTAATGAAAATTTCTGGAGGAAAAACCTGACCTTGAACATGTTTTATTGATTAATGCTAAGGGTTGGACAACACTGCTGCCATTTTCATTTTAGTAAAGCCAGCTAGTCCTCTGCTAGCCTTAAAACAGATGTCCCTAAATTCACGCTTATTTGCTACAGATTTCTCTATGGCCTCCTGACTTTTCCACAATAAGTGGGCTCCACATCGAATACTGTAGTTCATCTAATAATCAATTACAAAGATTTGTAAAAATCACGAGCAAAGTCTTGTATAAGGCACAGCATCAAGGGGGAAGACTTAGGCAACTAAAACATAAAACATAATTCGCACCTTTTAAGATGGTCGCTTCTGTGAGTTCATGAAATCCTTCCCCTCTGTGGTTCGAAACATAGTCCAGGTTTGTAGCTTCTGATTATCACACTTGTACCCCAATTTAGAGAGAAACAGAAGTTCTGGGAAGTTAATAAGAGGCTCACCTGATCACTTATTGAACATTAAGTCTGCAGTGCGTGTAGGACTGAAGATTGGTGAGCTCTCAAACCCACGATGTTCTCTTGCCCCACTCATGAACAATGAGACAGATCATTGTCCACTTTTTTGTGGCGTCCCCCCAGAAGTCCTGTTTCATTTGTTTTCTTTTCATGCAGACATCTTTTCACTACTCCACTTCCTGAGAGTTCCAGGTAAACTGATTCCTTTTTGCTCTTCCTCATCCGTATTAGTTACCTACGGCTGCTGTAACAAATGAACACAAACTTGATGGCTGAAAACAACAAAAATTTATTTTCTCACTGTTCGGGAGGCCAGAAGTCAAAAAGTAATGTCTCGTCAGAGCTGTATTTCTCCCAGAGGCTCCGGGGGAGATCCGTCCTTGCTTCTCCCAGCTTCTGGTGGCTCCGGCATTTCCTGTCTGTGGTTGGATTACTCCAGCATTTACCTCTGCCTTCACATCAATCACCGTTTCCTTTTCGTGTGAATGTCTAATCCCCCGCCCCCGGGCCTTTCTCTTACAAGATGCTTGTGATGGTATTTAGAGCCTACCTGGAAAGTACATCATAATCTCTTCTCAAAGTTCTGAACTTAATTATTCTTTGCAAAACCCCTGTTTTTAAGGGATTTTTAGAAGGAATTTAGAGATTCCTGGGATTGGGCTGTGAAAATAACGCTTATGTCACCATCAGTTTACCACACCTCTTTACGGCACATATTAATATAGATGTGGGTAAACTTTCCGCATGGCTGGCATAGTCCCACCTTCTCTGTCAGCGCTGTGCTTTCTTCTCTTTCCAGATAGCCCTAAGGAAGAAAATAAAAATTCCAACACTACACACAGGAGCAAGAGATCCTACTGATTAACTCAGCAGAGCCAACTATGAATCGCAGTTCTCTCTTTGCTAAAAGAAAGATATTTATATACATTATGCTGATCAATTATTTCCATCTGTCCCTCTTTTGCCTCAGAAATGCTCATATGGTTCAGGGGTCACCAAACCAGCGGGTCATGACCCCTCACTCGCAGCCAAGATGATCAGCCCAAGCTAACAAGGGTCCTCTTTTGTGACTTAGAAAACTGAGGCTTAGAAAGAAGTTTCCTGCTCCTCCTGGGTTAGCCACTGAGTGATGTGACATCAGAGCAGCTGTAGAGGTGGCTGTGTTCTCTCCCAAGTGGAGGAGCTAAAGATAAAAAGAGATGAGAAATGGAAAGTGCAGGAAAGAGAGGAAACCAAGAGGGAGGGAGTAAGGAGGAGCAACAGGAATGGTGACTTTATTGTGGCCCTTCCTTCTATTCCATAAATGACCAAGCCCAGTGCAATTCTAGTTGGTTTTGTGATGCATTCATGTCATGGATGAAATGGTTATGAATAAAATACCTAATGAAAGTTGATTAAGAGATTGGGTTCCTGTAGAGTTCTATAAGTCTTCATTATAAATTATTACTTGTTAATATTCTGTTAATCTAGAATGCATCTTCTCATTCAAACAATACTATAAATCTCAGAATTTTAGAAAAGCCTGCCCTAACTATGTTATTAAAATTTATATACTGATCTCCTCACCCCAAACATTTGGCTGTATTTAATTTTTCTGTAGTATCTATCTCCATGTTATTTATTCTCTGTCTGCATCTTGAACCACCACCTGGACTATGACCTCATTGAGTGCAGAGATTTTTGTTCCATTTATTTATATATCACAGTCACATTTCAGGCACTCAAAATATATTTGTAAAGAGAAATAACTAGCTCTGCAGATTGTTAAATTCCATAATCAAAACTAAAATGTTTAAAAAATGCTATTGAATAGCATATCAGTTTGTATTTTAATTATGATTATGTTGTATAAATTAAGCTTAGAGGAAAGATCTAGAATCAGATAAAGCTAAGTCAAATCCTTTGTAGGCTAGTTATGAACCTATGAGATCTTGAGCAAGTTACTTAAACCCTCTAAACCTTATTCTTCTCACCTGTGAAATGGGAACGTCATCCTTATCTTGCAGAGCAATCCAGATGCCATCCAAATGTGGATGGAACCCATGGTGGTCTGACTAGACTTGGCCCAGATCCATCTCCAGACCGACGATGTCTCAGGACTTTCCACCCTTTCTTGTGATTTATGGTGCTTCACTTCATGTGATAGGCTGAATTGTGCTCCCCAACCCCAGATTTATATGTTGAAATCCAATCATGCAGTACCTCAAAATGTGACTGTATTTGGAAATAGTCCTACAGAGCTAATTAATTTAAAATGGGGCTATTTGCTGAGGCCTTAATCAAACATGATTGATGGCCTTTTGAAATGATTAGGACACCCAGAGGGAGAAGGACATATGCAGAGGAAAGACCCTGTGAAGACACGATAAGAAGGTAGCTGTTTGCTGGCTGGGGAGCGAGGTCTCAGAAGAAATCAAACAGTTGACACCTTGGCTCAGTGCCTGTAGCTCAGTGGCTAGGGCTCCAGCCACATATACCAGAGCTGGTGGGTTTGAATCCAGCCCAGACCAACTACAACCAAAAGGTAGCCGGGCATTGTGGGAGGCGCCTATAGTCCCAGCTACTTGGGAGGCTGAGGCAAGAGAATTGCTTAAGCCCAAGAGTTTGAGGTTGCTGTGAGCTGTGACACCACGGTACTCTACCAAGAGCTACATAATGAGACTCTGTCTAAAAAAAAAAAAAAAAAGTTGACACCTTCATCTTGGACTTGTGGCCTCCAAAACTATAAGAAAAATAAATGCCTGTTTAAACCACTCAGTCTGTGGCATTTTGTTATGGTATGTGTAGCAAACTAATACACTTTTTCAAGCTTCTTTTTGCCAGCGGCCCTCCCCCCACCCCTATCAATCAGAGTGTGCTGATTTGGTTAATCCCTACAATTGAAATGGCAGTTCCTTCTTGACTTTCCAAGTAAAATACAGCACACTCAGCATTTAGATGTTTTACATATTTAGCAAAAATGTGAAGGTTTCTATGGGTGAATTGTATCATAGATAGTCCAGCCTTGTGTCATTTATCTGACGGGCATGTCTCCTTTTCTCTGAGCATTTCCATGTGTCATGTTATAAAGTCTGGGCTCCTGAAATAGGGCACATCCTTCTGTTTGTAATTTTGAAAAATATATAAAAGAAAATGCAGGGTATATTCAAAAACTTCAGAAGTTGGCCACTGATCTTTTAGATAGTTTTAATTTTACTTTAGATATTATATAAGGGCATCCAGAGTTATAAAATCAGTATGTCAAAGTAGCAGATCCATAACAAAAAAATGGAACAATTTATATATGTGTTTAGTACAAGTTGTAGAATAGGTCATTCAAAATTCTTGTAGTATACTATTATGCAAATCATATACAGTAGGGCCTCTGGAGTTGACCACCTTCCTACCTTTACTACTTCCTTAAGTTGACATAATTTTCATAGACCGGACATGAACTACATGTACATTTGAGTATAGTAGACTTAGTTCCTTAGCTTGATCACCAACATTTGTTGACCAGTTTGTTACAGTCCTTTGGATGGTCACCTTACAGAGATTCTACTGTATTTGTATGTTTTAGTGGTATATTGTAATAATAGCAATACCATTATACTTACTGTCATTGTTTACCTTGGTCTTGATAGAGACCTATTACAGCACTTTCAATGCAGATTACTCAAGATAAAATTAGAAACACAGGAATTTGACCTTGGAAGAACTGTAATAACGTTTGTCAAATTTGACTATTGTCTTCTAGTTCTCTTCTTTTTTCTTTGGCCATAAATGAGAAGAGAGGCAGTCATGCCCTGGTAAACAAGCAAAACATGAAAGAGGGAAATGAAGAAAGTTGGAAAGGAGAAACAGAGGTATATAAAATCAGAAGATGGATTGGTCTGAAAATACTTGGCTGCTTTCCAGAGCAGTGGGATAGAGGTGCTGAGTGAGGAGCACTAGGGGACCAGCAAGGTGATGGTCATAACTGACCTATGTGTGCCTAGGCGTCAAGAAGCTGCAGTGCAGTACATATCAGAACAGCAGCAGCGTTTCAGAAAGACAAAGCCCACTATGAGCTGCAGGGCTAACAGCTCATCAAGGAGATTTAACAAACATCCAGTCAAAAACAGCCTGAGCCCCGTGGACTGGCCTTGCTTGTTATTTCTTGCACTTACCAGTCTTCGTGTGAGCTCGTCACCATTTTTCTCATTATTTCAGTTCAATTTCCATTTCAACTAGAATTAAAGGAAACCTATGATTTCATAGGGCTCAGATTTAAGTACATCATAGACTTTTATAAAATGACCTTTCATCTCTTTCAATGCTCCTTTTGACCCATTTTCTTCTATTTTTACGATATTCCTTGTGGTAAGAATATTGTTCTGTTGTTGCTGATGCTGTCTTAAAAAATGAGTCATACCACATATAAAACGTCTCTCGTGTCTTTTGTAGCTTTCCCCACTGTAATCTTATACAGTCTTAAAAATAACTCCTCATTATCAATGCTGTGAATGCTGAAAGCCTCCTTAAGCGTCAGACCCTGAGGTCATTCTGCCAGTTTATAATGAAACAATAAGGAATACAACAGAACTGACGGGATAAGAGTCTGCTTTAAAATAACAGACTTTAAATCACCCGAAGTTTAGATGTATGGATCTATATATCCCTCTGTTGCTGATTCTTTAAAAAGATTATAAGAAGGACAAGTACAGAGTCAAGAAGTGTTTTTCATGTTCCCTAATCTTGTAGCTCTTTGCTGCTGTTTGGATGTTTGTGTATTGAAATCTTCCTCAGAGTGCTCAACGATTGCCATGTCAGTTCTGTTTTTTTCCTTTTTTTTGAATACTCCCAACAAAGTAAGTCATATAGAAAATGCCATCCAATTTCCCAGTCCATCTCATTCATTAAAAAAAAAGCCAAACACTCAAAATCAGAAAGGACAAAATCAAGGGTGATCTATAATGGGCAGAAAAAGACGAAAGGGAGAACGGACAGCCAGCAAGCCAAATAGATGGATATGTAGCTATCAGAATGATAGATATAAAACCCAACTCCTGGCTTTTTCTTCTTCTATGGTTAACTTCAAACTGAAGGAAAAAAACAGATATTAAATGTCTGGTCAGACAAATATTTGCATAACGTCTATTCACTAGTGCTTCCGTGTCCAGTATGGTAGGTAATAGCCACATACAGCTACTTGAATACAAAATTAAATAAATTAAAATTAAATAAAAATGAAAACTTAATGAGTTGGGGGTTTGGGTCATACAAACCGCATTTAAGTGTTCATTAGTCACATCTGACAAGTGGATGCCATGCTGGGCAACACAGAGCCTAGAAAATTTCCATCATCATGGAATAACCTATCGCCCAGCTCTGTACTGGCACATACGGAGTCTCCAAGTATGATATCGAACAGGAGCTTTAACATGATGAGCCACCATAATGTTAAATTTGGGAAGAAATGATTCACTACACAGAAAAGGAGCAGTTAGTAAGTATAGAATAGAATAATTATAGAAATTTGAATCGTCCTTTGATGTACATTTGGATTTCTATATGGCAAGTCGATATTTTTCACTCAGACAGCTGACATGTGGTAGTTACAATAGAACATGTAGAAATGCTTCACAAAGCAGAATATTATCCACCAATGTATTTGAAACATTTTTACGTGGAATTATGCAAAGAAATCTTATGTGAAACTTAAAATAGAGTTGGGAGGGCCTCTGCCTGTTCTCACAGTCTGCCTTCAGGACAGCTAGTTTCCAGGGGAGCCTTGGTCACAGCCCCAAGTCTGAGTGACCAACAACAACAACAACAACAACAAAACCTGGCCAAATAACGGTCATTTACTAAGTACAATTTTCAAGACCAAAACTAAGCCTAATTTCACATTGAAGCCTGTCTCTATTAAATCAATATCAAAATACTTTATTTCTATTGCACATTAATATGAACATTGACTGTTATCCATGAATCAGCACTGCTGGAATAGAAAACAACATTCTTTCATGAGTAAGAACAGAATGAAGTTTTAGAAGGCAACTCATGCATGCTTTTCACTCCTAAGTACCAAAAGGTTAAAGATGAATACAAGGCTGACATTGTTAGTGTATTTCTAATCATCAGAATGTAAAACGTCTAGAAAGGCCTTTCCCTCAGGATAATAAAGGCATATTTTTTATAGTTGGTACCAAATAATAGGAAAATAACCATCCCCAAAATGAACATTACTTAGCTGGTTTATGAGAAATGAGTTATTTCATTTTGATATGCATTTACCAGGCATAATTTATTAGAAAGTGATAGTTGTATGAAACAAAATATATGAACTACTTTATTTACTAACGTAAATCATAGGGTCTTAAATTGTTTTCTAATCGGAAAAATATTTCTAAAGATTTGAACTCAAATGTTTGGGGGGGAATGAAATAATGTTCAATAGATACATCATGCCTTCACACTCTTGTTTATAAGCTATAAAATCCCTTTTCAGCATTGTTATTGCCAAGACGTGTGGCAAGAGTCATTATGGAATGCTGATTATTTTTAATGCTTTCTTTGTTCCTAATTCATCCTCTGCCATACACGGGTTGTATTAGATCATTTGAATGAAATCAGCTATGATGATGTCAACATTTTAGGCTTTGGTTTTTACAGCCTTAAAGAGCAATAGAAAACACATAGCAGCCATCTCAAGGCACTGTTTAGGTAATTGGAGGTAAAAAGACTCTTTAAAAAAAACAACAATAAAAACTCCCCCTCTGTGTGCCAGCCCATTGGATTCCTACAATTAGACATGTACTAAGCTATTTGTATTAATCTTTAACCTTTTGGTACTTACAAGTGAAAAACAGGGACTGTCTTCTAAAACTTGATTCTTTTCCTAGTCACGACAGCACTACCAATTTCAGCGGTCTTTTTTCTGTTGAGAGAGTTCGAAGGCCTTAGTGACTTACTGCATGGACTTTAAAGCTTTTGCTTTGGGCTCTGTTCTGAAGTAGTAATGGTGTCCACAATGTGAAGGACATAAATCATTAACACATTTCAAAATAGATCCATTAAAAAACTATCACTACATTACTCTAAACTTCCAGTTTCATTAGTCACGGTTCTGTTCATTAGCTGAATTGGAAATCTTGCTGTCTGACTTCTAACGTGTTAAAAGGCATTTATAAAACTAGGGGTGAGGGAAACCTACTAGCGACTGAATCTTTTCAAAAAACATAAAGTTAGCATCCTTTCATGGCATACTAGGGAAAAATGACTAAAATATTCTAGGAGCTCTCATTTTAATTATGGCCTAGAGTATTCTATAAATAGCCAAGCTTTCCTCTCTCTCCACAAGCACCAAGTTTTATTATTAATCTGGAGTTTATGATGTACTTCT
Source organism: Otolemur garnettii (assembly GCF_000181295.1). Lineage (NCBI taxonomy): Eukaryota > Metazoa > Chordata > Mammalia > Primates > Galagidae > Otolemur > Otolemur garnettii. The sequence goes on along the minus strand of NW_003852430.1, from coordinate 6,702,483 downwards.
ATTTATGAATAGTGTCCTTTCTAACAGAAAATTAATGCAACTGTTCATGATTAAGAATCACCTACCTGGAAACCGAAATCACATTAAATAGTGTTGATCATCAAGAATAGTTAGATGAGCTTTGAAACTTTGGAAATTAATTTTCATCATTTTTTCCAATAAAGGGAAACAGGTTTGAAACTGCTGTGATAGAGAAGGTTAATATTCTGCAGGAACTGGAAGCATCACTAAAAATATGTTACCTATGTTTTTAGGAAATAGTATGACACAATTGATAATGCTTATTGCTTCTAATAGAAAAGGGTTTAGGGCTAATACTTCCTTTGGGTAAAACATTATAGAAATCTAGGAGACAACAGGAATGTAGAATAAACAGAAGAAATCATGTTGAACTTTGCCAAAGAGATAAAAGTAAAGGCACACATGATCATCTGCTGACCTAGCTTTCAGATATCAGATAAACAAGGAAACAATATAATTAATCTGCCCTTCCTTCCTCAATATATTAAATAATTTTTGAAGGGATTCTAGATGTCACGTGTCTTTCTCATCTTTGTTAGAAGACCTAATCTGTCATAGAGCCTGAGTATTCTTGTACCTTCTGCCTGAGTATGCCAAGAATGTAAGGCCCTAAGAACTCTTTACCTGTGCTATTTGTAGGTAGCAGCATTAAGGAACGAGGTAACATCTCCCCCAAAGGAAAAGCAGATGTGCTTCTTTCTATTTACTATAGAGATTTCCTGGGCTCCCTGTTCCTCCCTTGTAATGCAGTCCACTGAATGTGCAGGCCTCTAACTTGGCTTCCTACCCTGCCCCCTTGGGAATGAGGGGCACATAGGGAACTAAGACCAAGCAAATGAAGCTCCAGCTGTCACACTGTTGTGAATAATAAAGTCCCTTGTTTCTGACCCAGGAGTTTCATATCTTCTGCCAGCATCTATGAAATAGTAACAGACTGGCTGGTTAACTTATAAGTGCCTTAAAAGCCCAGATGCTACAGAGTTCTTGATATGTTATATTCTCATTTTAATATATATCCATTTAAAGATAAGACACTTCTTTTGAAAATATAAAATTGTTAACCCCAAATTTTTTTTTATTATTTCTTCAGTACATGTTTGAACAACTATAACCTTACACTGTGTGGGTATTACTATTATAAACTTAATTCAATTGATAGAAAAATGATCATGAGCATTATATTTTGCCATTAATGATATTAGGACTCTAGTAAGGCAATTAGAGATTAAACACTCGACAGTGCCAGAGAACTGAGTTTGGATTTTAGCCAGGACACATCCTAGTGGGCTATGGCCTCATGAAATTACTTCTTATTTTCCTAATCTTTTAAATGGGTGTAAAGATGTACAACATGCCATACAGGGTTGAGTAGGTTTTTAACAGAATACTGTGTGTATAAGCACATCACACAGTAACTTAGAGGTCTCGTGATATGTGTTTGTTATATATGAATCTGAATGTTTCTCACATGAATGGAACATCATTTATCTATATACACCAAGGATAGAATGTATGATAAGAACACAGAAACTATTTCATATAAAACTTTTAAGAAAAGAAATATGAAAAGTAGAAATAATCCTTAGCCAAGAGTCTACTTGTCACAAGCATTTCAAATTTACATTCTAAGGTAATATTGACTGTTACAATATTGGCATTTCCTGTTTAGTTTTTGTTTTAATCCTATTTCATGATGTTTTTCTTTTTCTTTTCTTCCTTTTTTTTTGGACAAAGTCTTGATCTGTCACCCCAGGCTGGAGTGCAGTGGTGTGATCATAGTTTATTACGGCCTCCAAGTCTTGAGCTAAAAATATCAATTTGCCATATATAAATCCAAATGTATATGAAAGAATAATTCAAATTTCTATAATTATTCTATTCTATAACTATTAACTGCTCCTATTTTCTGCCTCAGCCTCTCAAATAGTTGGGACTATAGGCACACCACCATGTCTGCCAATTTTTTTTTAATATTCTTGTGGAAATGAGGTCTCCCCATGTTTCCCAAGCTATTCTCAGACTCCTATCCTCAAACTGCCCACCCACTTTGGTCTCCCAAAGTTCTTGGATTCTAGCTGTGAGCCACCATGCTCAATCAAATGTATGTTTCGTTTTTAAAATAATTTTTATTTCAAAATATTAGGGGCTTCTTGGTACATGAATGAATTATATAAGCTAATGTTGGGGCTTTTAGTGTGCTTTTAGTCATAGGCAAAGTATATATTATATCTGATAAGTAAGTTTTTATTCTTCACTCTCTTCCCACCCTGCTCCTTTCTTAGTTCCTGTGTTCTTTATATCTATTTATGTGGACCCATCATGCAGCTCCCACTTGTTACTGAGAACATGTGGTGTTTATTTTTCAAATCCTAAGGTATTTCATGTAGGATAATGATCTCCAGTTCCATTGAAGTTGCTGCAAATAACATTATTTCCTTCGTTTTTATACCAAATAATAGTCCATGGTATATAAATGATACCACAGTTTCCTTATTCACTTATCAATTGATGGATATTTAGGGTGATTACATATTTTTGCAATTTTGAATTGTGCTGCAATAAACATTCCAGGATAGGTGTCCCTTGATATAATTGCCTCTTTTCCTTTGGATAGAGACCCAGTGGTGGATTGTTGGGTCAAATGTAAGTATACTTTAGGTCTTTGAAGAATCTTCATACTATTTTCCTTAGTAGTTGCACTAACTTATAGTCCTGACAGTGTATAAGCTTCCTTTTTCACCATATCCATACCAACATCTATTGGTTGGTTATTTTTTTTTTTCAATATGGCTGTTCTAAGGGGGTAAGGTACTATTTCATTATCGATATAATTTTCATTTCCCTGATGATTACTGGTGTTGAGCAGTTTTTCATGTCTGTTGGCCATTTGTATATCTTCTTCTGAAAAAACTTTCTTCATTATCTTTTGCCACTTTTTAATTGTTTTTTCCTAGCTTACTTGTTTGAGATCTCTGTAGATCCTGGATATAAACTTTGAATTACATCCATGAAATGCGTTTGTAACAACAAGAGCTCATATATGAAGTGGACATTTTATACATTTTATGGTTTAAATCATAACATTAAGAAAGGAATATGTTTATAAAAATTAAACACACTTCATAAAGAGAGTTAATGTCAAGTTCCTATTTGACCTGTTAATTGCATTCACTAGTATCAAAGGGCAATATTTGCAGATTGCTTCCTTGCCTAGCATTTTAGTATTTGGTAACAAATTTATGATGTTGACCTTCATAATCAAATCAATTTGTTCTAGAATGTTTTCTAGTTCTTAATTAACATTGTTTTCTTAACTTTATTTTCTTTTTCTCTTAATTATATTAGAAAATTTATGTTTTTCCTTTAATTTATATATTTTCTTTAATACCCACTGACCTTTTACAGAAAAATAAAATCCAAAATAAATATAATGACGAAAGGCTAAATCTGTCACCAAGATCTGTTAAATTTTAAAGTCTTCAAAGAAAATGTGGGCATGTAACACACTCATTGATGTCATTTTTTATTGCTAAAATTTCCAAATGCTTTTCTTCTGAAAACCATAGTAACTCAGTAGCATCAAAGGACATTTTTGCTTCTCTTCAGTTGACAAAAACATGGCAATTTTATAGTTTCTAATACTACTATTAGGTTACCAACGTTTGGCCATTTCTGACCTACAAAAAATAGCAATTTCCTGTAGTCCTACTTAACTTTTTAGATAGGTAAATTCAAAACAAACAAAAATTTAGCCAAATGTCAATGACATAATATGATAGTTTTGAAACATACTATTTTCCAAAGTATATAGTGTGAGATATTTCCAAACTATTTTGTATAATGATTTCCTTTTCTTCGTTATAAGAAATCTTCAAAAATCTTTGCTCCATAATTAGTGCTGATTAGAAAGACTCTGGCTATATCCAGAGGCCACTTGATATATATTCCTATATGATTCTGTTTTCTTTAGGATTTTTTTATTTTGTGCCTAGAAGTTAATAATGCACACATAAGTAGAACCAGAAATTTTTACAGGTCTATGCTAATTTAAAAAAGAACCCAAAATACGTTGGCATTGGGATTTTACAAGGCCTTTCAAAAAATAGTATCTTGTGGATAAATTCAAGACTGATTTTTTTATACAGTGAGGTCTTCCCATATAAAATACATTTATTATAGATGATGCTTGTGCCCTCATTTCCTAGAGAGGGAGTAGGGCATGTAACATTGTGTTCATGTAGAGTGTGGTTGGAAGACTAAAATTCCCTCCTCATTAGACGCTGTGCACAATGGGAGTTATTCAGTTGTCATCTATATTTTGATGACTAGTAGAGCTATAGCTCTAGCTCAGACTAAGCTTCATTTATCCATTTGCCTAAGACAACTGTTAATAGTATCAGGGTTATCTGCTACTATTCTAATTGCCTTCTGGGAAAACACTTAATCCCCTTTGGAAAAACAAAATGCCAAAGTCTTCATAAATTTCCATATACAATATTAAGAGTGCAATGAAAAATTACAAGACATGTTTAAAAACCATATCAAATCTGTACAAACCAAGCAGAAAAAATAAAGTCACAGGTGATTCAGATGCTGGAACTCCATCTTTCAGGAACTTAGTAATAACTGTGATGGGCATGTTCAAGAAAATGGCAGAAAAAAGGGAGCCCACTCCGAAAAGACCTGGAGATTTTCATGTTTGAGTCAAATAAAAGTTACAAAATGCTGATTATCCATTGTGATGGTGCACACCTATAGTCCCAGCTACTCTGGAGGCTGAAATAGGAGAATCACTTGAGTCTAGGCATTTGAGGTTGCCGAGGGTCTAGGCTGAGGCTGTGGCAATATATCCTGAGTGACAGAGCAAGACTCTGTCAGAAAACGAGAGAGAGAGAAAGGAGAGATGGAGGGAGAAGGGGAGTACAAAAATACTAATCTAAATTTTGTCATCCTACTGCTTGAAACCATTTGATGTCTGTCTTTCCTACTAGATATAGATAAACCCCTCACCCTGTTATAAGAAGTACTTCAGACCTGACCTCTCTATGTTTGTTCAGCCTTACTGCCTACTATTTCTTGGAGTTTTGCGCTTTAATTTGATCTAGCTACTAGCAGTTCACAAAACAGTGTTTGTTTTGTTTTGTTTTTCATAATGCCATGCATTCACATTTGGTGTGCCTGGAAATGGAATACTCTCATTTTACCTGCTTACTCACCTGGGTAGTATTTACTTATCTTCATATACACCTTCCTCAAATAAGACTTTCCCTGAGAAATTATCCTTGACCCCTCAGAGCAATTTAGGCATTCCTCCCACGTGTTCCTCAAGTACCTATGACATACTCTACTGGAGTACTTCCCATTAGTGCTTCAATTCTGTGTACATCTGTTGATCTCTTATTAGTCCAAGAGCAGTGGTGTGCCAGAGCTGACTCATGCTGGCTCATAAGAGTCGTCGTAAAATTTTCACGAATTTTGTGAACCAATTGTTAAACACAGCCATTGTTGAAAATTAAATTGCATAAATTTAAAATTAAATCATATTAAAAATAAAGATAGCAAACATTTATAAACTTATCATTATTGTATTACAATCTGTGCCCTTTAGGTTGTTCTCATCTCTTATATCTGCATGGTGGAAACAATATATACTGGTGCTAATGGTCATCTCTTTGCAAATCTGTTTTTAGTGATATTGTGTTGGTAGCCTGCACTCACCTATGGCAAGAGTTTTACACCATAGATATTGGCAGATGCTAAAATCTAGGACTTGACTTTTTATTTTCTTCATTATTAAGAAAGCTATGGAGAATTTGATAATAATGCACTTTTATTAACTTAAAAGTGAGTTATGCAGATAGCCTTTACTTTGCAAATGAGAAATAGAAATGAGAAAATATTTTCCAGTCTGTGAAAATATCATCTAATTCAGAACACTGAATTACCACTAACAAACACATAAAATTCTAACATACATATTAGAAATTTCCCTTTTATTTTACTGGTCAACAGAAATGAAAATGTCAAGTCACATTCCTATCTAACCATCCATACATGTTCATCTATCACATGACCATCTTCTTTGCTGAACTGGATATTAATAAAGTATTTATTTGTGCTGTGATTTATGGGGATGTTATTGTGATGATAAAATTACAAAAACATTGAATTTGTAAGTCATGCTGAAATTATATGTGCGTAGAATTTAAAATAAATTTCATATTTTATTTGCAAATTGCATGCTTATTTCAGTAAAATGTATACTGAATTTTATGTATATCTGCATATAAACACATATGCATATAGGTTTGGGGAGCACACAATTATTAAATATATATTAGAACACCACTGGGTAAGAACATCTCAAAGACGGGATTTATGTCTTAGCCTTCTTTTATGTCTAATGCCTGGAAAATAGGTAATCAGTGATTCATATAAAGTCCGATGATTTATTATTTTTTAAGCTCATGTGTAGACCTGATATTATTTAGATTTGACAACCCAAAATTGGTATAGAAATTATAATTCCAGAATGAGTATTTAAGTCAATGACCTCATGAAGTTGAGAAATCAGTAGGCTTATTAAAGGCAAAAAAATACATTTCAGGGTAGATTTGAAAAGGCTGGCTGTGCACACCTACGTGTTCATAGTAATATGTCTGTCTTGTATGTTGCTTTGCCCAGTATTCAAATGCATAAAATGATCTATAATTCATAGGAAAATACAAAGAAATTGTCTTCTTTCATTATTGCTTGATTTTAGGCTCATGCTTCACCTTGTACCTTGAGTAAATTATAGAGGGCTTAGCTAAGATCTAGAAAATAGGCAAGATTCGGTTTTATAACGATCCTATAAGGACTTGTTTTTATTGGGCTTAAAGAACAGAAAACTAAAGACTTTATAGCGTCACAAATATAAAGAAATCTTACGGAGAAGTGATAGTCTCAGGATTGGTTCCAAAAAGGAATGAACATATCTCCTTGGGTAATTTTTGTTTTTTTGTTTTTTTTTTTTTTGTGAGAGATACCAAATCATCTCTCTATAAGTAGAAGAAAATAAAATAAAAGCTGTTAATTGATGAAGGAGGTCTTTTCTTTTACTGACAGATGTACTCTTTCTACTTTAGAAAATTCTGCTTTGAGATTCCATTAACTTAAAAAGCATAAAGTAGTCTTAATTTTTTCTTAGGAATGTGCTAGTAGGCCAGGATATAATAAGATCATAATTTCTTCAAAGGAAACCACACAAACAGTGAAGCTAAAATGAAATTTAGATCTTTTACATTTTTACTTTTTAATTGAAATATTGATTTTCAATTGGAATCCCTCATCGATACTGTCTTTTTAGGAAAAATTTCTCTTTTAGTGATTTACCTTGAAATATCACCAGGACAATCCGTGTTTTTACTATTCTGAAGAAAACACATAAACAATTTCCTAGAACTTTGATTTCTCCTCTACCAGAACTTTGTTGGCCTTAGTAAAATTGTACTATATAAAATATACCATGTGTTATTTTTACCCTTCCCTAATTCTTAAGAGGTTTTGTGATTCTTCAAGAAGTCCCACAAACTCTACTGATCATATGACTTTAATTAATACGTTGGGACCTGCTGGTTGTTCTCAGCTGTGTCTGAGGACTCTCTGGTCAGCTGGCACTTCCATCTCCAGGCTTAGAAAAGCAAGGAAAGGGCATCTTTTACCAAACATCTGGAGAACCTCAGCCTAACTGCTCCATTTCTTATTTATAGGTAGAGATCGTCTTTGTCATAGGTCTTCCATATAACTCTAGTTTTTCTCATCTTTCTTTTTTTCATTGCCAAATCTGTAGCTTCTGCAGCAGTGCCTAGCAGGTAGTAAGTGCTCAACAGATAGTCGTAAAATAAATAAATGACTAAAACGAACCTAAACTAAACCAGTATGTCAGTCCTAATTCCAAATTCTCAAGAAAGGAGCTGGTCCTAATTCTTGATTAGGTCTCAGAATAGGAAGGAATTCTATGACTCCCTTCCTTTGTTTCTAAATTATATTCTGCTTCTTTCTGCCTTCAGGAGTTTCATGCTGTCTCTGAAGTATCCATAAAAATAACAAAATAATATATTAAAGTTAAATTCCTATATTAAACAGTATGGTACTAAGTCATTAAATTCCTATGAGATCAATAGTACTACTTTCATTTTACAAAGGACAGAACAATTAAAACGTTGGCCAAGGTTCCGCATATGGAAATCTCCTTAAGGTCGCGGGTTTGATGAAGGCAGAATGAACCCAGAGTCCACACCCTTCACAGCCACACTATTGTCTTTTCATACCCCAGATTCCAGAACACTCTTGCTATCCTCTCTCTTCTTCAGAAAATCACCTACTCCCTGTACTCTTAGCATCAGAAAAATGATATGATCTATGAAATAACAATAAACTCATGAATAATTAATGGTTTGCTTTTAATATTTAGAGCACAGAGCTGGCATCTTAAACACTGTGATGCCTTCTATTTTGTGGTCTAATGATAGTTCTTTGGTAGGAGTCTATCTTTACAACCATTTTCACACAGACATACACATTTATAAATATTTATGTTTATAAATATTTTTTATTAAAAAGATACTTTTAATCAACAATCAAGTATTAGCAAACAAAAATAGATTGGTACATGTATCCAGATTTATTTTCCCTTTTCTGGTAAGTACAATTATTTATACTTACTTATTTATTATTATTTATATACTTCATGAAATTTTAGCTTTAACAGGAAAAACTTTTATCCATTTTATGTATTTTCTGTGTAACACATAAAAAAAGTAAAAGTGAAGAAGTAAAATGAAATAATCTTCCCAAACCAAACAGTAAGGCTCTACCCTTATAATAGGAAATACTTCTCTTTTAGTGGTGATAAACATATGTCAATCCGTAACTGCACAGATGAGCATGGTCTCCTTTGTTCCAAGTTAACAATTCAATATATATTTATTGAATGGCTACTCTATAGAATACATTATGCTAAGTAGTACCACAGGCATCCAAAAAAACTGATTATGATACAGTTTTTGCTTTTCAGAAGCTTAAGTTCTAAAAAAGAGATAAAATGGTAGAAAATAAGTACAGTGCATGTTTAGACATTGTAAGTATTCCAGGCTATTGGAATTTAGAGGACTAAGATTTATCATAGGGCTAGTAAAAATGGGAAAAGCTTCCTGAAGATAGTATCATGTACCTGGACCTTAAGGAATTGGTAGCATTTCAACAGAAGAAAATGGGGGAAACAGAAGGAATGGAGAAAACTTGGGGCCAAAAAATTATGTACCTGTCCCTACTCCTCATTATAAGACACAGGTAAAACTGAAATGAAACAAAGCAAGACAAATTAGAACTCACTTGCCTCCTGTTAGAAGCTAGAGCTCTTGAGTCTGAATAAAAAGTTAAGGGGAGTGAAGCCATATTTTTATAATCTTGGTAGAAGACCAAAAGCCTGGTACTTGAAGAGAAGTTTGCATCCCCTGAGGGCCCTGTGGCATTGTGAGCTTAATTTAGTTTGTGACTCTTTGGGAAGTTGTCTCCATGTAACACAAGCAAAAGTGGCTAGTTATATAACAAAAAGTTATGATGAAATCATATTAGGAAGATAGGTAGAAAAAGAGGAAGAATCCATAGTAGAACTAAATATTAACCACCTAAATGGCCAGTCAATAGAAAAATGACTAAAATTCATACAGTAAGCAACATTAACTATATTACTTAATTGCACAAAAATAAATACTAAAATAATAAAGAAAAAGAATGAAAGGTGGAGGTTAAAGAAAAACAAGGAGCTACAAGTTTTTGGAGATAAACTCTTTGGTATTTTTACTATAATTTTTAAAGAATCTGCCTGTAATTATTTTATAAATATTACAATTAGCTTTACAATTTTTAAAAGTTTTAAATTCATTAGGACTCCAATTAGAATATTCAAAGGTCAAACAGAGAGACTATCCCATGCCACAGAGCAAAAATACAATTAAAAAAATAGAAGATATGGAAGTTTGATTAAAAAACCTACAGCTTTTAATAGCAATATTTAAAGATTAAACCTGATGCAAAAGAAGAAATAAAGTGGTAATTTTTTTAATCCCCCTCAATTGATAAAAAATATCAGTCTTTGGATTAAATGAGCTCAAAAGCGTTAATCAAGATGGATGTAGAAACTATCACATTTAGAAATCTGTTGAAATTTTTGAATAAGATTTTTAATAAAAGAGTGATTTGAAAGACTCCAGACTGAAATGAAGTTACGAATTGATAGCATGGCTTGGAAGTGCTTTCCAGGGAAAGTGATGCACCAACACCAGAGTCAGACAATCCGAAGGTTTTTCAGAAGTATGGAATAATTGAGATAGATGGCTAGGGTTTCAAGTCAATGACCACACAGGGAAATAAAACTAACCCATTTACAGAGTGACTGATAACAGCAGTGTGTTAATGCTAGCTTACTGGCACGTGCTGCAATCACCAAATCTACTTTAGCTCTGTTTATGTAACTTAGGTGATAAAACTCACTGTGCAACATTCTTTTATTTAAGAGATTGAAAAATCATAGAATATGCAACAAAATTAAAAAAATCTTTATTTAACTCCTTCCTTTCTTCTTTCCTCTTGCCTTTCTCTCTCTCTTTTTTTTTGAAGAAATGATTCTATCTTTTTTGTTGAAACTTAACTACAATGTAAGGATTCTGTACTTTGAGGATTCTGTACCTATCTTAATTATAATTACTAGAAATAAAAAAAAAAGAACTCCCAGCGGGGTTGTAACAAATATGTTAACACCAACATTACTTTATCACAATTGTTTTTATCTACCCAAATATTTTCAAAAAAAAGTTTATTTTTAATTTCTTAAATTGTCCTCATTATTGATGATGACAGTTCTAAATAAATCTTAGAATAAGTATTGCTACTTCAAGGATATACTAATTTTAATTAATAAACATTAATACCTGATCCATGAAATGTTATTCAAGGTTATCTGGGAATTGTTAATATAATAAAATGTGATATATGGTCACCAGCCAAACATAAAACTAAACCAAGGTCACATTGCATAAAATCTTCTTAATCAAAAAGAGATCAAAGTTATTCAAACTGGTTGCTAATAGGTCTTTCTACCATTTTCTGCCTCAGGGGTACGATGATGGCTACGGAGGTGAATATGAGGACCCAACCTATGAGGCTTACGATAACAGCTATGCGACCCAAACACAAAGGTAAGGTGCTTGCTGTCTAAAGCATCCTTTTCAGGATTTTCTCTAATCCTGCTATTTTGTTTCTTGAATCTGAATATTGGTAATATTATGCAAGGTTTTCTAGCAGTGATTTTTCTCCATTATCTTTCTAAATTATTAAGTTGCTTACTAGAGTGTGAAAGGTGAAATCTTGCAATTGCAAACATTAAAATAGCAGTGTATTATTCTGAGACTGGAAGATGATTATAACCAATGAACTCATTAAACAAGCTGGTATGCAACTAAATTCTGTTATTTCTAGAGGATTTCTTTTTTCTTTTTAGTAAACTTGTAGTTAAGACAAGGATAAAAGCAAAGCGGTATGTTTTTATTTCCTAAACCACGATTTGTATTTATGAAAAGAAGATACGATGTTATTGGTATTCTGAAAAGAGAGAAATTCTTAAAACATCTTATGGAACCAAGAATTCCTTTACTTTCTTGATCTCTTAAAGATAATTGAATATATAAAGAGGGTATCAAAAAAGTATACTCATTTCAAGAATGGAAAAAACCTATATAAAATTGTAATACTCACTAAACACTGATAACAAAAGAAATGTGACTTGAGTATTACAACCTTAATACAGTCATTTTTTCTTTCTTAAAATGTGTACAATTTTTTGGCATCCTCTGTCCATATATATTTTAGATCCAAAATTTGTGATATTATTGAATTCTTCCAAGTCAGATTTATTGATGTGTAATTTACATAGGATAAAATTTATCCATTTAGAGGAAAGTTATATGAGTTTGGCAAATGCCAACTACTGTGTGACCACCACCAAAATTAAGATATAGAGCATTTTCATCACCCCAAAATGTTTCTAATACAAGATGATCTATAATCAGCTTCTCCCTCATCCTTAGGCCTTGGAAATCACTACCTGTTTTCTGTCACCACAGTTTTCTCTTTACTTAAATGTCATATAATTAAAAGCTATGCAGGATGTAGCCTTTTGAATTTGGCTATTATGGGGGGGTAAATATGAATAAAATTGTTTAAAACAAATACATTTTTAGAAATGCGAATCCCCTAAGGCTTTTCTAAAAGTGTTACAAATTCATGGGAAAACAGAGGAAATCCATGTGATGGGTAAGTGATTCTCCCCTTTATGTGACTGACAGAAGCCATTGGAACTAATTGTTGTAAAATCAATGCAGTATTGATCGTTATTGACAAATTTTATTGACAGACGAGGACACTTACGAATAAGTCTCCTTTAAGAGTTATTAAATAATATTTGAGGGAGAAGAGGTGACAAGGAAGGAACAACCTTAAGACCATGAGGGAGTGGGAAAAATCTATATGCCCAGAAGTTTGGATTTTAGATGGCCTGAAAGACAACATAGTGAAAGAAATGAAGGGAAATTTTGTTTAGAAAGAAAGAATTAAGGAAAGGGGAGTGTGAACTGATTTATTTAAAACTAAATCCGACTGAAGGTAGCACTATGGGGTGGCACCTGTGGCTCAAAGGAGTAGGGCACCTGCCCCATAGGCCAGACGTGGCGGGTTCAAACCCAGCCCCCACCAAAAACTGCAAAAAAAAAAAAAAAAAAATGATAGCACTGTGGAAAAAAATACCTTTAACATTGAGTAATTTGTAGTAGGTTAACTAGAGAAGCCATTATAAGCCAAGCGCTTCTGCTGTGGGTAATATCTTAATAGCCCCCATTACATACTGAAACACAGTACAGATATTCAAGATGTGAGAAAGTTTGTCTCACATGACAGACACTGAGCAGAGTGTGGTGTGCATATTGGCTACATATTTAAAACCATTGTTAATATTTTCAATCAAATTGTTACTTCATCATTATATGTTACTACCTAAAAGTAGTGATAGCTTGCTTCATAAATACTTGGTAGAAAATAACATTAACACACTACAAACACAACTACCGTAAACTGTAATAATTCCTCAGTGCAGCTCTGTAGATCTATGTTTAGATCATAGAGATTTGGGAATCATTTTCTGTAAATAGGGGATTTTCTGTGTCATTTTTCTAGTGATATTTAAATGGGTTTATTGACCCTAACAGACAAGGATGAAGAAGAATATCAGACTGGAATCATTTATCTTTGAATCTCTGAAAAGTGAATAATTATTGAACACATTTATTTATAAAAAATAATGTAAATATAGAATAATTTTAGGAAAAATATTTTATCTTATTTTAAGGAAGTGTAATTTGTAGATAAGGGGACATTTTCTATGCACTTCAGTTGCTTCTCCTCCTCCTTTCCGATCTGCCAGATTTTTTTATGGCTAAATTCTTCTCATCTTACTAGGCCTAGCTCAAAAGCCAGTTCTTCTAAAATGTCTTTCCTTAATATTTTCTTTGGGAATGATATCTTTCTGTCCTGAATTCTAATAGCATCACATCTTTACATTTTTATATACTTTCTCTGGCTTATATTGGCATTATCTGGGTACGTGTCTCTGACATCCTTCCTACAACTCCCTGTCTGATACACCCTCACTATACTAGGCGTTAGGTTTTCACCGGGTAGGGGTGGAAAGCCCATGCGTGTCAGGCCTAATACTTTCTACACCATAAGTATACAAAATAAGATCCTGACTCCTCAAAGAGAAGACAAAATTCGGAATTATATGTATAATATTTACTGATAAAATGCTTCTATGTTTCTCAGACAATTTAATGCTAAACCAAAAGGGACAAAAAAAGTCATAAAACCAGTTGCAACAATACTAATGTTATATATTATAATAATTATAAAATGGCTATTTTGGTCAAAGTCATATCCTCAATACTAGCACAGTCTCTGGCATACCAGAGGTTCTTAATAAAGATACTTTGAATGAATGACTGAAAAATAAATATATGTATTAATGAGCGAACTATTTTTCTCAGGAAACTGTGAGGAAGAATGTTTTAATATAACAATAACTTGTAATTAAAACAGATAAACACTAAAGTATTATTTCTACATAATTTAAATTATGCTAGCAGAAAGTAAGATCAACAGCTCAGTAAAACAAGCTCTTTTTAAGTGACTGTACATAGTATGTGTCAGATGTCATTCTACACACAGTGACAATACATTTTTAGACATGTTTTAATATGTGCTTTGAACAATTTGTTCAAAGGGTCATTTGCAAGTTGTCTGTAATATATATGTATATTTAAATGAATATAAATTGAGCATTGAAAGGATAATCAGGTATTAGGAATTAGGATTGAGAAAAAGTTCATTCTACAAGAATCAGTCTAGAATTTTTTTTTAAAGTGGTGCTTTTTAATTGGACCAGGAAATATAAGATAGGGATTGATGAAGGGAAGTGTTTTCTAAAGAAGTAAAATAAAGAGAAATATAAAACTCTAGCAATCACAAATAGTCTGAATGTTATTTTGGCCTTGTTGAGTTCAACCTCAGAAGTAATGCTGATTTCGAATCTTGAAGATAAAACAATAAAATATGTGTGACTATGCAGAACTGAGATAATAGATCAAAATCTTAGACAAAATGGTCTTTAATTGACTAGTTAGCACAGGTGAATACAAAATTCGTGGAGATTAAAAAGAGGAATCTAGCAGGTGCCTAAATGGAACAATTATATCCTCCTCAATAGAGATTCTGGGGAAGTTCACAAGGTAACAGCCCTACAAAGGTTCACCCGGAGTTCAGAAGATAGAACAACTTTAATTAATCCCCAGTTATCTTGTAAGGTATCATTAGTTCTGAAAAATTTCAAATGGATCAGAAAACGTACTTCACTAAGATTCCTCAGGAGGCCCCTCAACTGAATGACATATTAATGACTGGTAAAGATGAGATGAGGGGTCTCGGACCAATTTTTCCTCTTGCTCTTTTTCTGTGAAGAGAGAAAGTAAAGAAATAGATTGATGAGTTTATTATTCCAGCTTCAAACTGCAGGGCTAGTCTCGTGGTTTCCAGGGGAACTCACTTGAAGTCTTTGTCTGAAGACAACTTATATCCTGTGATTAACACCTTTAATTGGATCAAACATTTAAATTCTGTTCATGTTCTGATACCTATTTTTTTTAAGATACGCCTCAAAGGCATTAACATTTTCAGAGATCTACCTTCTGATATCATGTAAATTCACAAAGTTTAACTAACATTTCCCAATGCCCAAAGAAAAAATAGTTATTCCACACCAGATCATATATGTAGAAAAAAGTAACTTTTATTTACTTTCACACGAGCAGTTATATTACAAAGGAAAGTCAGAAGAACAGTTCTGATTTTTTTGTTTTTAAGACAGAGTTTCACTCTGTTGCCCAGGCTACAGTGCTATGGGGTCAGCCTAGCTCACAGCAACCTCAAACTCCTGACTGGGTTCAAGAGATCCTCCTGCCTCAGCCTCCAGAGTGACTGGAACCATAGGTTCCTGCCACCATGCCCAGCTAATTTTTCTATTTTTAGTAAAGACGGGGTTTCACTCTTGTTCAGGCTGGTCTTGAACTCCCCAGCTCAACAGATCCTCTCGTCTCAGCATCCCGGAGTGCTAAGATTACAGACATAAAACAATTGCACCCAGCCTCCAACAGCAATTTTGTTTAGATATGAAATGTTAAAAGATATGTAATTTCCCAGCGTAAATTTTCCACTGTAGATTGGTGTATTGGACAAAATGTAAAAATGAAAGCCTGTGCTTTCCTTGAAGCCCCAGTCAGGTGAGGAACTCCCCCCACCCAAGAAAAGAAGCTGCCCCTTTGTGGATTAATGAAGGAATGTGCTAGGCGGGAAGAAAAATTCTCCAACTGAAATCTCCACTGGTAGCAGTTTTCAAAAGTTTTCCAGAATGAGGACGCTTTTTGAATACCTATAACTATCAGGGGCTACTTGTAGGGGGGAGAAATTGATACTCCTAAATTAGGGTAATTTGAGGAGCATTTAATAAAGGGACTGTATTCAGTGGAGACTATCCCTAGAGTGAACTGCCCTTGATCACAAATGGTTGGCACTTCCACCCCTCCCTCCTGCCTCCCTCCAGTTACTTACCATTGTTCTCATTGGCTGGGCTCATTAGGAAGCAGAGGCCAGGAGATCCGATAGATGGCGCTGCGGCTCGTCATTCCCCAAGCAGGAGCAGGCTGGAGGGGAGAATGGCCGTGTAATTTGGAAATGCACGCTCAGGTGCAGCGTCCAAACTCTGCACCACACTTCAGCAACTAGAAATTGTTCATATTAGCGTCAGTTGCTTAGAGATATCAATAGTGGGCATGAAATTGTTACGAAAACAGTAATGCTTTTAAATGAATTTGTATTTTACTTATGAGAAACCATAGATATACTAAAAAAAAAAAAAAAAGAATCAGATTATACAGTGACCCTAAAAATACACACTTAGTGGACAAATAGGTACTCACATCCCTTGAGAAGCTTCTTAGCTCCTCACGGGTCGGAGCCTGTGGACCAGCACCACTGCTTTGCATTTCAGAGGCTGCTTAGAACTAAAGGTTCATAGTTAAGAGCAGTTCCTAATAGTTAACCGTGTTTCCGTGCTGGCTGCTCCGCTAAGCATTTAGGGGCACTTTATCTCATTTATTTCTTGCAACAACCTATGAGGCAGGGATTTTTCTCCCATTTTATTTATATAAATAAAAATGGAATTTTAGAAATGTTAAGTGGCTTTTCCAAGTACATCCAAGTAGTGAATGTTAGATTTGAATCCATGTCTATTAAGTTCAGAGCCTTAGACGTAAAGACTAACAAATACTGCCCGAAAATATGAATCCATTGAGAGCGTTGTTAAGTTCCTAAATAGACAATATGCATTGAACATAATAAGTATACGGGAAGTTATTTCAATGCTTTTCCAAAAGTTCCGGCCAAGGGACACTTCTAAGCAAGAAAAATAAAATAAAATTATTTATTATTGTTCGTAGGCTATTCTTTAAAAGTGAACCCTTGTATTTGATACTGAATCTACAGGAACCCTTCCAGTGAAAAGTTAAGTGTGAGGCAAGGCAGTTACCCCGTAATTTAATAAAAGTTATAATATTAAATATGTAACAGCTTGTCCTGTTCATTTAAGTGGCACTGTTCACTGTAAAGTGACTCACCCTCATGTTGTAATTCAATTCTCTTATGTCTCAATACTATAGTCAACGAGGAGATTGAATTTACGGAAGATTATTGGATTTGAGATATTTTCCCACAGTTATTCCACAATTGAGTTGCATTTTCCTGCCATCTACAGACCTCTGCATGCGTAAACAGTAGATTTGATACTGTTTAAATTTACCTTAACAAAAGGAGACTCCAGCTTTTGATACGCACTATTATTTTTGCTTTTTTATTTCTTCTTTGACATATTTATTTTTGGCACTTAGGATAATTATTATTAGTTTTAGGAAAGAAGCAATTATTATTGCTTAAATTATTCATTATCTAGTCATTACGTTTGTTGATTTTTTTATTTATGATAATAGCTACTCACCTAACTAGTCGATTTCTACTTAAAAATATACTGTGAAAGTACTTTGTATGAAGACCATTTTTCCCTCATTATATGAATGACAAGCCTCCTGAGAGAGCCTAAGGAAGTGTCCCAGTTGGGCATCAAAACTTGCTTAATCATTTATTGAAATCAAGACATGTCAATGTGTCAGCCATTTCTCCTCACGAGATTAGTTTAGGATTGAACAGATGGAGCAAAGAAACAAGAAGATACTGGGCAGACCCAGTAATACCTACAAAATGAGAGATTTAGAAATGGGAAGCATCAGGTCATCTTAAATTCTCAAAGAACCTAATGTGTTGCAGAAAGCATTAAGGCCAGATAAAGAACATAAAGACCAACTGTGGTTTCAGTGGTAGGTGAGGAAAAACTCAGCACTACCAAAAGAAAGAAATGCATTTAACATATAAACAACATACGTAAGAGGTCAGGAAGTTTTGTGAATGGATCTGCTTGTAAAATTGTCCTATGTGGAGTTCTGGATGAGACTCTGGCAAACTGGAAGGTATGAGCCATCTGTAAAGCAGCCATCCTTTGTTCAACTTTGGTATATTGTACCCATGTAACCTGTGTAAAAAAGAAGAGGGACAGTAGTTCTACTTCTTGTTTTCCAAGAAAACCGGGAAACTTGGTTTTCCAGGTATTATTCTTTCATAAGAAACCACCTCAAAGCATAGTGATATAAAATAACTTTTTTACTATACTCATGAACTTTATGCATCAAAGATTTTATCAAGAGTATAGATGTCTTAACACAATAATTAAGAAAGTGCAGTGAAGGCTATGTTAACCTAAGTATTTCAAGTTGTATATAAAACCAGCACATTGTACCCCATAAATACATTAATGTACACAGCTACAATTTAGTAAAAAAAAAAAAAAAAATTATCAAGGCACAATAAGTGTGGCTTGGTCCTGCTCCACTGTCTGGGGATTCAGATGGAGAGGCTCAGAAGCCAAGGTGACTCCACAATCCGGGGCTGGAATCGTCCAGAGATTCTTCTCTCCTACTTTTTCTAGCAGTTAATGCTGGCTGTCAGCTGGTACCATAATTAGGGCTGTTGTTTGGAACATTCACATTCATAGAGTGCTGTCCATGTCACTTAGGCTTCCTCCCAGCATGGGGGCGCAGTACACCAGATACGAGTATCCCAAGAATAAAAGAGGCAGCCCGGCCTTTTCTGACTTAGCCCCTCTCTGTTGGTTACAAGCAAGTCACAAGTTGGTCAGATGCAAGAGAAGGAACATTGGACCTTACCAGTCCATGGGTGACTGGCATCATTCAAGGATGGAAAATCATAGCAGATTTTTGAGAAAATATAACCTGCTACATCTGTTTTTCAGCACAATACCCTGATTTCTAGATGCTGGCAACTAGTTTAAAGAAAGTAAACACTGGTGATTAAACCAAACACGTCTATAGATGGCCATTGTTTTCTAAATTCTGCTCTTTACAAAATAGAACATCAGAATAAAGAAGTTGGTGCGTAGAAAATGCTTCCAAGGGTGTAGTAACAAGGAGGCCTTCAAAACAGCGAGCTCATCCTAGAGAAAGTGTTTTGAAGAATGGACGAGGCACTGGCATTGGTGCAGAGCTTCCTAACAGGAGTACTTTGAAGGAAACCAGAGTGATATTCAGTAATGAGGTCTGTAGCACTTTTTCTAGGATGACTTCATGAATTTAACTGGCTGAACTCACACATCTCTCTTGTTTCTACCCATAAATACACCTAGCTGATATTGTGATTCACATTTCACCAAGTATCCTACTTCTTCTCTAAAGACTATTCCAGTTGTTCAAGTGTCCATCTTAAAATTTAGCCAGTGATCTTGAGACATATTAGATGTGAGTTGAGTGGCACAAAAAAATGGCACTATTAGTATCCTATGCTGCTTTCTTCAAAACCTTTTCCATAATCTATGTGGTTTTCTTTAGTGGCTGTGTCACATTATTGGGCTCTATTGCACTTGTTTTCATCTGAAACCCAGGTTCTTTCTCAATGAACTTTTGTCGAGTTGGTTCTAACACCATCTTCGCAACTGATTTTTTTTTAAAACCTAAACACAGAAATGTACATTTATCTTTGCAACATTCCACCTTGCTGTTTAGACTTCTTATTGGTGGTTTTGAACTAACCAAACCAAAGTAATTCAAAGTATTTTTGAATACTAATTCTTAAAACAATCACAAGAGTAAACTTTCTCACATATCTTATATTTATTTCTTTATCCAAGTATTTTTTAAAGAAGTTTTTAGGAAAACAGAGTACCAAGAACAAAGTTCAGGAGAGAAACCATTAAATTGGCAATGACCACTAATTAAAATTCCACAGGAATAATTGTAAATATAGTCACATATCTACATTGGCTGTATTGTCAGGCAGTTTACAGATAATAGAAATTATGTAGTTTTTAAAAATTATTCAATCATTGGCAGCTCCTGTAGCTCAGTGGGTAGGGTGTAGGCCACATACACTGAGGTTGGCAGGTTCAATCCCAGCCCAGGCCATCTAAACAACAATAACAGCTGCAACAACAACAAAAATAGCCAGGCATTGTGGCAGGTGCCTATAGTCCCAGCTACTTGGGAGGCTGAGGCAAGAGAATCACTTAAACCCAAGAGTTTGAGGTTGCTGTAAGCTGTGATGGTCACAGCACTCTACTGAAGGAGACATAGAAGGACGCTGCCTTAAAAAAAAAAAAAAAAAAAAAAAGAAGCATTATACATGATCTGTGGACCCCCGCTGAGGCCAGTTCAATCAGATCTGAAGAATGGGACTCACTGTGTTTCTTTAGCACAGTATCCTTGAGGGTCCTTGTGTTGCTTATACACAATATTGAGCACCATTGTACTAGAAGAAGAAAGAAAGATTTTTTTTTTAAAGAATTCTATTACAACGAGATCTTGTCTATATAAAGATGTGAGCAAAGTCTTACCAAAGACAAGTGGGACAGGGTGACACCTTGCCTGGGAGTTCAGGTAAACCCTTAATAAGAAGCTAAACATTGAGCTGCATCCCAGAAGGATGATGAAGACCTTCCCAGGTGAAGAAGTAGAGGAAGTTCCATCTAGACAAAGTCTTTGGGAGACACTCCACCACTGTGGGTTATGGGGAGAGTGACACAGAAGAGGCTAGATAGGTGATCATAAAATAGAAAAGGGCCTGTTCTCTGTGCTAAGGAATTATCACTCAAAGTCAGGATTAGAGCAAAAGGAGACCTGAGAAAATGTAATAATAACTCAATTCAAAGCAGGCTACAATTGTGGTGCCTGAAGGCAAGCACTTAAAATTCTGATTTCTCTTTGCAGTAATTCAACATTCTTACCAATGGTTAGTAGTAAGCAGACTTCATAATGCTTTTCTAATCACAAAACAGGTAAAGCCTCACTTAAGTTACAGTGCCCCGAGTTTCTGGAGGAAAGTGGCCTTATTTCCTCATACGAAGAAAAGCTTAGTCAAAACAGAATCATTGTGATCAATTCACACATTCTTTCCTCTGACTCTATTATATTTATTTAAATTTCCAAAGTCTGGAGGATAAAAACAACCCTTTATCTAATGAGTAGCAAGTGCTTTGGGAGCTTTTTACAGCATAAGCAAGATTCCATTTGTGATTTGAATGAGGAGGAATATCTATCACTATTAACAGATAGCCATAGTGCAGTGCGCACCAGTGAAATCATTCTCAGATTAAAGTATTGAAATAATTATAAATTATACTGATGTGTAGAGCACTGAAATCCTACTGATATTCATGAATTATGACTCAGCCAAAGGAATACGTGTATATGGTTAAAATTATGTCCATTTCAAACTAGGGTTCAATAACTTCTGTGTAGTTGTACCAAAGGTATGTAACAGTTCATTTAATATTGTCATGTACCACTGAGCATAATTAATCAGTCAGTTGAAGGTCTCATTTATAGCAAATAATTATGATGCTGTACAGATAATTCCACACAATAAAGCAAATGATGGATTGTTTTGTTATAATATTGCTCACCCTCATTTATATAATAGTCAAAGTAAATAAAAAGTACATGCTAAATTAAAAATAAATGATTAAAGAGAGTTTATAAAGGAGACCCTTTGCGGAAATATATGTACAGTTAAATCCAAAAATCAACAGCATATGAATGTATTTCTATCTTATTTGGAGCATGAGGTTAGAATATCCATTTTCTATAAAGATCATTGCAAAGCTGATCATAATTCTATACTAGATGCCTTATATAGATCATCTATCTTGATCCTTAATCTATGAGCAGAACAAATATGTCACTTCCCTCATGAATAATCAGCCTATATTTCATCCTGTGAAGATTAAATACCATCAACTGAAACTTAAGAGGGCATATATGGTTGTTTCACATTTCAGAATATTTCAAGAAGACAAAATCTCTCTCAGCACTGCAACCTTTATGAATATGAAAACGAGGAGCTTAATGTCTGTGCCTTCATTGGTGGATCAGTCACCTATTATTAATAGTTACTGAGCACCTGTTGTGTATGAGGCACTTATCGTGGGGCTATCACAGGCGATTTCATTCATTCTTGAGGTAGATGTCATTATCACCTGGGTTAAAGGTGAGAAAACTGGAGTTAACAGAGATTAAATGATTCACCCAAAAAGACATGCTTGTAATACAGAAAATATCTGCACTCAATTTTAATTTTAAATACCCAGTTTTTGGTATTCTGTATGTCATCTTTAAAAGAAATACCAATTTTCCTCCAAATACCAATTTCCTATATTCCAGAGAATAGAGACCTCACTGTTCTTTACTCTTGAGACTATGGACTTTTCATGTCTCACAATTAGTTACTACTGAGTGGGAGATATATGCCCTTGACATTCTCAAAACAAACTGGCCAAGAAAACAACTGCAGGAAGTTACTGTTCTCTCTGTATCTATACAGGATGTCTATAAAGATGCACACTATTTTAAATTGCATGTGTACTTCATGGCCACCCTGTATACCTATCTACCTGCCTATATACCTGAACATCTATCTGTTTAATGTATTTAGTTTATTGGTTAATTTTGAAAGACACAGATTTATGTTCTTTTTATGAACAAATATGACTACTCTATAGTATAGTGTTTCCTATGTAACAATGTTGGTTGAATGTACTGAATGAATAAATAATACAATAAAAATATTTCAAAAATGTTTTAAAATTATTTATACAATCTTGATGGGATTTCAAAAACACTTTAGGAAAATAGTATGAAGTACTGATCTAATGGCCTTGCGTTTGTTAGGGCTGTGTGGTATTTAAGCATGGACAAGGGTATTTGCACATGGTTTGAAACACATACATGCAAAAAGACAATGCGTTTCATTGAATATTTTTGGGGAGACAAAATTATCAATTTTAATTTTTTTGTTAAGAATTTTCAATTTTTGTGACTCTACTATCATATAAACCTCAAATGTGCAGGTTAATTTTTAAATTTTTTTATATTTTATTTTTTTAATTTATTTTTTATTTTTTTTTTTTTTTTTTTTTTTTTTTTTTTTTTTTTTTTT
>NW_003852430.1:6657251-6672329 GCF_000181295.1 Otolemur garnettii | reverse complement strand
TCATAGATTCTGATTCCAACCAGTTTTTCTTCCTTTGTTCAGGAGCCTCTGACCAGGGTTGCTACCAGTCAGCCATCTTCCTTATTTTTTATTTTTTGAGAGAGTCTCACTCAGTCACCTTGGGGTTGAGTGTCATGGCATCATAGCTCAGAGTAACCTCAAACTCTGAGGCTCCAGTGATCCTCTTGCCTCAGCCTCTCAAGTAGCTAGGACTATAGGTGCCCACCCACCATGACACCCAGCTATTTTTAGACAGGATCTCACTCTTGCTCAGGCTGCTTTCAGACTCCTGAGCTCAAGTGATCCACCTGCCTTGGCCTCCACAGAGTGCTAGGATTACAGGCCTGAGCCACTCAGCTAATTTTTACATTTTTGAATTAAACTTTTCAAGAGAGCTTCATTTCTTTAAAATCTGTATAATTTCTATACTTGAAATGTCTAAAAAAACATTACACAGAGAGTTTAAGGGTTTGGTCTAGTTTATTTGTATGCCAAATACAAATACTCTTTATTTACTAAAAGAGTAAATATAATGATAGGGAATTCTCAACATAGCAAATGATTGTACATATGAAAACAAATTTCTAATATCAGAAAGATTAACTTGTATGTTTTAATTCTCTGATTGTCCTGAGAATAAAGGTCAATTTCTAAATGGGAAAAGTCTTTAATGAAAAATGAAATATACAGGGAGGCGCCTGTGGCTCAGTGAGTAGAGTGCTGGCCCTATATATCGAGGGTGGCAGTTTCAAACCTGGCCTGACCAAACTACAACAAAAAAAGAAAAAGAAAGAAAGAAAGAAATATACAAAATATGTACACAGAATAGTAGCTAAATATCTTAAGCTATCCATTTTTATATTTAAATCTCTTATTCATTCCAGTCATATTAGCACCTGTGCTGTGACTTTAGTCTAAAAAGATGAGATCATTTAAGAATTTTAAGCTATGTGTATAGATTTGCTTGTAACTATCAATTACATAGAGTATAGAAAGTCAAACAATTAAGGTTTTGAACTCATCCCAGAAAACGTGCTGCATACCTTATTGCTGAATTTTATTATAGTCTTTGGAAGTATTCCCCTTGGCCTGGTGACCATAGTGATGAAATTCAGCAATGAAGTATGTAGCACTTTTTCTGAGTTGAGTTCACAAATTGAATTGTCTAACCTTGTACATGTTCTTTCCTCTGTTTTGCTTTTATGAGTGGTTATACCATACTTATGCTTTATACTTATCTGTTTTAATGATCCATAATATCTCATTTCTAAACCCTTAGAATTAATCTGCAGCAGCCCAGTAAATATTACATAAATCTGTATTTCTAACTACATATTGTATTAGTATTAATTCTAACCTTTTTATAGTATTATGTTGGGCATCTAGTGGACCCAACCTGGAACAGTGGCCCACAGTGGAGATGGTGCTGAGAAAATCAGAAAACTTATATGAACTTTAGTGCATAAAACTGGAAGCCTGTGAGGGCATACACTGTTTCAGGTGCCTGGTGGCAGCATGAGGACAATGCAGCAGCCTGTCCTGCTTCTCAGAATCTTTTTATTTGGTACATAACAGAGTATACATGCAAGCATGCACAGCAGTCAGTAATTAGCAGTCAAGATAGAGAATGAGAGAGGGGAGATTAGAGCCCCCAGGAAGGTTGAGTAAAGGATAAGCAAGGACGTAGGTAATGGAGCGTCTGAAGTTGCCAGGTAATGGTATATAGTCAGAAGAGAGAGGGGGAAGAGCAAATCTCATCTCCTCAGGCAAACATCTCTGCTTCTGTAGCTTAATCTACTAGTTTATGGCCTCATCTACCTACACTGCTGATTTCCCCCTGCAGGGATAGTCACAGACATTTCCCTGACAGGACAGGGGAATGTCTTACCCTGAGTTGGAAGCTCTTTGAGCAGTTCAGCCTGTCCACCTCCCAAAGTATTAATCATGACAGCGGATTCAGAGACCATCTCTCATGTATACAATTTACTTATCAAAATTTAAACTCGCCTTAAGTCACCCTCAAATAAATAAATGTTTTCCTAAATTACTTTTCATTTAACTAAAATAACTCCCTTTAAAAATTTGGATGAAAATGTACTTTTGTTTACTTAGCAATACTACAACCAATATTGTCAAACAGTCATGCTACTTTGATGTTATTGCGAAGTAATTGAAATTTTTATATTGGAAACTTCTTTATAGAAGTTACAGAGTTTGTGGTCAACGACGTCTTGGGAATAGATCTGATGTTAAAGGTGAGGAATGTGGAGCGAGAGGGATATGAGCTCAAGATAAAGCCATGGGAAAGACTGTACTTGGGAGTGGGCATGAGATGAAACCGAGCCGCCCATCCCCAACCTCCACCTCATCTCCAGCAGCTCCTTTTTCTGGGCACACCGGCTTTCTTGGCATTTCTTCAACACCCTAAGCACACTTCTACCTCAAAGTTCTTATAAAACATAAGATAGTGAACCTTCAGGGGTGCGAATCTTAGATTCAGGAGCTCCTGATGTACTGATCTGAAGTCCTAGTGGACTAGAATAGAAAACTCAAATAACCAACAAGGCATGAGGTCACTAGTAGAGACCTTTTGTAATCACATAATTCGTGGGTAATGTTTTTTGTTTTTTTGTTTTCTCTTTTTGGGTTTCACTCTTCCTGAAGTATTTATAGAGCTATATTAGGTAGTGTTTAACTCCACACAGCTTCCCCCCTTATTTGACCAACAGGAAAGCTAGCGCTACCTGATTATCTAGGACCACCTAAGACTCTTTGCCATTTCTTCTGTGATCAGTCCTGGAGTCACAGAGTTTTAATCACGTCTCTGTTGGCATATAATCCATAGCTAGGGACTAGTACTCTCTGAAAGTTTTGCTACCATGTACTCTGGTACGTTCCTGGCAATTCTCTCTTCTCTCTAAGGGGAAGGAGATGGAGAGTCTTAGTTAATCTATTCTAGGTCAGGTATGGAAAGACTTTAGTTTATTAATGTAGATTCTCTATAGATGTTTTTCCAATGTTTTCTTTTCATTGTTTCATAAAGTCTTCAATTTTAAGTCTTTAATCTATTTTAATTTCTATATGGCAAGAGAGAAGGGTCTAGTCTCATCTGCATATAGATATCTCATTTTCCCAACACCCATTGCTGAAAAGACTGTTCTTTCCTCAATGTATGTTATTTTTACTATTTCTATGAAGCTTACCTTTGGTATTTTGATAGAAATTGCATTGAATCTGTAGATTTCCTTGGATAGTATGAACATTCTGACAACACTGATTCTTCCATGTAATATCTTTTGATTTTTTGTGTGTCCTCTTCAATTTCCTTCATATATATATATATATATATATATATATATGTCTCTGTGTGTTTTATAGTTTTCTCTGTAGAGATCTTTCACATATTTGGTTACGTTTATTCCTAGCCATTTTATTTTACCTATAACCATTGTAAATAAGATTACTATTTTGGTTTCCTTTACAGGCTGGTTTCTGTTGGCATATAGAAATGTCATTGATGTTTGTATGTTGCTTTGTCTCTTGCAACATTCCTGAATGTTCCTATCAAGTTCTAATAACTTTTTGATGGAGTCTTTGTGTTTTACTAATATATAAAGTAATATTACATGCAAACAAGAATAATTTGAATTCTTCCTTCCCATTCAAAAGACCTTTATTCTTTTTTTCTCTTGTCTAATTGCTATGACTAAAACTTCTAGCACTATGCTGAATAAGTGTCAAACGTGGGCATCCTTGTCTTGCTTCAGAACTTCAGGGAAAGGTTTTCAGTTTTCCCAAATTCAGTGTGCTACTATCGAGGGGATATCACTGTTGTTTAAGTCTTTTATCATCTTAAGGTATGTTCCTTCCAAACCCAGTTTTTGAGAATTTTTATTATGAAAGGATCCTGAGTTTTATCAAATATGTTTTTGATGTCTATTGAAATAATCATATGGTTTTTGTCCTTCATTTTGTTAATTATAGTGCATCACATTTGTTGATTTGCAAATGTTGGATAATTCTTACATCTCTGGGATAAATCTCGTTCAATCATAATGAAATCTTTTTAATGTGTTGTTGATTGAGTTTACTCACATTTTGCTGAGAATTTTTTCATCTATGCTCATCACAGATACTAGCCTGTAGTATTCTTTATTTTATTTATTTATTTATTTATTTATTTATTTGGTGGTGTTGGTGGAGGCATTGTGCCTTTCTCTGCTTTTTTCTAGTATCAGGATAATAGTAGTCTCATAGAATAAGTTTAGAAGTATTTCTTCCTCCACCTCCTCCTCTTCCTCCTCTTCCTCCTCTTCTTCCTCCCCCTGCTTCTCCTCAATATTTTGGAATAATTTGAGTAGGATTGACATTAGTTCTCCTTTAAATGTTTGGTGGAATTCAGGAGTAAAGCCTTCAGGTCCTGGGCTTTTCTTTGATGCAAGACATTTTATTACTGCTTTTATCTCATTATTTGCCTTTGGCATGTTCAAGTTTTGAATTTCTTCATTGTTCAATCTTGGTAGGTTGTACATATTTAGGAACTTATCAAGGTTTCCCAGTTTATTGTCATATAGTTGCTCTTAATTGTCCCTACTGATTCATTGAATTTCTGTGTTTTCAGATGTAATGTCTCCATTTTCACCTCTGATTTTATTAATTTGGATCTTCTTTCCTTTTTTTCCCCTTAGTTAATCTGATTAAAGATTTGTCAAAAAAACAGCTTTCCATTTCATTACTCTCTTGTATTTTTTTAGCTTCAGTTTCATCTATTTCTTCTTGAATCTGCATTATTTCTTTTCTTCCACTAATTTAAGATTGGTTTGCTCTTCCATAGCTAATTTTTTATAACATATAATCAGATTGTTTTATTTAGAGTTTTTCTACTTTTCTTATGTAAGCATTTATTACTGTAAATTTTACTCTTAAAATTAGTACTGCTAATCTTATATCCTTAGATTCTGGTATTATGTGTTTACTTTTTCAATTGTTCCCAGAACTTTTACAGTTTCCTTCCTAATTTCTTTATTGACCTAATGGTCATTCAGGAGTATATTGTTTAATTTACATGTGTTTTCAAAAGTTTCTCTTGTTATTGATTTCTAGTTTTATTCCATTGTGGTCAAAAAAGATACTTGATATGATTTAAATATTTCTTAATTTTTTGAGATTTGTTTTGTGCCCTAACATATTGTCCATTCTTGACACTATTTCATAAGCTGAAGAGAAGAATGTGCATTCTTCATCTGTTGAAGGAAAGATTCTATAAATATCTACTAGGCTTATTTGACTTTTGATCTGAATAATCTATCAAATGCTGAAAATGGGGGATTGAAGTCCATAGCTATTTTTGTATCAGATTGTGTCTCCCTTTTTTAGCTCTAATATTTGCTTTCTACATCTGGGTGCTCCAGTGTGTTGGGTGTATGTATTTTTACAATTATTGTATATTATTGCTGAATTGATGCTGTCATCATTTTGTGATGACCTTCTTTGCCTCTTTTTGTAGTTTTTATCTTGAAAACCATTTTATGTGATACAAGTATAGTTATTCCTGCTACTTTTTGGTTGCTATTTGCATGGAATTCTTTTACTCATGCCTTTATTTTTAACCCATGTGTATCTTTATAGGTGAAGTGAGTTTCTTGTAGGCAGCATATAGTTGTACCCTGCTTTTTAAAAATTCATACTGCCACCCTATGTCTTCTGACTACAGAATTTACTTCATTTAAATTAAATGTTATAGATAATATAAAATGTATGAATGGGGACCCAAAAGTTCAAAAAGTAGAGGGGATAGAGTTAAAATGTAAAGTTTTTTGGTTTTCCTTTTGCTTGCTTATTGTGTTTCTTTTTTTTTTTTTGCAATTAGAGTTAAGTTGTCATCAGACTTAATAATTAGATGTGTTATGTTATTTGCAAGCCTTGTAGTAACCATAAAAGAAAAACCTGTAACAGATACACAAAAAATAAAAAGCAAGAATTAAAACACAGTACCAGAGAAAATCACTTTTACACAAAGAAAAATGAGGGAAAAAAGAAATAAAGGATGAAAGGGAAAAACAAACTAAAATAACAAAATGACAGCAATAAGTCCTTATATATCAATTATAACATTTCTTACCTAAAGCAAGACAGCTGACTCTTACTAAAGTTAAGTCATAGAAGAGTCAAGAAAAGCAGTAAATAAAATTGAGGTGCTTATTTCAAATAGAACTAAGATCTCAGTGGAATAAGATAGCATGAGGTGCTTCAAATGGAAAGGGGAATGAAAAGAAAAAGGACGTAGGGAGGGCTGGGTAGTAATCAATGCAATTAATTGTTAGATGATGTTTGCAGGTTAGAAGATAGCTGTTTAGAGTTGGAATGAACATAAAAACTCACCTATTCCAAGACTTCACTCACTTGGCCAATATTTCTTAAGCATTGACTGCGTGTCAGGCACTGGATTACTCCTTGGAAATACAAAGATAATTCAAATAGCCCTGACCTCAGGGAAATCATATTTTATTAGGGAAGACAGACAAGTAAATAATAGTTCATATAATGATGGAATTGCAACCATGACAACACTACAAATGGATGGTATATAGCATTGGAGGGTTATCTGAGATTTACTTCCTGCAGGTGGAAATGATTGAGATGGGGAGAGAGGTTATTGAGAACAATGTGACTTTGAGGCAAGCCCTTGTTCTTGATGGTTCCTGAGATTTACTGGAGAAAGAGGAGGAGGATAAGTAAATATGTAAGGGAGAGCTCACAATTCATTTGATCTTCCTAATCACAATTAAGATCAAATGAATTGTGAGTTCATGAAATGAAAGTTAGTGTGATTGTAAGATCACACTAACTTTAAGTAAATTATTTACCATCTTTTCATGTGGTATTACAAAAATAAAGTTGAGAGTGGTTATTTTGAATATGTATAATGCATAGATACATTGCAAGTTGTCTATATGGACTCTATCATTAGATACACCAGGATTCATATCCCAGCTTTACCTCACTGTACTTGGGCTAATATCATTTACTCAAAAATTGTTGTGATGATGAAATAAGGCAAGGTACATAAAGCACTTAAAAGTACTTGGGGTGTACTAAATGCTTGAGAAGCATTAAATATATTTAGTTTATGGTTGTTATTATTAGCTCTTGGAAGAGAGGAAAAGGAGAAGAATTTGAAAGGGACAAATGATTTAGTTAAGCCCCCTTCTCATTTTAAAATTTTCAGTTCTAAAAATTAGGTGGTAGAAGTGGTAAGGGGGTGGAAAAGGAGACTGAAATCAATCAGGAAATAGCATTTATTAGATGTAGTTTCTTTCATTGCAGATATTGTTCAAATATTAGCAAAAATAAAGTTAAGCAAACCCTGCTTCTTAATAATCCATGCATTTGAGTTTGGCCTCCAAAATATTAGGCTCAAATTATGTACTATTCTCAATACTCACCAAATCTTTCAAAATTTTCTTCTAAATTGCTGATTGAAGTTAGCCCAGGATTATCCTCTCTTGTCTTTTTAATTGACTTTAAATCTCTGCAAAGTTGTAAAAAGTATGTATTTAGTAGTGAAATTGCAGATCCTGACTGTAGTATCTAATGACATGGAATAAGTATGAGTTATGTTCACAAATAATTTATATTAATATGTAAAATAAAATATTAAAATAAATTTTAAAAACATAACATTGTCTAGAAAAGGTAGGGTATGGTATTGAGTTTCTTCATTTAATTATTTCAGAAAACTACTATTCCCTCTAAATTTGTTTCATTTATCATATTATGTAATCATGTTGGAATAAAAGTTGACAAATGAATTTTCTATAAACAAAACAGGGTTATTTAATTTTCAATTCACTATTATGCCATCTTATAGTTCAGAAAATATAGTGATCAAGTTCTAAACATACAGTTACAATTATGGAGCTGTTAATTAAAATTATGATAATTATCAGTGATTTGGAAGTTAATTACTCTGGTAGTTAAGGCAGATGTAATTTTCCTAGCAACTGACACATATATAAAATCAAGATATATATGTTAGCTGCATTGAATTAAATAATATCTAATTATTAGTAAAATTTGCACAATATTTTGGCTTTTTGGCTTCAAGACTTTAGGCACTAAAAAAACTGAAATAAAATTATTAAAAAATAAGCAGAATGAATAGAGAAGGCATGAACAATATCAGATTAATTTATTAAACCCTTAATCTGAATTTTATTTATATCAGAAAGGAAATGAGTGATTCCTTTACTGTTCCCATTGATGTCAATATAACTGACATCCCTTCTGAGGCACACACAAAGTTCCATAGAAATAGTTACAGCAAAATGTAAGATATTCATGTTCAAATACATTGTCACCCTTTATTTCTTTTTATTCATTTATTTATTCATTCAACAAATCCTTACTGAATGCCTGTTAATCTTCAAGGGACTGCTTTAATTGCCTATCATATTATTTAGGGTATGGTCAAAGCTTCAACAATAAGGATGCCCCACATTTCAGTGGCTCAAATAAGAGAAATATTTATCTCTCATACATAACAAACTAGGTCAGGTAGATCACCTCTGCTCCACAGGACCATTCAGAAATCCGGACTAGTGGGATGTCATCATTAGTACGAGTGTTCCAAAGTGGCTCTATCTATTGTTATTTCCAGCCAGTTGCATTAAAATTGAAAGAAGGTAGAGGAGAGGAATTTGATTTTAAGCAAATCAAAAAAAAATTCTCCTATCACTCTGCACAGGAACACACTCAAATGTAAAGAAGACTAGGAAATGTAGTCTTGAGTTGGTCAGTTTCTTGTGGCAAAAGGGACAAATGGGTTTCAGAGGGGAACGACTAGAATTCTTTCTCATATAGCTCAACCCTCCAGTCATCCCAGTATGAGTGAATGTCCTTCCTTCTATTAGAAAATGAACAAAGTACTCTACTTTCTACTGGAGAAAACCCAGGTTTAATTTTAATTACTGCAACCAGTTCAAAATCTGGAATCTCTGGGAAATAGGAAGTCCTCTGTTTTAGGTCCTAAGGTAGTTCTCTGAAGTCTGACAATCTGTAAACAAGAAACATTATCTGTCCCACTCTCAACCCCCTTCCCCATATGAAACACCCACTATAAAGTAGTCAAAAAGGGACAGAACAACTGTGGTAGAAGCTGCCATTAGGAAAACAGAGAGTGGGAAACCTTAAGACTCAGCGAGGACACCAGCTACAAAATCCTGCCAGGCTCAGAGATCGAAAGACACTTGGCAGTAGCAGCGATACAAGTTTCTTGATGAGTGCTTCTGGCAGCCTGGGTTCTCTTTTCTGGGAGTTATGCCAGATTTCCTAGAAGGTTCTTCCTTATCCTAACATAGAAATGGATTTATGCAGGGTCACATCTGAATTGGGTATAGAACTCTTGAGGACCTCATATTTTTTGCACCATGCTTCCTGCTGATGCATATTTGGAGGGCTCTAAGATTGTTCTAGGGACCATTTATGGTAGCAAAGACTAAGGGGAAGATGCAAGAACATCGTTGAACAATACTCATTATCTCTTGCTGTTGGAATACAGAAGCTGTTGATTTCTCCCACCCTCTTAAGCCCCCAATTTTTGAACCCTCTATCAATTTAAAACATAAAATTAACACATAAATCAGAGCTTTTCTTAGCAAAGTTCTATTCTTCTTGGAAAAAAAATAGCCCATTCTTATTTGAAGTCTTATATTTTGTAAACCTAGAGGTGGCAGGGATCATCAACAGCTGGGCTTTGTGCAACATGTTGCCCTAGTACTAAAGGATATACAGGCCTATAACCTGCTTTCCAAGTCATCACTGGTAGCAAAGAGGCATAACACGGCCATCAGCTTTCTACCCTACAGTATCTTTTCTTTGCAGCCTTCACCCTCCCACTAAGCTGAGTCCTCATAGTTTGAGGTTTGAATAGCAGTTCCACACTTCTGCATAGTGATTTTTATGTTCAACTAAACTATTGTAATGGAGACATTCAAAATGCAGTGATGCAAACAATATAAAAAATTATTTTTCTCTTAACCATCAGCTCCATGTGATCATTTAGAGGTGGAGGTTTCTCCCATGTTGAGACCCGTGACTTCCTAAGGCACTGAATTTATTTGCACAGAAGAGTCTAGATCATCACTTTGAGTGCATTTTATCAATTGAGAACAAGGTAAAGACACACAAATCCAAGATGAGGAGCTTCTTCTTAAACTGTTAATGATCTTGGCTGCCGTCCTCACCTCTACACACATCTCACGTTCCCTAACGCAGCCATAAGGCCACATCTCCCCGAAAGGGGGGCTTAGAAGCGTACTCACTTCATATGCAGCCATTTGTCCAAGGAAACATTTTTCAGTAGAAGAATTTAGAAGTTATATTCTAGGAAGCAAAGGCAGGCTCCACTATGATTAATATTCTTCATTTTTATTAACTTATCCATGATTTCATAATTCTTTCATGTTCCACTTTCTCTGTTTCAGAGTTCTGAAAGTTAAAATTCCCTCTGGTGTGTCTGTATCATTGGGGATCGTAACTGCGGCTTCTTTGTCATACCCAGCCTCAGTACTGTTCTTCTTCCCTCCCTTACGTTCATCAACTAAAATTAAAAGTGAGCAATGTAGTAAAGCCACTAGATAGAGTTTGGTGCGACTGGCTTCACACAGCACACTTTGGGAAATAGACTCAGAGGCTTCCTCTCAGAAAGGGTGTTATTGATTTGACAAAGGCAGGGAGAAGCTTCTGTCAATGCCCGTGCTTCCTCTGTGTCCTCTGTCCCCATGAATGTCACTGCTGCTTGTTAAATCATTTTCTCATGACTGCCTCTTCTGGATCATGTAAGGAATCAATGTAACCACTTTCAGGGATTTGTTATACCTATGCGAGGATGCAGAATTGGGCTGCATCATTTCTGTTAAGATGAGTACGTGAGAGAGAAGAGATAAACTTCCAGCTACCAGCCAATGGCATTAACTTTCTACACTCTCAAGTCCTTGGAAGAATGGAGAAGACCACGTTCTCATACAGTTTTCCTAGACAGTTTGTATGTAAATATCCTGGGCAATGAGGGTTGAGCTGGGCAATACTTTTTTCAGTTTTTTTACACTTAATTTGAAGTTAGTGTACTATAAATGGCCTCCCGTGAAGGTCAAGATGAGTAACCTTTCCTCTGTCTCTTTTCATCTATAGTATATATTAATATATATTTACTTTTGTTCTCTTTTTGTGCTTCTCTTTCTTGACTGACAAAAAAGAGATCAAGTACTTAATATAATAGGACCTATTTTCATGAGGGATAATGACAACCATTCCCTTCAATCTAACCCTTTGACATCTCTCCCCTATCTTTAGACCTTATACAATTTTGGTTTTGGTGTTAAGCCATTTTCTTGCCATAATTTATATACTTAAATGAAATTAAGTATAGTATTAGTAATTAAGTATTAGTAATCTTGAGATAATTTATAAATTAAAGCTCAGATGGAGGACAATGATCAATATCTAACTTTAAACCAATAAGTGTATTTGAGAGAAAATATAATGTATTGTAATTGTTTATAGATACCTCAGTAAGATCAAAATATATTAATTCATTATCCAAATACTAACTTAAAATAATTTTTGCTTTTTGTGTAGTATTTTAAAAATGAGTAGTTGGTTGTATAGAGTTCCTCATTTAAATGGTATCTAACTTTCCTGTGAACAGTTTATTCTTTTGTTTCATACATATTTATTGGGCAGCTATGATATGCCAAAGAGTGTTCTAGAAATCTTGAATGTTGAGAGTAAATGAATAAAAAAAGAGACCAAGTTCCTCTACCAAGAAGCTTATATTCTATAAGTGGGAAACAGCCAATAAGTAAACAAACAGATGTGTGTTTGTGTGTTTGCGGATACGATGTATCCAGCCGTGATTAGTATATGCTGAGATAAACAAAGCCAGGTACAGATGGGCAAGGATTGATTAAAGAAAACTTTCATAAATGACATTTGAGCTCTAACATCATGAGAAAAGGAAAAGTCGGACATTTACAAAGAGCACATTCCAGGCCGGGGAAATAGCAAATGAAAAGACCCTAAGTCAGTAATGGGCTTGTTATTTTCAAGAAACAGCTGGGCTGCCAGTGAATCCACAGCACAGTAGGCAAGGAGAACGTGGTAGAGGGTGAGCGCTGAGAAATGCTGGAGTGGCAAATTATGGAGGCAAAGTAAGAATGTTTTATTTTTCCCCTTAAAGGTTATGAAGAGCTTTTGCTGGATTTTGAGTAGAGAACTCCTGTGATCTAAGTTACTTCTATGAAAATGCCTTTGACTGCTCTGCGTGTAACAGACACAGACCTAGCAGGGCACAGACCAGTGGGAAGGATATTGCATTTGTTTAACTGAGAGATGGTGATGACTTTACCCAGAGTCACAGCTGTGGAAATGTTTGGACATGTTGAGATTCTGGGTGCATTTTGTGAGAAGTGGAAGAATTTATAGTTGTATTGCACATGACGTGTGCGAGAAATGAAAGAACTGCACTTTTTTGGCATGAGTGGTAATAATCAGGGTGTTGTCTCTGATAAAGATGGGAAGAAGGCAAAAGGAGCAGGACAGAGTTGGACAGAAAATTAACATGTCTGTGTTTCTATATGCTGTTTGACATCTAAGCAGAAGCGTGCACTAGACAGTTGGATACATGAGACCAGGGTCGCCGGGAGGTGCCCGTGCTGGGGACACAATTTGGAAGTCATCAGAGTAGAGGTGGTATTAAAGCCATGGTGTCAGGAGAGATTGCCTAGGGAGTATGAACAGAAAAGAGAGAAATTTTAATAACTGAGTCCCAGTGGTCTCCAGGAGTCAGTGGTCGGGAAAGTGAGAAGTCACTAGAAGGGAGGAACGAGGTGAATTCAGAGACGCCTGAGAGGAGATCGCAGAGCAAGCTCATTATTTGAAGGAGCAGGAAATGATCAACTGTGTTAAATGGGGCTAATGTAGAATAGGACTAAGTCTTGACCACAGGATTTGGAAAATACCAAGATCTTGATCAGAGCCGTTCAGTGGAGCAGGGGGACAACAGCATGAACAATCTTCAAAGGCATGTGCAGGAGGCAGTGAGATGAGTGAGCAGAGGCACCTCTTTTCAAGAAAGTTCACTATAAAGGGACAAGGAAAAGGACAGTCGCTAGGAGGCATGTAGGTGAGAGAGGGCGTTTTATTTCTTTTTATTATTATTATTTTTTTAAGACAGAGTCTCACTATGTTGCCCCCGGTAGAGTGCCTCAGTGTCACAGGTCACAGCACCCTCAAACTCTTGGGCTTAAGCAATTCTCTTGCCTCAGCCTCCCAAGTAGCTGCGACTACAGGTGCCTGCCACAACACCTGGCTATTTTTGTTGTTGTTGTTGTTGTTGCAGTCCTCATTGTTGTTTAGCTGGCCCAGGCCGGGTTCGAACCCACCAGCCTTGGTGTATATGGCTAGCACCTACTCACTGCGCTATGGACACCGAGCCAGGAGGGCATTTTAAAGATAAGAGATATATAAGACATTTGGATGCTAGGAGGAATGATACCTTAAAGGGGGAAACTGAGGCTGCAAGATAAAGTGAGGACCATTTTAAGGGTGGGGAGACAGTAAGTATCCTTTGAGTAAGAAATGGAGGCAGAAGACTTTTTTACAGTTATTGAAATATCCTAGCATCTAGCAAAATATTGGGTGTAAATAAATAGCTCACACATTTGGAATGTGAGCAGACATGATGTAGAAGGGACAGAGGAAACTGTAAATATAGTTTTAGTGTTTGACAGTGGAGATATTGATGCACATTTCTGAAGACAACAGCATTAAAAGCCGTATATGAGTGCCCAGATTGTCATCTTATATAGAACTTTCTTCTTGGAAATAGGACTTTTATAACTCGCTTCTTGACAGATTTTGAAGTATTATACTTGTGTTTTAGGGGGAATTTGATTTATTAAATTGGAGGATAGAGGTAAAGATGTACCGAGATGGCATGAAGAAAATCACAGCACTCCTTGTCAATAATCTGTACTTTTCTTACTGAAGATTTCCTTAGGATTGTGTTTTATGCCTAGCAGTTCCTGGGGTATTACCTTAACACACATTTTGCTTTCACATTCCACATGCGTTTCTGGGTTGCTTCCTCCTGATTGCAGTAACATTGATTGCTGTCTAAATCTGTTGCAGTGTGCCTGAGTACTATGACTACGGTCATGGAGTAAGTGAGGATGCCTATGACAGCTACGGTAAGACCTTTTCTTTACTAACACTGTGAAATCGGAACATCCCTCAGTCACTGACAACTCAGAAATTATCTCTCTCTTTGTCCCCCCCAGTTTTTACAGAAGTCCAGGCTAAGTTGATTTATGTAATTCCAGGGCGAGATTTGACTTATAGAAGCAGTACCAGAAAATTAAACAGATCAATGTTGATCCAAAGTTCAAAAGTAATTAATCACTATCATAGATCGTTTTCAACAGCAACAGGGAGCAATTTCAATAGTGTCTTACATGAGTCACTGTGTCCACTGTCTGAGTCATTGATTTGGATTTGACCACAATATTGTGTTTGTTCCCAAGCACCATCACAATAGTATACACGTAAAGTCCTGCATTTAAAAACTCTGAAAGGCAGAAGTTGTTATTATAAAATAGTTTTCAAAGTTATTTTTCTAGCACGCATAGCCAAATAATGATTGATTCATAAGAACTGATCATCAATTAACATGTCAGTCTATGAAGTTAATTAATTTCAAAAATATATTCTTTAATTAAAATATCACTTAAAATTAATCATAATTATATTCATTAAACATTTATTGACTGCCTAAATTATATCATTATAGTCAATATAGTATATCATTTTTGAGGGGTAGTTTGTCTTTTTTTAAACATATTTATGTAGTTCTGGCTCAGCGCCTGTGGCTCAAGTGGCTGAGGCGCCAGCCACATACACCTAAGGTGGTGGGTTCAAATCCAGCCTGGGCCTGCCAAACAACAATGACGGCTACAACCAAAAACTAGCCAGGTGTTGTGGCGGGCGCCTGTGGTCCCAGCTACTTGGGAGGCTGAGGCA
>NW_003852430.1:6656560-6657154 GCF_000181295.1 Otolemur garnettii | reverse complement strand
TCAAAAAAAAAAAAAAATTATGTAGTTCATCAGTTGACCTACCTTGAAAAGTGACACTCATATTTAAATGCTTGCAATCTTGAATTTTTATTAAAATAAGACCAAGGCCACCAGGCATGTGCCTATATATCCAGCTGCAAGGGAGGGTGAGACAGGAGGATCGCTAGAGTCCAGAGGCTTGAGGCTATATTTTTCAATGATTGTACCTATGAAAAGCCACTGTACTCCAACCTGATCAACAAGATGAGGTCCTGTATCTAAAGAGAAAAAAACATAATAATACGAAGGCTACTATGTCCCTCACTTTGGGAAGCACTAACAGAGACAATGAGTGTCGCCTGACTGTTGGGCATTTGTTACAGAGGTGTGCGCTACACCAAGACGGAGAAGGACAGGGCCAGACATCAGGAAGAAAGGAGGAATCACGTTCTCCTAAAACTAGAGTCAAAAATGGACTAGCATGAGGCTGAGCCCAGGAGGAGAAGGAGAAAAATAAACCATAACCACTGCCAGTCCTAAGCTGATTACACACACATGTGTATTTTCTCATTTATGCCTTTATAATAAATTGAAATATTAAGGTTTTTTTTTTTT
>NW_003852430.1:6645384-6656540 GCF_000181295.1 Otolemur garnettii | reverse complement strand
TTTTTTTTGTATTCCCATTAGTAGTTGGAATACCATTAATCGCTGCTACCACACATGGCGTCCTATCATGGCTCTGTATTAAACAGTTTTAATGAGGCTCAGAGATTATGGAAGTAATACTTATTAGAAATTACATGTATATCTTCATAACCTAATCTCCGTTAGAATCCTGTAGGGAACATTCTCATTGTCATCTGCATTTTAGAGATGAGGAAATGAGCCTTAGAGCATGAAATAACTTGCCTCGGTTCAGCAAATAATGACAACAATATGTGAATTCAAGTGTGTTGGGGTGTATTTAATTTTTTTATCAGAAGGTGGGAGCAGAGTTCAGTGGACCCTCATAAAAAGAGTAGGATCTGGTCCTTTAAATCTGAGTTTGTTTAAAAGGAAGAATGTATAACTTTCTTCCTCAATCCTAAATATTCCTTCCTAAGTTTAGAGGATTTCTCTAAAACCTGCCAGCTGCTTTCCACTATTTCCAGGGGAAAGAGGCCTTTCAGACTATTTTGCAAGGAGAAAAATAAAGAAGTAATCCAAATTGAGCACCAGGCTCACGGTCTCCCAAATCCCAACCTCTCCAGCTCCAAATTAATCTATCTTTCACTGCTGTTGAAGGCAGGGATCTTTTTCAAAACAACAAATTGAACATATTTTCAGAAATTATTTCACAGAAACACAGGTGATGGACAAGTTTGCATAGGTCTGGCTCAGCTGGTGAGCTTCCAAAGAAAGTCCAGCTTACATTTTGTTCTTTTCATGTTATTTATCACTCATTGTAAGGAAGGGATCAAAGGCATCAGACGGTGTTTAACAAGAGAACTAGCATCCAAAGTCTAGACCTTCCTCAAAGCCACACCAGTGGACCAGCAGGCCTGGGTACAAGATTGCATACAATTTATAGCATCCACACCTAACACTACAACATTCTGAGTTCAGCACAGCAGTAGCTGTCTTTCTGTTGCTCTAAACATATCCTTAATCATACAAAAGTCATGAAATTAGTTACTGGGGGTGAGCAATAATAGGACAAAATCTGGGCCTTTATTTCACTGAAATGTTTGCATCTGGGCATCACTAGGCTCTGGAAATATGATGGTTTATAAGACAGACGTCATCCCTTCCTGCTTCCTGCTGTTTACATACCAAAAAATTGTACCAGATTCTAAACTATGTGATGCAATAATCCCATACAAGTTCAGAAAGCATGACTCATTTAACAAATATTTGTTCAATGGTGAACACAGGTAAGCCACTGTTCTCGATCCTGCAGTGAACAGCCTCCTGAAGCTTCCATGCTAATGGTAACATGTATTAGCATCAATAAGTCACTTTTTGCCAGATTGAATTTTCATTTGCAAAATATAGTTGTTATTTCTCACACTTGATACATCAACTGGAGGAGAATCATATTTATGAGCTTCCCTTTATGGAATTACATACACTGACGTCAACCCTAGAGATGAATCTGGTGACCTCAGATGGGGTGGTGGTTAGTGATAAGAGATGAGATTTTGTTTTTCAATTATCTAAATGTGGAAATGTTAATACCATGTAAGGCAATTGCAGAAAGTGTGTGACTACAAACTATTGCTTCGCGAACCTTCTAATGGAGATGCAGGGGCCGTGGTCAGAAGAGCCCAGGCTCACCTCTGTAGTCCCACAGGGCTTACATTGCTCTTCCTTGCCTAATTCTCCTGCTGTAGTGAAGTCTAGAGAGAAATGATCCATCTTCCTTTAGAAGATATATCTGCCCAGAGCACTAGATTTCAGTCTGGGTCAAATTACAGTTTACCAACAAGCATTTCTGTGTGCACAGAAAGTAGTCAATAAATTCTTCCCAGTAAAGTAATGAGGAAAATGCAGAGAGGGGTTTGACTATCTGGGCAGAGTCATGAAGGTATTGATATATCAGCAATTCTTATCTAGTGACTTTCATTTACCTATTTAGTGAACTAAAATTTCAGCAAAATTGGCCATACTCTCTCTGTTGAAAGACTAGACACAGATATTCGTTAGGGTCATGATCTTTTTTTTTTTTTGGCCACTATAATCTTTTACCATTTTTGAATAGATGTAAGTTCAAGACTATCCATCACATTCCAGGTGTTTTTACTCTTTGAAAATATTGATATGCCAACTCTCTGTACATCCTTTTTTTTTTTTTTTTTTTTTTTTTGGACAGAGTCCCCTTTGTCACCCTGGGTGGAGTGCCATGGCATCATAGCTCACATCATCCTCAAACTCTTGGGATTGAGCAATCCTCTTGCCTCAGCCTCCTGACAGCTACAGACATGTGACACCACACCTGGCTAGTTTTTCCTACTTTTAGTATGCATTCTAATCTTCATTTCTACATCAGAGGAACAATTATTCAGGACAGAATTCAATTGCTTGTTTTGCTGGGGTCAGAGACTGATGTTGTAGAGGCTGAGGCAAAGAAAACTAATGCCTTTTATCCTCTCCCATGGTGCAGATTTCATACAGAAAAAATCATGTGTGCAGCACTGTGGAGCTGAGGGAGGATTCCAGCAGCTGAAGGCCCATCCCACTGTCCAGTGATCCTCTAGCCTCACTGTGGCCCTTCAGTTGTCCTTACTGAGCACAGAATAGGATTTGGGAAATGGAACCAAAGCACCTATGTTTCAAATAGTGCACACCTGCAATTAATTTTATTTTTTAAGGATTCCTTTTTGCCATAAGTGTTTAGAAATGTAAGCAGATACATAGTTCTGATTAATCTGAAAAATGTCTTTCCTTACTCTTAAAATAATACACACATGCCATAGAAAATACAAGTAAATAAAAAGAAAGAAATTTAAATATAACTGAATTGTAATATTTAATTACAGTATTAAATATTATATCATATTTATTCATTCTTTACTTTTTATAGCATAAAATATTGTGCACACATTCTAATTTTTAAAAAGAGAACACAACATATACTGTTTTATTGAAATAGAACGGAATTTTTTTTTCCCATTTCTCAATCATTGGGACTCTACCTGAACAAAATGCAGATAAGAATGTATTTTCACATGTGCTATCAGAATCCGCCATTGATATATTCATTTGAAAAAGGATACTTCTTTTGCATAACCAGAAAATAAATCACTTGCATGTGAATCCATGTGGTCATGAGATTTAAATTTCTAGAATCCTTATGTTTTCATGTCCTGTATAGGCAATAGAGCAAGGACCAAGTCAAACAAAAAGGAGTAGTATGAATTCAGCATCATACTCAGAGATCAATGAAATTAATACGCACTATCCCCTCGGGTTTGGTGTAAGGTAATAGGTACTAGGATATTAGGAAGGTTGCTCATCCGTGATACTCAAATGGGCAGATGATAAAATGAAAATGTATGGTGCAGTGCTTTCAAGACCCACTCAAATCAAATGCTCATTGATGTTTTTGGTTCATTTTCTCTATCTCACAAATTAATTCTTATCTATTTAGTTTAACTTTAATAAACTGTGCACAGTCTTTTCAGTCAATAATGATTATCCCAAAATGTAAATCTCCTATCCCCACGTCTTTGCTCAGTTCCATCCTGAATCAGTAAGTCTTCTCTGTTCCATTTGAGTCTTATCATGAGGACAGGTAGTAAATTCCAATGGAATGTCTGTATTTTTACAAAATGAATAGCCTCAATTCTCAGTTTCCTGGCACCCCCCAGACTTGGAGAGTTAAGTGAGGGAACTCACAGTCAGTTATCCCAGGCATCTTCCTCTCCTGCTCACGCTGGCAGAAAGGACTAGGTGGGCAGGCGGAAGCGTCGGGGAGGGAGAAAGAAATGTTCTCCAGAAGCAGGATCCTGCACTTGAACGACTCAAATTGGAATCTAGAATCTTTCAATTAGGCTTCCTCCAGAAATGCTTTGAAATAAGCAGGCAAATATAAAAATCCAGTCTTCCATGGAACACTTCCCTTTGAAACTTCACACATTGCCAAATTAAAATTCCATCCATCCCTTTTGGGCCCATATTTCATCATTAAAGTAACAGATATGTTGACTTTGAGAAAATCATGTATCCTAGATTTCATGACAATTAAATTATTCAAGATATTTGTAGACAATTTAATATTGACTATTAGACTGTTTTTCTTACAATAGTATAAATATTAAAACCATAAATGAATATTATTAAACTATAATTATCTTATTCATTATTAATATTACTTGATGTTTCATGCATTGGTATTTGTTAAATATTTAATTGATATTAAATTGATGATTATTAAATCAATATTTAAATATTACATTTGTGATAACTTGAAGTTATCTTTGGAGCATAAATATTTGACTTCCAGGAATTACAAATCAGCTTCTGCATTTTAAAAATATTTCCTAATTTTTCAGAGGCACAATAATTGTTTGGATGAGCCTCAACAGCTCATAATTCCTAAGAATGCCTTTTAAATACACTGCGTACATTAGCTTGGCTAAGCGACGCTTCCCATAGAAAACCCTTCTAAATTCTCTCTGAGACTGATAGGTAAGAATGGACGGCAATATTCTCTTCTCAGAGAAAGGAGCTGTTTATTAAAATGTATTTAACACATGAACTGAAGAGCTAATTATGCATCCATTCTTCAGTGGCATTTT
Organism: Otolemur garnettii; assembly: GCF_000181295.1. Classification (NCBI taxonomy): domain Eukaryota; kingdom Metazoa; phylum Chordata; class Mammalia; order Primates; family Galagidae; genus Otolemur; species Otolemur garnettii. The sequence goes on along the minus strand of NW_003852430.1, from coordinate 6,651,927 downwards.
AGAGGACAGCTGCATGGAAGCAAGGAGGATAATATTCAAACACTGCCTTGAATGAAAGCAAAGAGAATTCTCGTGCCGTGTTTGAGGGCATTCGAGAGCCTCACTTCAAGTCAATTGCAGAACACGCACATATTCATTTTGTGTTGAGGAGCTGGAATGATTATGATCCCCGTGTGAAAATAAGCCTAGCATTGATTAATCTGGGAAAACAGCAAAGGAAAAGGAAGCCAACTGGCATTCGTGCCGGCCATGGGATTCAGGAACAAAGACTTATCTGTTTTTAATAGGAAAGAGAAACATCAATGGGGAAAAAATTGATTTTATAAATGGAGTTTTCTTGATATTAGCAAGAATTTAATAATCCTTTAAAAATGATGCAGGCCAATAATTTATTTTCTCCTGGTATTAATTAATATTGAAATGGTTATACAATAAGTTATGGAGAAAAAAACATTAATATGCTTCAATTTAATTTTAATGTACATTTTTCAGCTTTGCTTGAAATCAAAAGTAAGAAGGCCTGGTGCAATTATACTTCTAAAGTATTTTAAATTCAATTGTAAGATTAATTTAAAAATTAGCTTTCTTTCTTCTCTTTTTTTTTACTATTTTAGAGGTTGCCATTAGATGTATATCTAATACAATTAGACTCAATGATACGGTCATGTTGCCTGGGAAAGAAACAATCAGAAGAGCAGCCCACCCTGTGTTGCAGCCGGTATTGCTAAATTTAGGTTAACTGTATCTACAATTTTGATTTTGTTTTAAAGTCTTTATGCCTTAAATCAACATCTTGAGGCAACAATAAAACTTACGTTTATGTATCTTAGAGATTATTAACCTTGATTACACATTTTAGAATCACCTAATGAGCTTCAGAAAGATACCAGTGTTGAGTTTCGCCCCAGACCAGCACTAGCACAGTCCTTGGAGATGGACACTGGCTAGCAGGATTATTGAGAAGTTTCCTGGGTGGCTCTGCCACCAGCTCGTGTTGAGAGTAGCTTTTAGAGAGACACACACATGGGGAGTACCAGAAAAAGTAGCTTATGATTTTAATGTGCAGTAGCTTTCCTTTGATAAATATCTTTAAAATTTCCCCCCACACGAATAAGACAAAATTATTCTTGAAACGTACTTTTGCCTGTCAGTATCTGCTTCTCATGACTCCTGAAAGATGAATAGAAATCTACGCCAGTCACGGGCATTCTGAACGGCAACGCCTAATTTATGCACAGGCTGCTTTTTATAGCCCTGAGCATTTTGTAATGGAACATTGTGTTATAGAACCTGGTATTTTAAATCCACTTTAAAGGAACTATAAGTTTCAGAAATGGAAAATGTTATTTACTTCTTTATGAACAATTCCATATTGAATAGTTTAATCTCAACCTTGATTTTCTCTAAAATTTACCCAACAGAGTCCACCAAAAATTATAGTCCATGTACATCTAACAACACTCTTGCTGAGATAGTAAAGCAAAACATAGGAAAGGTTTTCTTAAAAAATCATTTTCTTTTCTGCAGAGTTAATGACACAACCATTTTAACTGAGGAGGAGAGAGTTGAGTGATTATTGCCCGCATCTTGGGGGTGAACAGATCATGTACAAAAATTATATTTAATATGAGATAGATTCCTATTTAGAATAGAGAAAAAGTAAGTTACTTTTAAAGCTCAGAGCACAGAATACAAACTATAAATCTGAGCAAAACTGTTCTTACCAACATGTAAGTACACCACCTAAGAAAAAATACGTCCGGGGCTATACTGCTTTAGGGCATTTTTATAGAATTTCCAGGGTCCGAGGAGACTTTTATGCTTATTCAAAGAGTGTATGGATTTAAGAAAAAAAAAGAGTAAGATACAACTTTTCTGAAATAAATGTGCTACACTTCATTTACCAAAATGCCATAACTTATTGAAAGACTCATCAAGTCTTTCCAGTTAAGTCAGTCTCTCTCTGTGGCCGGAGATTGTCCAGAAAGCCCCCAGGAGAAGATCCCTCATGCTCTGGGGAGGGCAGCAGCAGGCAATAGGCAGATATTCCGGGAGCCTTTTGGCATCAGAAGGTCTGGCACAGAGAGGTTCAGTCAAGGACGAAGAGCTAAGATTCAGGCTGCTAAGAAGATGAGAGAGAGCAAGCGAAAACACGGGCATAGTGTCCATAGTTAGACCACACTTAACAAGTTAAGGGCACAGTTTTCCATAAAATTACTCTCATACTGTTAGCATACCCATCCTAAATTTGGGGGTCTCTAGCCCACCCTCCCTGCTGACCAGAGGCCTACGTCCTCAAGTGTGACAATTTGCCAGAACAACACACAAGACTAAGCAGATAATGTGCTTATGATTACAGTGTGAGGAGAGGGAAAGGGTGCAAGTCAGAACTAAGGCAAGGGAGAGGCACACGGAGCAAAGGCCAAGTCTGGGAGGGGCCCAATCGTGAAGCTTCCCACATCTGCCATACCACATTATCCTCCGGGAACATCAGTGCATAAAGTTAGTAATATATACAGTATCGCCAACAGGGAAGCTCACACAAGCCTCAGCGTCTAGAGTTTCTATTGTGATTTCATTAGGTAGATGTGATGGATGGAGTCATTTCAATATCCAGCCTTTCCCCCTCCTCCGGTTGGGCTAATATCTTATGGGCCAAGTCTAAATCTCATCTTAAAGTTGGTCTTTCTGGCATGTCCAGCTCTGACCTGGAATCATCTTGTTACATAAACTATCTGGTATGGTTGAAGGAGGTCACCATGAGTAACAGAGATATTCCAATCACCTGGGAAATGTTAGGATTTAGAGATTACCTTCCGGTAACCAGGGACAAAGACCAGCTGAAATCTGTACCATACACACGGGGTGACAGCCATTTATCAACGGGGGGTACCGGCAAGAGCACATTGGAGCGAAAGCACAGGCAGTTAGAGCGGGTCATTCAGCAAGAACATTCTGCAGAGCCTAAGGCCTGATTATTTCTAATTGCCATAACTGAGTGTTGGTCTGAAAACACAGACTCATTTCTGGGCCCATTTCTGTTCTCAGGCATAGACATAATGGATGTGAGGGTTTGAGATACTAAGTTAACAACAAATTTCGTCTCTCTTCTTATGAAGCTATGTCACCAAGCCTACCTTCTGCACTGAATTAAAGAAAGCGGTAAACTTCTTTGAAAAGAGAATTATATCACATTACTTTATATCACCATTTTTATTCTTCCTGATATTATTTTTTATATTATTAAGTCCTTATGTACATTTCAAAAAGCCTGTGGCTGAATTGTACAGGCTTCTGAATGATTCTGGATTTTCTTTGATAAAAATGAAAGTAGTTTTTAGACGCTTCTCGGACAATCTTCTGTATTATGGCCAAGTATCCTTTTATTCTGTACATTCCATTTTGGAAATCCTTACTCCAGGTGGCTTCTTTGTCACCTCTTTACTTCGATAAGATCTTAACTCCAAAGCAAGAAAATAATAGATACATTCTTATTAAAAAATAGGCAGAATCACTGACCTGTGTTAGTCTATAGCTGCAAGATTACAATACAGCAGAGTTAAGAATAAAAGTGTAAACTTCAACAATGTAGGTAATTTGTCAGTTATTAATGGATGGCAATTAGAAATAAAATGATACAGATTGAGTTAATTTGTCATCAAATGTGATAATGTATAGGCTAGAGGCTAAAACAGAGGAGGCCATTTAAGAACCCCGTCACCTCCAAGAACCCCGTCACCTTCCTAAAATTCTGAATCATGGTGGCTTCAGCTGGGAACACAGAGGCTTGTGAACATCCCCCATTGCGAACTGAACTATCTGCATGCTGTTCTTGGTGCAGCCTGAAGTTTGTTGGTTATTTTTTTTTTTAACCCTCTTAGAGCTCACAGTTTGAAAGAGTAGTAATTCAAACCACGTGTGTCCTTAGGCACAGAAGTTTGTTTTCTGGGGGTTGGGGGGAAAGAAGAAGAAAGAAAGAAAAAGAAAAGAAGAGAAAGAGGGAAAAGATTCAGATGAAAGAGGTGGTGGAAGAGGGTAAGACAGTCATGGATAAAAATTCTGACTTTCCAACAACTAAACTTTTTACTCTATAATTTCTTCATCTTTAAGAGGAAGGCCACATTTAGAGATGAAAGAGATGGTGGGAAGATGTTAAGATAGTTATGGATAAAAATTCTGTCTTTCCAACCACTAAACTTTTTTTTAATACATTTTAATTTCTTTATTTTGTTGTTGTTGTTGCAGTTTTGACCAGGGCTGGGTTCCAACCTGCCACCCTCAGTATATGCGACCTGTGCCCCACTCCCTGAGCCACAGGCACCACCCAACAACTAAACTTTCTAATCTATAATTTCTTTACCTTTAAAAGGAAGGCAGTATGTGCACTTACATTGTGTAAAAGTGCGAGTATTTGCTAATGATATGTATAAAATACCTAGCATTGTGTTTAGCCCTTAGAAGTTGTGATGATGGTGAGTTTTCTCTCTTTTTTAGAGCATAGGTGTTTAAAATTTAAATTAATAAAATGAGTGTTACTATATTATAGAGAATTACAATGACAGCAAAACATCTAACTTAACTTGGGGGAATCTAGAGCCTTGAATCAACTCGTCAATATATATTTGAAAGGCGCTTTTACATAGGATGATATTCCTTAGAAACACCAGAAACTTAACTGAGACCATCAAACTGAGTGGCTCAGAACCAGGGTCAAGTTTAATACATTACCTCGTAATGCTCTTCTATACATGATTTGTAAACCAAAAATGGTAGTAGTTTGTAATGATACCTTAATTTAGGTTTCCTACTTGTGATTTTTGCATATTGATTGATGGTGTACCAAAAATACCTAGCAGGAACTCCTCTCTTTTGTTGTTGTGGGTTTAGAAAAAAAATTTTTTTCAAAATTCCTTTTTTTAGATTTCAGAAATACAAACACATCTATCTAGGACTGGCAAAGTACATGGTAGCTGTGCCCTCAATAATCTCCATAGTACGCTATATCCTTTCTGAACTGAATCCCTAAAATTAATTTTCCCTGAAGGCAACGTTTTAAAGCTACTTGGTGAAAGACACACGTTGAAAGTTTCCATCCAGGCATTTAAACAGCGCCTACTTTTCCTAAATTGGCTCCTTATTTCTATGCTTTCTGTTTTCCCCAGCAACCTCCCTGCTGCTGGAACAATCATAGAACACGGTTTTTGCAACTTTAAAAATCATCCATATTTTTCTTTCCCACTGTGAATCTTCCCCCAAGTACCTGGTCCCATGGCAGAAATAAGAACACATAGAAAAATGCACACCTCTTACTAGGCCTGATTTTGCTGAGAGCACAGTATTTGAGATGCAAAAGCTTTTGCGGTCACCAGAGTAACATTTAAGACCCAAGAAGAGTTACCTGAGTAGTTTACACTCTTCTATCCAAGTAAAATGTTCCTCAGTGATGCTGACCAGCGTGTGATGGAGATAGTTTGTAAAACTTGACCTACTAGCTAAAATGCCAATCGATTTAACAACAACAAAAAAGAGTAACTTTTAAAGGAATTATTGATGTCTACACGTATTTGATACATGCAACATGGCGACCTAATTGCTAACAATGTCCTTCTGAATAGTCCTGTTTTACTCTTTAAATATTGATTTTACTATTTGCTAATAGTAAATATTCTACTATTTAAAATATCGATTTTAAATTTTTCCTTGTATTTAGTAGCACCATTTATTTAAAGGTAGCTTACCAATATCTCTGGTGTTCTTACTATGTGTCTGCCACTGAGATGGTTTCTCCCCTCCCCCTAGATCTCGAAACAAAATAATGAATACTTGAAAGCTTTTAAATAAAGTGAATTCTCTTAGATAAGTTAAACAGCACCTGTGTTCGGACTGAGTATATTTGCTCAGAAAAATCCCTTCTTTGTGATGATTAAATTTTAAAGTTCAATCCAAGTTCAACTGAATGATGAAAGGTAGTAGCTCTCTCCGCTGCACTTTCTCCAGAATTTTCCTAAACTATCAATTGTAATTCTTTTGTCATCTACAAAGTTCTGTGTTAATTTTCCCCTGCTATCTTTTTAAGGCTCTTTCACCGTCCATACATAGGGCAAGTACAGCGACTGGTATATAGGAGATCTTCAATTTAAAAAAAAAAAGAAAGAAAAATATATTCAATGATACTTTTATATTCAGACAATAAATACGAATTTATTTCATACTGCATATACTCCTTAAAATCAGTGCTGGCAAGCCAAGAAACGGTGGCAATTTGATCCAGTTACTTAACCACTGTTTCTTATGTCCTAATTTGTCATTTCCAGATCCACAACTCTGTAACCCGTTGCCGTAATTTCAATCTGACAGTTAGTTAGCAATACGATACTTACTTGGCATCTTCTCTACAGAATAATTTGTTATATGCGCAATTCACATGCATAGCCCAGCTCCTGCTTCTCATATGACAAAGATCTCGATCTGAGAACATCTTACTGCCCTTGTCCTTAAAAAAAAAGAAACTTCAAAATTTAATCTTCTGTAATTTTTTTTTTT
>NW_003852430.1:6487989-6645364 GCF_000181295.1 Otolemur garnettii | reverse complement strand
TTTTTTTTTTTTTTAATGACATCCTAGACTATATTCCCAAGGTAGAAACAATTAACCAGGACTCCAACATTTGTAGGAAGTCTTAAAATATTTTAAATCTACTTGTCTGCTAAATACTTCTTTACCTAGAAACCCCAAGAGGATAGGTAAGTTCTAAGTCCACTCCTGGGCTTCTTTAAGTTCATATTTCAGAGAAACCCCCCACTAGGGACCTTACAATTTTTCTCTCCCTGTGTTTGGGTCTTTTCCATGCTCACGGTTCTGTGGTGGATGCAGGCTAGTATCCCTTCTCTCTCCAATACTTGCAGTAAAGAAATCCAACTGTTTACAGACGAAGAGTTTGACTGACCATACAAAGTTCAATGACATACTATATGGTGGGTGACATTGGAAAAACATTCATGGAATCAGGACACTCCAAGCCCAACTCAAAGAATAAAATTTCAAAGAGAAACTAGCTTGTATTATCACAATTGAAAATGTCTGACTCTATGCAAAGATTCTGACATTCATAAAGATACACAGGTAAATGAGGGAAATTTGGCACAAATAGAAATAAGTTCCCTGATTTCAATTCTCTATTCTCATGGAGGACATATAAACAGGGGAACTAAACCATGAATTAAGTCTGAATTAAATGTGAATGAGAGAATAAATCCTTAATTTCATCTCATGATAGTTAGAAATCTTAGAAATCTTGCTTCTTGGCTTTTTGTCTAAGAACAAGTATAGAAATCTTGGAAAATCTGAAACTCGCTTCTGCCGGTATAGGAATTCATGCTGACTGGTTTTTTCCTTCTGAGTTTCAGTTATTACAAACTAATAGTATTTCCCAGTGTCCTAGGCCTGAGAGAGGAGAAAAGACCATAGTGTTAATTCATTTATAGAGATTTATAAAGGAACATATTTTTACACAATGAAACTTTTTTTCTAAAGGGCTTCCACTGTGATTGTTTCCTTGAATTCAGTGCTGAACGCTTTTGCTACTTTCAGTACAAAGTCTGACTTTACAGCAGATGTATATGATTTTTAGTTATAGAGCTTTTAAAATAGAGGTCAAGGTCAAATTTCTTCACTTCAGTGGTGCTGGCTTTTCAGGATATCATTGGAAGCTCTTTCTATCTCGTAGTTCCCACATTTATTCCTTCATTCATCCTTTGTTCAGGCGGCCTTTCCTTACATTCCACCCTAATTAGACGCTGCATTTTTTCCAGGCACTGAGGATAGGACAGTGAACAGTGACCCTCTCTATTCCAGTGTCGGCTAACAGGCAATGAAGAGGTTTTGCTCATCAGTTAACTGCCCGAGAGCCTCAGAAAACCTCAAGGAAAGTCACCATGTCTGTATCAAAGTATCGCATGTACCAAGTCAATGAATTCTTATTAAACACTTAGTTTCTCTGTGATAAGTCCCCAGGATTAGGTCAGTTTAAAATTCTGAAAAATCTGAGAATGTGGCAGGCACTTGTACCACTGTGCATGGTTTTGCTAATTTGCAGAAACACTTAACCATGAACATTATAATCTGAGAAAAGACCAAGATTCTCATTTCCGGGGAAAACTTGAAACCTATGTTACCTATGCTCTTGAATCCCATAGAATGCAACTCAGACATCCCTAATACAGTGGGAGTAAAGAGTGGTACTTTTTTTGGTTATAAACCATAATAAATTGGTATATATTTTACCAGCAGAGAAAAAGAACATTGGTATATTCTTGATTATCTCATAGACATGGTATAAACATTGATTTTACGTAAGATTAAGTAGGAGCTTTCAATCTTGCAAGCTAAGTCTCTTTTCCCTGCTAGTACCCCCAAAGACAATCTTATTTAATTCCAATCAAGTAAATATATGGAATTCTTCTCTTAATGTTCTGTATTGAGAAATTAAGGCAGGGTGGGGGTGAATTCCTGTCCTCAAGAGAGCATATCAGAAAAAGCCACATCTATGTTCTCTCACCAAAAGTGACAGCTTGGTATAGAACAGGGGTCTGTACGGCGTTTCTGTAAGAAGCCCAGAATACAAATATTTTAGCGTTTGGGGGCAATGTAATCACCATCACCATTTCTCAATTCTACTTCTGCAGCATGAAAGCAGCCATGAACAATATGTAAATAAATAAGCATGCCTGTGTTCTAAACCTCAGTCTTCAAAACAGGTAGCTGGCCAGAGTTTTCTCACAGCCCCGATTTCTTCACCTCTGATCCAGGTATATTTCTCTTCTGAGGATAGTAACATTTTCATATTTATTTACTTTCTCATGCCTTTTTTATCTCCTATCACATACTGAAATAAACATAAGCATGCCCCTTAGATAGGGAAAGAGATATATTGTTTTATTTATGATTAGGCACTATTGGTAAAAATGATCTCCTAATGAGGCTATACTCAGGAACCCAAATTTTTATCCATTTAAGAACTATTTTTCCAACACTGATAAGCTTTTAATAATTTCTCTACATTGTGGACTGTTTTCATTTGCTTTATGTCATAGTGAGTATAAGTTTAAAATTTCTTATTCCTTTTTGGTAATCTTTATGAACTAGTATTTTTGTTTTTATTTTATTTTATTATTTCAGATTAATGTGAGGGTACAAACAACTAAGCTAGAACACTTACATTTGTTAGGTAGAGTCCCTACCTAACCCTAGTTGTGTTCCATGCCCAAGAGGTATGCCATATACCCTTACATTGTGCCCATTAAATGGGAGCACACCAATCCCCTCCTCTCCTCCCCATCATTCCTCCTCCCTCCAACTTGAATTCAATTGAGTTTTTCTCTTATGTGGGCATGGATTAGATCTTCTACTGGCTTCATATTGATCATCATGTGGGCATGTATTGTACTAGCTTTTCCATTCTTGTGATACTTTACTAAGGAAAATGTGCTTCAGCTCCATCCAAGTTAATACGAAAGATCAAAAGTCTTTTTGTGGTTGAATAGTATTAGTTTGTATCAGTTGGGAATCCCACCAGTGGTATAAAAGTCTTTCCCTCTCAAGTAGGCTTCATCCCAAGGATGCAAAGCTGGTTTAATGCACACAAATCCAGAAATGTAATCCACCATATCAATAGAAGCAGAAACAAACACCATATGATCCTCGCAATAGATGCAGAAAAAGCAATTGACAAAATTCAGCCTCACTTTCTAACAAGAACGCTTAAGCATATAGGCTTCGGTGGCACATTTCTTCAATTGATTGATTCAAGCCATCTGTGACAAACCCACAGCTAATATCATACTGAATGGAGTAAAATGGAAAGCTTTCCCACTTAGAACAGGAAGCAGACAAGGATGTCCTCTCTCACCCCTACTATTTAACATAGTTCTAGAAGTTCTGGGCAATGCTATCAGGCAAGAGAAGGATATAAATGGAGGCAGGGAAGGTCAAACTCTTGCTCTTTGCTGACGATATGATCTTATACTTAAAGAGCCCCAGAGACTCAACCGTAAGACTCCTGGAAGTAAGCAAGAAATTCAGTAATGTCTCAGGGTATAAAATCAATGTCCATAAATCAGTAACCTTTGTATATGCCAAAAATGCCAAGTTGAGAAGCTAATCAAAGACACAATTCGGTTCATAATAGCCTCAAAGAAAATGAAATACCTAAGAATATACCTAACAAAGGAAGTGGAGGACCTCTACAAAGAGAATTATGAAACTCTAAGAAAAGAAATAGCAGAATACATTAACAATAGAAGAACATGCCACGCTCTTGACTGGGAAGAATCAGCATTGTTAAAATATCTGTACTAACCACAGCAGTCTACAGATTCAATGCAATCTCCATTAAAATATTCTTAAGATCACTTAAAATATAATTCTTAAGATCACTTGAACTATCCAGGGGCAAATGCCCTACATCTGCAATGAGTTCTGATTTAACATTTTCATGACTGCTGCCTCTTGTCTCAGCTGTCAATGTCACTGGGTCTCTTTCTAGTAACCTCCTTCCTTATGTCCATACTTCCTCTTACTGTTGATCTAGGCATGAAATCTGCTTTCCATGAGGAATTAAGTTTGATTAAAAGACAAAGATAATCTGGTTTCCAGAATCACATAAAATATCATCATAAACCCACTATTAAGTTTCTTTAAAGATGGAACTTACATATTTCCCCTGTGGACCTAGACTTTACAAATAGCTATTTTCTACAGTACTTAAAAGCTTGGTTGCTTGTTTCTTGTTTTTGTTTTTTGGTTAGGTTCAAAAATGTTTACGATAATAGAATTCTGATTAACAGCAAATGAGGGGTCTTCCTAGCATCATAATGTACTAATGCCTCTTTGAGTGGTTTATTTGGAAAAACCAGATTTTTTTTCTTCCCTGAGTTTACTGCTTAAAATTTTCCCTAGTCCATCCGGCTTGCCTCTCATTAACTTTTTCTTGTACAGTTTAACACAATAGATCTTAACTCTGGACTCCATAACAGTCATCTGAGGAGCATTTGAAAACTATCAAGCCCTAGATCCCACATGAGGAATTTTGTAATCATTTGTTTTGGGGAATAGAAAAGAGATATTAGTTATTTTGGGTTTTCTTTGTTTAAAATTCCCAGGTGATTCTCAATTTCATCCATGACTAAGAACCACTGATCTACTACATCTAAATCTTTTAAGAGTATATCCAAATCTTTTAGAAGTCTGTACAAGAAGATGAAATGAGGAATGGTTTACATTGGCACTATTCTATTTTGTGGTATTGAAATCCAACACATAAAAAGGTGTGTTTATCTAAAAACTTTAACTTTCTCTTTTTTGAAAAATATTCTGAAAGTTTACAGTTTACCTACAAGAGACTACATACATAGATATGATAGATAGATAGGTACATACGTACATACACACACACACACAGGCACATATATACACACACTTTTAGATGAATAATAACAGTGTAGTTTTCAGGGTGGAGATCTTTCGTTGTCTTTTTCTCGGTCGACTATTGTGCCTTAAATGATTGTTTTTAATAACTGTACCATCATATACATGTTACTATCTTTCTCTTGTTCGTAGCACCAGAAGAATGGGCCACAACCCGCTCTAGCTTGAAGGCGCCGCCACCGAGGTCAGCCAGAGGGGGATACAGGGAACACCCCTATGGTAGATATTGAAGGTCCTGCTCACCTGTGACCTCACCTCAAAGACAATTCATAGCCTGTGGTCTCCACATAAACAGCAACAAGACAAGTAATAGTCCTTTTTTTGTTTGTGTTTTTCTATTCTAGGCATAACTGCTCATGATCACTTCCGTATATTTCTTGTATTTCCCTCTATGCTGTTGGCGTGACATTGATACTAGTATTATTTTACAAAACGGACTGAAAAAGAAAGACATTGGCAAGCATAGTCTGTAGACTTCTCAGTAGGATGATATTCTCTTGGTTGTTTTTCATTGTTGTGTGTAATCTTTTTTATTTATTTTTTCTTTTCTTTCCACTTTCTTTTTTCTTTTCTTTAAGAAAGAGCATGAATCTGTTAACAGATTTGGAGTCTCAACCAACTAGCAGACACGTTGTTTAGGGTTGCTAAAAGACTGTAATATGATTTTTGAACTAGCTGATAACAAAGTTGTAGATAAGATGTTTTAACCTGTCTTTTAATATCTGTTAGTTAGATGAAGATGTTCGATATTAAGTTTGTAAATTTAATTTTAAATGCTGTTTTAATGGGGTTGAAAACAAGCAGCTACTGTATGTATGTAGCTAACTGAATTTGTTCAGTGTTTTAACCTGTATTTGTTAAAAAAGGAAAAAAAAAACACACATAAAGTTCCATGTGTAAGCTTCTCTAAATAGGAAACCACAATTTGTCAAATATGTTTGCCATAATTTGTCAATAAAGCTGAAAACTTTTGTAAAAACTAAATTTGGAATTACTTGTTTTCTAGCTTTAAATGCTTGCTTTATTTCTTCTTCAAGAGATGCCTAAAATGTTTTCTATTTAAAAATTACAAAAATGGACCCAAGCCTGTTTTAAGATATTTGTGTAATACTTAAAAAATGTATTAATAACTTATGGTTGTTAAATAATTTAAAAGTTAACAAACTAAACTGTTACATGAATCATGGTTAGTAAGCACTAATGTGTAACTTGTTAATGGAAAAAACTGGATTTAGAATAATAAATGGATTTTAAACTATCCTCTAAGCTTTATCTTGCTAAACACAAATTCTGATTGACTTGTTTGCATTAGCCTGTCTCTCGTGAGAAAGAGTAACGGAGTATAAAGAGGTAAGATTACCACTTACCACTGTCTAAATGCCTAGTTCTTCAGCCTTTGAGTTCCCCCGCACATTAAATACGCCATCCGACATGTAAGCATCGCGTAGCTTCACTTGATTGTTTTCACTCAAAGGAGTGCGTGGACTTCATTTGCGTAGTTGATAACAATTTGTTTTGACAAACAAATCATCAGTGTCACTGGCCAGTTGTTGCTATTCAACCTCAAAAACTTTATTTGTAATTTTCAGTGCTAAATATCACCGCCCTTGAAGGCACTTTAGAGGGCTGATATTTCTTTTGAGACTATCAGACTTGATGGCTGATGATTATTAAGGAAATATGTCGCAGGACTCAAAGGATGACTAAACGTTAAACAGGTAACACTAATAGTAACTCTGTAATTTTGCCTATGCAACAGTAATGTTAAATATTCTCAGTTATTTAGTTCCTGATAGTTAAAAAAGTAAACCTACAAAAACATAACAAATAGGTCTATAGGCTATTAAAACAACTAATTAACATTAACTAGAGGCACCAAAATTATTTTACAATATATAACCCTCAAGGCAATAAACAGAACTAAAATTAACAATAATAGTAATGCAACTCTTGCTAACATCAAACGTAAGCTAAATTTTGATGGAAAACAAACAAACAAACAAAAAGCGAAAGACTTGATGGTAGGGATGAATGCCGAAACTGTTAATCTTTTAAATACAGTTTTTTTGTTTATGGTGGCTTTTTGTCGATGTGATTGGTTTACTTTTTTGCTGCTAACCAGCGTAGGCATATTGCTGTTCAGTTTTGCAGCTGGAGTTGCATGCTAATAGTTTGATGAAGTGTGTGTCTGTCCTCAGTTAAAATTGTAAATATTTGCCTTAGACAAAATGCTGTGGAGTTATATTTAATTTTCTTTGTTCTATTCTTTCTCACTATTTCAGGTGCCCACAGGCAAAGAATACTTATTGAATAGCAGATGTGATGAGCTAAGGATAGAGGTAAGCTTATTATTATTATTATTATTATTTTTGGTCTTCTTTGAAATAACTTTCATCCACATGAACATATGATAAAACATAAAGCCAGAGCAGTGAGCAGAAGCTCCTAAGCCATTTGTTGAACGACCAAAAAGGCTTAGATTGTTGTCAAGGAACTGAGCTATTTTTGCCTTCTTTGAATAAAGTGGTAGGATGTGGTATTTACCTGGTGAGCTTTTCTTGGTTTAGTTGGAAGCTTCTCAAATGAAATGTGAATTCGCAGTTAATCTTCAGCTCTTTTCTTTGCTATGAACTACTATACACTACCTCTTGTAAACTGTACAAAGAAAGAGTATTAAAACTTACTCTACACATATAAGGAGCTCTCACAGTCACTGGCTAAGAGAAAGGGAAGGGAAAGCTAGTTTGTGTCTATTCTGCTGCCAGGTCTGTCAATGAGACTCAAATAACCTAAATGAACACTGTCATTATTTCCCCCAGTTAGCCCACTGGTGTGATCAATAAATATTTTGTTTCTCATCTGCCCTTCTATTTGATTTAGCAAATAGCTGCGGAGTAAAACCACTATGGGACATTGAGACTTGATGTGGGTTCGCGAGGAGTCGAAACTTTAGCCAGCAAACTTCAGACTGAGAACAGTGCAAGGACAGCTGTGAAATCCACAGGCTGAGCGGCTGCTCAGAGAGTTGAAATGACCTGGTGCAATGCGTGAAGCAGGGGGAAAGCGCCAAGCTTTCTCTTTCTGGTTTTGGCCCTGTTTTTGCTACACAAATATCCATAATACAGGTTAGTTTTAAAGAAGCACCATAGGGGAAGGATGAGGGAGCCTGGAGAGTCTTTACGATGACGGACGGCAGTGTCAGAGACTGCAGAAGCCAGGAGGTGGACTGCAGGTGGACGGGGATGAAAGGAACAGAGCACCTCCTGGTGAAAGGAACAGGCTGTCTCAATTCACAAAGCTAAAAAATTCAATAAGTAAGAGGAAAACAAAAGCTCAGAGGGCCCCAGGGCCAGATCTGGGAAGGCTTAGAGCAAGAGCAAAGCCTGGAAATGCCAGTTCAAGTCAGATTCAGGTTCTGAACTAAGTACTGTGTTGAATGGCTCAGGTTTTACCAGGAAAAGCAGGAAGAAGCCGCCCTCGGTTTGAAGGCAGGAAGGAGAGTTATTCCTACGGAAACTATTCAATGAAACCAAAGTAAACCTCACATCCAGTCAATTTTATAATTACTATTTTATCTGCCTCCTCTTCAGAAATACAATTCAAAGCACTAAAATAATTATTTAACAATGATGTGTGTGCTTCAATTAAAATTCCTTTATCTGTGGAATCAAGTTCAAAAATGAGAGAAATTCTGAAATTGTATCTATCTGAAACATTCCTTATCTAATTTGACAATTAAAAAATGTTACTACTTTGATAAAGCAAAGGGGAGAGCAAATCTCAAATCCAGATTTCCTGTTCACCACTCTCCTTCATCCTTTTCAAACCGTGGGCTTGATCTGACAAAGCAGGGGACACAGACCCAGACCCAGCCTCAGGTTGGAACTGTGGGGCTACCGTCATCCCCACGATGTTTGGTTCACTGCTCTGGTTTTATAACCCTGTGACTCTCTCACCATTCAGCCTAGATCTTTGCAGGCACTAACTCAAGCAGGGTCAGCACCGAAGAAACACCAGCGCTGAACAAGAGAAGAGAACATTGTTTTTCAGCCCCCAAAACAGTGTTTGCAAGAAAGGGGATTTCGAGACAAAAGCCTGCATTTTTGAGTGACGTGAGAATGGTGGACTTTGATCATAAATTGTAAGTGTTAAACAGTAGATTTAAAAGACTCGCATCTACCTGCCTGCATGATCTAGAAGATAAAGGTTGTCTGGATTGAGAAGAGCGCTCAAGAGCCAACGATAGCTAAGATATTAGTGTGGCCTTGGATGTGGGTTCCATACACCGTGTGGATAGGTTTGGAACACGAGGAGGACCTTTTATCTCAATGGAGCCTGGGAGGCAGCAAACCTCAGAGTTCCCCACACCAGTGTGTGCCAGTCACAGTCCTCCAGAAGTGGCTAGAGAATGTTTCCCACATTGGCAAGAATAAAGCAATATGGCAGAGAGAAACACACGCAGGATCACTCCACAGGAAGGTAAGGAGGCCGCAGTACTTCCTGTGTCCACCAATGCCAGCCTGGATGCACGTCGAATCAGCAGACTTGACAACACGGAAAGGTAAGAAGACCAGCCCTTCCCTGCCACTGCCACCTCTGGGTCCTAGATTCAACCCAGGAAAAAGACAGGGGCTAAAAATAAACAGGGGGCTGACGCTTCGGTGTTGACAGAGGAATTCTTGACCAAAATTAATTTGCATCGGCTGAGATTACTTTTGTCCAACTAGCAGAATGGAGACTTGAGTTTGAAATCAGTTAATTATATAATACATAGCAAAGTTATTTACAGGCAAGCCATAACCTGCCTGTCTCTTAAAATAATCAAAAATGAATATATTCTAGTTTCAGCAACAGAGAATGATAATTTCCTTATATTAGTGGCCTCTTGGTGGTAGAAGACGCCTTCTACTGTCAGAATCAGGAAACAATGCGGGTTCCACGTGGGTCACAGTAACAGCCTCCCAGCCGGCCCACGGGTCCTGTGTCCGTTGCTGACCTCCTGCAAGTGATACAAACTTGCATGGCAAATTAAGGGTCTACATGACAGTGCAGTTTATCTAAGTGCATTTTGAAGTTATCTCTATGCGTGCTCCACACATATTTTCAGATATTACCGTGACCTTTGGTACACAGACGATCCTACAACTGGGAACTCACTAAAACACCAAAGTTAGCTAGTGTGGGCTCTAAACAAAGCATTTCAAATACGAATGATTAAACTGATAAGTAAGAAAGTCTTCACACTTGCTATTATTTTTCCAATAAGAAGTGTAACTCGTTAAAGTTGATTAATGGATACAAATATATGCTTAGAAGAAATAAACCGTAGTGTCTGATACATCTATAGGATGACTGTAGTTTACAATAATCTATTATGCCTTTTAAAATAGCGGGAAAAGAATAACTCAAGTGTTTCTGACGAAAAGAAAAGACAAATATTTAAGATAATAGATATCCTGGTTACACGGACTTTTACAAATTATATGAATGTACTAAATTACTGCATGCACCTTGAAAATATGTTACAAATATGTAACTCTTTGACTGTAGCAGTATCTCTCTATTGCTAGTTCTCTGGCTTCATGTAGTAGATGGTGTGGGCTTATTTTGTTTTGTTTCTAAAGGGAATAGAGAATAGGGATGAATAATCTGAGCTGGCTGAGTATCTAGTTTTAGTATCAAGGAATCTATACTAAAAACTTGTCCATTTGCAATGCTTATAACATCCATGGGAAGGTATAATTTTTACTGAACCAAAAAAAAAAATCTTATGGCAAATGATTTAAAATGTCCAATTGCACAATAGTTTATAAAATTAATTACATGATTTATGATTGATCTGAGGCTCAGCATTACTAACAATGACAATAATAATAGTGGAATCCTGTGTTTTTGCGGATACAAAATAATCAAGGTACTAGAATTTTCACCTAAAAATGTTCATGAACCATCTGCAATCCTTTTAATAAGTATGCAAAAGCAGTATAATTAATTTCATTTTACAGAAGAGGAAATAATGTTACACTGTTAATATGCAGCAAAGTCTATCTCTAAAACAAAGTCTAATAACTCACATATTTTCCAAAATGCTTTGGAAATTCCCATCTTTGAATAAATTTGATTAAAAAGAGAATCAAAAATCTTAGATAGCCTTAACATGATTTCTGTTCTGTCACAAGATGAATATTAACTTATAAAAAGATTGATAAAATATTTTAACTTGAAGTACATCTTTACTTTGATCTTTCCCCAAATTAATCATTTTG
Organism: Otolemur garnettii; assembly: GCF_000181295.1. Lineage (NCBI taxonomy): Eukaryota > Metazoa > Chordata > Mammalia > Primates > Galagidae > Otolemur > Otolemur garnettii. The sequence continues at coordinate 6,634,211 of NW_003852430.1, read as the reverse complement.
ATTACATTATACAAATGTAGATCAAAGTTTTCCACACTTTGTCCCAAAGCATGACCACAGTTACTGGTAGAACAAATGAATTCATTTATAATCTAAATTCCCTTTTGACATCTAAAAAATACACTCACATGATTAAATAAGCATGAAAGCAATTTCAAGCTTTCATTCTTCAGTCTATAGATCAGAACTCTGCTTTAAAGAATAGGGTCAATTTCAAACCAGATAAATCTTTTTATAAACCATGCAGTCCTGTGTTAAGAACATAAGTGAAGATACAGTTCAGTGTTAAATATTTTTAAAGATATTTTATGTTGCCAATATACTGTGTAATATTTGTCTGGACATTCTGGTTTCCTATTACATATCTGAGTTAACAATAAAATAGCTGTTCCTGGTGACCAAGACACCAGTCTTCCAAATCCATCATGAAGATTAAATTCTAAGTCTCTTTATGCTGAATAGATTAATTGGTACTTGAAAGTTTATTTACAGTATATATACAGGGAGGTCCATCTACTTGATATGCTGTTTGACATCCCAGTATTACACTTTCTTATGAGAGGAATTGAGAGAACGGGAGAGGAAGTTTTCTGATTCATATACCACTAGATGTCTTAACCAGATGGTTTATCTTTCTTTATTAAATAAAAAACAGAACGAACTGCTTTAAATTGGTAAGATTAGTTACTGAACACTAATTTTGTTTAAGTTTTTTTCCACCATATTTCATATTTCACAGTGGGGTATAGTGAATGATCTATTTCTAAAAGAAATTTGGAGACGCTTGGATCCTGTTTTTAGAACCTGTCTGGAGGCAAGTGGCACCACCAGACACAGGTTCCTATAACCTTAAGATTTCCCAGAATTACTTCTGTCAGTAGGAAAATGTTCCCCCTTCTCTATCTCATTCTCTGCCCACCGGCACACAGATACGCCATATTTTTATATCATCTAAACTCATAGCCTGCCTTTTCTTTTGACATGACGTTTTCAACTTCTCTGATACCTTCAGACTTTTCTCTTCGGAGAGTTGTGTCATTTTCCCAGCACCACACGGGGAGGTGAAAAGCCCTGAGGAGGGAGAATTGTCTAATCTCTTCAACAGAGTCCCGACATTGAGAAATGTTTATTGGGTTCATGATAAAACCAGTGCATGTCCCTTATAAACCAAAAAGTATGAAAGGAAAACACATTTAACGAAAACAGAAAAATAAAAATATTAATAGATAATCTAATGTTCAGATACTCTTAATTTCTTATCTGTAAAGTATGCAGGTGTCCTCAAACTATGGCCTGTGGGCCACATGCAGCCCACCTAGGACATTTATCTGACCTACCAGGTGTTTTTGCTGCCGCTACCTGTCCTGCTTAGCAGCCGACTCGTCCCAGGGCCTGCAATCTGGCCCTCCAACAGTCTGAGGGACAGTGAACTGGCCCCCTGTTTAAAATATTTGAGGACCCCTGGATAAGGGATTGCTTATAGATGAGCAAATATCTCCAATTAGTCTAACTTCCCTAATCATTTCAAAATGTAAACTTTAAAATTAGAAATAAATAAGCTCATAGGTGAGATTTATTAAAGACCAGCCCATAAAACGTGTGACTGGAATGAAGGTAGTTTTAAATGCCTTTAAACAGGGAAGATATTTATGGAATGTATTTGCATATTGCCTTAAGATATTCTTCATAATGGAATTAAAATTGAATTTTTAAATGGTTTCTTTCAAATTTTCTGTTATATATTTAAGAATATAAATTAATTTATTGATCTGTAATTTGGAAATAATATTAATTATGCTGCTTTATGCTTAGTTATAAGACAATAATTTTTACAATGAGTAACATCACACTGCATCAGAGAAACTTCTCTGGAATCCTGTTATCTCTGACAACCTTTCAGCAAGCACAAATTGGTTTGACTTCTTAAATACAATTTTTTCATTTTTAGTGAGTAAATCATTCAGGTACAAAGAATGATTATTTTAGAATATGGCAGAAGTGACTGTGAATTAGTTATTTTTTTTTTCTTGAGACCCTCTGTTTTGAGGGCATCGTCTGTTTATGACTACAGAAGTAATCCATGTTCAGAGTAAAAAAAGAAAATACAGCATATAGTGTAAGTATGTAAAGTAAAAATAAAGCACCTATAATCCTGTTCCTTAGAGATGACTGTTAATAGATTGGTTTATAGTTCTTTTTAATTCCTTTGTCTTCCTTTTCTTTATTTCCTTTTCCATTTTTCAGCTATTTGTTATTTATTTATTGATTTCAGTGGTTCTCAACCTTCCTAATGCCGCAGCCCTTTAATACAGTTCCTGTGGGTCACGACCCACAGGTTGAGAACCACTGATTTATTTGAAATGGGATTCTGGTGTATTAATATATGCAATTTTAGTTTTCACAATAGTGCTGAATTTTGTTTGTGAAAAATAAGCTACTACCCACTTCCATAAGTTTACCTTGCGTGGGGAGGATTAAAGTTGTATTATTACACTATGAAATTAGTCAATAACACAGAGTCTTGAGTGTGAGTCAAGTTTAACTTTTCAAGCTTCAATTTTCTAATACATAAAATGGTACTAATAATGGCACTATTTATAGAATTGTGAAATATGTAAAGTAAACTCATACAGGTATATATGTGGATATCCTCCTCAAATTTAGTTAACATAAATTTATATTTATAATAACATAATTATATATTTATAATATAAATGTAGTTATTTTCCCTTGGCTAAAAATTTTGGCTTTAAAATACCTTCGTGGTCTGTATCAAATGTATAAAGACAAGTTTAATCTATAAAAATATTTATATCATACAAATTAATCCACGGGTTAAACATTTTACCAATATTCTCTACTAAAATATTCAGTTAACATTAGAACACAGTTGGAAATATACTCATCATGTCCATAAACAGATACAGATTGGATGTCTTCATTAACAGATATTGTAAGATATGTCTATACACGAGAATCTTATAATGTGGCATAGATATTTTTGACATGGAAAGTGAGATTAACAACAATTTGTACAGTTGTTTCAGTAATAAAATAACGTGAAGGAAAAGGCATTTGCAGTAATGGAGGGCTCACTACCTTCAAGTACTGTGGTCGGTGTTTATCACTTGTGTGATACCCACTATTGACATATGTTCTATGCTTTATCATACTTAATAGTAACATATTAAATGAAGGTGAACATGAGAATAAAGGAAAATAGATTTGGAAAGGAATGTAGCTACAAGGATATTGACAACTCTCCATTGGAAGGGCTCAGAGGAAAGAAACACAAAGGATAGATGACCTCTTGCATCCGTCAAGGGACAGAATGTCCTAAGATCTTCTAAAAAGTTTCATAAATCTCCATCATGTGCCATTTATTCTACAAGCCAGTAACTTAAGAAATTGAAAATATACTTTCTCTTACACAAAACATTTTCACTATTGAATATGTTTGGAATTTCTGCTGTCTGTCTCAGATCTAAGGATCTTTGCACCTTACCTTCATTTTCACCTATAGATATTCTTTAAACCACGCCAGAAAATTTCTGTGTCTAGTGTTAGGCAGAGAAGGAAAATTTGCACCTGCCTCTCAGAAGCAGGTATGTTAATTCAAATTTACACTTTTAGAAAATTATAAACACTACATATCACGTATCTTTAGAATTACTCAGTGATATTAAAAAATAGGAGTACTGAATTCTTAAACACCAAAGGTGTGACAAAGTAATTTTACTACAGTGCTTTATAATTATGATGTATGAGAGATAAATTTTAACAGCCACATAATTTGGTATATTCTATATCGTAAGTAAAAAATATACCCTGTTGAAAGCATAAACTCTATAACATTCTCAATAAGAACCTAGTGTTTATTTGTTGTATTTAGATTATTACAAAATCTCTAACATAGAATATTTTAAAAGATTAATTACTGATTAGTAAAAGTAATGAGTTGATTTGATTTCTCAGAAGTGAGAGAAGACTATCAACAAATTTCCTAATTAATTTTCTCAGGAGTTAACTCTGAGGTGTTTGCATCTTTTAAGTAATAATCAAGTGATTTACTGAATTCACATAATTTTCCATCATTAATTCTACCAATTTATCAGATCATCCAAGAAAACACTTCACCTTGCAAATGACAGTAATGATGATCCTAAGACTAAATGAAGTAGGTTCAAAGAAAGTGACCTTGTGACAATTTCCAGCTAAAAAGTATTCAGTGGGTACCAAATTGTCTGTTGAGCTAAATGCGTGTCTAATTGTCACATAAGGAAAAATTGCATGGAGTGCAGCATCTTACTTTAAAAATAGCCAAGAAATATTTTTGGGAAAGAATAGCCAGGCTTTACTTTTCTTTTTTTTTTTTTTTTCATTAAGTCAGATATACATAGATCATGAATGCCTTTATGCCTTTGTGAGATTCAGTGTGCTGATTATTTGTAAAAATTGGAGTGCTTAGCATCCTACTAATTAACATAGCTTTCACCTCATTTACTTAATCACAATGTTAAGACATTTGTGTTCAATACTTGATAGATTTGACTTGTACCCTTGCAATATGCTCCATAGGTGTGGTCTCACCATTAACCACCCCTCTATCCAACCACCCCCCTCTCCCTTCCCATCCTCCTCCCCTTCCCTTCTTCATCCTGGGCTATATTTGTGATTCATCTCTCATACAAAAGCATGAGTGGTTATAAATTGGCTTTATAGTAGTATTGAGTACATTGGATTCTTTTTTCCATTCCTGATATACTTTACTAAGAAGAATATTTTCTAGTTCCATCCATGTAAAGAAAAAAGAGGTGAAGTCACCATCTTTTTTTAACGCTGCATAATATTCCATGGTGTACATTTACTACAATGATTGATCCATTCATGGGCCAATGGGCACTTGGGCTTCTTTCAAGACTTGGCAATTATGAATTGAGCTGCAGTGAACAATCTGGTGCTTATATTTTTGTTGCCAATTGATTTTTGGTCCTTTGGATATACACACCTAGTAGAGTAATTGCAGGATCAAATGGCAGGTCTACTTTTAGATCCCTGAGTGTTCTCCAAACTTCTTTCCAAAAGGAACGTACTAGCTTGCATTCCCACCAGCAGTGCAGAAGTGTTCCCTTTTCCACACCAATGTCTGTAGTGTTGGGATTTTGTAATGTGGGCTACTCTTACTGGAGTTAGATGGTATCTCAAAGTGGTTTTGATTTGCATTCCTCTGATGATTAAAGATGATGAGCATTTTTTCATGTGTCTGTAGACCATGTGCTTGGTCTTCTTCAGAGAAGCTTCTGTTCATGTCTCCTGCCCACAATGAAATGGGAATCACTTATTCTTTTCTTATTAATAAGTTTGAGTTCTCTGTGGATCCTGGTTATTAGACCTTTGTCACGAATATAACCTGCAAAAATACTCTCCCATTCTGAGGGCTGTCTACTTGCTTTACTTACTGTGTTCTTGGCAGTACAGAAGATTTTAGTTTGATGAGACCCCAGTAATGTATTTTTCATGTTGCTTCAATTGCCTGGGGGGTCCTCCTCATCAAATATTCTCCCAGGCCAATTTCTTCAAGTGTTTCCCCTGTACTCTTTCCAAGAATTTTTGTAGTTTCATGTCTTAAGTTTAAGTCCTTTAACCAGTGAGTCAATTTTTGTTAGTGGAGAAAGGTGTGGGTCCAGTTTCAGTCTTCTAACAAGTCACCAGCCAATTCACCCAGCAGCAGTTGCCAACCTTTACTTTTCTAATGCAAACTTTAGAGCCATCTAAGGAAACAGCTTAATGCTTTTTATCTTAAGTATTAATAGTATATTAGTCCAGGTTGATGGGAGGCATTATTTATCAAATGTAACTTAGTGCATAAATACCTACTAACATGCTTCCATCTTTTTCTGGACTTACAATATTTCTTATGTATTGTTTATGATTTATGCAGATTATATTTATTTGTATGTAAAAAGCTAATATTCTGTATGATATTGCATATACATACATAAATATGCATAAATTTATGGCTTGAAAACTTTTTAAAACCTTTAAGATTATTATTACCCTTATTTCATTATATTTATATATATTATCACAGTAGCTATATGAAGAAAACAGGGAAATTTTTATTCTTATTTGAAAGATAAATAAACAAATTTACATATTGAGAGATTCATCCAAAAATCACATGGGATTTGGGCTGAAATAATATCCTCTCCAAGAAAATTAACCTTCTCATTTGTATAAATGATAGTGTTTAATGATGAAACCAGACAACAATCAAGGTTATATGAAAAAGAACAACCTTCATGCACAGTAATTATTAAATATCTACTTATAAGCACATTTTGAGCTAACTAAAAGTCTTGACCTTTTTCTCTAAATATAATCATTTACTCATGACACTAGTACAGTAGAACCTCCACAGTTGGAGAATCTCTCAACTCTGTACACTGACCACCTCCTTAAGTTGACCTAATTTTCATAGACTGCACATGTCCCACAAGTATGTGTCAAGGCCTCGTTCCTTACGTTGACCACCTCCATATGTTGACCAGTTTGTTACAGTCCCTTGGGTGGTTAACTTACAGAGGTTCTACTGTAACTGAATTTTGCATGCTTACTAACAGTCATGCCATAAAATTTAATACTTAAAAAAACAACATATTAGTGTCAGCAGCATATGAAATTACTTCAAATCAAGAAAGTAATGATTATATAATGGTGAACTTATAAAATCTAAATTAATAATTTTTGTCATGATTTTAGTTGGGAAAGAATGGAATTGAAATTAAACTAAAAGCATTAAACACTAAGTAAGAAATAAATGAAAACATTCTAATTGAGATTTAAAGTTTAGTAGAAGCTTCTGTGAGTTTGAATACCCAAAAGACTATAATAAACTGGTCAACATAGGGAAGTGGTCAACATAAGAACTAGGCCTATTGCACTGATAGGTACAAGTGGTTCACATCTGGTCTATGAAAATTTGGTCAACTTTAGGAGGTGGTCAATTGTGGAGGATCTACTGTATATTTCATTTCTTTATCAACTATGATTACAAGAAGTTCAAAAGAGACGAGTTAGGCTCTCTTCCTATTACTAGATAAAAATTAGCATCACTTTGGCCATTAGTATTCTACAGTTTTCTACTTATAGTAGTCCTTTCATCTTAAAAAAATAAAAAGGATCTTTCTGTTGAATAATCGAAATTTTTTAATGTTTTGTGGATTTAAATGTCTAATTTTGGTTGGGATGGTAAGAGCCATAAAGTCCACAGCAATTTTCTAATGTTCAACCAAGAAAATTTTAGGAAATAGACTATTTGGAATAAGCTTTGGGTGTTATTATGTTAATAGATTATAAGACATAAATCATTCGTCTTTTAAGGAAATGATCCCACAAGGTTTGGATCTAAATTAAACAGGTCATCAGTTGATCTTAATTTAACTTACTATACAATTTCATCCAGCAGTTCAGAGACTTGGGCTTCTTCCATAGGAGTGTAGCTATGTGGGAGATTTGTTGTTTTCCGATGTATCTCTGTCCACCTTTATTGCTGAAGTGCATTGCATGGACCCGGAAATACCTACTTGTCACAAACACACTGTTGAAGCAATATATTACAAATCAACAGAGATTTTGCTGTCTTACAATTAACCTGTTGCATTACTCGGTGCAGAAAATATATTAACTCCTTTTCCAATGTAAAACTAACACATGAGAGTCTTAGACTGACTCAGGTTCCACATCAACCTTTGCTCCTAAATTCAGTTCCTGAATTTACTGCCAGGGTCAGATAGCTCCACTGTGTTATAGGATTCAGAGCCTGGGGTAATTGCTAAGATCGGGAAATATACTTCTGTAGTGAGAAAAGGTGATGCCTAAGTTGCAAATTGTATATATTTGAGGATTGAGGATGAGATGATCCCCACCACCAGTCCCTACTTTCCAGTGTAGGAGAAGGAAGGATTTAGAAATAATCCTATTTAGAAATAGGTTATAAATAAGTGATGACTTTAATTGTGTCTACAACATCCACAGCAAAATAATGGTAATAAGAAGAAGAAAACAGTAACGTGCTACAAAGTGTTTCTAGAGTATGTATTTAGAAAGATAAAATATTTAATAATGATAATAATTAGACATTATTTTATTCTCTTGTAAGGCTGGATTGGTTTTTAGAATGTGAGGATATATTATAAATGCTTTCTCTAATTTATTTTCTAGTTTAGACTTTATTTTATTGCAGTAGAAATAGACGTTATTTCTCAGGATAACCATAGGTAATCATATTAACATATAGCAGTGGCACTAAGCCAATTTTATAGACTTAGGAATCAGAGGAAATACACATATTTCACTTCTCAAGTCATTTGTACATGGAACTAATAGTTTTGTTTTTAACAAGACTGTGACAACATCAAAATGTAATTAATCAACTTACAGACATTTGTTCCTAAGCATAGCAGTTATTTGATTTATTTTTAATTGCCTTTAATGCACAAACAAATAAGAAATTTCTACTTTTAGAATAGAAATTTTCAGACTGGGAACAGTTTATTAATTTGTTGATGAATTTTAAAATCAAATTACTAGATTAACAAATAATCTATTGAATAATCTTCACGAGTAAAAATAAAAACAAAACAAATCATTGTTATAGTGTTATATTACACAGAATATTACTTACGTGCTATCTTTAATGCTGGATATACTTGTTTCTCCCAAGGATATTCACATTTTACCAGAACTTAAGTAAATAAATAAGATTGTTCTTTCAGACTTTACAATGGAACATTATTTGTGTAAATTTACTATTTTTTCTTATCATATACTTGTCTCTAATTTTAATGATTCGAAAGATTTGGAAATTTGCATTTTAACAGTAACATTTAGAAATAAGTCTTATCTACTGAGCTGATCATCTATCCAAAATAGAACATTTATCAAAATGAGCCAACTTGTTAATTCTCTCTTCCACTTTGCCTTTCCATAGTAATGAAATTTCTCTTACATTTCAAAACATACTTGTACGTTGGCGTTAATAGAAAAAAACTCTGTAACATAAAACATTTAAATATTTCCCAACAGTATGGCAATATTTAACACTAATGATTTATATCTTCACATAATCATGCTCAAGGCTTATTCCAAATATTCTATTTCCTAAATATTTTTTTACTTTAATTTCTGACATATGAAAATAAACTATGTAATAACGGGAAACATACTATAATGATTCTTAATTGGAAGTAAAATTGAGGATTTATTATTTCATTCATAATCAATTTATCCATGAAAGACCCACTGAACATATTTAAATTTGTATATCTTGGGTTATTTGTTCAGTACCCTCAAAAATAGACTACACAGGAATTAGAATTTCAATTATTAGCTAACATTATGTAAAATTAGAAAAAACCTATTAACTTAAATTACAAATAAACCTTATTTGAGTATCAAATATGGGTTTAAAAATTAGAAGTCAATTGCTCACCTAAAATATATCTAAATGCGGAACCATCATTATTTATTACAAATAATAAGACTGTAGTTCTAAGCTAATCAAATTCAACTCAATTTAACTATATATGTTTCAAGGAAATAAGGTTTGAGAAATACAAAGTAAACTAAAAAATGAAAGACTCATTGTCTCATAATCAAAAGCAGTTTTAAACTTCCCCCAACCAGGTGGATGATAAGTTTGTCATTTCTCAGTTGTGTTCTTAGTGGGAAGTTGTCAAGAACATTTGACATCTCGTACACTTGCGTCTCATTTGTCTGTGTTTATGAAGTTCATGTCGATATGTTAAACCACAGGACAGGACAAGGACGGCTACAGTTCTGTTACAATACATATATATCAGCATTTACAAATGCTGTGCCTGGTGTGAAAGTATTCTTGGTTTCCAAAAGGAAATGTGTGCTCTCTATTCCTTGGTTCTCATTGCTTTTTTTTTTTCCTTTTTCCTGTGGCTAATGATACCCCAGTAATTTGGGATGATAAAGAATTTTATTAACTCAGAGCCCTCGTGTTGGAAACATCAGTACTTTTATATTAGAATGAATAACAGGGGATGACTATAACACTACTATATCCAAACAACTACCAAAGACAGATATCATTTTTCTCATAAAATGGCAATTTCCAGTGAAATTATATTTTCAGTAATTTTACAGAACTTCTACCAAAAGACAGATGTTAAATTAATACATCCAATCAGTTTGTACTTTAAAAGTGTTAAGTCTTATTACAGGAAAAGTGGAACGATTGATAGACATTACAAGTTACAAAAGCTGAGCTTTTCTGATACGATGAAATAAGTTTCTCTTTTGAGTTAGTCAGACTCTGTTATTTCCATTCTAACCCTATTTTGATTTTCAATTTCAAGGTAGCAAGGTTTAAACTACATGGATCATTGCCTTCCAAACTTTTGATTTTTCTTTCATTCTTATAGGAATGTAGATTTCTGAATATTGAGAAATGTGAGATGCTGTAAGAATCCTGGGAATTTTTAATAGTTTTTAAGGTTCCGTTAAACTTGGTTCTCAAGTGTCTTCTTAAAGTTTATTCATCGAATGATTCAGGATGTAAAAGTAGCACATAAACATTAATGGAAGAGCCATTAAGCAGTATAACTGTTTGTTTTTGATTGATGGGGACGTTGAGCTGCGTACCCTGTGGTAGAGAACAATTAGGTCTTTTGAGGCACATACCATTAAATACACTAATGCTAGACTTGGACGAGTTTCACTTCACAAAGTCGTCCTCAGCTGGAGTCAGAAGCCGGCCCACATCACAGGAAGTCATATTTTTACTGCTGTGTCTTAACTGCCGATAAATATTCTGGTGTTCCTCGAGCTTTACGTTAATGACAGTGACTGATGTCTGTCATTATGTGTATTCAATCTCATAAAAAACTTCCTCGGGAGAGACTGATCATAGCTAGAATGCTGCTTAAAGTTAAATTGTTTTTCTAAAACACAGAGTATAAAAAGCACTTAAATATATAAAAAAAAAAGTGGGGAGGATTATTTATTTTGTTTTGAGTGTGTTTGACAACTGCTACTGTTGTATTAAATGTGCCGTGGACTGATGTACTGTGTGAGAATGCCTTATAGATGCCTGCCTTGCCTTATGCTTTAAAGTGGTTCTGCTCATCTGAGACCATGGGTGAAGATGTATGATGCAAAAACCAAAAGCTGGAATAAACCTCGCACTGGCTGTTTGGAGATTCAATGACTTTAACCCTGGAGGTAAGTCCCTTCATCCATTTGTGATTTCGTTTATGAGCTCTGCTTCCAAGGCACGGAAAGCTTCACTGTGGGCTTGAACAGACGTGTTTAAATGGATAAAGCAGCTCTTTGCTTCAGATGGAAGTTAAGTGGGACATTAAATTAGTGGGAAATAAGTGGAAAAGTCTTGGTTTTATTCTATATTGTAATAGCATAGCCGTAATACATTGATTCTCCTATGCACGTGATTTTTATATGCTTTATATCACCAGAATTTGAGACTCTGAATTCCTGTGGGACAGAATGAAAATCCAAGTAAAAATCAACCAATAAGGAAATATATTTTTGTGGGATAAGGTGATAAATGGTCACATTATTCCTGATAATAAGGACTGTGAGAGACACAAAGTCCTGTGGCGAAGAATTGTTGTCCAGTGGACATGATGGTTCCTTATAGAGCGTTGTCTAAACAGTTACTATAGTCACCTTTCCAAGTATCACCTTTTTGTCTCAGAGAGAAAGTTCAATTTTATTGGAAAGGGCCAATTCATAGGGGCTTCGAATAAATGTTTGTAGAATGAAATGGGATGGAACAGAGCAGAAACCCAATAGAATAGGACCATGATTACTTGTTCCTTCCTGAAATTCTAATTTGTTCTCAAACGAGAGGAGAAATAAATGTATCCATGACTGGGTGATCAGTGATATCAATGATTCAGAAGAGATATTTCTGTTTTCTTAATTATACATCCTTGTATATAAAAAGAATTTATTTAGAGAGCATAAATTATAGTGTATCTATTTGTTTAAGGAGAGAAAGTTGTGTAAGATATTTCAGAAATTTCTTCTTAAACATAATTTTTTAAAAATTAATGAAAGTACATTTCCAAAAAAGACCTTAGGAAAGAATTGAGACAAGTTATAAATACTATAGAAACATCATGCCTCCTTCTGTTTTATTCTCAGAAGAGTTTGGAAAGAAACAGCACCTAGCTTTTGTATCCATTTTAATCTGACCCATAAAAACATCTTTTCAAACTCTTTCCAAAGAGTGCCATGTAAATTCTCCTGCACAATGTAACACTAACTTGGGAATTTGCTCTAAGCTAGAAAATATATTGTAGAATGACCAGGTGTACTGGTTTACACCTGTTTTTCCAGCGTACTTATCACTATTACTACCTGTCCCTCTCAGGTGTGTCCTAGTATGGAAGAAAAGTATGGTAAATTTATCTGTAAATAATAATAAAATGTTAATAATAATGGTAATTATTAATCTTTTTAGAAGTTCGCTGTTTGTCAGAGACTTTGTAATACCTTTCATGTATAATAAATTCATTACAATAACCCGGTAAGGCAAGTATTTTATTGCCCCCATGTTAGTTGAGGAAACAAGAATGACAGGTGGCAGGTGGCAGATCTCAGACAGGGCAAACCTGAATTCAGGCAAAGGCTGACTCTGTATCCATATGTGTCAGAAGACCATTGTACATACTGTCTTCCTATTTGCTTGTCTATATAATGAACATTGTTTTTCTTAATACAGAGATTATGGCTAATTCTTATTTATTATTCTTCCTAGCTATTATATCTGTATTTTGATAAAGACAGTGCATCTTAAGATGCAGAAAACAGCACTGAACTGAACTAAAACTCAGTAGTGTTTTAGTTCAGGGTAGCAATAGTGTCCTATAAATGATAGTAACTGTGTTTTATTGAGTGACTAGTTTATGCCAGGCACCATACATAGGACTTTCGCCATGTCATGATTGGTCCCTTCAAACAGCTCTGCAAAGCAGAAAATTTGAACCTCATGAATGTGTACAAATTGCTTTAGCTATTAGCATCAAATTGGTTCATAGGTTAAAAATGAACATTGGTGGATTAAATCCTTTCAGGCCTCTCAACTCTGCCATTCTATGCCTAGATGTGTCTGGAGTAACTGATTATCAGGATATAGACACAGAAAGCAGATGTAAAAATTCTTGTCCCTAACACCTTACATTATATCAACTATTATGCATTAAGGGCTTAATACTGGCAGCACTTAACATGCTTTTCAATATTTTGTTTTGTTTTTCTTCTTACCATACGCCAACTAAGAAGAGAATTGGGTTTTAGTGAATGTGAGTTTAACTCCTCTACATAGAGAGAGCATTCATCTCTGAAACTCTAAGGATTACTCTAATTTAGAAGCCTGTCTGAAAGTAATATTACATAAAGATGAATAAACAATATTTGCTCATAATCAAATTTGTTCCACCAGTATATAAAGAATATGAAAATAAAAACAGATATATTATAGAGAGGTTCCTGAAAGTAAATTCCCTATTATTTTTTCAAATAAAACATTTGGAAATTCTTACTAGTGTAGAATTGAGTTCTATGTGCTGCGGACAAAAAAAGTAAATATAAGATTGTGCCCATACTCAAAAGATGATTTTAATTCACTTGGGGATACGAGAATACAAAGGCACAAATTGTGTGCTGTTGTTAGATGCCAAATCGTACAGTGTAATCTGAGAAGTGATTCTTAACTGGATGTGCACATCAACATCACGTATGGTCCCCAAAATGCAGGTGCTGGTCCCCAAAATGCAGTACCTGCACTGATGAAGGAAGCATGTTTCTGGGGCTGGCGCTTTTAAAATTCTACAGGTGATTCCAATATGCACTATAACGAGCACTGGATGAAAACGTATGTGAAAGATATTAACATGCTAATTATGCAGATTAAAAAAGTTAATTTAGTCTGAGATTTAAAAAGATGACTTTATAGAAGAGATTTGAATGGAAGGTCAGATAGGTAAGTGAAACATTTTTTTCTTTTTCTTTTTCAGCTAAAAATAAAATCTTGTCTTTAAGGATTCTTTTTACTGCCTTTGGATTCCAAATTAGATTGTTCTTGAATAGGTAATGAAACTTATAACCATAAATACTTAGAAATGTGCAAATATTTTCTAATATTTCTATGCTATGGCTCCATAAAAATCTAGTTTAAAATCTTTTCTGAACATGTATATGTTATAGATTTATATTAATGTCAATAATTAAGAAATTTAATCACAGCTGGCAAATACAGATTAGACTACAAATTACTAAAGGGCAAGATTTATGTTTTATTCAAATTTAGAATCTTAGATCTTCAGCACAGGAATTTATTTCTAGAATATGCATAATAAATATTTGTTTTCTGAATGAATGAGACATCTGGATTTACTTGTTTTATTTATTCCACCTCGTGTGGGGGGCAAATTCCAATGATCTCCATTTGAAGGATTCAATGTTCTGGCTGTGAAGCTTGTAGGTGTTCATTTATTAGTTTCTTGACCTGGAACCAATGGACTTGCAAGGACTTTCACAATCCTTAGCTTAGAAGAGTAAGATTTTTGCCCTTTTCTTTTGAAGAAAAAGACTGAAAAGAAAGAAAAGCAAAGGAGAGTCGCATGCATCTTAACAGCGGGAGAGTTTTCCTTCTACTATGTTTCCCAAAAATAAGACCAACCTAAAATATAAGCCCTAGCAGGATTTATATGCATTTGTTAAATATAAGCCCTACCCCGATAATAAGACCTAGCGTATCTGCATAGCCATGCCATGCATTTTGGCACGGAGTGGTAAGGAAGACTGGAATACCTTTTATCTACCATAGCTCCTTTCTCCCAGCTGTTTGCACTTGTGCAGGTGCGCATGCGGTAACCATGGTTACAGGCATCCTATTGCACATGTGCAAATGGCTAGGGGAAAGGAGTTCACGCATCACTAGCACTAACCCCACCAACAAGGTCGGCTGCCCGTGTCAAGTTCCAGAAGAAGATGACTTAACTATATTTGAATAAATGTAGATTATTGTATTATACTTAATAAAAATAAGACATCCCCTGAAAATAAGCCCTAGCGCGTCTTCTGGAGTAAAAATAAATATAAGCCAGTGTCTTATTTTCAGGGAAACATGGTAAGTTTGCTCCCAGAATGGCTGGTAAATCTCTCTTCTCCCTAGTTTCTTCACAGAGAGCAGCGAAGTCACCAACCCACCCACCAGCAGGGGGAGGCCTTTCAGAGCTTCCTCCAAGCTTCCCCAAGCTCTGCTGCTGAACCACATTTTTTTAGGATGGGGTTGTTTTGTCACTGTTTTAGTTTGGGTTGTTAATAGAGCTTTAAAGGCATGGTCAGAAAGATCACTAAGAATATTAACTCAAATGGCCATCAACCTATGAATGGATCAATGACCTATGGTATATGTAAACCATGGAATACTGCTCAGCTATAGAAAAAGAGGGAGGCTTTTCTATAGGTGGAGATGGAGATGAACAACTACGTGCCCACACCATAGAAAACACATTTAAATTCAAGTGAGGGGGAGGGTAGGGGGTTTGGCAAGGTTACAACGTAAGGGTACACAGCACATCCCATGGCTGAAGGGCTCAACTACAACTTGGACTTCACCTAACAAATGCAAACAATGTAATCTGATTGTACCCTCATATTAACCTAAAAATTGGAAAAAGAATCTTTATCCTGCTCTGCATTATGCCTCCCCAGCACTAGTCAAGCCAAGCTTCTTTGGCTTTTTTTGTTAGTGTTTGTTTTTATTGTAGAAAAAATGTGAGATGTTTATATTCTCCCAGTGAAATTTTGTAATACTTTTGGAAACAGTTTCATGTGGGGAAATAATAAGAATGAAAACAAAACACAAATGAGAAAAGAGTGTGGTGAGCTGATGACAGAACGTTTTGATATTAACATTCTGCTTTCCAGGATAAAGGGGAGAGGGAAAGGCGTCTAGAATACTTAGTTGTGGGTGGATATGTGTCTGTCATACAATTTTAATGTGAGACGGCTTTGATAATAAAAACAACCACTGGCTGGGTGTGATGGTTCAGGCCTGTAACAGGAGGATCGCTTGAGGTCATGAGATCAAGACCAGCCTGAGCAAGAGAGAGCCCCCTGTCTGTATGAAAAATAGAAATATTACCTGGGCATGGTGGTGCATGCTGTAGTCTTGGCAAATCTGAGGCAAGGGGATTGCTTGACCGCAGAGATTGAGGTTGCCCAGAGCTGGGTTTGAGGCCATGGCACTCTAGCCCTGGCAACAGAACGAGACTGTCTCAAATGGAAAAGAAATAAAAACAGCCATCCATTTTTGTACTAGATAAGGGGCAGGTAAGATCCAGAAAATGAAGCTTGGGGAGAAGCGTTTGTCACAATTCCAGAAGCCTGTGATCTACTATCTACCGGCCCCTCTTAGTAGCTGCAACAGCCTCTCTGCTTCTTTCCCCAGGTGCTACGTGACTGCTTCCCCCCAGATAAGCCTGATTGTCATCAAGGAAAAACACCCCCCAAATAACATGATTACATAATTCTTTAGAAGCAGTGATTGAACATATCTAAAACAAGTTAATTCATATTGAGTCGCACAGAACAGCTGAAAAATCAAATGAATGCTGTTTAGGACTATTTCAAGAATAGACCGTCACCATCATATCCGTGGGACACGTTTCAACTTGAAAACAATAGCAATTTCAATCAGCTGGTAGTGTTGCTGGGCCAGCTCTGACTAGCTGAGGAGATCCAGATGTGCACAGCTTTCCCCAACTAGACGTCGGCGGCTGCACTTTGGTAGCTGGAAGTGCACGCTGGTGAGTCAGTTTACAGCCTAGAAACTGGAAAATGCTACGAATCAGGGATTTTTTTTTTCTTTTAACAGAGAACCAGTGAGCCAGTTTGCCAGCACGATCCTGAGTTACATGTACATCTTAAAAGAAAAAAAGAGAGATCCCGTGTAACTTTGTTTCTGTAGTTGGGCAAATTGCTTGCTTCGTCAACATTTAAGGAAGGCACAGCTTGAGAGAAGCTATTTTGTTAGCGCTCAGCCTCAAATCTTTTTTCAGTTGTCAGTTCACCCTCCCTGTCCTTTTGTCTTCTTATCCCTAAGAGGAGAACTCCATAGCCTTGTTTTATGATTAAATTCGTTAATATATGTGATGTACTCAATAGAGTGCCTGCCTCAGAGAATGGGCTCAATAACTATATTCCAGTGCCATCAACAGATGACGCTGATGTGGTTTTCTGCAGTCTTCCGGAAGACTGCCTCATTTCAGCGTCATTTTCCTGGGTAAGCTTTTCTATCTCTGAGCAGCCCAGACCCCACTTCCACGAGTTTTGTAAAGATCTGTTAAATGAAAGCACATCAGATCACTTTGAACTGAATAAAGCACTCTGTAAATGAAAGGTGGAATGATTATGTTAAAGGCATCATCTCCGAGTGTTGTTTATACCGCATCTTTGAAATGAGCATCAGATTTTTCTCTAGGCAGTTACGGCTCCTGCAGAAACAAACACAGATGGTGCCCAAATTCCTCCTGAATGGTTTCAGGCAATGGCATTTATCAAAACACCTCAGGTCACTAAATGTACAAAGACTTGAAAGAAACCTCACAACTCGGTGTCAGGCAAGCACGGTAATTTCAGAAAATAAGCCTTTGTTTGACAAATGGAAGGATTTGCTGGTGTGTTCAATGTACTCGCAAGACACACAAAATCTTACACGTAGGCTGTTTCACAAAAGAGGACGTTAACGTGTCATTTCTTTTAGAGAAAAATCAGTTCGTCTTCTCTGATGAGCATTTCTTTCTGAATTAAAAGTCGTTTTTTGACTGAGTTGTGCAGACTTTCCCGTTTCCCGTTCCCACTCTGGTCAAGTGAAAGGAAAAGATGGGTGGCACGTCTGAGAGAGCTTCCTCTTACACCTTCCAAGAAGTCAGCCTTGGGACTGCAGGCTTTCTTTTTCCAGTGAAATGGTCCTATGATTTCTATAACTTAGTTGGGTTTGTGCTGTTGCTGGTCCAGTAGGCCCTTGAATCCATTCTTGGCCCTTCTGCTGCCTCAATCAGGGGGAGCGAGACCTTTCCCAGAGAGTGGTCTCAGTGGCTTTGCAGATGGCTCTACCTGTTGGGGCTTGGGCATGGGGACAGGGCAGGAGACTTGAGACTGGGAAGGAGGGAGAAACCAGATATCACCTCCTGCCTCTTCTCCAGCAGCAGCTCTGTCTCTTCCCGGCTCACCTCTCACAACTCAAGTTCCCAGCAGGCAACTCAAGGCTCCTGTGTGAGTGACAGCAGCTCCCCCTCCTTGTCCTCCAGCCCTCCAGCCCAGGGTGGGCTGCTCCTCTTATGAATCTCTGAGTTGCTTTGCTCCTTTCTAGTTGGCCTTTCTGTCTTTTTCATCCGCTCTTTAACCAGTTCCGTGCATTCGAGGGCTTCCATTTCATTATTCTAAGTGAACGTTGTTTTCTTAATTGAACCCTGATTGACCCAGGAGGCTGACAAAGGATGTTTGCCCTACCGAATTTGTGAGCAAGTAGCACCATTGTGTGGCTCTCCTGCACCCACCATAAAGATCTCAGAGACCATCTGGAGCATGAACCCCTGAAGTCACTGCCCCTCTGCAGCTCTCTTCCTTTACTTAACGAATGATTCTACCTGGATCCTGCTCTGCCCCATATCCCTGACATATTGGCAGAATGATTTTGTTTCTGCTAACCTTAGTGACTGACACAAGACACTCCACCATTGCCCTTGATTATGAACTTGGCCTGATTGCCTTCCTCAGGCCACATCCCTCAGACTGCAGGGAGCCGGTGAATAGGTGGTTGGTCTATCAAATCATCGTGTTTTCCCTAGTAAGTTACAAAGGACGGCAGAGTCTCCAGATCCGTTTCCGCATACCTGAGTGACAGATTGGAATATGCACCTGTTGCTAATTATTATTCTAAACTTCCATCCTCTGCTTTCTTTTTCAGGAAGGAAATTTGAGCCACAAACCAATTTCATTTCTTAAAAGCTTAAGTTTTATAAACACAATCTTAATCAAAAATGTCTAACTAGGGATGTGCATTCCATGCATTTGTTAAAATTACTTTGGACTTTGAAGTTCGAAACATGCATTCATGCTGATTTGCTGAAAAGTAATGTTTTATAAATTGGTCCACATTTCTTGTTCACCTAGGCTATTACACTGTCCCTCTGCCTGAAGTTATCTTTCCCTTCTGTTTTCTTTTGTTGTGTTTTAATTTCTCAACCAAATAACCATCTTTCCAGGATTGTCCCTGTGCTCTCCCACTCGCAGCCTGATGGACACTGCTTGGAGCCCTGTTTGTGCCTCCATAGTGTGTTCTATGAAGTGACATATTGACCTCTGTCTGTGCTTCACATCAAACTTGAAGGAAAGATCAGGCTTCGTCTTTGCAGTCCCAGAGTGTCGACTAGCTTCTTTTCTACTTACGAATCATTCAAAACGCGTTTATTAAAGTGTTTCCGAACCATTCAGAACCATCCTAAAACTGTCATATTGGACGAAAATTAGTATTAGCATCCTTTGAATGGAAGGCTTTTATCCTTAGATATTTTTAGTACTAGGTATCTTAAGAACAATAACAGCCTTATTTCACAAGGCGCCTGGCGTTGGCACCCTGCCTGCGACAGTACTGCGCCTCTGTTGCACAACATTGATACATAGTAAACAGACACAAAGGGAAGCAGTGACACATCAGTAAGTTTAGGACAGAGCTTTCCAAATCTTTTACCTTGTTTACCTTCTTCTTCGCTACATGTTGCATTTTCTTCTTGTGTTTGTCTTCCTAAACGTAAGCCCCTATTTTCCATGTCCGTCTAAATATATTCTCAGGGCCTCCACCATCAATTAAGTGAATGCCATGTCTCTAATTCGTTTCCTTTAAAAAGGCTGTGCTCAGCCACGCTCTGCTGATTCCATTGATAATGGCTCCCTTCGCACACTTTGGTCGGTCGCCTCCAGTGTCTTTCTCGTGCGTCTGTTTATTCTACCCAATTAGACTCATCGCTCTGCAGTCAAAGGTCCTTTTGCTTTTATGTCTCTTCACAGCATGTTCCCAACATAAGCCTGCGAACTAAATGTCTTCTACGTTGCACTGATCTCTATGCTGATATTTTTAGTTCCTTATCCGATGAACACCCTGCTTTGCGACCGCTGCAGCTAAGTCACGGGCATAGGTCACTCCCACAGGACGTAGCTCTGGTTGGTCCCTTTTTTCCAGACTAGAGATACTGTGAGCTACACTGGGCCCCACTGGGACTTCAAGTCACCCCTGCCACTTTTGAGTTCAGGAATATCCCTAATCTACTGTTCCCCCAGGAATCATGATTGCTCTTCCAGGAGTTCTTGTCAGTGATCGGTTCTCTGCCACAGAACCCATTCATTTCCTACCCAGCACTTGTCATAATGTGTAATTATGTACATATGTAAAGTGTATATAGAATAAGCAGATAAAGTTTCAATTTATAAATTGTAAACTATAGGACAGTGTACGGGTGTACGTGTGTGTATAAGAAATATGTCCACAGAACACCTCGTGTCTGCGTGTTGTATGTGGGAGCCTCACATTTCCATTTTCTCTTTTCTGCCACAGATTTTCTTCTGGACTCATCTCACCACGGAACTCCCAAGCCTCATACAGGTCCCGGCACACAGTCTGGACTCGGGAATCCAGTGTACTCGGAAAGATTCGTTGCATACGTAAAAGGTGAATGAATGAATTTGTGAAAGCAAAGAATATTTTCCAATCATTAATTATGTCAGAGCTTAATATTACTGAACGAAAGGCGGAAAGAGGAGGGAACTAGAAACAGACAAGAAAGGGGTCAGTTCTCTTCTCTTCACTCCAAACTTCCCTAGTTTTGTGGTCTGCGTCTTCCCATCAAGGGGCTCCCAGACTTCTTGGTTGGTTTTTACCTGGAAAGGAAAAGGGAAAAACAAGGAAATTTCTCCTGCCCACGGTTGGTGCTACTCACCAATAATAACTATAAACATTTAAATCCTGACTTTACTGATTTCCAAATAGTGCAGCAAGAAAACTAACGGCACTCAGAGGGTTCTTACATTTACCTTTGCTGCCTCCCATCTCTTCTGTACCAGCACAATCCTGATATCTTTCAAATAGGAAACTCTGATGACTGAAAAGAAAGAGTGGGGAATAATGGCGGAAATATCCTGTAGAGTGCAGGGACGAACAGCCAGGACGGTGAGCCGGACTGCCTACTTCGAATCCCCCAGCTCCACTGTTTTCTAGCTGTGAGATCACAGTCGTTATAAGACCTTACTTTGCTTCTGTTTCCTTGCCTATAAAATGGAGATCACGATAGAACACAAGACGGGCGTCCCTCATTCAAAAATCCCAAATCCAGAATGCTCCAAAGTGAAAAACTTCTTGAGCACCCACAGGACACCATAAATGGAGAAGTTCACATCTGACCTCATGTGGGGTTCTGTGGTCCAAAGGCAGGTGTACTACACACAGTTTATTCAGCGCCCCGGAGGGAAAAATGAAATTGCCTTCAGGCTATGCGTAGAGAGTGTGTATAAGTAAATTTCTTGTTTAGACTTCTCTTCCAAACCCAAGATATCTCATCATGCATATGCAAATATTTCAAAGTTCACAGAAAGTATAAGCTAGAAAATTCTTCTGGTCCCGAGCATTTGGGATAAGGGACGCTCAACCTGTGCCTAACTCATAGGGCTTGCTTTTAGGATTCAGTTAGTTAGAGCACGTAAAGGCCTAAAATGAGGCCCGGCACCTGGGAAACAAATGGTCACCAGTCCGTCATATTCTTCTTCTTTGTATTATTATTTTTGTCACTATCTCCAAGTTAAGACAGGTTTGATCCGGAATGGACAGATTTCCATTAAGACTGAGAAAGGGGAAAAGGCAGAGGGGAAGGCAGACATAAATAATAGGAAGATGGAAATGCATAATTACCACAGATGTGGTAGAAAAGGAAAAAGACACAGCAGAAAGGATTCTCAGGTATTGTTTTATCCTCTTGATAAACAGCTTTTTAAAAATTCTTACCCTTGATAGAAAATATTTCTTCACGTATCTTTTAAACAACTAATGATGAAGATTACCCTTGTTTTATCTTCTTTGATCTAAAAAATTTGCGGAAGAGCTCATGACAATCTACTTTTTAGGAGACAGCCCTCCGCCTTGCTGTAGAATCTCAACTGATTTAATTCAAAGACTTGATGTTCAAAGGTATTCATTCAAAAGCTATTTATAGTCCCCATAGTTGTTTGAATTCCTTTTCCTCATCAAAAAAGCATTATTTACTGTTTATATTGTTTCACTGTACAGCATAATAGAGTGACGTCTTTAGCTCTTATGAAAAGAGATTATGACCTTATGTGCTTATTTATTCTTTACAAATGTATGCATGTATTTCATTTAAGAAATATTTAGTTAGATTCTGTTATGTGCCAGGCACTGTACTAGATATCTTTATTTAAAAAAAAAAAGCAGTTGATATAACAGACAAAGTCTATCCTGGGAGCAATGTACAAAAACACATAATAATTTCAATTATGAATTGAGATCATTGTTATGCCAGAAATAAATGGAGAGTTTGAGACAGAGTCATGCAGGTGAGCAGTGGGGAGGAGGATAAATATTAGACATGCCAACTAAAAAACGGCCTCAGGAACAAACCATTCAGATTGCAGAGAGAGGAGCACAAGGCAGGCAGAAGGAACAGCAGAGGCTTTGGTGAGGGAAAGAACATGAACAGGTCACTGAGTCTGTAGCTGGACACTGGCCGGCAATGGGGAGAACTGTCTGAGAAGAGCTAGGTTGGATCCTGCAGAGTTTTCTGATTTGGAAATGCTCAGTGTGTAACAGGGTATTCTTGCAAAGTACCGCACTGAGGAGCTAGTGTGATCTGATATATGTTTCAAAAGATGACGCTGTTTGTTGTGCATAGAACCAACGGGAAGGTCACATAAGTAAAACAAGAAGACAACCTAACAGAATATTGACAGATACTAGCAGTTCAGACTTGAATGTTGGCAATGCAGCTATGGAGAACTGAATATGAGAGAGGATCAGGATGTACAAAGACAGAAATCCATGATGAATTAGTGAGGAACCATGTATGACCCTTAAGTTTCTGCTTAAGCATTGGATGGTAGTTCTACTTCCTGAGAGGAAGTACCAGGAGTTTTGTCTGGATCAGGTAAATGACATGACATTTATAGGACACCCCAGTGGAGATGTTAAATAGGCATTTGATTATACTGATGTGAAGCTGTTACACAGAAGAGCCAAAGATAGCCTTTGCGTACTGACCCCTAGGTTGTTTCTGTCTTTGCTGCAGGCTGAGGCCCAAAAGCCCAACAGGGAAGAAAATCAAATGTTTGCCCAGTTTGTTCAGTTTCTCAAACTGGCTACACAAGCAGATTGTTAGTTATTTAAAATCTGCCTGATTTTCATACCCCGCCGACTCTCACCCCACATCTGCCAGCAATAGATAAACCCCGTGAGTCATAAAGACTTAAGCTGCTACTGCTGTTTAGAGTTCTTTCACCCAGACAGACGCCCTATTGCTCCCCCACCATAATACTGACCAACATTGCCTGGGCACGTGGCTCCCTCTCTCCTAGGAGTTCTCTTGCCCTCCTCGCTATCTGAGTAGTGACCCTGACCCTTAACCTCTGGTCTTCCTCCCAAACGGAGCCTTTCCAAGTAGCCCAATAAAGCTCCTGTGTGCTCCTGCCACCTTGTGGTCATTATCTTTTTATTTGATCAACACAAAATCCCTCAAACCCCGCAAGAAGCTCAAAGAAAAGATTTATCTGTCTGGAAGTAATAAGCACAGAGATGGCATTAAAGCTATGAGAATCAACAAAACCACTTCAGGAGAAGTGTCTAGAAACACGGCAGGAGGGCCCAGGACTAGATCTGATGAGTTAGAAAGTTTGAGATCTGGTAAAGAGGAAAAACATGTAAATGTATCCACTTGGTCAATTCCTACTCCTTTTCTTTCTTTTAGGCAACATTATTGGCTCCTTTGAGATAAAACCCCGTCTCCTCCACCCCAACTCTTCTCTGCACCTGTGGTTTTTTCTATATAATTGCTTTACCACATAGTGTTGAAAGTATCTGATTATTAGCTTATCTCCACATAATGCTTTCCTTGAAGGCAAAACACGTGTTCATGTCTAAATTCCAGGAAGCGAGTGCAGCATCTGACTTAGAGTGCTAAACATTTTGGAAATGACTGAATAAGCCAATGGCTGAATGAGCAATCTGACCATGTTAGAACCGGTACAGAAAAGAGTCGTGATGGTGAGTGGTGGTGGGAGACTGCAAGTGGCAGGGGAGTTAAGGCATCTTTTGTCTTCACGGTGATGCTAGTCCTTACTGTCGCTTCCTCCTTCTCAATCTGAAGTTAGATTCTAGTCTTACCCTAGACGAAGACATGGAGACATTGGGCTCATGTGTAGTGTGGCACAGGGACTGTACAGAGAGATAATGGGGTAACATGGAAATATTCTACACAATTAGAAAGGTTCCATAAAAACTCAAGATAGCATAACACTGAGGGATAAAGTTTCTTATAATATTGTTATTTTGGTTTTGCTTTTCCAATGAAATTCAAAATAAAGGAAAAATGGCATTTTAGGTTACATTGTATGAAATCTGAATCTGAATCACTTCTTCTGATGATTTTCAATTCTTTTTGTTTGTTTGTTTGTTTGTTTTTAAGAGACAGAGAGCTTCACTATATTGCCCTGGGTAGGATGACATGGAGTCACAGCTCATAGCAATCTCTAACTCTTGGGCTTAAGCTGTTCTCTTTGGCTCAGCCTCCCAAGTGCCTGGGACTACAGGTGCCTGCCACAATGCCCTGCTGTTTTTTGATAGGAATTGTCATTGTTTAGCTGGCCCGGGCCAGGTTCGAACCCACCAGCCTTGGTGTTATGTGGCTGGTGTCCTACTCACTGAGCTACGGATGCTGAGCCTGATTTTCAATTTCTCACAATTTCTCTGTGATTTTAAGGGCGCAGTCTGAGAATGTCATGAGTTAAATCACTGCTTCCATGTATTTTTTTACTAAGATACTTGTTCATAATTTACAATGTGTCTTTGGAAAATAAAAACTAATATTAGAGAAGCCGGTGACCTCCACATCACAGCACTGATTAACTAGGGTAGAATCAGAGTTAATTAGTACTTCAGAGTAAATACAAATAAACGGAACGCATAAAAGATCACGGAGGCTAATTGAGTAATAGAAACGTATCCACAGAGGTCTCTGCACATGTGTTGGCACAGAATCCCATTTCCTTATGAGACAAGATTGGCTGTAAGACCTGTTACATAGTTAATGAAAACTTGTTACTATAGAATATAAATAATGATCGATTTTTGGATACTGATTGTGAGCACCACTGACAAAATCATTTCTGAAAACAAAATTTTAAAATTTAAAAATGTATTCAGTGCATCTTACAGTTGACTTGTTAAAATCCTGTGTGTTGCAAGTAGCCACTGAACAGAATTTATTTTGATGGCAGTGAGAAATGGTTAACAAATGTTAGAGTTCTGTATTCAGGTTATGTTATCATCTATAATTACGTGTAATTATAGATAATTACATATTAACTTGCATAAACACCTTGCTTTATTGACATATTGACATCTGTTTGTGAAAATACTGACTAAGCTTAGTCCCTGCTTGGAGATATAAAACAAGTGAAATTATAAACCTAAATATAAAGATCCCCACCCACCAACTTATTATTTATTTTTCTGTCAGTAAACATATTATTAAAATCATTTACCACTTATGAACACTTTTCCAATCATTTTTCAATAGTCTTATTTTACCCTTAGAATCATAAAAATAATGGTAAAGGTTATATATTTATATACACACCATAGGTACTGATCTTCTGCCTATACTTTCCTGATAGATACAAAAAAGCCAAAATATAACCTTTTCTGGTTGCATAGGTTAGTGAAGTGTATTTTTCTTGGAAGTAAAGATGGTGTTGTGGGAGCCAAGGGACTTCAGGGACTTTTCTGAACATTTAAGGGGTAACAATTAAGTTTACGAACTTATCCCAGAAAAAGTGCTACATACTTCATTGACGAATCCACTACAGTCACCTTCAAAGTACTACACTTGGAAAGCTATGCACCAAGCCCGTGCCCTGTCCTCCTTTCAAAGCACTTGCAGTACTCCTTCTATCTACCAGAAAAAAAGTGCTCCTAAATTGTTTTGAAAGAATATGAGCTACGCTATCATACGACCATCCACCAGCACAATCATCAGCTTAAATGTCGTGGTTTTACTCAAGCTGGATGTTGGTGATGCTTTAAAGGTTATATAAAGAAAATAAGGATTATCCATCATGAAATTATTAGAAATGAGAAGTTAAGCAATCTTTCTCAAGGCAAATATCTCTGAGCCTTTAATATGATCTGTAAGTCTTAAGAAACTCATTAAACAAAACTTCTAGCCACCAATTTCCTTTCCTCCCCGTTCCTTACACAGTATCATTTCCTGGGAGTAGTATTCCAGGAAATGCTATGAAAATACTAACCTAGAATGTCCATAGGTTATCCACTGCTCCAAGGATAACTGGAATGCCATATTTCTGTCATGAACATTTTCTTGTCTCTCTGATCCCCAGAAAAAATTCACTTTCCAAATCTTTTTGAAATTTTTGTTATAAAACAGTACCTTGATATTGATATTTCTGATACAACCTAGAACTAAAGAAATAGAAATATTTCCAATGTGAATATTCCTATAAGAATATTTTCATATTTCCAGTGTATGTGTATATGTATGTAAGTGCATATAAACTCTGATATATAGATGTATATCACAATATATATATATATGTGTGTGTGTGTGTATATATCAGAAAAATATATACATACATATGCACACATCACAGAATTGACACACTCAAATGAGCTTTCTTTTAAGTGGCTGCCTTGGGGAGTCATGCATCTTCCATCTTCCAAATAATTTTTAAAATTCTTTTATGGAGCTGGCATTAAAGAAGTACATCTTAAGTATCCTCATGATGGGCCCATCCTTTCAGAATGGAAAAATTTTTTGAAAGAACCAAACATTTGGGAGGAAAGTAGTAATTTAGACTCTCAAGGAGTGAAATTTATTTTCTTTTGAGAACAAAAGAGTTGTTTTGAAGACATTAACGAAAGTAGGTGAGAACATACATATTAGACCATGATGGCATTCTTTAAACAGTCACATAGGCTCATGGCACGCCTCTTCGGAGAATTAAATGCAACTTTTCATTTTTACTTAAAACTTAGTACATTAAGTGAAGAGCCATGTATTTCAGTGTATCCAAGCAAATAATTTATATCTGTGACATCCTTAGGTAGAAAACAGGAGGTGATAAATATGCCTGAGAAGAAAGTGACTGGCCTACGTTACTCAAGGTAAAAAGGAAAAAAATTCACAGCATAGAACAAAAGAGAAAATTCAGTTATTGAAGTAAGTAATGGGGAAGGGAAGAGATTATCCATTTTAGTGTTTCATTTTGTTTTTGTTTTTTAATATCCTGATGGGTCCCATAATGTATGTCCCCGAAGCCCTAAGGCTTCTCAGCCACATTAAAACTATAACAAAAAAGTGACAAGGTTTGACTTCAGGTAGATGTGGGTTTGAATCTCAGACCATGAACAGAGAAGTTATCAAATTACTCCAGGTCTGTGTCCTAATCTATAAAATTATAAAATTTTGAATACAAAGAACATGCTTAACCCAAAGCCCGGCACAGCCCCAAAAGAATATTGTAAATTAACTTCATAACTAGAACTGAGACACTATGAAGTTTTCAATTTCTGAAAGCACTGCTTGGCCGCCTTCTCCATCTTTGCACAGAATCCTCAGTATTCCTTCTATAGCCCTTAAATCAGTATTTACTAAACACACCCTAAGCACAGATCACTGTACCACATATAGAAAGATGATACAAAAATGAACAGTTGTGTTCTCAAAGAGCTTACAGTTGATTGCAGAAATGACGCTTATACCATTTATAACATCAATGAGAGAAATATTCAAGAGACACTTGAAGAGCCTTTGAATCTTACAGAGAAAGAGGCTAATTCTGACAAAACCTGGGAAAGCCTTTATGCTAAGGAATGATGACAGGACGAATCAGAGGATGTCATGAGTGGAAATGTCTAGAAGATACACTTTAAAGATAGGAATAAAGAGCGGGGACCTACAAGGACAGAGTATGTATAAGTAAGTGAAATTAGTTCAGTTGGTTTATAGTTAGTGCAGTTGGTCTATAGTTTCAAGTGATTAAAGGAATTCACCATTAAAATGGAGCTAAATGGGAGAGAAGTGGTCATAAAGTGGTGCAATGGACACTGAGTACTAAGAAGCAAGGAGGGGAGACAGGGAGGGAGAGAAATCTACCTACCAAGTACAAAGTATGCTATTCTAGTGATGGCCACACTGAAAGTTCTGACTTGAGCAAGATACAGTTTGTCAATATAACAAAAAACACCTATACCCCATAAAAAATGAAAATGTAGCCTCTGGGCAGATTTGTGAGCTCTGAATTACTGAGTGAACAAGAATGGACTCTACTTATTAGGCAACAGTGAGCCAGTGAAACCTGTTGACCTGATGAGTGGCGTATGACTTGGTGAGTGGTGTAGTAAGTGCTATCTGAGGTCTGATGACTAAGTTTGCAAACTTTCCATTGTATGGCCATGTCTTATTGAGTGGTGTCCATTGCTGCTGGTGTGTGTTTTTGTGTGCCATCAAGAGAAGGTTAGCATTTGAATTAAACCAATGAACAAACATTAAATTTCTTGTTAAATTTGGTAAGAGTGGAAGGGAAACCTGACACGTTAGCCCAAGTTTATGGGAATGATGCCTTGAAGAAAATGGCAGTGTACAAATAGGTTAAACATTTTTCTGAGGGGACAGAAAGCATCACTGATGAAGAGAGGTCAGGGCAGCCAGTAACAAGGAGAACTGACAACAATATTGCAGAAATTCATCAGATGGTGAGTTAAAATCATGAGCTAACTGTGAGGAGCATAGCAGACCAAGGAAACCTTGATAGGAAAACAGGAAAATTGTAACTGGAAATTTTGGCATGAGAAAGGCGTGGCTCTTGTATCACAACAATACACCAGCTCACACGACATGGTCTGCAAGAATTTTTAACCAGTAAACAAATAACCATAGTGGAAAACCTCCCTACTCACCTGATTGGCCCCTAAAGACTTTTTTCTTTACCCCAAAATAAAGGAAATACTGAAAGGAAAACATTTTGATGACACTCAGGACATCAAAGGTAATACGATGCCAGCTTTGATGGCCATCCCAGAAAAAGAGTTCTGAAATTGCTTTGAGGAATAGACTAGGCACTAGTGTCAGTGCACAGCTTCTCATGGGGAGTTCTGTGAAGGTTACCATAGTGATATTCAGCATTGAGGCACAGAGCAGGTTTTCTAGGATAAGTTTGTGAAATTAATTGTCACACCCCATATTTTAGGAAGCCTAGCCTGGAAGTCCCCATAGCATATGTTAGAGAAAGAAAGTATTGGAAGTAACAGACCCATAGAGAGGTCACCAAAGGAATCCACAGGAAAACGGAGGTGCCCTCTGACACAGAAGGAAGGGTATAGGGTGGTTGAAAGGTAGGAAGGGAGTGGACTTCTCTGGAGGCTGTGTTTCCATGTCAGGCACAAGAATGTAACTTAGGTTTTTATGATCTTTGGGGATAGTTTTGAGCATGCTAGTGGAGATAACCATGATTAGAGGCTTTGGATCAATGGGAGAAATGATAATGTGGCACTTGTGTAGGAACGTGGCAATGACATTGAAAGGTAGGAATGAGTATGAGAGAAAGATTTGGCAGTACCTAAATCTAAAGTTCAGATCACTAACTTGTTTTCTGTCTTTGCTATCTTTCTTTACCATTTACCACTTGGGCATGTCCACAATTTCTGTCTCAGCTCACCTGATCCCTGATATATGTCTATTAATGGACAGTTTTCTTCACATCATTTTTGTTCCATGACAATGAGGAGGAGTGGATGTAGTTCACCTACCAAAAAAAAAATATATTCTTTGCTTTTTACCAGGCTCTTAATCATTCTCAGGGTACGAGGGTAAATCATTTTGAGCCAGAGACAATCTATTGTGTTGACTCTAACCTTCTTCAAGCCAGGTAGTTATGGATAATAAAGATAGCATCCTTGGATAAGAGTGAAACGCCAGGCTCACTAAGCACTCAGTAGCCTTCTGTGACAATCCCAGATAGGAGCACATTATCCAATCAGTGGGATGTTGTCACGTTTGAATTTGTTGTAGGTGGTGAGTTACATATTGTAAAATGAAAATGTATTCAAGTCATTAGAGTCTCCTATATTCATATTTCAAATGATCAAATACTCTCTGACTATAGAAATGACTAAAATACTACTCTCCTACATCACTTTATAAATATTTAAGCTTTTTATGGAAATATTTAGACCTACTCTAAGCTAGAAGGGTATAGTACAATGAACACCATACACCTCTTACTTAGCTTCAATAATTATGCCAAAATTGCCAAGTTTTTATTATCTCACATACATTTTTACTAGAATATTTTAAAGCAAATATCAAACATGTTATTTAAAAATTATTCAACATGAATCTCTAACTGATAAGAACTATTTCTACTGTAAGAAGCAAGCCTTTGTTATCATACCATAGATCTTTAATATCATCTATTTTTCTTCCGTATACGTAGTACACATTTCTCCAATTGTGTCAATGATATCCTTTTACAATTAATTTTTTCGAATCACATGTCACTTTTGGTTACTATGTCTATAACATATTATGATTTGGTTATTGTATCTATAATAATCCTCCCTTCATTTTTTCTTGACATTTATTTATTGGAAAAACAAATTTCATTGTATAGTTTATAACAAGGTTGTCACACTATTTTCTACAGCTAAAGAAAAATCATAACTCATTCAACATGTATTCAACTACTATATAATAACAAATTACTAGGTATAGGATAGTGTGCTGAGTGTGATTCAAAGATGTCTGCCAATCATGGTCTCTAAGACTATAAAATCTGGAGAAAAAGGAAAAATAAAAATGCACAAATACAATGACAACAACCCGGCAACACAAGTTAGCTATGTGGTATAGATGCTATCATTTTGGAGGCAGAAGTATGGTTTGGGAGATGAGGGAAGTCTTTTTGGAAAAGTTGGAACTTGAGATGAATGGGTAGAATAACCAGCCATTCAAGAGGAAGCTGGGGTGGGAGAAGGATAAAAAGAGAAAGTTAATTTTGTCACTGAAAAACATGGGAAGAGGGAAACACCTTAGACGTGGGGAAAGTGAGAGACACTTTCAAGAGAGGATAAATAAAGTGATTCAGCAGAAGCAGGACATTTGTGAAAAGGTATGCCTGTTAGGTAAGTGGGGGGCAGGTTTGGGAGGGCGATGTGTGGCAGGCTGAACAGCTCGAACACTGTCCCCTCGAGCAGGCAGCTTCTAGCTACCTTCATTTTTTTTCATATGTGGGAGACGGTTGAACATTATGTAAACATAGATATTTCATTAGTAAGCAAAACGCATCAGCTCATTTCATAAGGGAACTTAAAATACGGTTTATGTATTCCAATAGCAATCGTTTTCAAATATTTATAGCAAATTGGCAACATAATTTAATGTTTTATTTTGCCCAACAGCTAGCTGCTCCACTTAGAGAATGCAAACAAACTTGAGCTGATTTAACCAACACTCACCATACAGCCGCTAAGAGATCTGCATAAAGCAAAGATTAATTGTTTGCAGCACAGTATAAAACAACAACAACTCAACAAAATTAACATAGGAAACAGAAGATGATGACTCTATTAAAGGTAGGCATACTAGCTCTACAAATGTTGAACTTTTAATCAGTTAGAAAAACACAATGAAGTTTACAGTATATCTGTTTTTCTGCTTATTTACATAGTATTATAAATATATAATGATTCATAAATTCTCTTTTTACCAGAATAATGCTAGTTGATTTTTATTATTAAACTGCCCTCAAATGACTGCTGAATTACCAGATTCAACAAAGAAAACATTTAATACATCGAGCTTAACGTCGATTTATTGGTATTTTCTTCTTGCAGAACTTCCGTATTGGTATTTTCTTCTTTCTGAATTTCTTATTCTTTATTAAGTGGTGCTCCAGATATTCCATATCATGTATATTTGTTGATATTTTTGAGTGCCTGCATGTACCAGACATTGTGCTAGGCTTTTGAGGGAATGAAATTGTACATAAGATATGGTCCTAGGGTTCTAGAGATGTATACTCTAGTACAGAGATTGAATATACATGTATAGGAGTAAAATTATGAGTAGGATTGAAATGAAGGAGTCAGGCTGAATTAGGTTAAAATCTCTCCACAGCAGCACTGTTGATACTGGGAATCAGATACTTCTTAGTGGTGGGGAGCCATCCTGCACATGGTGGGATATTCAACAGCCTCTCTGACCTCCCCCCACTAGATGCCAATAGCACCTCCCAAGCATGACAACCAAAAACGTCTCCAGATATTGCCAAATGTCCCCTGCAGCTTTGAACTACTGAATTAGATGGAAAGTCCTGTGTGCATTTTGTCAGTGATGCATGTGACTTCCAGTTTATGAAATCAAGGTTAGTCCATAGAGGCATGGAGGTTAATCTGGGTAGATTGAGAAGAGGAGAGCATTTCAGGAAGAGAAATAAAATGAGAAAGTGGCTGAAGTCAAGATGGGAAGGCAAGTGGATGACTATAAGTTATGTTCAAGGGCGATGTAGCATTTGGTGCATTGGAAATCATTGGTAAAAGATAATAATAAAGTAAAAATAAATCAAATTATGGAAGTCTTTGACTATAAAGAGATAATATTTTTCCCATTAAACATGTAAGTAAAATGAATCAAGCATCATTTTGGAAATGATAATATGGCAGTTCTGGGCAGAATGATTTGACCATATAAAAAAAAGTTCACTTTTAGGTATGGAATTCAGTTAAAGACATAATTTGGCAGAAATTGGAGAATAATTTTGTGGGCTATGCATTTCCCAGTGTGGCATGAGAAAGGAATAGCAAGTAAAAGAAAAAGTAAAGTCTGTAATTTGCTTCTGTGTTTGATCTCATAAATCATTGCTGAGATTGTTTTCTCATAATAGAGTTGACACTTTACAAGAGGGCTGAGCGGCAGTTGTGTCCAGATTCTCTGGGACTCCATGAAAGGAAAAGTTGTAATCGATGTTGCAGAAGCCAAGGGTGGTATTATTTCTAATAATAACTCTCTGGTGATGCAGAAAGTATGAATCTAGGCTTTTAAATAATCTTGCTGAAAAAAAGATCTGATTTAAATTTCAAAGTCTGGGACAGAAAAGACGACCATGCCTTACCTACTTAGCACACTGAGGCTCTCTCCTTACTAGTAGACTTTTGAAAGTCTCCCTGCCTATAGATCCCAGTTCATCTTCGTTCCACCATTTACAACATGCAATATTAGGGCAGGACATAATTCAATTTCAGGTAATATACAACACAATATATGTAATTCCATTTCAGATAATATACAACATAATATACATAGTTTTAGAACCCCTAAATCCCCTCATTTAAAGAACTAAAATGTACACTTAAGTAAATTTACACTTGGTCATTAACTATACCGTTCATTCCCTATGAAAAAGATTTATTATCCTTTTGAACACTAGGGACAGTATTGTGGAAAATTAGGGAGAAAAGAAAGCAACTGACAGAGGAGTCTGGTCAGTCTTCACTTCTTCTTCACCACCACGGAGAAATTTAATATTGGGCATAGGAATTTGTATTTTGTTAAAAAAGAAAACTAGTTTCATAATCAATTAAACATGATAGAAATTCAAGAGAAGTTTCTTGTTTCTGGCAGTTAGATATAAAATAATAATTGGAAAGAACTTGAGTAAGTGAGACAAGTTAAGAGGCTGCCGTAGTAATCCAGATGCTATTCATTTATCAAAAGCAAATTTTTAAGTATCCACAGAATTAATGACACTTCATTAGGCACAAATTAATGCTTATTTGAAGTAGGGCAGTGGCTACAGAAATGGAAATGATGCTATTGAATATTAATAAAATTATTAAACCAGCTGAGGGTCTATTTTTTTCTTGAGGCCTTTTTGCTTACATTTACCAGAATTTACATATTTGAAACTGATCCACAGTTTGGGGATTCCGTTCCAAAATAAATTGCTTCGATAATCGTAGGGAGAAATTAGCGGATCGTTGCCAATCAGCTGCTTGTCTGTCTGTGCCAAAATGACAAATTTTTCTGAGCTAAACAGCACCCAGGTCTAAAGGGGAGGGGAGGGGACAGTCAGTGGAGAGCAGTGAAATTCCCTCCGGGTTTCAAAGGCTCTCCTCTGTCAGTAACCAGAGAATTGAAATCCATCTCGGTCCTGCAAGAATGCTTTTAGAGAGTTGTGAACACGTTCATTAAAAGAAATAAATGCAACCAAATGGTTACCATTATTGATTATTTCTGCCCTTGTGGCTTAGACTGGAAGTGGTTTTCAAGGGCCCCAAAAGCTATTTCCAATGTTTTTTTTCTTACTTTGATCTGAAGCATTATGGACACAAGTCATTCTAGCCACATTTGATCTGTTCCACCAGGCCATTGGGAGTTATTGTTAACAAATAACTGCATTTGAAAGCCTTTTTTTAATCCTTCTGTATAATTTTAAATTTATAGTGAACTAAATTACCTAAAAATACCTAGATTATTAGGAAACTCAGTTTACTTCCAACTATAACTGTAGCTTGAAACTTAAAGTAATAGGAATTATGGTATTAATTACAATGACATTTGATTTGGGTATTTTATAAAACTGTTAAATTATATAAATGAGTTTTGTATATATGTGTGAGTGCATATATATGTATATGACTTCCACTTTGGAAGGACTTTTGGAAGATTTAAACATAATCAGTGAGCATATTGGTCTATTTTAAACACTTGAGTAATATGAAAGTATCACAATCTATCCGTAAATACATATTCTTTTTTTTTTAAATAGAGAAATCCCCAAACATGGTTTGTTTCCTCACTCTTATGTTTAGCAGACATTGGCTAACACACCTACTGTGTGTTAAGTGTGGTGCTAGGGACTGGGCATAGCAGGGTGTGTAAGACAGACTTTCTCATTTCCAAGCAGTTGATGGTTTAGCAAAGGAGAGAAAATAAAAATTCTAGTGCATGCAGAAAAATGTAACAAGGGCTAGTATAAAGATGAGCATTTAGGAGAATACGTAGGCCAGATTGGCAGTTGTATATTGTGATGTTGTTTATTCTTTTTCTGGTATGTTGAAAATTCTGAAAAAAACATCAATGTGAACATGTGGCTTCTACAAACCGTTCAATATCCTCACAGTATGTGAATTGTCTGAAGGGATCTATAGTAACCAATATTCATTTTTACCTAAATTCATCATGTTTCTCATATTTTGGCATTCCTATGAAGTCTTTTAAAACCCATCTCATTTTATAGTTTGGAAATACCTTTCTGGTCCCAATTCTTATGTTTTCTCCCCTCTGTTTCTCTCTCTATTCTTCCCTAAAATAAGTAAGTTTGGGAGCAGTTCTTTTTCCTTTGGCTGGTAAATATGATTTATCTACTTTGGGGAGCAAAAAGAAAGAAACACTAAAATATCTGTGGTGCATTTTCTGCTTCCATAAATGGGTCACACTTTGTCAAATTCTGAATATATTAAGCCTTTGTGGAGTTCTGTTTTTCTCAAATACTAGGTTGCTGCACTGGCTATCAAAGGGTAATTTATTTTGTTATAAGTAGGCTTTTACCCAGTGCTTTTTAAAACTTCAAATCATGAATACTTCAAAAAAGATAACTGAACGCTAGAATGTTTAAGGAAGCAGAATATTGATTTTCATTTGGGTTTGTACAGGTGCTCACTGCCCTTCATGTATGGAGACCGTTCTTGGGTCCTGAGATCTGTAGGGCATCTGTTTTGTAAATTTCCTTGTGGCAGTGATGGATTGGAGGTGATTTATCCCTGAAAAGAATTTGCTACAGCCCTGCCCGAAAGTAGCTTGTACCAGAAGGAGATAAAAATGTACCATCTTCATAGGGACTGAACTTAAAGCGTAGGCAACAATAGAATTTCATTTAAGCAAACATAGAAAATATGTTTAATCAAGAATATACCATTCAGACAACTGGATACGAATTTGTTTTTAAAAGACCTAAAGGGGAGATAAATACCAGATTTTAGAGTCAAATCCTTTTTATTACTTGTGAGACATTGGAAAAGTTCCTTTATTTTAACCTCAGTCCTCTCATCTGGAAAATAGGAGTAATAATGATATGTCAGTGTTGTCATAAAGATTGATTCAGTTACGTATACAACTGCTTAATAGAGTGTTTGGCAAATAATAAGGATTCAATAAATAGGACCGACTGTGACATTATCAAGTAGATTAATTCTTTAAGTGAATAAGGAATGGAGTTAAAGAACAATGTTACTGGAAGAATACTCCTATATACATTAGGTTGGAAATGATTCCAACTTTCATAATTTTTTACCTTATCTTTTCTAAAAATATTCTAATCAAAACAGACCAGTCCACACTATGGTATGTATTACAATTACAACGTTGTTCAATATAGATTTGCTAGTGCAAATGTAGTGAAATGTAAAAGTGCAAATATAAATTAGAAACAAATTTCCCTTTCCCTTCTTAACTTATAACACAAGAAAATGGAGTGGCCTTAAGTCATAATTTTTAGAAGATTTACCATAAATTATTTTGCACTCTTTATTAAAACAAAATCCATAACCAGTTGCCTACAAGTCTGTAATTTTGTCTGAATTTTTACTTTTTGATTTCTAAATTATTTTTCAAGATAGTTTATAGTATAACCTTATTTGTGAAGATGAACCGTCACTGTATTAAACTTCTCAACGACATGATTAAATATGATACATGAGTTATGTGCATACCCTAATTCAAGAAGATTTTTGTTCTACTGAAGCATCCCATCACAAGGTCTGGAACATAAATGCTCCTTAATTGCTCTCTTCCCTCTTTACTCCATGACATTTATCATAATAAGTTATTTTGACTTTGTTCTTATACTAGGACTATCCTATATGGCACACTTAGCTTTCTTCTAAAGATCATTTGACAATTAAAATAACATTTACATATACTAAAATTTATTTTAACTCACAAATTTCCACTGCCCATACTCACAATATCTGTGCCCAATCCTTTCATATGGTCATTTCTATCTTCTTTAAAACATTTTTATAATGCTGAAAGAAAAAAAAAACCAGTAGCAGCAGCATTATTTAAAAAGGAAATAAACGGGCAAATAAGAACACTAATACTTTCATGTGGGCTTCACTTCTTCACTGTTTTCAACTATTTTCTTTTCTTGTGGGGGTAATATTTTTAGGGTTTTTAAAAGTATTTTTTATTTGGGATTAATAAAAATTATTTGGGGTACTTATGATCAGGTTACATTGTTTGCATTGGTAAGGCAAGGTCCGAGGAGGTGCCACTGCGTCCTTCACCTGGGGGGCGGGCCATGTACCCCTATCGTTAAGTGCATATTACCAAACCCTTGTCCTCTTTCCTCCCTCTCACCAGTTCTACTTCCTCCTTCCCCATCCCCACGTCTTGAATTTAATTGTGTTTTTTCTCTCATGTGACCTCTAGTTGTTGATCTACTGGTTTCAACACAGTATCGAGGACAGGGGATGCTTGCTTTTCCATTCTGAAAATACTTTACTTAGGAGCATGTTCTCCAAATCCATCCAGGTAAATACAAAAGATGTAAAGTCTCTATCTCCTTTTATGGCTGAATAATATTCCACAGTATGCACAGATCTCAGTTTATTAATCCATGCATGGGTTGATGGGCACATGGGTTGTTTCCACATCTTTGCAATTATGAATTGAACTGCTATAAACATTCAAGTGAAAATGCCCTTATGATAATAAAATGATTTCTTTTTCCCTTCTGGGTAAATACCTAGTAACAAGTTTGCTAGGTCAAGTTGAAGGTCTATTTTTAGCTCTTTGTGGATTTTCCATACTTCTTTCCAAAATGGTTGTATTAGTTTATAATCTCACCAATAGTGAATAAGTTTTTCCCTCTCTCTAAACCCATGCCAGCATCTGCAATTTTGGGACCCTGTGATATGGGCTATTCTTACAGGGGTTAGGTGATATCTCAAAGTGGTGTTGATTTGCATTTCTCTGATGATTAGGGAAAGAGAGCATTTTTTTCATGTGTTTGTTAACCATTGATCTATCCTCTTCAGAAAAGATTCTGTTCTTATCTGTTGCCCAATAATTAATGGGATTGTTTGTTCTTTTCGTGTTGATTTGCTTGAGTTCTTGGTAACCGGTTATTAACCCTTTGTCATATTTGTAACATGTAAATATCTTCTCCCATCCTGAAAGTCGTCTATTTGCTTTAATTGTGTCCTTACCTGTGTAGAGCTTTTTAACTCGATCAGGTCCCATTTATTTATATTTGTCATTGCTGCAATTGCCGATGGTGCCTTCTCAATAATTTCTTTCTCAAGACCAATGTCATAGTTTTTCCCACACTTTCTTCTAGAGTTGTCATTGTTTCATGCCTTAGATTTAAATCTGTTATCTAGCATGATTTAATTTTTGTACATGGTGAGAAGTGCAGGTCCAGTTTCAGTCTATTACTTGTGGCTAACCAGTTCTCCCAGCACAATTTATTAAATAAGCGTTCCTTCCTCAGCATATGCTTTTGTTTGGTTTATCAAAAATCAAATGGCAACAGGGAGCTGGTTTTATCTCTACATTCTCATTTCTGTCCTATAGATCATGTCTCTATTTTTAAGCCAATACTATGCTATTTTGATCACTATAGACATGTAGTATAATCTGAAGTTGGTAATGCGATGCCTCTAGATTTGTTTTTATTTCATAGACTAGAATTAGCTATTTGATTTTTCTTCCCTTG
Organism: Otolemur garnettii; assembly: GCF_000181295.1. Lineage (NCBI taxonomy): Eukaryota > Metazoa > Chordata > Mammalia > Primates > Galagidae > Otolemur > Otolemur garnettii. The sequence goes on along the minus strand of NW_003852430.1, from coordinate 6,595,076 downwards.
TTCCATATAAACCAAAGAACTATTTTTCCAAGTTCTTCAAAGTATCCTGTTGTATTTTAATGGGAATTACATTAAATTTATAGATTGCTTTGGGTGGTATAGACATTTTAACAATGTTGATTCTTCCCAGCCATGGGCGTGGTTATGTTCTCCCATTTGTTAATGTCTTCTGCTATTTTTTTCCTTAGGGTTTCATTCAGATGCTTTGTTAGATACATTCCCAGGTATTTCATTTTCTTTGAAGCTTCTGTGAAGGGTATTGTATCTTTGATTTTATTCTTAGCTTGACTGTTGTTGGCATATATGAAGATAACTTATTTGTGAAAAACAATTTTGAATCCAGAGATGTTACTGTATTTCCCGATCCCTTCCAGGTATCTCCTGGTTGATGAGTCCTTTGCATTTTCTAAGGATAGGATTATATCATTTTAGCCATGTATTGTGGCAGGCACCTGTAGTCCCAGCTACTAGGGAGGCTGAGGGAAGAGAATCGCTTGAGCCCAAGAGTTTGAGGTTGCTGTGACCTGTGATGCCATGGCCCTCTACTAAAGGTGACAAAGTGAGACTCTGTCTCAATTAAAAAAAAAATTATATCATCAGCAAAGAGCAAAGTTTGACCTCCTCTGTCCCCATTTAGATATGATGAATAGTAGTGGCGATAGTGGGCTTTCTTGTCTGGTTCCAGTTCTAAGTGGAAATGGTTTTCATTTTTTTCATTCAACAAAATATTTTCTGTGTCTTTTCTGTTTGTCTTGGATAGCTTTAAGAAATGTCCCATATATGCCTGTTTTCTTAAATGTTCTTATAAGAAAAGGATGATGTATTTTGTCAAATGCTTTTTCTGTATCTATTGAGACGATCATATAGTCTTTGTTTCTCCTTCTGTTTATGTGACGGATAACGTTAATGGATTTGTGTATGTTGAACCGGCCTTGCGTCCCTGGGATGAAGTCATCCTGGTCATAATGTTTTATTTTTTAACATGTAGCTGAATTTTATTTGCTAGGATTTTCCTGAGTATCTTTGCATCAATATTCATTAATGATATTGGTCTGTAGTTATCTTTTTTTTTAATCAATTTTTTTCCTAGTTTTAGTGAAAATATCAGGGTGATATGTTTTCATAGAAGAAGTTGGGGAGGGTTTCTTCCTTCTTAATGTTTTGGAATATGTTCTGCAAAATAGATACAAGCTCTTCTTTGGAGGTTTAATAGAATTCTGGGGTGGAAATATTCTGGTCCAGGACTTTTTTTGTTGGAAGATTTTTTATTTTTTTTGCAATTTTGATGCTTGATATTGGTCTATTCAAGAGATCTATTTCTTCCTGATTAAGTCTATGAAATTAGTGTGATTCCAAGAATTAGTACATTTTCTCCACATTTTCAAATTTCTGGGAATAGAGGTTTTTGTGGTATTTGGTGATGATCGTTTTTATCTCTGTGAAATCTGTTGTTGCTTCCCCTTTTTAATTTCTGATAGAGATTAAAAGCTCTTACTTTTATGTTTCTGATTAATCTGGCCAAAGTTTTATTTATTTTATTTATATTTTCAAAAACCAACTTTTTGTTTCATTAATCTTTGAACAGGGATTTTGTTCTCGAGTTCTTTTAGTTCTGATCTAATTTTGGTTATTTATTTTCTTCTACTTGATTTGGGACTGAATTGTTCTTCTTTTTCCAGTGCCTTGAGATGATTCATTAGATAGTTTATTTCCATTCCTTCTGTCTTCTTGATGTGGGCATTTAATGCAATAATGTGGGCATTTAATTGCCTTTTTAATACTTCTTTTGTAATATCTCACAGGTTTTGACAGCTTGTGGCTTCATATTGTTTTGTTCAAGGAATATAATACTTTTCTTCTCCTCCTTGACCCAGCTATCATTCAGCAAAAGGTTTATTAGTTTCCATGAATTCACACAAGGATGTGTATTTTTGTGAGAATTGAGTTCTATTTTTGTTCTATTGTGGTCTGTGAAGATACAAGGTATAATTTGTATTCTTTTAAACTTGCTGAGGTTTACTTTGTGTCCTAAGGTATTATCAGTCTTGGAGAATACTTCATGAATTGATGAAAAGAAGATATAGTCAGCGATAATGAGGTTAAATGTTCTGTATATGTCTGTTAAGCCCATTTGGCCTAGAGTTGTGTTTAAGTCCATCATTTATTTGTTTAGTTTCTGCTTGGAGGATCTGTACAGTTCTTTCAGTGGGATGTAAAAGTTCCTTAATGACTATGTTGCTAAGGATATCATATCATTCAAATTAAGTAGGATTCGTTTTATAAAGCTGAGGGTGTTCACGTTGGATGCGTAAAAATTTAGGATTGAAATATCCTCTTGTCATATAACTATAACTTTGAACAACAGTGTCCGTATTTCTCTTTCATTACTTTTTTAGCTTTAAAGACAATTGTATCTGTGAATAGAATTGTGACTCCTACTTTCTTTTGCTTTCCATTTGCCTACATATTATTTTCCAACCCTTCACCCAGAGTCATGATTTGTCCTTGGGAGTTGAATGTGTTTCCTGAATGCATCATATACTTGGCTTATGCTTTTTTATTCAGTCATCCAGCCTGTGCCTCTTCATTTCTAGGTCTCTTTTAAAAATCTGTATTTACATCTCAAGAGAGTGTCACAGACAATCTTTGAACCCGTTATCAGTTGGGTGATCTTCCTGATCAACTTATGACTTTCTTCTTTCCCCTTGCTTCAATGAAATGGCTATTTCTAAAGAAATATCATTGGCGACAAACTCAGAAGACTTACACTGTGACAATACATGCTTCCCTTCCTGGATTTAGGTCAACATTATCTCACACTTAAGTTGTTAAATGAAACAAATTATTCAAAAGAGACAAAGAGGTTGTATTTACAGAATTCTGATGTGAGAGTTCACTGTACAATTCATCTCTAAAAATATGCACTAAAGTATATGCTGTTACCTTTGGGACAGTTTATATCCCCCTGTAGAGCCCAAGCCCCTCCCTGTTGGTTATATGATGACTCTGTACCTACCATATTCTCACCACTGTCTCTTGGTCACTCTCTTCTCTAGCTCAGTGTCTGAGGACCCATAAGAAACCCAATTCCATTGGTAACTATTCCACACTTACTCTTTTCAGACATTATTTAGGAATTTACTAAACAACGATACACTATTGCCATAACAGAATGCTTTATTATATGTGAGACATTTCCCAAGAAACTTTCCTCAATCCATGTATGTCTGATTTGGTTTCAGGTACTTTCCTCTAGAGATTATCCTGTTCACCATGGAAGATACTGAAATCTACAGTGGTTGGAAATATACCCTTCACCAAAAAGCAGACATTTACCTATATTTCTTTCTACCTACAACAAATGTTCATTGGCTCATTCTGGAAGTGAACTTTGATCCAACTATGATTGGTCTCCAGTCATCAGACCCTATCATACATCTGCAAAGTTTGAAAATAAACAAGTGTTTAAAATATGTGCATTTCTGTATTTCTTTCTACTAGTCTGATTTCTTACCAGCTCAATATAATGCTTCAAAACCAATTCAAGAGGCAGGAATAAGAATGTAAAAATAATTGATCTTTTCAGTTGCCATGTCATTTTATAGACTATTATATCACTACATAGTTTTGCTATCCCTCTGAGTTGATAGGAGTTAATTTAAATATTTCCTACTGAGCACTTTAAAATGTATATTGACCCACAAACCTTGAAAGTACTATTTGAGAGAAACCATTAACTCAGGTGTTAGAATATAGAACAACCACCAGATTATATTTGACAAAGCAAGAGCTGTAAAAATGTATTTTTGCTGACAGTAAGTAAAAGTAATGTGAATTCTTACAAGGAAATTTGAAATTTATCAGACATAGCTTTTCAGAGAAGTAAATTTTCACTATTCATTTCATCTCTATTTTCAAATGCATTCATCTTTATTCACTGATTAGATGTTCTGCACTTTAAAATTCAGCTTTCTAACAACCTAGATTTTTAATATTATTATTGATCGGTCAGGCACAGAAGATAAAAACCTCTTTAAAACAAATGTAGACCTAATGCTCCAGAACACATTTGCCCAAAAGATTTAATAAATTCCCTGCAGTCACTCCTAGGATTTTATTTTTTTTAAGTTGTGTTTTCTCATACAAGGGCCGTGCCTGTACAAAGATTGTCTACATTAAATGCACGATGCATTGTGTACGCTTTTTCATTAGTGAGTCTTGTTTTGCTTCTTTTTGCCACAAAATGAGAAAATTAAAGAATGCCAATATTTATTCTTCAGTTATTATGGGCATCTGGATAGGGTAAAAAGATATGTCAAATTAAGGAAGCAAAGCTGCCTGGAAAATGTGTTGTTTAAATAATGTTTGGGACATGATCCCCTCCCTACTTGAGAAGAGTGGGGAGCCACCCCATATGCTTACAAGGGCATTATTGCTTGGTTCTGTTGTGAGACATGTGGGCCTTTTCTGTGTGGACTTTTAAGTGACAAAATTTTGGATTAGAACCAATAAGTGAAAATCACACATGCCTTATTGAAGAACAGCAAATGAATACCATTTTCTCTGTAACTGACCCTATAGTGGGATAATTTGGAGAATACTACCCTTAAAATTTTAAGGACATTTTAAGTAGTGGATTTATTAGAACACCTTCAGAATTAATAGCTGTATTATTTTCCCTACCTTCATTGTTTTTACAAATCAAACAATTGATTGTTCTCATTAAATGAAAGAGAAGATCTGTAGCAAAACTGAAAAATTGATGCACCTTTTACATATGTCCTTGAGATCACAAAAAGTTATACGGCACTTGCCTGTTTTCATAAGTTTATAATAGATTTTGGAAGAACCTGCAGTGATAAAATTAAACAAAAATCCCTGCTTTAGACTACAAGCCGATTAAGAACCAAATACAATACGCATAATATGCATCCAATAATTGCTACAACGATTTGACCTCTAAATTGCTACAATAATTTAGAGGTCAAAGCAATCCCTGAGGAACAGGAAAATCCAAAAATACTCACAGAAGAGGTAGAGCTCGCACAAGTAGAGAAAGGAACAACCTTTAGACTTACACAATTTAGTCAATGGAATAGAGCTATCTCCTATTGGTTGGAAATAAGCAAATTAATAAATAAAGTAATTGGAGGACATGATTCATTTATGGAGAAGATAGGGTTGAAGAGATACATAAGAGCCAACTTGTGGGATTTCTTTCAGCTATGGAGTTTTCACAGCAGGGAAACTTTTATTTAACTTTTAAATGTGTGCCTGCTACTTAGGAGATATTATGGTTGGCACTAAACAGACATCTATGAAAAGATATTTGAGTTGAGAGTAGGGTAAGGAAGATAAATTTGTGAATTGAAGATAGACTAGCTTAATATTAAGTATTGAAACAGCCAAGGTAAAAAGGGTTATACATGACAGTGGACATGACCTGAAGGAGATATATGTAAAAGGTTTATGAGGGAAAAAGAAATTGGACTGAATGGCTGATAATGTAGGAAGAGAACTAGAAATTTCTGCAGACAAGATGGTAACTCTGGGAAAGGATTGTGCTTTGGAGTTTAAAGAATGTGCAATGATGTTCTAGTTCTAACAACCCAAGGTAGGTCAGACTTCACAGGTTAAGGGCACAGACCTCACAAGATTGTCCTCATGTGAGACTCCCAGTTACACCATCTAAGGTTCCCCAGTCACCTACACATGGGACCAACTGGATACAATTTTCAAGATTTCCACTAAATTCACCAGGACCATATACACTACAGAATCCAAGAACACAAGATACTTACCTTGTAGTTTTATCATGAAAGACAAGCGTCAGTACCAGCCAAATGAAGAAATGCATAGACCAAGATCTGCGTGAATGAGCCATGGTCTCAGGATGAATCACCCTCTGAGCACATTTATGTGTATCACCAACCAGAAAAGTGAACTGAGCATCACTGTACAGAGTTTCTATTGGGGTTTCAACACATAAGCATAAATGATTAACTTATTAGGCATGAAGTTGAACCCAATGTTCAATCCCTTTCTGAAGATTGGGCCACAAGTCAGGTTGATATAATGTGATTCAAAACCCTAACCCTACAATCACATGAAAAGTCTTTCTTTTCACAGTTAGTTGCTGGTATGGCCAGCAAATAGCATGAGTCATCTACTCAGCATAAACTATCTAAAGGCTTCCCATGAGTTATCTCAGTATTATAAAGTCAAGTGTGGTCCACTGGAACCGCCATAAATAACAAATAATCTATCACTTGAGATATCCAAGGGTTTGGGGGCTCCCTCCCAACGACCAGAGACAAAGACTAGCCAAAGTCTATATTATCCAACAGAGTGATTTGAGATAACTCTTGGGTCTTTCAAGTGGATACTGCAACAAATAGCTGAAATTCCAAAAACAAGCCAAAGAGAGAGAAAAGACAAATTAGAGATGTGGCTTCAGCTACAAAGTGAAACGTAAATGGCATACAGTTCAGCATTCATAGGTACTTAGCAAGAACTACAGTTGATGGCAGAGTCCTTAACAAAAGGGTATGGAGGCTCGGCACCTGTGGCTCAAGTGGTTAAGGCACCAGCCACATACACCTAAGGTGGCGGGTTCAAATCCACCCTGGGCCTGCCAAACAACAATAATGGCTTGGCTGCAACCAAAATATAGCCAGGCATTGTGGTGGGTGCCTAAGGTCCCAGCTACTTGGGAGGCGGAGGCAGGAGACTTGCTTGAGCCCAGGAGTTGGAGGTTGCTGCGAGCTGTGATGCCACAGCACTCTACCCAGGGGGACAGCTTGAGACTCTGTCTCAAAAAAAAAAAACAAACAAAACCCCCCCCCCCCAAAACAAAAGGGTATGGAAAAGCCACCCAAACATATACAGCATCTTTTACCTAAAGAAATAAACTCTTAGACTAATATAAACATTTTCTTTGAATAGAAACAACTCTACTTACATCTTCTTGCTTAACCAGATGTCTAAAATATATGTCCTTTACAAACAAATATAATAATCCCAAGGAAAGTGTTGCCTAGGGAAATATACAAGTCAAAGTTAACATAGCAGGGACTTAGCTACTTCATTCTTGTTAGATAAATACAAAAGTGATGAGGTCAGTGTTATGAAAGTTCCCTGTATTTTCTCCATTGCATGCTTAGCTGTAATCACTCTGTTCTGACATATTCTCATTTCAGTTCACCGTCATAGAGTACCTGCAGTTGGCAGCTGAGAAGCAATGGAAGACCAACCATGCTCTGTACCTGCAACAATATCTTCATGTATTTATCTTTGAAAATGATTTTATCCAAATTAAAAACATCTTTTTCTTTTTCTCTGCAACAGTGGTACAATGGAAAACTATGTAAAAGTTCTTTTTTTTTTTTTTTAATTTAGAGTTATTATCCAACTTTTGAACAATCAGAGATAGATCCTGGAAAGAATATGACTTCCTTTAAACTACAATATTTAAAGCAGAAAAAGGGTGCATTATATGACAAAATATATTTGAATTTTGCTTCTCTATACTCCTCTAAAAGATGATGAACATATGTCAAATAATAAACATTTGTTATTGCACATTAATAAATACACTATAATTATATCCCTTTGTTTACATAATTAAAATGTATGTGCATGCAAAGTACTCATAGCTCCATCATTAGAGGATATGAGAAAGTGGCTTAAGAAATAAACAGTTTCCAGAACATATCAGAGTGCTTACTTTTAATCACAGTGATGACAACGTCCACAGGCATTATCCTATGTGTCATGCTGAATCCTGTAAGAAGCAGATTCCAAGCGAGAATTAGATGTGCAATGATTTACTGGGAGAAATGCCTGCAAAGAATAAAGAGGAGGAACAAGAACAGAAAAAGGATTCTGATGCAAGTCTGACATCTGTGAAGGAAGAGAAAAAAATAAAGAAGCTTGTGTAGGGGGAGTGGTACAGTCCCAAAGCAAAGGCTGCCCATCAGCCAAGTGCTGTGTCAGGCGGAAAGGTGCTGGCTCTCGTAGCCCTGTTGTGCTCAGTTATAGACAGAGACAGCTCAGGAGGAGTGTGGGCTGTAGATGAACACCGAGCTGGATCCCCAAAATGTAGCAACTGGAGGCTATTTACCAACTTCTTTTGCAGCAGATTCTTTGGAAGGGTTATCTGAGTGGTTCACTCTGAGGGCCACCACTGCACCCCATATGTGTCTCACAGACTCTCCACACATTTTCAGGAAATACTCCCTCTTTCCTGTGTGCCTCTCTGAGAGAGAAATTTTAAGAGAGGAAGATTAGGAAAAATTACAACCCTATCTCTGCAGTTAGCAGGAGGTCCTGCTGGTGTACATGGTGATGTGACCGAAATACTCATTCTTGCAGCCTGGGCCCCAGGGAATCATGTCTTTCCTAAACTAGGATTGCTACACATGTCCATTCTCCATTAAAACTGAACAAAGGAATACTACGGCATCAAAGTAAATCACCTGCATTGCACACCTATTTCTCTCTGCCTCCTCATGATGAAAAGAGACACCTCATTCTGGAGATCAGGTTTAGTTACTCCTGCCAAGACTGCAACTCTTCTCATCAGCTGTCTGTTTCTGGACACAAAGTCTATAATGCCCAGGGCCCGCATAGCTTGTAGTTTAATAGAATCTCTGCTGTTTCCCTTGTCAAGAGCTTTCCCCCTTCACAAACTAGGACCTTAAAAAGAAAGCACAAGGTCCTCACCTGGGTGATTAGGAGTCAAGGCAGCTGGTCAGTGGTTAGCTTTTTCTGCCCTATTCAGACCTCATGTAATGTGTACACTTTGCCCTACAGTATAGAAACCCATTCTCAAGTTGGCACTGCAACTGTGCCATCAGAAGTCTATTCCACCATTCCGTAAACCTGGATGCCTCCAGGTGGTGTGATGTGTGAGTCAATCAGTGACCCATGTTTGTACCATATTTGTAACGCAGTTCCTCTTGTTGGGTGCTATGTAATAAGGGATCCCCGCCTGTGCATCAGACTTTTATTAAGCTTCCAGACAGTGGTTCTGACTAAAGCTCTGTGGTAATAAAAGCCAAACCCATAAGAAAACCCATATTCATACTAAGTATCTACCAGTGCGAGGGTGAACTCCTGGCCCTTCTAGAATAGAACACCACCAATGTAGCTGAATTGTCAACAAGCAACCACATGGTGTCAATTGTTGCAATGTGGAACATTTAGAAGTGCAAATAGAGACCTACATAAGGAGTTTTGGTGGGAGACAGCCAACAGCATTGAAAGAATTACCATAAGGCAAGTACTTTTCTCAGTGATCCATAACAATTATACTTTAATCCTCATAACAATCCTGGCACAAGTGGCCTAAGGGAGAGGTTAGTGACTTGGAGGTCTCATGCAAAAGGGCAGATTTTGATTAAAATTTGGACATTTTTAAAGTTTCAACTTCACAAAACTTAGCTCACTTACTCTTCAGCATTATTTTTAAAATGGCCAAGGTTCTTAAGAATGGGGAAAATGTTTTGTTCAATATGAAGCTGAGGAACTTAACATAAACCCAACAAAACCCTCTGCCTTCAGTGAGCTCACATTCTTGTAGGAGAAACCAACAATAACCAAAGAAACAGATAAATACATAAATAAGGCATTCAAGAAAGAGCAATGTATGTGAAAGGAACTCAGCTGGTTACACAGGTATAACCAGATGTCCACTAAGAGGGTGCCAACACTCAAGGCTTACCCACATTGAGCTGTAAGTTTCTAACAGGAAAATATTACGTGAAAATTCACAGTATTTTTATAATTCCTTTAAAAACCATCCTTCTCCCAGAAAATTGGTCATGTTATGCAGTTTGGCCTAAAGAAATTTCATGCATGATGATTTACTGAATTCTATAACTTCTAGGTAGCTAGAGGACCACCATACAGAGAGCCATTTTCCAAAGGCTCAATCCTTGATGCATAGCAGGTTTCAAAATAGTTCTCCATGATGGTAGAATCAACATTTGTTGACTGAATGACTTAAGGGCATCCACAAAGACTTGCAGATTTGGCTTCAAGGTGTGGTCATTGCTTTAAAAAAAAAAAAAATATATATATATATATATATCTCATTATCTTTCTGTTGAGGTTAAAATTCCTTTGTAATTTCAAAATTAATTTGTCAATGTGAAGAATAAATACATATGAAACTTCATGTGCATAATAGAAAGAATAAAGAAATAAATGGTAAATAAGTCTAAAATAGTGCTTTTGGGGGGAAATATAGCAATTAAGAGAAAATAATATACTGCTTTTTTAAAAAATCAGTATTATATGATGTTCTTGAAAATATGAAGATTAAGAATAACTTGAAATTCTCTAATTACTTCTAAAGAACATGTGGAAATTAATTACTTAGTGTCTAGACATAGACAAACACTTCTTCACACAAATTCAATTTTATTTGTGCTTTTATAAGTTATCAGCATTCATTTGGACACAATTTTTTGTTAAATTACTTTACTTAATGAGGTATGCTAGGAACATGATATTGCTGACACTAGATACTCAAAATAGAAAAAAGTGGTCTTCTTCAGTTAATAAGCTTTCAGAACAAAATAAATTAATATTCTTCCTAATTTGTATTTTAGTATTTAATTCTAATCACATACTCTGGCTGCCTAACATGTCAAAAAAATGTGGCTTATAAGATACTGGAATGTTATAAATCCCCACTACAACAAAATAATCAAAGATAATTACTTTAATAATAGGTAGTATTTTAGAAAGATCATCTAAATAAGATGATAACTAGGACAATGAAGTAGATAATCAGGATCAAAGCATAGCTAACCTTCAAAATTGATACCAGAACACATGCAGACAACTACATTGATCACTGAGAAGGCTAAAATGAATGGATTTGTCATGTATCAGGATTTAAATTTCAGGTTTACAGACTTAACAGAGAGAGTGTTAAATATGATATGGAACTAGTTTAATGCTTTGACACTGAAGGTTAAAACCAACAATTACACGTATCACACTCATTATATTTAAATCCAATCCCAACAGGCTAATTATTTCTGCTGAAAACTCTTAATGGCTCTGCACCTGCATCTATACTCTCATTTCTCTTGTTTTTAAAATTGGCCTCAACTTGCATTGAGTTTTGGTTGTGATCTCATTCTGATTTTCTGCCTACATGAAAAAGAAAAACAACTAAGTTGTCCCTGAGAATTAAAATAGTCATCCTAACATTGATGGTTTTGGCAGGTTCAAATATAGCCTGACAAATGAGGTTTATCTTGAACGTTTTCAAATTGTCTCCACTTAAGTTGGGAAGTCAGGGAGGACTGCTGAAGTGCAGAATAAGGGAGCTGGGTCTATTACTGGGTCTATGCTTATATTAACCAGCTATGTAGACTCTGTAAGACACTTGACTCATTGGAGTCTTAGTCTTCTCAGTAATATGACTCTCAATAGAACTCTTAGGAATAAGCAAAAGAAAATAAGGTAAGGGCAGCACTCTACATGTTCATATATGTGGGTTTATCATTCATATTTGGCCTTAGAAAATGCCAAGAATACATTCTAATAAATATATCAAATTAATAAAATCACCCAGGCAACTACAAGCATCATATAAATAGTTTATGCTATGGATAGTTCTGAAAGCAGTAGGATTTTATACATATTATTTCATCTTATAATTAAAGTTTTATTATAAAATTCTTACTACAGGATTATCCCATTTCCTTTTTCCAGCTAACCACTCCCCAGTAATCTTTCCATCAACCCCACACAAGTCATTGAGATGAAGATGAACTACAATAACATGATTATAGTATAACCATATGTCCTAATCTTCCAGAAAGACATTCAAGTAAGGGATGCGTTAGTGTATTTTTAAATAAACAATAAGCTTGTTCACATTTTTATGTCGTAAGTTTTTTACATCTAAACTCTCACCTGATATATCCATTGATACTTAATACAGCTGCTAGTTCAGGGGATATAGGAACATAAACCTCTGTCTATACTTAGTTTCTTTCAAAAAGAAAATGCCATGCTGAAACAAAACTGTAATCTATCCAACCAAGGATTCTGTTTCTTAACAGAAATAAAAAGTGACATTCTGAAACAAAATTGACTGTTAAACTTCATAGTATACCTGAAACAGCCCTACTGTCCTTTTCATAGACATAATTATATGGATTGGACAACTTTGAACTTATCCCACTGACATTACAAGTGCCTATAAACATAGAACAACAAAGCTGAGCACATCTGGGTCATGTCTCTGATTTTTCTCTCTGGTAGCTAATACATGTAGAATACAGGTCAAGAACCCATTAGCTGACATGCTTGGGGCTAGAAGTATTTTTTTATTAAATGATAACTATGTACATTAATGCAATTCTGGGGTACAATGTGGTGTTTTCACATATAATTTGAAATATTTTCATCAAACTGGTTAACATAGCCTTCATGTCATTTTCTTAGTTATTGTGTTAAGACATTCATATTCTACTCTTAGAAAGATTTACTTGTACCCTTGTAAGATAAGCCATAGAAGTGATCCCTCCAATCACCCTCCCTCTACCTAATCCCCCAACCCCTCTCCCTACCCCCTCCCCATATTCTTAGGCTGTTATTAGGTTATAGATTTCACAATAGGACTGTGTACATTGGATACTTTTTCTTTCATTCCTGTGATACTTTGCTAAGAAGAACACTTTCAGCTCCATCCATGTGAACATGAAGGACGTAAAGTCTCCATTTTTCTTTATGGCTGCATAGTATTCCATGGTGTACATATATCACAGTTTTGATCTAGAATTTTTTTCAAATTCTGTATATGTGAAATGTATGTACTTAACAAACTGGGTGAAACCAACAGGCTATTGAGCCCTGAAGCATTCAGAGGGCCCAGCTCCCAAAGGTCTCTGTCCTACTTTGGTTCTGTCACCTATAGGCACTGGCCACTTGGGGCTGCTCCCACAGAAGTTGTGTCACCAAGGGAAGGAGAAAAGAGGCAGGCACTGTTGTATGCTCCAAAGACAGAAACTGCTGTCACTGCTGAAGGGAGCTGAGGTGAGCTGTCCATCTCTATGGCACAACTGCCCCTCCTGAGCATTCTAGCTATAGTCTGTATTCATTTTGGAAGTCCAGTCCCCAGCAGTTGGAGCTTTGTCCAAGGAACTGGGAATCCAGTCACTTACATGCCCACAAAAGACAGACACTGCTGCCCTGGTGGAGGGAGCAAGGTGTAAACAGCCTATTCACCACACAGCTGCTAATCCCACCAAGAAGGACTGCCCTGCCCTGTTGCTAGCTCTCAATTACACCCATCCTTCCCTTGATTGAGCATTCTGCTAGACTACAAGATCATTCTGCCTTCCCCCCTACCCTCATCAGAGCCAGCACCTGAACCAGGGAGGCCTGAGGACAGCTGCTAATCCCACCAAGAAAGACTACCCTACCCAGTTGCTGGCTCTCAGTTATACCCATCCTTCCCTTGATTGAGCATTCTACTGGACTACGAGATCATTTTGCCTTCCTCCCCTACCCCCATCAGAGCCAGCACCTGAACCAGGGAGGCCTGAGGACAATCTCAGCAAGATTCCAGCACACCATCCAGGGGCTTACAGACTGGGGATAACCTATCCTAGTCCACCACTGCTAGTACCAGAACACTTTTCTCAGTCCAAGGGATGGCCAACCCAAATGATCAAAAGCACCACAGCAGGTACTTACCTGCAGGTGCCAAAAGGCAGTGCTCTTCTCCCTCTTTACCTGGAGTAACAATTTTCCCCGGAGAGAACGGTGAACCACAAAGCTATGTGTTTGGGGCAAAGGGAAGAAATTCTACTCTGAAACCATTTGTGGAGAAAAGGATTTTCTTTAGCTATCAGTAACATTGTGGCCTGGAGATAGATAACAGGGGTGGACGGAATTGAGAATCATGAATTTCAGGACAGGAGAGGGCTATAACAGGAAAGCAGATGGCTTTCCCATCATAGATTAGTCTTCTACCCTAGACAACAGAGAACCCCTCACAATAAACAAAGGTCAAACACCTACCCAATGGCTTCTGCAACAGCTGGATCTTACCTATAAGTGCCACCTATTGGCCCTAGGGATGAAAGGCACAAAAAATACCTAGTGTCAGAAGATCATGGTGTTGGAAAATTAAGTAAGCTTCCTGAGACCTCCATAATTCAGAACATCTGTAATACAATCAGCATTGGAGAAAGTCACCATACAAAGGCTACCAATAACCAAGAAACTCATAAAGAACTTTGTCCCAGAGAACACAAAAACATCAAAACCAAACACAGCATTTAATATACTCACACCCTCAATGGATAAAAACACAGTAAAATTTGAAAAACAAAATTTAAAAGTCCCATCCAGATAAAAGAAAATTCAAAAGTAAGAAATGATAGCTATTCCAGATGTGGAGAAACTAGCATAAGAATTCTAGCAATATGAAAAAACACTATTTTAACATACCCAAAGGATCACCCTAGCTCTCCTACAATGGATCCCAAGCAAAAGGAAAATTTTAAAATGACATTGAAGGAATAACAAATGTAGATTGTATGTAAGCTCAGTGAGGTCCAAAAGAAACTTGAAAACTAACACAAAGAAACCAAAAAAGCAAATTTAGAACATGAATTCAATTTGCATCTGAGAGATATAAATAGTTTAACAAAACAGAAATTCTGAAAATGAAAGACTTATTTAGGGAATTAAAAAATATAGTGGAAAGTTTTGGGGTTTTTTGTTTGTTTGTTTGTTTCAGTTTTTGGCTGGGGCTGGGTTTGAACCACCACCTCTGGCATATGGGGCCAGCACTCTACTCCTTTGAGCCATAGGCACCACCCTATAGTGGAAAGTTTTAATAGACTAGACCAAGCAGAAGAATGAATTTCAGAGCTTAAAGTAAAGCCTTTGAATTAACGTAGACAAAAATAAAGCTGAAAAAAAATTTTAAAAATGAACAAAATATTTAAGAAATATGAAATTATGTAGAAACATGCAAACTGAAAAATCATAGGTCTTCCTGAGAAAGAAAAAGAAGGCAAAAAGTTTGCAAAAAAATATTTGAGAAAGTAATTAAGAAAAACTCCCTGGTCTTACTAGAGATGTAAACATCTACATACAAGAAGCCAAATGAAATTCTCAGAAATTCACTGCAAAAAGTATTTCACGAAGGCACACAGTCATCAGATTATCTGACAGCAACCTGAAGGGAAAAAGCACTAAAAACAGGGAGACAAAAGTATCAACTTATAAAGGAAGTACTATCAGGCTACAGCAGAATTCTCAGCAGAAATTTTGTAAGCTAGAAGAGATTTAGGTCCTATTTTTAGCTTTCTTAAACAGAATAATGGTCTACCAAGAATTTTATATCCTGCAAAACTAAATTTCATACAAAAAGGAAAAAAAAGCACTTCCAAAAAAAGTAAATACTACAGGAATTTGTCACCACTACACCAGCCTTACAAGAAATGCTTAAAGATATTCTAAACATCAAAACAAAAGTTCTATACATGCTGATATAAAACACCTCAAGTATAAATCTCACAGGGTTTGTAAAATAGTAACACAGCTGAGAATACAAAGAAACTGAATAACATCAACATGATTACTGGAACGGTGTTTCAAGTATATCAATATTGACTTTTAATGTAAATAGTCTAAATGTCCCAAAGAAATGATATAAATTGGTGGAATGGATTTTTTAAAAATCCAAATATCTATTGCCTTCAAGTGATTCACTTAACTCATAAATAGTTTTATAGACTCAAGTAAAGAGGTGGAAAAATATTCTGTGCAAATGAAAACCCCCCCCCAAAAAAAATGAGCAGGAGTAACTTTTGTATGTCAGATAAAAAGAGAGCTTAAATCAATCAAAAGCATGAAAAAAGGCAAAAAAAATCACTATATAATGACAAGGTCATACATTTATCAAGAAAATATAAAAATCCAAAATATATATGTACCTGAACTCCAGATTCATTAGACCTAAGAAAAGAAGTAGACAAATATATAATAATAATGAGGAATTCCATGCTGTCCCAACAAGACTAGACAGATCATTGAGACAGAAAATGAACAAAGAAACACTGGACTTAAACTGGACTTGCAGACAGATGGATCAACTTTAATAGAACATTCTACACAAAATCTAAAGAACACGCATTCTTCTCATTAGCACATGGAAGATTTTTCAAGATAGATCATACATTAGGCTGCAGAATAAGTCTCAGTAAATTTTAAAAAATGGAAATGTATCAAGAAACTTTTCAGACCACAGTGGAATAAAACTAGAAATCAACTCCAAGTGAAACTATCAAAACTATGATACAGGGAAATTAAACAATCTACACCTCAATGATCTTTGGAATCAAGATGGAAATTTAAAATTTTTTTGAGTTAGTCATGGTGGCTGGTGCCTAAAATCCCAGCATTTGGGGAGGCTGAAGCACAAGGATTTCTTGAAGCCAGCAGTTCAAAGCCAGACTGGCCAACATAGTGAGAACCCCATTTCTACAAAAAAAAAAAAAAAAAGAAAGAAAGAAAGAAAGAAAAAATTATTTAAAAATTTCAAAATGAATGATAATATTGAACCAAATTCAATGATACAAAAAAAGAAGTGTATTTTATAGCACCAAATGCCTATATCAAAAAGATAGAATGATAAATTAACAACTTAATGTCATTCCTCAAGGAACTAGAAAAACAAGAAAAAACCAACTCAAAGATAGAAGAAACGAAATAACAAAATCAGAGCAGAACGAAATGAGATTGAAACCAAAAAACCCCAAAGGATCAATGAAATGAAATTTGATTCTTTGAAAAGATAAACAAAATTGATAGACTATTTGATAGCTTAATCAAGAAAAAGGGATAGAATTTAAATAAGCTCAATCATAAATGAAAAGGGAGATTTTATTGCTGATATCACACAAATACAAAAACTCATTTGAGAATCTATGGAAATCACTATGCACACAAACAAGAAAATCTAGAGGAAGTGAATAAATGCTGGAAACACACACCCTCCCAAGTATGAACCAGTAAGAAATAGGAACCTTGAGCAGACCAATAAGAAGTAGTGAGATTCTATCAGTATTAAAATAATCTCCCTACACAATAAATCTGAGATCTACCTATATTTACAGTCAAATTCTATGAGACATACAAAGAACTATTCTATTAAATAGTTCCAAAAGATTGAGAAGGAAGGAATTATCCCAAACTCATTCTGTGAAGCCAGTATAACTCTGACACCATAACTAAGAAAGGATGCAATGAAAAAGTCAAACTATAGACCGGTGTTCCTGATAAACATAGATACAAAAATTCCCTACAAAATACTATCAAGCTGAATCCAACATCCCATCAAAAGGATAATTCACTATAATCATGCAGGTTTCATCCAGGGATGCAAATCACTTGTTTTTAAAATACTCAGTAGATGACACACACACAAGACATCCCATGCTCATGGTTTGAAAGAATCAATAATTGCTAAAAATGACTTCAAATAATATTAAGTAACTTCTTAATAGTAGAGCTAGAAATCGATATCAAAAGGACTCTGGAAACTATACAAATACATGTAAATTGAATAATATGCTTCTGAATAACCATGGTGTCAATGAAGAAATTAAGATAGAAATAAATAAAAATATTCCTTGAAACAAGTGAAAATAGAACCACAACATAGAAAAACCTGTGGGATACAGCAAAAGCTAAGAAGTAAGTTTATAGCAATAAATGCTACATCAAAAAAGCTGAAAGATTATAAAGTAACAACCTAAAAATTATCTCATGGAACTACAAAAGCAAACAAAACTAAAGTCAAATAAGCATGAGAAAACAAATAATAAAGTTCAGAGAAGAAATAAATGTAATAGAAATAAAAAAGGTAAAAAAATTAATGAAATGAAGTTGGTTCTTTGAAAATACAAACAAAATTGATTAGCTGCTTTGTAGACTAATCACAAAAAAAAGAAGGAAAACCCACATAAACAAAATCAGAAATAAAAAAGGAAACATTATAACTTATACCATGGAAATAGAGAGGATCGTCAGGGGCTATTACCAACAACTACATGCTGACAAACTGGAGAAACTAGAAAAATTGGATAAATTCCTAGAAACTTACAACTTCCAAATATTGAATTAGAAAAAAAATAGAAAACCTGGACAGACCAATGAATATTGAGATTGAACTAGTCTCCCAATAAAGAAAAGCCCAGAACTGGATAGAGTCACAATCTAATTCTACCAAATGTACAAAGAGCATCTAATGCTAATCCTTCTGAAACTATCCCAAAAATCTAAGAAGAGAGAATTCTCCCCAATTCATTCTATGAGGCCAGCATCACACTGATTCCAAACCAAACAAGAACACAACAAAAACAACAAAAACTACAGGCCTGATGAACAGAGGTGCAAAAATCTTCATCAAAACACCAGATAACTGAATTCAATAGCACATCAACAAGATCATACCCCAGTGATCAGGCAGGCTTTATACCAGGAATGTAAAGGTGTTTCAACATATGTAAGTCAATAAATGTAACCCATCACATCAATAGAATGGAGGACAAAAATTGTATGATCATCTCAATAGACACAGAAAAAGCATTGGATAAAATTCAACATCCTGTCATGATACTCTCAACAACTAGGCGTAGAAGTGAAGGTCGTATACAACAAGCCCATAGCTAATGGGGAAAAGTTGGAATCCTTTCCTCCGGGAACTGAATCAAGACAAGGATACCCATTTTCACTACTCCTATTCAACACTATGCTGAAAGTTCTAGCTAGAGCAACAAGGCAAGAGAAAGAAATAAAGACATCAATTGGAAAAAGGAAGTCAAATTGTCCATCTTTGCTCATGACATAAAGACTCCCCTAAAAGATTCTTAAATTTGATAAATAAATTCAGTAAAGTCGTAGGATATAAAATTAACATACACAAGTCAGTAGCATTTATTTTTTATTTTTATTTTTTGAGACAGAGCCTCAAGCTATCCCCCTGGGTAGAGTACTGTGGCATCACAGCTCACAGCAACCTCCAACTCCTGGGTTCAAGCGAGTCTCCTGTCTCCACCTCCCAAGTAGCTGGGACCACAGGCACCCACCACAACACCTGGCTATTTTTTTGGTTGCAGCCATCATTGTTGTTTGGCGGGCCCGGGCTAGATTCGAACCCGCCACCTTAGGTGTATGTGGCTGGCGCCTTAGCCACTTGAGCCACAGGCACCGAGCCAGTAGCATTTATATACCCAAATAAATAATCTATCTGAGAAAGAGTTCAGGAAGGTAATCCTATTTAAAATAGTTATAAAATAACGAAATGCCTAGAACAAATTTAGCTAAGGAGGTGAAAGACCTGTACAAGGAAAACTACAAAATAGTGGAGAAAGAAATTGAAGATGACACAAACAAATGGAAAATATTCCATGATCATGGATTAAAAGAGTTAATATTGTTAAAGTGACTATTGTCCAAAGCATTCTACAGATTTAATGCAATTTCTCTCAAAAGACCAATGTTGCTTTTTACAGAATCTGGGAAAAAAATTAGAATTAATGTAGAAACAAAAAAGAGTCTGAATTATCAAAAGCAGATCCTGAGCAAAAAGAACAAAGCTGGAGGCATCACATAACCTAACTTCAGAATATATTTACAAGATGATAAACAAAACAACATGGTATTGATATAAAAACAGACATATTGACCAATGGAAGAGAATAGAGAACTCAGAAATAAAGCCACACATTTTCATACAACTGATCTTCAACAATGCTGACAAGAATTTATTGGGAAAAGGATACCTTCTCAATAAATGGTGCTGAGAAATTGGATAGCTATATGCAGAAGAATGAAACTGGACCCCTGTCACTCACCATATACAAAAATCAACCCAAACTGGATGGAAGACTTAAATGTAAGACTTGAAACTATAACAATTGTTAGATTAAAATCTAGAGAAAATTCTCCTGAACATTGGATTAGGCAAAGAATTTGTGACTAAGACCTCAAAACATAGGTAATAAAAACAAAAATAGACAAATGAGACTTAAACTAAAAATCTTCTACACAGCAAAAGTAATAATCAGCAGAATAAAAAGACGATCCATAAAATGAGAAAAAATATTGGCAAATTATTCATTTGACAGAGGCCTAATATCCAGAATGTACAACTCAACTCAATAGGACAAAACAAATAATGTTAATTCTCAAAAGAGGACATACAAATGGCCAACAGGTATATGAAAAAGTTATCAGAGAAATGTCGGTTAAAAACCACAATAAGATACCATCCCACCCCAATCAGAATGGCTATTGTTAAAAAGGCAAAAGTAACAGATGTTGGCATGGATGTAGATAAAAGGGAACTCTTATACACTGTTGGGGGACTGTATTCTAATAAATTCACTATGGGAAACAGTAACTAAAAATAGAAGTACCACTCAATTCTACCAGTGGATATTTACCAATATTTACCAATTCTATTGAGTGGATATTTACCAATAGGAAATGAAATCAAGATGTCAAAGGGTTGCCTGCACTTGCATATTTATTGCAGCGGTACTTATAGTCACAAAGGTATAGAATCAACCTAAGTATTCACCAGTGGCTAAATGGGCAAAGTGAATGTGCTCTGTGTACACAATGAAATACTATTCAGCAATAAAAAGGATATGCTGTCACTGAATTGTATCTTAAGTAAAGAAGCCAGGCACAATGGACAAATATTGCATTTGTTTATTGCAATATTGTGTGTGAAGTTAGAAGCGGGTGAAGAGGAGTGGTTTAAAGGATAAAAACCTATAGTAATGTAAAAGGAATAAATCCAAGGTTTAATAGAGTAGACTGATGGTACTTAACTAAATTATATTGTACATGGATTGTGGACAACCTGGATACCCTGACTTAATCACTATGTCTTCTATACAGGTAACAGAATATTTCATGTACCCCATAAATTTACACAGAAAACTTCACTCTGCTCTTTTGGAAGCCACAGTTAAGACAGCCAGGACCTGACAAGCTGGCCAAGAGCATGAATTTGTCACCAGTCAGATTCCTAGGTGTTTATCTGTGGAATCCCATCAAGCACTTGGTAAAAATTACTATTTATCTCTTTTTCCTTTTCCAAATCAAAGATTTATGGAAGAAAATCTTTTATAATAACCTAGTTTTAGGTATAGCCCCACTGATATATTTTTTGGTATGAATAATCATATGGTCTGGGTTTTTTTCTTCCCAGAAATAGTTTTAATTTTTTTCCTTAGTCCTAAGAAAGTCCAATCCTAGGAGGCCTACTGGGTGTCATGAATTAGATGGATCTTTGACTCCACAGATCTGTTGAATACTGGAGACTCTTATGTACAACAATATCCTTAAACACCAGTGACAAGAGTCTTTCTCTAGCTTAGATTCACTTGACTGTTTCTGGGAGTGAATTTCGGGGAGGATTGTGTGAGACTGCTTCTTCTTTCACCCACGTTGAAAAATACCACTTATGTCCAAGGTGTTTTAAATGTGTAAGGTTACCCCTGGAACTTTGCATAAAGGGCTTATTGGCTTGAGTTGTGTATGGAATAAATAAATTGGCTATATTTTTTTAAAAATTTATTTTAGACCTCATCTTAGATAGCTATCCTATTAGTGTATTTTTAAAAATATAAAAGAAATACAGAAACTCTCTTGGAACTATAAAAAAGGCAGAAATCAGATTTAAAACAAAGTTAAAATTCCATGCATTTTCAAACTGCCTTCTTTTAATACCCTGCAGAATTTGGAAAAAAATAAAAACTTACTCCTTCCTGTACACCAGTGGTTAGAATTCGGCTCTTATCGCTGTGGCCTGGGTTTTATTCCAGGTTAGGGGATATGCAAAGTTTACCCTGTCTTCAAAATGTAAACATCTAAAAGAAATACTTCAGTAGAGTCCTTTAACTCGGGAAAGAAATATTTATAAAAATGTGTTTGTTTTGGATACATATTTGTTCAACGTTGACCTTTTAGGGTAGCCATTTGTAATCCTTTTTACTTTTATGGACAGATTTTCATTTCCTACTTTGCTTACTGTTTGTGTCTTTCAATCTTCCATCTGTGGGGCACACTGGTTGTCAAGCATTTATGTGCAGATGGTCAGCTGAGGGCTGAGACCCTAGAGAATATGGCCAGACAGAAATTCAAACTTTGTACTACATTTGGCAAGTAATACTCTCCCCTCTTTGAGCTGTCATCCGGAGTGGTCTAGATCTTGGGAAAGATACAGCTTTGGCTTCCTCTTTGGAGACTTTGGGTAAGGCTATAAGGGGGTTCATTGTTTCAATCTCATGTGTGCTTATTTGTATAGGTTCTGAGTCATTAGTTTATTAACTAAACTAACATATACATCTAGTTTAAAATACTTAGAAATATGCATAAATGTATTCATGATCTATGTGACTTAATAAAAAAAATAAAATCTAAATTTAGCTCCTAAAAAAAATAAAAAATAAAATAAAATACTTTGAAAATCCAAAGGACTCATCAACCAAAGGACCCCTGGAAGTGATTAAGTAATACAGTAATGTCTTGGGATATAAAATTAATGTCCATAGATAAGTAGCCTTCATATACAGCAACAAAAATAAAACTGAGAACCTAATCAAAGTCACAATACCATTCTCAGTAGCTTCAAAGAAAATGAAATACCTTGGAATAACAAAGAATGTGGGAGGCCTTTACAGAGAGGAAAGACTATGAAACCCTGACTCAAGAAATAGCAGAAAATGTTGAATGGAAAAACAACCATGCTCGTGGCTAGGAAGAATCAACATTGATAAAGTGTCTATACTACCCAAAGCAATCTACAGAGTTAATGCAATTCCCATTAAAACACTACTGTCATACTTTAAAGAACTTGAAAAGTTCTGGTTCATATGGAACCAGAAAAAAAACCCTGCATGGCTAATGCAGTTCTACGAAATATAAACAAATCTAGAGGCATCCTGTTATCTACTACAATTCTATAGTGATTAAAATAGCACAGGACTGGCTTAAAAATAAAGACATAGATCTGTGGAAAGAATAGAGAACTTAAAGATGAAACCGTCTTCATATGGCCATCTGATCTTCAACATACCGAGCAAATCAACAAGAAAAAAATAAACAACCCCACCAGTCAATGGGCAAGTGACATGAACAGAACCTTTTCACAAGAGACACAGGATTGGCTAACAAACCCATGAAACAATGTTCATCATGCCTGATCATCAGAGAAATGAAATTCAAAACCACATTGAGATATCACCTAACCCCAGTGAGCACAGCCACACCACAAGGTCTCAAAGCTACAGATGTTGGCACAGGTTCAGAGAGAGGGATACACTTACGCACTGTTGATGGGATTGCAAACTGGTACAAACTTTATGGAAAGAAGTATGGACAATCTTCAAAGAACTAAAAGTAGATCTCCCATTTGACCCTGCAGTCTCATTACTAGGGATCTACACAGAAGAAAAAAAATCATTTTGCCACAAGGGCATCTGCAGTAGAATGTTTACAGCAGCTCAATTCATAATAGCAAAGATACAGAAACAATGCAAGTGCCCATCAACCCCTGAATGGATTAATAAACTGGTGGTATATGCACACCGTGGAATAATATTCAGCCAAAAAAAAGATGGAGACTTTGCATCTTTTGTATTTACTTGGATGGATTTGGAGAACATTATTCTAAAAGTATCTCAGGAATAAAAAAGGAACCATCCCACATACTCAGTACTAATCTGGAACTTGTAGATCAACAGATATAGACCCAGATGAGAGAAAAACACAATTGTGTTTTTAAGAAGAAGGGAGTGGAAGGCTTGGTAAGTTCTCACTTCTGAGGTACAAGGTAGGGGTATATGGCACACTTCCTGGGTGAAGGTCTCAACTAAACTCAGACTTTGGACTTTTCCTTACAAATGTAAATAATATAACCTAATCATATATACGCTTATATTAAAAAAAAAAAGTTCAATTTATATTTGGAGGGTGATAGTAACTGTCCTTTCCATTTACCTTGCTGCTTCTACAGGGCTAGAGAAACACACCTACCATTGCCACTGGGAACGGAACTGATGAGAAGACAAAGAGATTCCTCCTAGATGATGGAGGGGGTCGGGGCAGGGGGACATGCCGTCTGCAGTCACCCCTATAGCTGCCACGGCCCCCATTCTCTCTGCTCTACTGAAAGACTGACTGCTGCTCATGGGGCAAAAAGTTTGCTGCTTGTATGTTTATTTATGTACTTATTTTTTGTATAGCTAATATATATATTTCTAAACAGACCTCTCTGGTCAAAAGTCTACTTAATGAAAAGCTGCTAACCAGGCTTAAAAGAAAAACCACTCTTTTTTGGATCATATTTCCCCCATGAGAATTTTTTTCAGTCAAGTGAAACCTCTTTCGAGTTTAAGTTCCGTCCCTCTGTTCACGTCCTTTCTTGTTGGCAAGTTTGCTTAAAAAAAAAAAAAAAAGTAAAATTTCACTGGCCTTTTTGGGAAGCTTGAAGTCTCCCCAGGGGTCTCCTCTAGAGAGAGGCATTTTTTCCTTTTGTTTCTTCTCCTCCTTTCTCTGCTGTTGATCGTTCCCCCAGTTTCACTTCAGTCATTTATGTGTTAGCTTTCAAGCCCTGACTTCCTCAACTGAGTGGTCAGTGGGTAAAAAAGTACTGAGAAGAAATATGAGAGTTCTGGTTGCACGTAAAGGAAACTGAAAAGACTTTTAGTGACTCTGACATCCCCTCCTTGGGGAAAACAGCCCAGGCCATAGTGACCCCTTGCTGGGTCTGCCGTCTTCTTCACGGAGCCCCAGAAGTCATGAGTAGGCCTGGCTCTGTCCTGAATTCAGTAATCCCCATAAGAAAACAGAAACTAAATTAAAAATCCACCTCCCAGCTAAATTCATCTCAAAAGCACAACTTTCTGGTATTTGGCTATTTTAAAAGTCCGTGTAACAGAAAATTAAATCTATAAAGAAAATAATCATTTATAAGAGCATCTTCCTCTCTGCATCTAATCCACTCGGAACTTTTACAATGGAAAAGGCCTGGACTTAAAAGTTTACGTTAAAAAACTTAAAAATAGTTTCCTGGAACAGGCAAATTTATGATCTGAGTGCAAGAAAGAAAACCTGTTTGGAAGCTGGCAAGTGAAGAATCCTATTGGACGCTCTAAGATCCGCTGAGTCTGGGTGTCTGTGTGTCTGTCTGTCTGTCTATGCATGTGAGATTTAGGCAATGTTTCTACATGACCTGAGATAATCCTTAGTTAATAAAGCTAGTTTTAGAATTTGGGGTAAATAAAATAGGAATGTCTTCAGAACATTAGGTATTAAATATACTTTAGAGATTTTTGACTGGGACTACTGGTCAGACAGATTTATCCTTCCTCTGCTAGATGTTGCTTCTGTATTATTTTTGATACTTTCTTGATTTGTTTATAAGGTTAAACTTTAATGGCTGAATTCTGGGCTTCCCTAAAGCCTTGTACACATCTTTTGAGCCTCTGGATTCTGAAGGCTGGACAGGTGGCCATGGTGAGGCCTGGAGATATGTGTGTGTGTATAGCACTGGGTCACCAACTGCTATTTGCACAGCTCTATCCTCCATCCTGACCTGTATACCTGGTGTGTGCATCTAGGTCCAGATGGGCCTTACCCGTCAAAGCCATTCTGGGTACCATATCAGCACTTGAAACACAGGATGACTGGGGAAGGCATTAGGGAAGGTGTCATAGTTTCAAAATTATTTCCAGTATTTAAAATCTTAGAGTCATGTTATGTTAAAGGAAGTAATAGATAACCACAAAACGTCTGAATCATTTGTAACTAAGTTAAAATACTAAAACAGTAACTATTCATGTAATTATAAAAGTACATTATAAAATATAACACAAAACGTTTGTTTATATACTTCAACATCTTATTTTTATATGGTAAAGAAAAGTTCGTTATATTAAGATCTGTTAAAAAATTAGAAAATATTTTTATTGCTGCTATTTTATTTATCAGAAGATGTCTCTTAAGTACACAATGTCTTAATCATATCTAGAAAGAGGCACCTCTAATAGTAAGTTGTGCTGTTACCATAGTGGGATTTTGGGGGGTAGTTGAACATCTGGGAATTTAAAAGGATACCATAAGTTTGCCTATTCCTCTGCTGTCGGGACTATAACCCTTATAGGGAACGTGGGGGAGATTTTTGGTTTTTTTTTTGAGACAGACTCTCACTATGTTGCCCTTGGTGAAGTGCTGTGGCATCACAGTTCACAGCAACCTCAAATTCTTGGGCTTAGGCGATTCTCTTGTCTTGGCCTCCCAAGTAGCTGGGACTACAGGCACCCGCCACAACACCCAAATATTTTTTGGTTGTAGTTGTCATTGTTGGCAAGCCCGGGTTGGATTTGAACCAACCAGCTCCAGTGTATGTGGCCAGCCCTAGCTGCTGAGCTACAGGCACCAAGCCAGTGGGGTAGATCATTTATATTCCTCTGTTGAGAAACTAAAACTCCAGGCAAAATGTAACTAAGAAGATTATTTTCCAACACACACAAACTTCTCACTTTGGCAAACAAATTTCTCCTCTTCTCTTACTAAATACACTGAATGGATGACAAAGGATCAGAGCACCATCCATCTCTGGTGTTCGGAGTCCTTGCCCCTAAATTCTTTCTTACCCAGCTCACACTTTATTGTCAAATTATATCCTAGGGGCAAAAACGGGGGTACTTTTGAATAAAATTGAGTGATATAGCTAATTAAGAGTGTGTTCAGGTCATATTATCCTTAGAAACTTGTGCAGAAAGCAAATAAAATATTATCAATAAGAAAATTAAGATAAAATTCTAGTTAGTTACTGACACATGTGCTCATTCTTATCTCTAGGAGGACATTCGGATGTTGTTCTAAGATAAGCATGCTGTCTCCCAAGAAGTCTGCTCAATGACTTTCCTTCTTCTTGAGAATCTGCAAGGTCAAGGCTAAAATTATCTGAATCACCTAACCCCAATAATGAAATGAATTAGGTATCTGTAAAATCTCAATGTATATTTTAAAAAATATTGTCCCTGGGTGTTACTATGGTGCTTCCCAATTTAAACCACAGTTATTCATTAATCATCACAGGCACATCCTCAGGTAACACAATGATAATCACTGTACCACAGTGGTGGTGAAAGAAACATTAATTGTTTTCCTAAATTTGTGCAACCTCAGAAGAAGAGAGAGTAGAGAAATGAATACAAAACAAACAGCAGCAGCAATGAATGTCCTCTTTATCCTATTGTTGCTTTTAAAGTTATTGAAACAATTAATCACTTATATTTGTATACAGCCTTATAATTTACAAAGTGCACAAAGCTGTATGAATCATAATTGAGATAATGCATAAAAACCCTAATAAAAGGACACTTGACTAAATGGAAATGAAACTAAGGGCTCTGGAGCTCATCTTTTGTCAGCTGGCTTGATGATGATAGGTGCAGCCTTTTCTTGTTTGCCATGGTGTCTGGCTTAGAATATGCACTTCATGAATATCTGTCAATTAAATGAACTAGAAATTGACGAGGAAGGGTGAAGCAATCCATTGCCCGCAAGGCAGTTTCTTAAGCACAGATTTGAACACAAGAATGGTAAAGATGTCTACAGTTAGTTACCTATACACTTGTAACTAGATAGTTAACACCAGCTTCTAGGAGACAGAGATTGCTCATTTAAAATGGTATATGCACATGGAATAGTGGACAGTCTCTACATAAGACTGACCCCAGATTTGACTAATCCATGCCAACCTTAGGGTCATTTCCAGATATCCAAAGAGGCAAAATTGTAAGTTTTCCATTAAAACATAACAAAAATAAGGATAAAATTAAATATTAAACTAATACTATACTAGGTGAGGCTAGGTGTTCCCACAGGTCCAGGGTGGGAGAAAGTGGTTTCTGCCCCAGAAATCCATTTGCAGAGAGACAGATAAAAATTCTATCTCTTCCTAGTCTCCCTAAGACCAGATGACTGTCACTGGGCACACGGTCAGTAAAATAATGGTGAGATTTCAGTTAATTCATATGCAGGCCAGTGTGTTTGACTTGGCAGCTCTGAAAGAAGGGTCTGCTAATTCTAGTTGATATAAGTTCCCAGCTATAATTTAAAAAAACCAGCTGAGGTTGCTTCCTCGCTGGAAGGTTGGCTGTTGGAGAGCTGTAGAAGAATAGGGCATGAGGAAGGAGCATTTAGCGACTAAAAGAACAGAGAGCTTCAAGGAGGGAGCTGGCTTCAGGCATATGGGGAATATTGGTCCTGAATGCTATCTTTGAGAACACCTCTCTCCCTTATCCTGCTTTTTATTGGCCAGGATTTCTTTTTTCCTATTGTATATACAATGCCTATTGTATATACAATACAATTGTGTATGCAATAGAGACATGTCCATTGGGAGACCCAAACTCCTGTTCATCCAGCCCAGATGCTCAAGCAGAAACCAAGCTCCTCTTTCCAAATGCCTTAGACTGATATCAAGGAAACTTCTGTTTCCTCCATAGAGGCACATGTCCAGCCTTGTGCTAGTCCCTCTACTAAGAATGTTGAATTATTTGACTGGCCCAAGGTAGAACAAAAGTCTCAGATATTGTCATTACAGGAGCCATTAGAACCACACAGAGAGAGATAGTTTGCAACAGTGAGAATGGGTCCCCATAGACATGAGGTAGAAAACATGGAAGGGAAATGAATCTATTTCACAAAGAAGCAGGGTGGGAAAATGTATTGAGCAGAAGGAGAAATCACTCCCAAAGGGGCAGTATGCTGATACTGGGGCAAATACGCCTATGGGCAGACACACTCTCCTTGAAGCCATTCTAGCTGTTTTAAACCAAAGCATTTCTCCAGTTAACATCAGAAGAATGTTTTTGATTATTAGTAACAAATACCCAGAACAAAAAAAAAAAACAACAAAAAAGGAACTAGTTACTTAAATCTCTTATTTTCTAAAGGATAATTAAAATACCCAAAGGTTTGGTGTCTTCTCTCAAGGCTTGATTCTGAAGTTCAAACAAGTAGCTACGACTTGGTTCATTCGGGTTCGATTCTGGTTCATTACTTCAGCTTTTCTCATTGTCAGCTCTGTTATTGTCAAAGCTTCCTCTCTGTGGTCTAGAAATGGCCAACGGCTCCTAGGTTTTCACATGTTCTCATTCATGATAAGCACAGAAGGAAATTGGTCTCTACTTTCTAAATAGGTTGGAGTTTGAGTCTGATCAAATTAATTACATTTGTTTTTCATACCCAACAAAAAATCACTACAATTAGGAGATAATGGTCATGCCAGTCATTTTAATCTTGAGACCCTGTACCAGTTCTTAAAAATAAACATCCAACTAAATATGCAAATGCTATTCCTAACAGAAGAAGGAACAGAAGCTTCATGAGCAACAACAGTAAAAGTCCATGATAAAAATTTTGAACATAACGTTTTTGATGTTTCAAGGACATTACAGACTTTATAATGGTTCAGAGTCATCACAATGATTATTAGTTATTATAAGGAATGGTGGTACATAGATATACAGAAAAGATCTGGCAAATGCTACTTTCTAAGCCTCTTAAAGAATGGGAAAGAGGTTCAAAAAGGTGAAACGACTTCTCAAAAGCTACAGTTAAGTGTATACTATAATTATAATTTCAGCCAGAAATTGAATTTCCTTCCCATCATCATGAAGTTAGTCAGTACCATTGAGCTCTTATTGCATGAGTTTCTGACACTGTAAAATGCTTTCATCATTGGAAGAAGGCTTATAAATGATGGAATACCATTTTTCTCTATTTTATGTTGTTTTGAGGACTTTTAACAAACCATGATTCTGCCTGATGGTTTTTCTAGTTTACCAGACCATTTTTTCATCACCCTTTTATGCACTGGATGAAAGATGGTCCTAGGAACAAATCCACAATGGCTTTTAAGTAAGAACTGATTAGTTATGTGTAGAATAATATTGCATTAGGCTTGTTTTCCTGTAGCTCTTTTCTGCGCTCCATAAAATCCCATAAATTATAATTTCTACATTATATTACTTATTTTCGCATGAAAGGAGCACGAAAATAGTTTCAAAGAAAATTTATAACTTTGGAATAAATTTACACAGCTATATAGGAAAAAATCACAAATGTAAATATAAAAAGAGCATTTTCATTTTCAGGAAAAAAATTATAAACAGGATTATGAAATTTGTGTTACAGTTTTCATAAAAAACATTCCTGATTCAGAATAAGTTTTTATACAGTGATCTCTGATCCTGCTGTATATCCCAATTTCTATTTAGGATTCTGTTCCCAAAGAGTCACACAACAAGTCTGGCCAAACAAGAAATAGACACTCACATCAATAGCATATTTTTATTCTAATGATCTGGAAAGTCTTTTGTTAGATAGCAGGTTTGTCAAGTTAACTTCTAAATATCCCTGAAATTATAGATGAAAAAATTCTTAGCAAAATATTAGCAAATCAAATTCATCAATATGCAAAAAAAGGATAAACGTTATACTAAATAAGTGGGCTTTATCTCATAAATGCAAGATAATTTAACACAAGTGAGGCAATAGAATTCAACACATTAGCAGATTGAAGAAGAAAGGCCATATAATAATAGCTATAGAAACTTTTAATAACTACCCATTTATGTTAAAAAAAATCTCTCAAATGGGCCAGGGCACTGAGTGGCGTAAACCTATAATCCTAGCACTCTGAAAGACCGAGGTGAGAGGATTGCTTGAGCCCAAGACCAGCCTGAGGAAGAGTTAAATTTCTACTGAAAATAGAAATATTAGGTGGACATCATGGTGACACCTGTAATCCCATCCCAGTTACTTGGGCGGCTGAGGCAGGAGGATCACTTGCACCCAGGAGTTTGAGGTTGCTGTGAGCTAAGCTAATGCCACAGCATTCTAGGCTGGGCAACAAGAGTAAGACTCTGTCTCAGTAAAACAAAACAAAACAAAACAAAAAAAGCTCTACAAACTAGAAATAGAAGAAAATATTCTCAAGCTATAATGGGCATCTTTGAAAAATCAATATTATATTGATTATAGAAATGAATATATACGCAAATATAGTACTTAGTAGTGAAATATTGAATGCTTTTTCCATTAGAAAAGGAACAAGACAAGAATATCTACTTTCATCACTTCTATTCAACAATATGCTAGAGCTGGTGCTAGTGCAATAGAGCAAGGAAAGTTAAGAACGACGTGCAGATTGAAAATGAAGCAACAAGACTGTCTTTATCATGCAGATAACGTGATATTACTATTTAGAAAATTTTAAAGAATTTACCCAAAAAGTACTAAAACAAATAAGTAAATTTAGCAATATCACAAGATACAAAATTACCATATAAGCATCAAATTGTTATGAAAAATTTGAAGATAAAAATAAAAAATAGCGTCTATAATAATATTTAAAACATTTAGACTCATGCATAAATTTAACTAAAAATATATATAAGACATCTACATTAAAAACTATAAAAAAGGGAGGCACCTGTGGTTCAAAGGAGTAGGGTGCTGAAACCATATGCCAGAGGTGGTAGGTTCAAACCCAGCCCCAGCCAAAAACTGCAAAAAAAAACTATAAAAAAAGAGCACTTAAATTAATGAGAGTTACACTCTGTTTAATTTAGAAGCCTTCTGTTTAATTCCCCACAAATTGATCAATATATTCATAACAATCTCAATCAAAATATTAGCAGAATTATTTCTCAAAATTTAAAAGCTAGTTGTAAAATTTATTTTGAAAGACAAAGAAACTAAAATAGCCTAAACAATGTACAGGTTGTCCCAAAAGTCTCCCCTGAAGTCGCCATACATAAGGAAAATGGGAAATTAAGGCTCAGTGTACTTTTATGCACAAAATATTCATTACAAAATTTTACAAAGAGGCAGCCAGCACATAGAGAACATTTTGTAAATATTTTGAAATGAATATTTTGCATTGAGCTACAGTTCCCATTTTCCCTATGTATGGCAATGTTAGGAGTCTTTACTTGGGAATATTCTTTATACCAAGAAGTCTATTTGGGGGTGAAATTTCCTGAGCTCCTTTACCTTACACAGGCAACAATGTCAATGGAACTGAAAAATATTTTGCTGAGTCAAAGAAGCTAGACACAAAAAAGTACATACTGTTTGGTGCAATGAAATCCCAGAATAAGTAAAAACAACCAATAAGGATAACATCAGATGAGTAGTTACTTTCCAGGGATGAAGGTTTGTTCCAAAATGGCATAATGGACTTTTGTAGAATGACGGGAAATTTCTCATTCTTGATGCGTGCCGCCTATTTTCATGTAAGAGTGAGAGACTGCAAACATGACTGGATATTCACAATACGTGAATCTAGATGACAGTCTTGGGAAGTTGATCTTACTGTTCTCATCACTTTTCTGTGGGCTTGGAATTTCTGTTAAGTGAAAAGATGTTTTAAAGAAAGTAATTTCCTCCAATCTTCATTCTGAAAGGATTTTAAAAAAACTTAAGCAAGAACACACACCAAAAACATAGTTATATATGAAGAATGCATTAAATAAATGATAGATTAAAATGTAAAATGAGGTCTAGAAACATGACCAAGAAAAGATGATTACAAATATGCAACCATAGATGTCTGTAAGCTTTAAATTTATCTTTGTGCTTCTAAAAAGACCAGTCAAAATCAGCTTACATAATAATTACCGTAAGGAATGTGAAGAATTTATCTTTTTTGGATTATGAATGTTATGCTAGCTTCATAAAAATTGTAAAACAGAAGTTGTTTTGCCTCCTTTTATAAGTTTTGGAACATTTTGTATGACATAGGAATTTTGTTCTTTAGCGTTTAATGAAATCTGCCTACTAAAACCACCTCTTCTGTGAATGATTTTATTAGTGGTACTTTGAGTGCTATTTTACTTAATTGCCTGCTTAATGGTCTACTCAGGCATTATACTTTATCCGGAGTAAACTTAGATCATTTGTAGTTTCACAGAAATATGTAATTTGATTTTTGCCATCTTCTATCTCTATTTATATATCATTGTATTAGCCTTCTACATTTTTTCACATATTATTTTCTTAAAAAAAAATGAGAAATAAGAACAAGCAAAAAGCTTCTTTTCTTTATCAATCTAGGAAGATTATCCATTCTAAATTACTGTTTTTTCCTTTTATTCTTCTTATTTTCTTCTATATATTGTTCTTTGATTTGGCCTGTTACTTTCAGATAATTGTCTAAGCTGAATGCCTTTATTTTCCATTTTTATTTTTACTTTCTCTTTTAATATGAAAGATTTAAAGATCACAGATGTAATGCTAATTCAATAATTGTTTCACTTTTTACTTAAATAATTGTAAATTTATAGTACTGATTATATTTTTCTTAAAAATAGATTCCTGTTTTAGAAAAAATCTATGTTTGGGGACTTTCTCCTTTAAACCCTTCTTATTCGTGTCTAGATTTAGAACTGGAGAATGGTTTGCTAGAATTTTTTTTTTTTTTTATAGAGACAGAGTCTTAGTTTGTAGACTCGGTAGAGTGCTGTGACTTCACTGCTCACAGCAACCTCCACTCCTGGGCTTAGGCGATTCTCTTGTCTCAGCCTCCCGAGTAGCTGGGACGGCCACAACACCCGGCTAATTTTTTGTTGCAGTTTGGCAGGGGTTAGGGTTTGAACCCACCACCCTCCGTATATGGGGCTGGCGCCCTACCCACTGAGCCACAGGCACCACCGGTTTGCTTATACTTTCTAATATTTCTTTGGGGCTCTTAAAGAATAAAGTCTTGAAGATTCCACAGACATATGAAAATAATGTATGTTCTTTTAAATTCTTGAGTTTGAAGGTTTCTGTGTATCTCTTTCACCAGGCTTCTTAATGTCATTCAGATTCCGCATTTCAATATGTCCACTTTGATTTGGTTGCGCTGTCATAAAAAGAGTGATGCTTTCATATTTTGGAAATCAATTGTATTTTTGTCAATTTCCCTTATAACTCTACCGTTGCTTTTAAATAATTTTTCAGTATAGTATTTTATTTCACGCATTGTTTCACAAGTTTAATATCTTCACTACTTGTCCTGAACACCCTGGCTGAAGCAGAGTCTGTGTTGAGCCTAAGCCTTGGGAAGCGTGAGTCACGCTCTGGATCTGAGGCTGAGGGTGGCGCTCAGGCCCCTGGCAGCCTTTAAAACGTCCTCGTTGGTTCCCCAGAGTGTTTATACTTTAACCACACATGCGCACTAAGAGTCTTAAGCTGGTACTAACAATGTGGGTAAGAATAAGGTACCAACATTTCCTAGCCAGGTGTCCGAACAGTTTATTCTTCATTAGATGAAGAAGAAAAAGCAGAAGGACGGTTCCCGTCGGTGGTGAAGCCGTTCTTACTCCCGGGGAACTGAGCTCGCTCTCTCCCAGACTCATCCCCACTCGTCCTTATTCCACATTTAAATTTAGCTCTGGGGCTCACCCCCTTCTCCTCCTGCTCTAGGGGATGAAAAAAACTAATATTTTGTGACAAGCTGTCAGACTCTGTGCTTGTTTAAATGAGGCTAAAACTGTTAGCGCCCTTCCTCCTGGGCGGGGAGAGGAAATTACCAGGAACACAACGTGAAAACCACGTGGAAGGTAAAATGTGTTACAGGCAAATGTTAAAGAGAACACGGAGGAGAGAAAAAGAAAATCCTCTTCTCATGGCCCGCAATAAACTGGAATCTCCTTTATTTGATTGGCAAGGATAGTTTTGCCATCCGAGCATCTGAGTATAATCGCTTTTATGACCAACCAATCTGTACAAAGATAATTTTATCACTTTAAAAATATCTTATCACTACGACTAGGACGTGAATGCAGTGGAGCGGCCGTGCTTCTTATGTGATGAAACCAATGTGGTTTTTATAAGGCAAACTTTTACGGGCAGATAAAAAAGCACTTTAAAAGGTGAACTGTAGGACACCAGGGCAATGACACCAGGAAGGCCGGGCCCCGAGCGGGAGCTTTCCTGCAGTGGAGGGACCAGCAGCTGACCCAATAATAACCAGGGACTCCCAACACTCGTCCTATAAAGGTGGAAGATTTTATAGTCACGCCGTAATTTCCATTCCAAAGGCAATCATGACATGTAATTGTCACTAAAATTTCTCACATGCTGGCTTTTGACTACTGTGCTGTTTTTTCAGAATGATCACTCTGAATTCTTAAGGGAAAATAATCAACTAATATCACCGATGCTTGACAAAACGTTGATGTAATAACCCGTTACTAAGTTATAAAGATAAACTCTCCTCCTGCGTTATGACCCCGCCACCATCCACGCCCATGTGCCCCTGTGCTCCTGTGCTCACTGCTCTAACCCAGCTGGCGACCCCTAACGCTCCACCTTTCGTCCAAGAGCCTCGTTTCTTCTTCTCTCATGATTTCAGCTTTGTGATTCAAAGGTCAAAATTATATATGTATTTATTTAGCCAAATACTAAGACTGAAGTTTTATTAATGAAAAAATACTCTTTTTATAAGTAGTTCTCAAGTGTCTGCTAATTTTGTGTGATAATATTGTAAAATCATCATTCAATCAAAAATTCTGGGAGAAATACTATTATTGCCTAAGTTTTTTACAACTCCCAAGTTGAAAATTTTGGGATAATAAAAATGAAAAAAATGTAGCATCCTAGCCGCCCCAGAACAATGACTCTAAAATGTTAATAATAAGTACTTTACTGTAAAAATACTGTTTTGGTACTCTGTCCTTAATTCTATGAAAGACATATATTGCTTAAGAGCATTTGAGTTATTAGTATAATTCTGATTTTAGCTGAATTATTCTGCCTGGAGTATTTGCTTACAAGGTCATACTTTTGGAAAAGAAGTGTTCAAATATATGATTTTTGAAAAATGCTTGTATCAAGCATATATAATCTTTCCAAGTCTCCTAAACTATTTCCTTTCCTCTGTAATAAAGTCTGAGGTTGGGATGGGAGTGCTGTTTGCTGGAATTCAGTGACTCTACCATAGCATTGCCAAAGTTTCTGACATTCTCCAGGTCTCTCCGTCCTGCTCCCAAGATCCATAATTATTCCATCAGTTGAGGGTGAGAAGTCAAGTGCTTACTTTGTGCGATCTTTATAGTAAAGGCAGGCAAGGAAGAAGAAGGTGTTTTGGGGTAGTTGGTGCTGGAAGCCTTAGTAATAAACCAAATCACTACTTTAAAAACTGGTTAGAAAAATTAAGGAACAAAAAAAATCATATTTACAAAACTATAAACATCTAGGAATAATTTTAAGAAAAAGATATATTAACTTTAAATAAAAGAAATTAGAAATAATTTTGTTTTGTTATTGAGACAGAGTCTCACTTTGTCACCCTCTGTAGAGTTCTATGACATCATAGCTCACAGCAACTTCAAACTTGGTTTCAAGAGATTCTCTTGCCTCAGCCTCCCTAGTAGCTGGGACTACAGGCACCTGCCACAATGCCTGCCTATTTTGTTGTTGTTGTCATTTAGCAGGCCCAGGCCAGGTTTGAACTCACCAGCCCTGGTGCACTTGGCCTGTGTCCTAACCACTAAGCTGTGAAATACTAGAAGGAATTTACATTCTTTTCATCAAGTATTCAGGTTTATTATGATTTGGGTAAAATAAATATCTTACAAATACCAAGTAATTCAAAGATAACCTATGATTCTAACATGATCCTAACAAGATTTTTTTTTTGTAATAGACAAGTTGTTTCTAAATATTACATAGAAAAATAAATACCCAAGTTAAAATAAAGAAATTCTGGGGCAGCGCCTGTGGCTCAAAAGGGTAGAGTGCCAGCCCCATATGCCGGAGGTGGTGGGTTCAAACCCAGCCCCAGGCAAAAATAAATAAATAAATAAATAAGAAATTCTGAAAAAGCAAGGATAATGAAGAAAGATGAATTCTATCCAATACTTCTTTATTTTACATGGTTACAGTTAACACAGAAAGGAACTGACTCACGAGTAGATAGCAATTGAATAATGGCAAAAAAAATGCATTCAAATGCATAGTTGAGTATGTGACAAATATCTAAATTGTTCAATTAATGACATTGGGACAATTAGAGAGCTACTAGAGTGCTTGTGTGGGGTGAATAATGGTAAGAATTCTGGCTTTATGCTTCATATTTTATACTAAAATGAATTCCAGAAAAATGTACTAGCAAAAGTATCAGGAAAGACTTGATGGTTAAAAAAAAAAAATCTAAGTGTTGGAGACATTTCTAAATGGAACACAAATACCAGCTTGTGGGAGGCAGGCAGGCTGAACTCCTCACAGACCTGCCAACTCAGGGTAAGGTGTCCAGTCAGGGGAATGGCTACGTGACTGTCCTGTGTGAGGATTCAGCAGTGCAGGTGGGCTAAGACCTTCAGGTTCTTCATCAGTAGTTTGAATTAGGGAAGTTAAGGTAGCTCAAAGAGACGAAACTTGTTTGCACCCTTTCTCTTCCCCCGTGTATGTTATCTGGCCATTTCAGATGTTCCATTACCCAGTGTTCCTGTTTCCCCAACTGCTGCCCTTCACCCAACCTTCCTGGGGGCCTTGAGCTCCC
Organism: Otolemur garnettii; assembly: GCF_000181295.1. NCBI lineage: Eukaryota > Metazoa > Chordata > Mammalia > Primates > Galagidae > Otolemur > Otolemur garnettii. The sequence goes on along the minus strand of NW_003852430.1, from coordinate 6,557,443 downwards.
TTTCTTGACCTTTGACTGCTGTGCTGCATTCTTACATTTACTCTGCTGTTGTTCCCAATGAAAGACTCCTGAGAAGCAGGACCCAGGGCTGCATTGTTTCAGGCTGCACTGACACATGAAACCGTGCATGCCCTTACAGGATTCCAGGCTTTATGCTGTAAGTTTGGGGTAAAGTCTCTTGATTTTTCCGTCTCCCTTGCTGAGCACCATCCCAGGCTGGGGTGTTTGGGAACTTCCACACCAGCTGCCAAAAAAAGAAAAGACGGTAAAATCTGATTACATAGACTTCTACCCGCAATAGAGTAACAGGAACTGGATTTGTCCTCCCATCTGAAAAACTAGACATAGTATAAGAATGAACAGTTTTCTGGATATTGCAATCAGGCAACAAAACACAGTAATCCCTGAGAAATGAGGAACAAAGCAAGAAGTCTAACTTTCTTTATAGGTGAAATGAAAGGATATTTTTAACTAAATGAAAATTAAAATATAATATATCAGACTATGTGGGAGGCTGCCAAAGAAATACTTCCAGGGATTACAAAGGAATGTAAAGAAGTTTTAAGGGTAGGTGATACGTTCACCGCTGAAGTGAAGGCATTACGGGTATAGTCATATTTCAAAACTTCCCAAAGCATACACTTTAAATACACTGTGTGCAGTTTATTTTATGTCAATTATACTACTTTTAAAAAGCCAAAAATATTGATTACAGAAAGCTGTTAATTATGTCTCAATAAAGCTGTAAAAAAAAGAACACATTTTTAGTTACATAAAGATTACAAAATGATTTTGGAAAAAGCTGCCATAAGTAGAAAACTCCAACTTTCAAAAAAGTTTGCAACTTATATGTGTATCATAATCATGGTCTAATTTCCTTAATAGAAAGAGAACATGGATAACAAAAAAAACCAAACAATAGAAAATGGACAAGATATATGAAGAGATGGTTCAAAGAAGAAGAAATAAATCTGGTTGTTAAGTAAATGAACATATGGCCAACTTTATCCATAATTCAAAAAGTTAAGACTACAAAGCAATAACAATCAAAAAGTTTGATGGAACATTGTGTTTATAGGGACATATGGAAACAGGGGTCTTCACGTATGTTTTCTTGTGAGTGTGTAATTGAAAAACTCTTTGGAAAGCAATTTATTAATTAACAAATTCCAAATTTGATCCTGAAATTTCAATTCTTGGAATTAGATATATAAATATTTACATGGAAATCTCACCAGGATATATTTATAACAGGAAAAAAAGGTAAAACAAAGTGTATAAAACTTCACACCCTTGGTGTTTTTACTCCCAGCTACTGTGGGAGAAATATGGTAAATGATTTTTGTTCTAGGACCAATTTAGTAGGAATGTATGAAGGGAACATTTGTGTAATTGATAGAGCCAGGATAATTTTGTCCCTAAGTACATTCAATCACTATTAACTTATGAAGACTCTTTTTTATATAATTTAAACTACATCTTACCACAAAATCTTGTATTGCTCTGTCACTGGAAGTCAGGTATGTTCTACCTTCTGTGTTATTGCACACATCTCCTGAAACGACCTCTCCACTTTCATTTACCCATTCGACTCCTACTACCCTCAAGGATTACCTCTGACCGTTGACATTTTCCCTTCACTTTGAAGGAGACATTGATTTACCTGAAAATTTAAAGTCAGGAGATCATTCCTAAGATAATAATAGCTACCATGTACTTTCAATTTTTTCATTCTTCCCACAATGTGATAGGAGATTTTAATAGGTGTGAGATATTAATAGCTACACATATTGGCTGGGTACGGTGACTCACACCTTTAATCCTAGAAGTCTGGGAGGTCAAGGTGAGTGTATTGCCTGAGCTCACAGGTTCGCGACCAGCCTGAGCCAGAGAGGGATCTTGTCTCTAAAAGTAGCCAGGCATTGTGCCAGGTGCCTGTAGTCTCAGCCACTTGGGAGGCTGAGGCAAGAAAATCACTTGAGCCCACAAGTTTGATGTTGCTGTGAGCTATGACACCATAGCACTCAACTGAGTGCAACAAAGTAAGACTGTCTCAAGCAAAAAAAGCCATAAATATTAATAACTATAATGTTTAATAAAGTGACAAATATATAAAATTATTTTTCTGACTATAAAATACATGCGTTCATCAATAAAATGTGGCTTGCAGGGCTCATCATAGAATGAACTCTTTAAAACAAGCATGATATGTTTTCTAGGAATTCAGAGAAAGGAAGCTAAATGCCAGGTTTAGAAGTAGAAACATTGTCCTGCAGGCAATGAACCAAAATGTAATAAAATCTAAATTTAAACAATTATAGCATATGGAAGGACTGACACCAGCTACCCAGCCTTTTCTTCTGAAGACCAATCATATATTTGAATGGCTTAGACTTGCTGGAAGCTTAATTTAAATCCCTAAGACTAAGGATAAAGAATCTTTATTTTGTTGCAACAGCTATCTTGATAAAATGCAACTGAAGAAAGGATGTGTTAGAAAAGTAGGTGAAACTGACTTAGCCAATACAATCAGCTAAAGAAACTTGTGGTCAGTAGGAGTGCAGATATCAGAGCAAGATGGAGTCTTACATTCTTTTTTCAAAATGTTCAGATAGTTATACAAAATAAAAACTTGACATAAGGCATCTGTAGAACTGGGTTTCATATGGAAGATGCACAATTAAAAAGAGTGAGTTAGTATCTGTACATGTATAAATGTATTCATTCATTCAACAGATATTCATTAGGCATCTATCATGTGTTATGTTAGGAACTGGAAAGATATTAATGAAGTCCCTATGTTGAGATGATTCTTTTATACTGTTCCTTGTGTTACTATCACTATTGTATTAGAAGCTGCCCTCTTCCGTTAGCCTCGCTACTGTTGAACCCAGCCAGGCTTAGAGAGCTGCCATTCTCTAAAGGTAAGACTTCAAGAGCACCATTTAGCAGAATTAGAAGCAAGAGAACTACATCTATTCCCTGGGGCACAGAAGTAAATAACATCTTCTTTATGTCTGTCTCTCTGCATGAGGTTATCACAGGCCCAGGGGCACACTGCCTAGCCCATAATGTCTAGCAACGGGCAAAGAGATATCCTCCTATGAGTAATAGTTTGATAAAGAAGTGGAACGGATAATTAAGACACTAGTTGTCCAAGAAGGGAGAGACAAAGGCATGAGTGGGAGCTCACACTCAATATCAGTGGGACTAAAGCAATGTTCTCACTAGATATTCCTCTGTTTTTATGATCGAGTAAAGAAAGGTTGGGAATGGATGCTGCTTTATTATACAATTCTCATAAGGAAGAAGTACACTGATTTAATGACTTTATCTTTTTTCACTTCATCACCTCCATTTTCCCCTACTTGATGCACTGGTTATAGGACCAGGTCTGCAACCACTTGTGGAAATAGGGATAATTCCCAAGCAAGATGATGTAACTGTATGTTTTGAAACTTATGTCTGAATTCCTAAGGGTCTGATGGCATGGCTTGTGCCTTCACCCCCTATGACAAAATTGGGGTTAGCAAGCAATGCAGCTATACTGCTTGGTGGTAAAAATTTCCCACCAGTTCTGGACCTACCTAACCTTATCCGATCTGAATGGAAGAGTGAGGGGGAAATACTTGCCACTCTAGAATTGCTGTCCACAATCCAGGCCAGCTCAGAAACTAGACCTTTCCAAAGGTGAACAGTTTGGGTATTAATGGGGAAGAGGAATAGAAGAGCTGAAGGGAAAGAAATGAGGAAGTGGGTTACAAAATGAGGAAAATCCAAAATTGCATTAATTCCTCAAGACAGGCTCAGAGAAAGAGATTGAATTGGCATTTAGCTCAATTACAACAGATGCCTGAAAAGGGTGAGGCCACACCTTTGCCAAGACCACTCCTGCCTTTGGAAACCCGCAAGACCAGTTGAAGCTTGAAAACCTGAGTGATCTCACCCTGAGAGACATATTCACATAAGACAATGATTAATTGCACTCATTATTAACATGACTAAATGGGATTCTTGGAATGTGGCAGTAATTTTTGAGCTGCTTATCCATTTGATGTATGTGATCTGGGCTCAAAAATTTAGACTGAACTGTAAAAGACATATTTGGTCTTTAACCCAATTTCCTAGCATACAAACTTCTAAAATTCTTAGAATCTCCAAAAATAAAATACATATTTGGCCTTTAACCCAATTTCCTAGCATACAACTTCTAAAATTCTTAGAATCTCCAAATCGATGCCTTTTTGTATGCTAATGGGTCAGCTGATGGATGGCAGCACCTGAGTAGCTTCAGGATGGCGCTGGTCATCTGAAAGATCTTCAGCCCCACATCACAGTCTCTGGAGAGGGGCTAAAGTTTAAGTTGACTAATTAATGATTGCTATGTAATGAAGCCTCCATTAAACCCCTCAAAGGACAGGGTTTGGAGAGCTCCCAGGATAGCTGAACAAGTGGTGGTTCCTAGGGGGTGGTCCACATGGTGAGAACCCAGAAGCTTTGAGCTCCTACCCAATGCTTCAACCTATAAAGCTCTTCTTCTGTATCCTTTGCCATCCTTTATAAAAAACTGATGCTGTATCTACTTGCTTTTTCTACATTCCCAATATCCAGTGTGCCATTTTTATGATGAGACTAAATAAGGTAGATTTCGAGCTGGACATTCGATGGCTCAGCAGAACTAGAAAGTTTACCTGAGGCACAGATGAATCAAAAGCAAAAGTGGGAAGAAATGAAAAGTGAAGCTGGAGGAGCACAGGTAGCATGAGTAGAAAGCAAAAGTAACTTTGCACAGGCTTTAGTATAACAAAGGGAAACTGTATTTAAGAACAAAGACAGGCTTGGCGCCTGTGGCTTAAGTGGCTAAGGTGCCAGTCACATATACATAAGGTGGAGGGTTCGAATCCAGCCAGGACCGCCAAACAACAATGACGGCTGCAACCAAAAAATAGTCGGGCGTTGTGGCAGGCGCCTGTGGTCCCAGCTACTTGGGAGGCGGAGGCAGGAGACTCGCTTGAGCCCAGGAGTTGGAGGTTGCTGTGAGCTGTAATGCCATGGCACTCTACCCAGGGGGACAGCTTGAGGTCTCAAAGAAAAAAAAAAAAAAAAAAAAACAAAGAGAAAGCTTAGAGCACTTCCAAAGAGAGTTGGAAGCGGGTCTCTCTCGTAAGAGAGAAGGGAGACAAGAGACAGATGAAAAAGCAGTGTGAAAGTTTGAATACTCTCTCTAACTGTTTGAAATTGTTTGTAATGCCTTCATTAGTCTCTCTGCACCTCCACACACCTTTGCTCTTTTCTATTGGTCACTGAATACTAGGTTATGTCATACTCAGGTTCTTTTCCCTTTTTTGGCAAGAATTGCTGAGTGGTGATCAGCTGAGTTTCCTTGGGCCCTCCAGATTTCCTGACTCAGCAGGCCAGGCTTTCTTCTCATCCTCCCTGAAGCCCCTTTCTTTATCCCTTCTCAACACTAGCTTCCAATTTTGGCTGTTTAGGAGAGATCATTGGAGAAACAATTGAGAAGTGGCTCCTGGAAGCTGCTTTAAGAAGTAAAAGGCAGAAGAGGCAGTAAAGAATAGATTTCCTTCTAATTCCCCTGGTTCATTCTCTGTGTCATTTAAACGGAATTCTGGGCAGTGGTCCTGTTTATGAAATTCGAGTGTGCATTTGGCCTCAACATCCTTTTTATTAGACCTGATAGATCACAGCTGGGTCAAGGTTACAGATAATCAAGTATCAGCCCCGTTTTTCCACTACCCATCTCTTCTCCTCCAGGCTCCAAATTGTGCTTTCCTGTTTCCATACCTAAGTACCCATCTAAAAGTTAGTTGTACAGTTTAAAAGTTTTATGAGGAGCACAGTAAACTCTTAAGAGGAGAGGCGGCATATCAATTCAATAACAAGTAAATATTTGATGATCCACATGTAGTTTGTCAGCCGCACGCCTGTCAGCATGAAATAGGCTCAGAAAATAACTGACCCAAGGAGAATCACTACCCAGTTACAATATAAATACGCAAGGCTCAAATCATCAATAATTACATTTCCTCTATCATATCCTTGTCTTCCCCATTTCTTTTTATTAAAACATCTCCTTTGAAGCAAGAGACATGTACACTCTGGTTGTGGTGTGTTCTAAACTCTGTTTTAAGTGCAATTGCTATAAGCAATTCACACAAGGGGAAAGAAGATCTATCGTCTCTTCTTTCTGATGCAAGAAAAAGAGTTTTATTACACTCTGTGTTTCCGCTGAAAGACAAGACTACAATTTATATGCTTTATGCTTCCAATTCTTGCGTCCTTCTTCCTCCCCTGGCATATTGAATTCTCCAAGATGGAAAAAAAAAAAAAGTAAATGATAGCTGAGTTTCTACTAGTAATACAAGGAATGTTTTTCTGCTGCCAGGCTTGCGGGGTACATATGTGGAAGGATAAGTGTGGCCACTGCTATGGTTTGAGTGTGCCCTTTCTGAAACCCATGCTGCAGTGATTCCCAGCATGGCAGTGGAAGGTGCTTTGATCATCAGGGCTCCACCCTTAGGAATAGATTTTTTTTCTTGCAAGAGTGAGTTCTTATTCTCCTGGGAATGGACTAGTTTCATTGATATTGAACCCAGCCTCTCTGGCATATCTCTTTGCACAAGGCCGCTCACCTGGCCCCTTCTGCACCTCATTGTGAAATAGCATACCTCCTTCACCAGAAGCCAAGCAATGCTCCTGGAAGTTTTAGCAAATATTATTATAAGACAAATAAACATTTTTTTCTTTATAAACTAACCAGCATTGGGTATTCTGTTATAACACACTGAATGAACTAAGGACAACCGCGGTGCAGTACAATACAGATTTCCACGAGCAGAAAGATGTGCAGTCGTGCTCCATATTTGCAACCAGTTCTATGAACAGATTTCAATGACTCCTACATATTTTCTATAATTCTTTCCTTCAACTACTTGAACTTTTAAGTTGTTTCTCAGAGATGGTGGACTTTCTGCAAGACAAAGCAGATGAGATCCTGAAGGCCACTGGGCAGATTTCTCTGACACCAAGATTCACCATTCCCTACAGCCTGCTGTGATCACCTAGCCCCTAGCAAGACACTACCCCCGAGCCCAAGGAACACAGCCCCTCCTGTAAAAGCTGGTGATCTACATTAGTCAGAGAGGCAGGTCTGAAGCAGCTTCCCGTGTTCTTCCAAAAAGATGTTTTTCATATTAAAAATTATTTTCTTCCTAAGCAAGCCTCATTGTCTCAATAATTGGATCTGAATGGAATAAATAACTGGACCTAGGCCCCACCCCCTTACAATTTCAACAGCATATTCACCTGTGCCAGAATTGGGTTCCTATAATAAAAAATAGGGTCTCAAAAGATGTCATTTTATTAAGTAATAAAAAATTTTGAAAGTAGGAGAAATTCCACGCAACTGTACAGTTAAACTGGTTACTCAGAATGGCTGCAACTGGGAGCATTTGGGACACAGAGTAGCCGCTGGAGTGTGATCTAGACCATAGGCCAGATGCCTGACACACATAGGAGTTGACAAAAAATAAAGATACATCAGTAATAAATCCAGAAATACAGAAACACTGAATAATAAAGTCAACCATGAATCAGAAAGTAGTCTGGCAGAGAGAAACCACAGTGATGTAAAAGAATTAAGCAAAACAAGATTTCAAAACTTCAGATAATCAAGAGCCAGCATATTTACAAGACCCATAAAAGCCTTGGGTATTTTGTGAATTTCCAGGTGTAATTAGCCTGGCAAAGCAGGCAGGAAACCAAACATGAAAACTTTTATAAGGATGCAACTTTAGGAATTATCAAGGGAACTTTTTTTGCCTTTCATGCAGAAGTTGAAAGAAATTCCCGTGCATGGTTAACCTTAGAGGTTCAGGTAGAAGTCAGTACCAAAATCATTGAAACGAAAAAACAAAATAACCTAACAAACAAAGATAGAGCTCTCCTATCTATCAAAAGCTTATTATATGCCATAGTTCTAATTACTTTAAATCTGTAAGAGATCTATTAACAATCTTGAGTCCTGGGAATCCGGGGATTTAATGAGAATTCAACTTTAGTGTTTATATCTTCCCTCCATGAAATGTACTTAGTAGAATTTATGTCTCTTCTCTGGAAGACAATTTGAGTAGGCTTTATGAGTTTTCTATCACTAGCAGTAGAAAGTCTTGCCATCTCTTTCCATTATAAACACATTGTCAGTTTAGTATGTTAAAAAATCCTTCTCCATTTAATATTCAAATTTCCCAACTTGATATGGGAGGCAGATGGTGCAGAAAGATAAGGAGGGCGGGAATGTTCTTACATGACCAGAAGTCTTATGAAATGATGTCCTGCTGTCACTGCCTGGCAGAGTCCCACCATTGGCCCTTCTCCCATAGAGCTGCTGACGGTGACTCGCTCAAAGTCCCCTGGTTTCCTTGAGAATGGACTCTAGAAGCTCATTTCCTCTCTCTTCAGTTCCTAGAAATCCTATAGTCCATATTCAGCTTTGCTTCTATTAAGGCTTGATGGTTCCCCAAACAACCCCCTTGGATACCTATTGCAATACACATTTAGTCTATATCTGGTCCACAAAAAACATTTATTTGTTTGCTTCTAGAACAAGTTTTAGAAATGCAAGACTAAAAAATTAATTAATAATTTTTAAAAAGCCAGGTACACTGGCTCACACCTGTAATCCTAGCACTTGGGAAGCTGAGGTGGGTAGATTGCCTGAGGTTATGGGTTAGAGACCAGCCTGAGTCACAGTGAGACCTTGTCTCTAAAAAATAGCCAGGCGTTGTGGCAGGCACCTGTAGTCCCAGCAACTTGGGAGGCTGAGGCAAGAGAATCACTGGAGCTCAAGAGTTTGAGGTTGCTGTGAGCTATGACCACATGGTACTCTACCCAGGGAGACAAAGTGAGACTCTGTCTCAAAAATAAACATTAATCAATTAAATAAAAATAATTATAATAATAAAACCTGTGCAAGAATGTGGGGCAAAGCCAAGGAGCTCAATTTTAGTTTATTCTGCCACCAAAATTCACCAAATTTCCATGCTATCAATAAGATACTTACTCAAGTGAGAGGGTATTTATGAAGCTCTCTGAGTGACATCACTGAAGCCTTCGCTGCCCTGAGGGAAATGTGGAGATATCCAAACTCTTATGCTTTTAAAGGGTAATAAAGGGTAGTTAAATGACAGCAGCTATTCTCTTCAAAGATATTCTATTCATAAATCTCCTAAGATCCAAAAATGTGATTCCTTTATACCAATAGTGTTTCATCATTTAGCCTTCTTTAAAATATTTACAGAATGCTGTATTTTATTAACCACCAGCTCTTTCTCTCTTGGTACCTCAGTTGAAATTTCCAATTTAGCATCCTATCACACAGTTATTACTTTATTTACTCTTCATGCAAACCTTGTCCTGTAGGTGCTTGTATTGTCTTTTGAGAGATGAGGAAATTGAGGTTAAGTAACTTGCTCTGGTCACTTGCCCAAGTGTAAGTCACAAAACGCCCAAAGCATCCACTTCCAAGGTGCAGTACAGATTTTAACTCTGATGGCTTAATTAACTGACAAGTGTAAGCAGCAGTGCTAAAATTCAAACTCAGGCAGTTTATCTCAAAAGCTTTTGTTCTTTTGATATATTATCATTTCCAAAATACTCAATTAAAAGACAAAATTGGAAAGCAAGGGTATCAGAGCTTTCCCTGATGTCATTTTTTTTTAAATCTGTAATCTGTATTACATCACTTTTATCATTGGCCCAAGGAACTGACCATTTTAATAAAGAGTTAGGTAAGACCCAGAGGACTGTGGACAGGTCCAGTTCTGTCAAGTAGTAGATTACACAAGTGAGAAAAGCCCACTAAAATCGGGCCTTGTTATACCTGTAGCTATATTTACTCGATTGCCTAATGTTTTGTTTTTGATTTTTTTAATCTGCAATTGTTGATTATTCTTTTTCTGTTTTTCTCAGAATTTTCAAGTAAAATTCTTAGCCTCACTTTTGACCATAGCTCTCTCTGTTTGGATACCTCCTGGGTAAAACTTTACTAACAGACAATAAATAACCAAGTACTGGTCCTCTAAGAAACAATAGAAAAGCATTTTCAATCAGCTTGTATTTCTCAGCCCAGAAACTAAAGTGAGTATAATTAACCATCTGGATCCTGGCTGATTCTGGATTCTGATTCTTCCAGTTATGAAGATCAGTAGAAGCAGAGGAAACTGCTCTAAATGTAAAAATCCTCTTTCTAAATTTGCACCTGGATTTGAATGAGCAAGTAAAACAATAAGATGAATTAAAGTATCTGATGGATGCTTTGGAATATATTTTATTGAAATATTGCTTTGATAGTAAATCTTATTTGGAATCTCAATTACATTTCTATAGTTTAAAAATATTTCAGTCTTTTATATTAATATTAACAAAGAAAATGTCAAATCTTCTATATAGTATTTGGGAAAACAGACCTATTTCTAGAACATTAGCTTTTACAAACTGTATGTTACCAAAATAAAAAATCATCTTGTATATTATATTCCAAACTGTCAATATTATAAAATACCTAACGTTAGTTTAGGGAATTTGAAATGTAATGGCAATTGTATTTGTATCCCACAAAACCATGCAAATACCTCATGAATGATAAATTCAATTATATTTAGTGTTGTAATGAATGCGTTTCATTACTCTCTAATTGATTATTGCGAAGCTATGATTAATTTGGTAATTTGCTGTTGGTGTAAACGTCCATTATCATGTTGGTACTGAGTTTCTCTTCTTCTCACCAGATTCTCTGTCTTAGGAATGGAAGAATGAATTCATGGACCACAGGTAAGCAAAAGTGATAGTTTACTGAGGCTAGGAAAGCTTCAATACAGAGGAAGGAGACCCAAAGAGGTTGCTACTGCAGTTGGATTGTTTAGGGCCTTATCTGACTATCTAAACCTTGCTGGTAAACAATAATTGGGTCTTTTAAACCTAGCTGGCATACACTGATTGGTTTCCTTAAACCTAGCTGTCTGGATTCTGTTGATTGGCCCTTTATTGTACAGGCATGATTTCTTCACCTAATCCCCTAAGGGGATTCCTCTCCCTGGTATATTTTGTCCAACTAGTGACCAACAGCTGTGAAGGATCCTGTGGTGGGCATAAAACCTGCTACTCGAGACCTTCTAGGCTGGCTGACTGCCCAATCCCCTCTCCAAACTCCCTTTCTTCTCTGGGCCTCATTTTCCCTGACCTTGCCTAAAACCTTCTGACTCCTAAAAATATCATGTATGAAGACTTTACCTCCTTCATGTTTACATGGATGGAGCTGGAAAATATTCTTCTTAGCAAAATATCTCAACAATGGAAGAAAAAGTATCCAATGTACTCAGCCTTAATAGGAAACTAATTTATAGCTTTCTTAGAAAAGTTATAATCTAATTATAGCCCAAAAATATGGGGAAGAGGGAGAAGGAGGGGAGGGAAGGGGGGAGGATGGGTGGAGGGAGAGTAATTGGTGGGACCACGCCTATGGTGCATCTTACAAGGGTACATGTGAATCTTTCTAAATGTAGAATATAAATGTCTTACCACAATAACTAAGAAAATGCAGAAAAGGCTATGTTAACCAGTTTGATGAAAATATTTCAGATTGTATATAGAACCAGCGCACTGTACCCCATGACTGCTTTAATGTACACAGCTATGATTTAATAAAAAAATGAATAAATAAAAATATCATGTAGGCTTAAAAAATTAACGTATTAATGTACTAGATTTCCTAAGATTTGGCTTCATAGATAAAAAGAAAGAGAGAGACAGACGGAGAAAGGGAGACAGATTATGGGGGAGGGGGCAGGGGAGAGAAGGAGGGAAGCGGGAAAACAAAGAGGAAAGGAGATGAAAAAATCTTAACGTATGTGTAGTTCACACTTGTCTGTGTAGCTCAGACAGCCTAATGTTTTTCTTGGCTTTGCTGAACTTTACACATAGTTCTTACTGAGTATAAACCCTTGGCCTCCCTCTTTCTTAGAACATTTACTTTAGAAAATTTGCAATTATTTCTCTGCTCCTTTCTGATGTAAATCTTCTACAGCCCCAGAAATGTCTTTTACAAAGACCTGAGAGCCATCCCATGGAAATGGAATCATTGAAAAAAACAATAGCATCTCTATATCTCAGTCTCTCTGGGAGGTCAGGATCTAACTTCCTTAAGACAATTAGCAAACATAATGGTCAAATCACATTCACCAACCTCCCCCCTAAAATCTAGTTATTTTCCATTAGCTTACCTTAGTAGTTAAAAATTGTACTGCCCTTTGTTTCAACAGAGTTCAGCCTTTCTTCATTGCAATAATCTTGAATACAGTCTTTCATGTTTGTTTCAATAATCCAGTGTTATTTTTCCTTTATATTTGCCATTATTCTAACTTTGTTTAGCACATATTTAAGCAGACTCTAACAAATGAGTGTCAAGAACAGTTTACACCCATATAGCTCTGGCTTCTGTATCCCTAAATAAGCTACTAGAGACATAGTTTGGTTTGGAAAAAAAACAGGATATTAAAAAAAATATGGGTATGTAGTAGTTGTATGTATCTATCAAGTACATGTTATATTTTGATACATGCATACAATGTATAATGATCAAATTAAGATAACTGGCTAATATATCACCTCAAATATTTATCATTTATTTTCTCTTGGGAACCATTCCAAAGTCATTCCTCTAGTTATTTAGTTATTTTGAAGTATAATTAGTGTTAATTGTAGTTACCCTATTATGGTACCAAGCATTAGATCTTATTTCTATTTAGTTTTATTTATGTAACCACTAAACAACCCTTCTTTATCCTCCCTTAACCCGTTGTCCTTCCCAGCTTCTGATAACCATCGACTCTCTATTTCCATGAGATCAATTTTTTCTAATTCCCACATACACAACTGTGTTACCAAATGTTCAGTACTTGTCACCATGACTGAATGAAGAACAAGGATACGTGGTTTGAAGAAAAGGAAAAAGAAGTTTATTAATTTGCCAGCAAATGAGAAAGATGTCAGACTCTCATCCTAAAGGACCACCAATCTCCCTATAAGCAGAAATACAGAGCTTTTAAAGGGAGTTTTCAGCTTCAGGCTATTGCTGTTAACTATGGTTGGTGGTCCTGGTTGGCCTTATCTCCAGTGAAGATGACCTCATTCCCTTTGCCCAGACAATTCCATTTAGACATCTCTTGTGATTTAAAACAAAGAACACTCCTGGCCCTTCTGATTACTAGCCTCAAGTGGAAATATAGGTCTTTATTTCTCAAAAAAGTGAGGGTTTTAAAAAGACAATTCATAAAACATTTTGCCCTTTTTCAGACTCTTCGGCTATAGGAGAACATGCAATACTTATTTTTTTGTGCCTGACTCACAACATAATAGCCTCTCATTCTACCCATGTTGTTGCAAAAACAGGATTTAATTTTTTTATGGTTTAATAGTATTCCATTGTGCATTTATACCACATTTTCTTTATCTATTCATCTGTTGGTGGACACTTGAGTTGATTCCATATCTTGGCTATTGTGAATAGCGCTACAAAAAACATGGAACTCCACATATCTTTTTGATATACTGATTTCCCTTACAGGTATATACCCAGCAATGGGATTGCTGGATAATATGGTAGTTCCGTTTGCAGTTGTTTAAAAAATATCTATACTATTTCCCATAGTAGCTGCACTAATTTAAATCCCCACCAATAGTGTTTAAGGGTCCCTCCTTTCTTTTCTTTTTTTTTTTTTTGAGACAGAGTCTCACTGTGTGGTACCAGCTAGAGTGCAGTGGTATAATCATAGCACACTTCAATCTTAAACTCTTAGGTTCAAGCAATCCTCCTACCTCAGCCTCTCAGAGTGCCAGGATTACAGGCATGAGCCACTGTACCTGGACATGAGGCTTTTTTTCTAGGTACAAACATTCTGTTTCAAACTAGGATTATGTCATATAAAGTTCACTATCCCTAATATTATTTCAAGACCATTGCCCAAGGGTTTCCCTTTCTACACATCCTTACTACCATGTGTTATATTCTGTCCTTTTAAAAAAGCCATTTTAACTTGTGTGAGATGATATTTCATTATGGTTTGGATCTACATTTCTCTTAAGTTAGTGATAGTGAACATTTTTCCATATGCCTGTTGACCATTTATATATCTTCTTTTGAGAAATGTCTGTTCTAATCTTTTGCCCGCTTTTAAACTGGATTATTTATTCTTTTGCTATTGAGTTGTTTGAGTTCCTTATATATTCTGAGTGTTGGCCCTTGTCAATCAAATAGTTTGCAAATGATTTTTCCCATTTTGTGGGTTGCATCTTCAGTTTATAGATTGTTTTCTTTGCTCTACAAAAGCTTCCTAGTGTGGTGTGATCCCATTCATTTGTTTTTGCTTTGATTGCTTGTGTTTTTGAAATCTTACTCAAGAAATCTTTTGATATAGCAAAGCCTTAAAGAGTTTCTCAAATGTTTTCTTCCAGAAGTTTCATGGGTTAAGCTCTTACATTTAATTCTTTACCCCCTTTGATTTGATTTTTGCATATTATGAGAGATAAGAGTCTAGTTTTATTCTCCTGTAGACATGGATATCCAGTTTTCCTAGCATCATTCGCTAAACAGGCTATTATTTCCCCAGTGTATGTTCTTTGCATCTATATTGAAATTAGTTAACTGTAATGCATGGTTTTATTGCTAGGTTCTCTTTTCTCCACCGATCTATGTATCTATTATTATGTTAGTTCCTCTGAGTTATTATAGGTTTGTTGTCTAATTTGATGTCAGATAATCCCTCTAGCTTTGTTCTTTTTGCTCAGGATTGCTTCAGATATTAGAAATAGTACTCCTCCTCCCCTCTTTGGATGCATGGTATCCATGAGAGGCAAACACAAACTAGAAAAGGAAAATGTCAGGGGCAATTGAGGCCACCATTCAATCTTGAAACATTTTAGACAATTGTCTCCTAAATTTCACAAGTTCATCTCCATCTCCACAGCACTCCCTTTTCCTTAATTAAAAAACCAATCAAGGGCGGCCTGTGGCTCAAGGAGTAGGGCCCCTGGCCCCATATACCAGAGGTGGTAGGTTCAAACCCAGCCCTGGCCAAAAACTGCAAAAAGAAAAAAAAAAAAAAAAAAACCAAGGCAGGAGTAAACATTTCTTCTCTTTCTGTCTTGTACATTTCCTTTTTTCTCTCAGGTATTAATACTACCCTCAACTTCAGATTATGCTTTGGAGCAGACAATATGATCTACATTTTACATAAAGGAGGGAAGCACTCATCAAAGGATCATCAAATATTATAGACAAGCAATTACTTGGTACAACAGAAGAAATAACAGGAAAGCCATTATGTAAATATGTGTCATTTAAAGCTGGCCCTACATAAAGCAGATAATGTAAATCACTCTTTTATATCTCAAGAATATTTAGAAAATTATTTCTAGACTTTTGCTCATTTTATTTCAATTCTATTTGAAGACTGAGCTTCTTAAAGGACAGAAATATGTGTCATTTTCTTCTTCTACAGGATTCAAAGCACTTTGTGCTGATGGCCAGTTGAGGCCTTTACACAAACGCTACCCCTTTCCCCCTCCCCTCTCCTTCCTCCTCTCTTCCTAGAACAAAAGCCCCACCTAGCCCCACCCCAAAAGTTCCACCAGAAAAACTCTAGATCACTAGAACTTTCTAGCAAGCTGTGGAATCTTTCTGCCCCAGCCCAGTATAAAAAGAGGCTTTCAACCACCCTCGGTGCAGATACCATCTTTATCCTTCCAGGCAGGTCTCTGTCTCCTTTTATTAAACTTGGCCTTGTTTCATCTCTGGGTACACCCTAAACCTCTTCACTTTACAAAGGTATATGGTAGATGTGTAAACAAATACCCATTAAATTGAATTTACATGAATCATCATGCCTCCTAAAGCACATATGAAGGAGCCAATTAGTTAGTGCTTTTTAAGATTTTGAGAAAGATTAGCTTTGTGCTTAGCTGAGATATTTAATGCAGACAATTTATTGTTTTCTCCAAGCTGATAATGTCATGACAGTAATCACAGAGATACAGAAGATCCTTCTACTTGACCTGAATTTAATGACCATTGCATGAAAACTAAGATGGACTACTGGAAACAAACTGTCCAAGGGCATAAGCAGACTCCCATCCCTCTCTTGCTACATATTTTAAAACTTTAATAGGCAATAGTGAAGAAGCAAACTCTTCATTTATGTGCAAATGACCTTCAAATACTTTTTCAAGGGCTGCAATGAGCTCCTTTGGTTCAAGTTAACTATCTCCTTCCCTCTTATTCTCTAACAGTCACTATGTAACCTATTTTCTATGAGTAGATCTCAGTAATAATATCTTTAAAACCTCTTTTAATAGATACTTTTCTGTACATATTTTACCTGAAAAGTACAACTGCAAGACTGTTTATTATAAAACCTGTTAAGAGGTAAAAAGGGCCGTGGCTCAGATTACCCTTGGTTCCTATAAATCCATACTCTATTGACTGTGACTCTTATTTGCAATGCCTGTACCTTCTTTCCATTTTTAGTAAGTTAAATTGATCCTATCAATATTAATATTGATAGAGTAAAGGTCAGCAATCTTAGTTAAAATTCAATCCAAGATTAACAATTAACATTTACCCCTTAAAACTGAAATCTCTGTAAGGTAATAAGCACAGAACTTCAAAGTTATTTCTTTTAATATTGAAAATTAAAGAAGCTTAAAAATACCTTCTAACTCAAGAGTATAAAGGACACAGAATTTCATAAATGCCACTTGCTAAACACATGCCTTTTGAAAGCAGAGCCTGAAAGAGGGGCACTTTGACCAACAGAGAATTTTCAGACCACCAAGGCTTATACAAAAGTTCTTTATTGGTGGGGGGGAGGGAGGCTGCAGAGCAGCACTGAGTAGGAGAGAAAAGAAGAGAGAGAGATAAGGAGAGAATGGGGAAGAGAAGAGAGACAGAGTAGAGAAGGGTGAGGGGGAAGACGGGAGAGAGAGAGAGAAGGAAGGCAGAAGGAGGCAAGAGAGAGAAATGGTGGGGGGAACAGGCGGGGGGGGGGAACATATTCTCATATAGGGAAGTTTTAGAATAGTGATGGACTGGTAGGATAACCAGTAAGGAATTATTCCTCCAGCGGAAAGAGCCATTAGGGGCGGGCAGCGGGAAATTGCAACAGGGTGATGAGGTAAGCAGGTCACTCCCTGTGCTAGGGAGGAGTTGGAACTTTAAGGGCAGAAAGGGGCTTTGGGGGAGGGGCCTTCTGAAGCAATTTTCTAACAGAGTCTCCCAAGGTTCTATATGTTTTCACAAGTTTTCTAGTAGTAGGAAGTTGATAAGGCAACACCCAAAGTTGAAAAAGCAGCGTCTTCTAATAGTGCATTTTGAACCATTTCAGACAGAACCTGAAAACACTAAGTACTTATTAGTGGTCATACCAGAAATTGACCAGTCTGGTAGCAACTGGTATAAAAGAAAGACTGTTGGGTAGCCAACACTAGAGACTCAGGAGCATAGAGAGTCCACGCCAGGGACCCGCTGGACCCACTGCGCACATAGCTCTCTACCTGCAACAGGGGCTCATGGGTCAGGCCTCTTCAGATTCCAAAAGTGTCACAGATTTGTGTTTTAAGCTCTCTGAGGTTTTGTTTTTTGTTTTGGGGTTTTTTTTTTGTTTTTTGTTTTTTGTTTTTTTAGCAATTTTCTAATAGTAACTGGGTTCTGAGTGCAGATCAAATCCAATAATTAATTGACTTAGGTATAATTATAGGCCTGAAATGTCTGAGTGGGTTAGGCAAAAACTAATACTAAATGGCAATACTATGAGGATTGCAGGAAGACGAGGCCCAATGGAGAGAAAAACCACCCAAACACCATGTTTATAAGAGGAAGGGCTTTATTTACCAGCCGAGAGCTTCTGATGAGGCAATAAAGTAAAAACAGAGCTAAAAGAATCTGTCCTAGCTGCCTTATGTAGGCCTTAGCCAAGCTGCAGGCATTTCTGTTGTCTGTATGTTTCTCCCCTGACATGCGCAGGGCCTAGATTGTAACCTAGTAACTTCCTTGGACTTCCCTCACCTTTGAGGGCAGGTGGTCCAACCAGTCTCAAGGGCACTGGCAAATCTGACCTTTTTCTTGAGCCCAGGACCTTAAGGATGATGTCATGTCTCTTTCTGTTTTATGACCCTCACGTGCACTCTAGCCCTGAAAAGTGGATAAAAGAGAGGCAAGAGAGTGGGTAGGAAGGCTTGGTTTTGGAAACATAGGTCTTCCGAGTCCCCCCAGGCCGGAATAAACCCGCTTCCTCTAAGCAACTGGTGCCTGGAGTCTTCTATCCGAGTCAGTTTCCTACTACAATGACACAGAAGAATTCTAAATGGCTACCCTCCCCGACTGGCTTGGCCTTTCCCTTTTTATTAACAGTCAAAAAGTTCCAACCCATAAGTACTCTTCTCATTGGTCAGTATGAATCAAGCAGGAGATGCTATTCTAGCCCCTACAGAACTACAGGATTTCACAGAAGTGGAAATTTCCAAGTTTCAGGAAGTTAAGTTTACAAATTCCCAAGAGTCACTATGGAAAGGACCCTGCAGGTGTAGCTTTGTGGTCTCCTTGAGAAGACCTATTATCCTAGACCTCACCCTTCTTAGGTATCCTCTCTCATTAAACTATACCTTTCAGGAATTCACAGAAATTCTTGTGTTCTTATCCCTTTGTTCCTTTCTCTTGTGTACTTAAGTATATAAAAAAATCATTGCCTAACTTCATCATGAAAATTGGAGACCCAAATCCAATATTTAAGGTAAAAATAGGATGCTTAATTTCTGAATAACTGAGTCCTCTATGATGCCTACCTATGCATGTGTAAGTATGAGGCCTTGGACGCAGCAAATGCTTGCAAAAATGGCAAAATCTTACCACAGTCAAAATTGTTGCCTACCTAATAATTACGTAAGATAATCAAATAGGTAATAAAAAGATCGATAGTCTGATTAAAAGCAAATAACAGTTAAGAGCTTGTAAATAAAAATTCTTTACAAGAGCTATTAGATCTGCTTCTCTTTGTATGTCTATATGTCTATGTTTCTATATGTGTCATGTGTATATCATATTTTACTACCAAAATATTTAAAAGAATTCTAATTCATTAGCTTAAGAAAATAAGCACTTAAATGAAACATTTTATCAAGAAGATAGAAACTAAGTCAAATGCCTTTTAGTTCACAAAGCTTTAAGAATACAGTCATTGATCTCTGCTTAATTTTCTTTTCAATTCTGTTGTACCCTAATTCACAATTTCCCTTTACATTCACATTCAGAGGGAAACAATTAAAAGGGACCTAAATATTACAGATTCTATGAGTCGTTTTCAATATTCTCTCAAATTCTCTAAGCTGATTTAGACTCTGTAGCCATTACCCAGTGATCTACTCTTTTCAGGCGATCTTTTGCTCCGTAAACATGGTGCCCTCTTTGACTCCTTCATTCTTTTAAAGACTCCTGCTGAATGAGGCCATAAAGTCTCTAGTTCTAAACTCCAGTGGCACAGACGACAGTACTTACTTAGGACATAAAATATCTCAGGGCACTCACAAGCTGACCCCACAATGCCTTGAGTCAATTTGGCCATAGCCCTCACTAAAGCTTGCACACTGTCTAAAGGAAAAGGTGTCACTAATTACACAGACTCCAGATAGGCCTCTGGAGTCTGTCACATAATTGGCACAATTTGGAAATCTTATGGTTTCTTAATTTCTGCTGCCACTTCTATTGCCAACGGGCCTCTAACTGCTGCCCTACTACAAACTCTTTACCTTCCAAGACTGCTGTTATTGCCCAGCCCGCAGTGAGGAAATGGATACTGTGACCTTAAAACGTGATAGAACAGACAGGGCTGCTAAATAGGAGCGACAAAAATGGCCCTCCTGATCCTTTTTCCAATGAATTTATTACCCTGTCCTTATCCCTGTCTGATATTATTGATCATCAGACTATTGTTCCATGATTCCAAAATAATAGGCAAATACAAAATGGTGCTAAACAATTATCAGGTGGATTATATACTGGGCCAAACAGACTTCCCGTCTCCTCTTTTCTTTTAACTTGTATTTGTCTCTTACTGGATGGGACATATATACAAATAGGAGATAATTAAGGAACTAGAAAAAAGGTTGGCACTGCCCTGGGTGCCCTGGGATCCACAAAAGTCCTGGACCAAACTATTTCCCAGAGCACTATTTGTAAATCTCACCAAATCTCTGGAGGAGAAGCTCCTGTGCTCCAGGAAGCCCCCAAGGCTCAGTCCACCCAGTGAGTCACTTCAAGTTGATTTTCTAGATTTACCTCCAGCTTGAGGCTTTTCCCCCTGCCTGGTTGTCATTTGCATGTCTAGAGGGTAAACGAGGCACTATCCAACTAGACATGCTGACACTACTGAAGTGGTAAAGAAAGTAGTAACTAAGATTAGTCCTCATTTTAACATTCCTTTATGGATTGAATCAGAGTAAGGACTCATTTTACAGCAGAAATAAACCACTTACCTGCAAAGGCTCTGGATACTTATTAAAATTTCACACCCCACATCATTCCCAATATTCAGGACAAGTGGAATATGAAACTATTGAAATAAAAAGGACTTTGGAAAAAGTCTGTCAAGACATTGGCCTTAAACAGCAAGAAGCATTGCCTTCGGCCCTTATACTAATCTGAAATACTCCAAATAAGAGACAGTGATCGACCCCTTTTGAAACAGTGTTCACTCAGCTGATGCCTCCTGGCACCTCTGAAACTTCCAATCCCTGGCTTGGTGAACACTATGGGGATTTAAGTGAACAATTTAATACCATGACTAGTTCCATAAAGAAGTGACCTAACATGCTCAGAGCATGTCATCAACGTGTGAAAGGAGCATAGCCTCTGCTAACTGATAAGCCATCTTGTTTGACCAAGAGATCTGGTATAAATCAAAGTTTTTGACCAAGAGATCTGGTATAAATCAAAGTTTTTATAAATCAAAGTGTTCTTTGTGCTGTCACCTTTCTGGGAAGGCCCTTATGAAGCACTGTAAACCACCTACACCATCAAAGTAACAGAAAAAAATCTTCCCGTATTTATGTGAGTCATGCCAAACTACCCTGAGACAACTGGAGGGCCATATCTACAGGTGACCAGAAAGTTAGAATTTCCAGGCACATTCCCAGGCCATTAAAGAAGATGCAGACAGCATTTTCCCAAGCTTGCGGATCAAGAACCCCATTTTTCGTCTGGAAACTCCTCTTTCCTGTCTTTTTCTTTTTATTCCCCTAAAAGAGAGTCCTTTTAAAACACTTCTTTTAAATCTACCCCTTTGAGGACTGTGCATTGGAAGCTGGTTTTCTTTCCAATTAAGACCTCTTATTAACCATTATTATTTCCCTAGCAGGTTAGACACAGACCCAGCATCCCTTTACACCTCTCTTTCAACTCTGGGCACACTAACTAATCAATCTAATTCCTGGTTATGCCAACATTTAGATCACACAAAGGAACCTGAACTCCCTTTTATTTCCACCAGTGTGTGTGCCTTGTGAAAGAAGTCCAGAAGATGTATGTATGATAAGATGTGGCATTGACAACCACAGAAAATCACTCTGTGGATTCTGCTGGGGGTGAGTCAACTAGACAGAAAAACCCCTATGGAAGCTCAAGAGCTATTTTTTGTTCAGGTAAAGTCACTAGAAAGAAGGTTTTTGTTTTATCTTTTACCGGTGACATATTAGAGCACTACTGTGATCAGACATTATGGTTTCATTGCACAGATGGCATTCCTGCCCCTCTTAGACGAGGCTGAGGCTAACCCTCATGCTGTCAGTGTTTGCCAACTCTCCAGAGGCTGTGAACAGCTCGCAAACCAGGCCTCTGCAACTTGGAGTCACTTACTTGTTCTCCTTGGTAAGTTGCCAAACACTAAAGATTACATACAGATAGAACAAAAGTTTGTTCTGACAAAAATCAAGTCTTATAACTCCTGAACTGGACCAAAGCCCTTTTACACCAAATATTTTGCAACCTGCTCTGTTCCCACAGACCGCAGGAATACATGGAACTGAGATGTGGAAGTTCCAGTGAGAAAGAAGAGGCATAGCAAACTAGTCTGCGAGGTCGCAGGCTCCAACCTGACTCTCTCTGTAAAGTGCACTAGTCTTTTTGTCTTTTGTGATAATACAAGTGGTTCCCACCTAGATGGTTAGGGCGCTAGGGTCTTGACTATCTGACCCCGTTACAAGCCACTCCACTTTAAATGCTAGCCAAACTACAAACTTGGTTTTTTTTCATTTATAAAGTGGTCCCACACAAATATACTAGACACAATATTATTGAAAAAACACACTTATATATCACAATTCTATGTTCTTTGGGGGGCTTATGGCTCTTTTCTTAGCACTTGGAACCCATAATATTGTAAAGGCAGTTTTGAATCTCTCCATAGTGATAAGATGAGGGTTCAATATCACTACTCAAGCACCGAGAGAACTTCAGACAGAAATCAACTGTCTAGTCTGTTACATTTCAAAACTTCCATGTCCTGGAAGCCCTGATAGCTCAACAGGGAAGAACTTGTGGAATTATTGACAAGAGGTGATGTTTCCATGTAAACCACGCAGGGCAAGTAGAGACTGACCTACACCTCTTAGATGACAAGATTCCCCATTATAGTAGTGAACACCTATTCCTAAGTTAGGAGACTGGTCTAATGAGGTATGAGGAAATATACTCAGATCTATTCTCTTCTATTCTTTATTCTCATTCTAATCTATGTTCTTGTCTCCTTTTCCAGATTTCCTTACTTGACTACTAACCAGATTTTTCTCTCCACAGCCACCAACTCAGCTCAGCTTTTAATGTGTGAACATCCTAGGAAAGTTCCAAACAGGGAGAATGAAAGATCTCAGGAAATTTCATCCTAAAATATGACTCCTTGATAAAAAAGTGTACTGTATTTTGCTATGTGTGATGCACACGTTTTTGCCCACACTTTTGAGGAAAAATAAGGATGCACATTTTACATGGGTAGAATGGCTCAGGAGCAGGGGAGCTTAGCAGGCCTCCTAGGACAGCTGTGACTTCCCACTGAGCCTGATAGGCAAGAGGGGTCCCAGTCTGGGAGGATCCAGGATCTTGTGGGAGCAGGCCTGAACAGCCTCAGCTAAGTGCCACAATCAGAGGAGGGTACAGTGGTGGGTCTGGCAAGGTGGGCCACAGCCATGTGGGGCAAAGGCCAAGGGTCAAGGCCCAGCCACATAGAGGGGACAGGAGCCCCTCACAGGCCCCTGGCTGTCCAGGTAGAGCAGCCTTGGAAGGTCCCACACTATTGGCCCTGACCCCTGATGTGGCAGGGAGGGAATGGCTCTTGGAAGAGGGGAAGGGACAGCTTTCACAGAGCAGGCAGCTGTGGGAGGATGGTGCAATCTGCATGTTTATCAGGGGAGGGTTAACTTTCCATAGATGTGTCTCTCCCAGCTGAGAGCTGGCCACTTCCTCCAGAGGCCGTTACCTGAAAGTTTGGGCCTAAAACATGGGTGCACCTTGTACATAGGAGTGTATTTTACATCACAAAATATGGGTATTTCAAATTAAAGACCCTTTCAATCAATAGGCCTTGGAAAGATCTTTCCCTCTATCTGCATAAACCAGACGGACCCATCAAAAGAACAACTGACTTCTCTTCCCCTCCCTGTGTTCTCAGTATATTGCAGGAAAGAAGATCAAGAATACAATCAGACCTGACCCAAATCATTTTCAATATAGTACCTGTCTCTCAAGTTTAGTTCAATTTGCAAAGAGAATAATTTGCAAATCAATCTGTTTCCCCCATTCATCCTCCCTAGTAACAATTTATTGTCTCTAAACAGAATTACCTATATATCTCATCTCCCTTTTCCCCTCTAAAAAAAGGAGATATAAATTGCTTGACTCCATCGAGATATTGGGTGATCACTCTGTGTAATAAACCTCTTTCTCTTGTTAATCTGCCTTAAACCTGAGTTGATCTTCCAGTGAACTTTCAGGGGATAGGGAAACTTTCCTCCTTATCCCCACAGTACAAAATTGGAACAAAAGCCTTGGTGTAATACTGAACATGACTCCACTAACAAAATACTTAATGTGACACTCATGGATAGATGTTTCATTGGAAGAAATGAAGACATTCTTTGGTGTAATACTGAACATGTCTTCGAATTTGAAGGTACAATTAGTTGACTATTCTACTAAAGATTGGCTAGACCAAACCCCATTCTTCAAGGATGTTTTCTCTCATCTCTGTCATTCCCAAATATTTTGAGTGCTGCATTTAGTTCCTCCTTTTGCAACTCAACAGAATGTGCATATCCAAGGGAGCAAGGTGAAGAATGTTAGTGAGAATACTGACAATAAATGCAAAGAACTTTATGTACCTAGAAGAAATCTGGCCCAGGCTGCTCTTGAACTCTTGAGCTCAAGGGATATTCTGGCCTTGGCCTCCCAGAGTGCTAGGATTACAGGTGTAAGCCACCACACTTGCCTGGCCTGATTTTCTATTTTGAACGATTTTCATATATTATTAATGAAAGCTAACACCAGACTTTATTTTTTGCCTTTTGAGTAAACTGTAAAAAAAAAGTAAATGTTTTTCCTTTTTGAAATCTTTGAATTACCACTTTGGCTAAATGAATGACTACTATTTTACAGTGATTTGTGATCCTGTTTTGATCAAGTGTTTTAAACATTTAATATTTGACATACTTCCCAAGATTAAATTTCAAATTCTAAACTGTATCTTTTCTGAAAGGAACCCTCAGAAGTCCAAGTGAGACATATTAGGCTTATTTGTTGTATAAAATTATATGGGTAACATTGTCAAATAAGAAATGGTGTTCAACTCTCTTTGAGTTATATTTGTATATATAGCTTATTCATATGTGTTCAAAAATTATATGAGATTCTCAAAATTCTTAAGTCTTCATATATTATGTCAGAAATAATTATGCTAAATTATTGTATGCCACAGAAATAACCAAATTTCCTTGTCACTTGCATCTTTAACCCTGGTTATTCTGTTTTCCATCCACAGACAATTATTGTTTTACTTTGATTCTTCTCAAAAAATGGGTTAGAACAGTCTACAGTCCAAAATTTGCTTTTTCTTCAAGAAAACTCATGGAAAAGGACCGTAATGAATACCGTTGAATGCAGATTTTCGATAATTTTGAAGAGCATATCATTGGTCTAAGTAAAAACATTTCTAACTCTTTCAAACTGATGTGTTCACAAAGATTACAAACTCAAAATCAAGAAAAGCAAGAATTAATTACTTGGGAATGAAAGAATAAAGGACTGAAAATATCTTCACAGCTTCTTCTTTGTTTTTTTTTTTCCTTGAGACAGAGCCTCAAGCTGTCCCCCTGGGTAGAGTGCTGTGACATCACAGCTCACAGGAACCTCCAACTCCTGGGCTTAGCGAGTCTCCTGCCTCCACCTCCCCAGTAGCTGGGACCACAGGCGCCCGCCACAAAGCCCAGCTATTTTTTGGTTGCAGCTGTCATTGTTGTTTTGGCCAGCCCGGGCTGGATTTGAGCCCGCCACCTTAGGTGTATGTGGCTGGCACCTTAGCCGCTTGAGCCACAGGCACAGAGCCTTCTTCTTTGAAATGTTGCTGATTCTTTTTAAATTTTGTTTTTCAGAATCAATAAATATTTTTTCTTTTGAGTTATGTATAGCTTATAGCAATTGTGTAAATACCTTTATGAACAAACCTGAAAGAGTTGCCTTTCTCTTTGCCTGATTCCTCTAAAATTTGGAGCATATTCACAAGTAATCCTATTTTATGGTAATCTAGTTATTTGCATAAGCTCAATAAGAATCTCTTTTGTGTAACAGGACAAAGTTGAGAGACACTGGTTATTTTACTATGTCTTTGGCTATAATAGCATATTTTCTGATATGACTGTAACAGAAGTAAGTCTAGAAAAAGGGAAAATGTTTTATGAGTTATCTCTTTATAATCCCTCACCTCTTCTGAAATGTTAAGACCTGCATTCCTGCCTGCGGCCAGTAATCATGGGGGCAGAGAAGTGTCCTTCCTTTCCTATTATCTTAAACCACAGGAGATGGCTCAACAGAATTATCCAAAGAGAGATCATGAGATTATCTTCACGGAAGATACTCTAGTTAAACAACAATAGCCCTTTTAAAAGCCCTAGATTTCTACTTAAAGGGGAGATGATGGTTCTTTAAGATGAGAGTCTAAAATCCTTCTGCCAGTAAATTAATACACTTCTCTTTTCTTTTCCTCTGTTTGTCCTTACTCTTTTTGGGGAGACAAATACCTAACCTTTGGTAATAGATTGGTAATAGATTTGACTTCCCTGGTGAGTCCTCAGCTCCTCAGTGGAATGATAGCCTGTGACTGCCGAGGAGGTGGGGTGAAGCTCCAAGTCTCACCAGGAGTCCTCACCAGTGGGAGCACTGTGCTTCCTAGGTGAGAAAGTTAGGAACTGAGCCAGCAGCTGCTGAGCCTGTTTAGCTCCAGGGAACTTCCATCTTCCCTTCCCCAAATTAGATCCTAAAACTCATTGAGGAAAAAAAACAGATTTGGAAAAGTCATGACACTTTGGTCCTCTTGGTAAGTTCCCCAGAGTGCATACCAACCCTTGATTTGGGGAAGGCTGTGACCTTGCAGCCCTGGAGTGAGGCATCTGTAGTTGCTGTAGGGGTGGAAATCATGTTGAGCAGAACTAGAGAAACTGCAAATTCATTCCCTTTTGGATTAAGAGAATTCGGTTCTTGCTGGCACAGTTCCCATTTGTTTGGTAAAGAAACTGGGAGATGCATTCCCTTTTGGAACAGGAAAACCTGTTTCTAATTCACCCGGTTCCCATTTGTTTGCTAAGGCCTGAGAATTTGAGATTGTTTGTGTTGGGAATTCCCTACATTGTCTACTTGTCAACTTGAGTTTGTTGTTTGTGAGTTTTGTTTCAACTGTCAACTTCTGTTTGTTGATATTTGTGAGTTTTGTTTCAACCTGGGAGGCTCATTTTCTCTTCCATCTGAAAGTCCTTTGGGAAGAATCTTGGCTGAATGGTCAACTTATGTCTATAAGCTTATGTCTAAAAGCTTATGGCTATACGCTTATGTATTATTGTAATACTTCTTGGTAAAAAGAGAATGACATTTTGTCATAATACTGATTGGCCAATGTACGTGCTGGAGTATGAGGAAATGTGGCCATTGAGTGGATACTTGAATTATTGTACTGTCTTATAACTGAGATTGTCTTGTCAAAGTTTAGGTAAATGGATCAAGAACCCACATGTACAATGTTTTGTGTGATTGCATAATAAAAGGGCTGAAAGGCCTGGGACAAAGTTAATGGAACAAAGAAAACCTCCACCACCAGTAAGTGAAGACAGTCAGACACTATGGTTAATTGGGCAGGAATTAACCATACTGGATGCCCCACTGGCAGCTCCCCACCTACAGGGGAAGGTACTCTGGAGATACAAATAAGACCAGAAAAGAGAGTCTTTGGAGCATGAGCAGAGTTGAGATAACAGTGTCCCTAAATGGCCTAGCCTTGTTAACACAGTAAAAATATCACCCACCAGGGCTATGACAGTGTACAAATACCATGGAAAACCCCTGGAAATTGCCTTACAAGGATAGAAAAAAGGAGTGTTCCTAATTCCAGGAATTTTCTACTCATTTCCATAAAAAAACAGGAATATTCCAACCTCCAAAAATTCTACAATATTTCCCCCATTTATGCAAGAAAAATTATAGACAAATATGGACTATTTTTAGTTAACCTCTCTCTCTCCCCATTCCTGTGGGTGTATGTGTATGTCTGTCTCCCCTTTGCATACAGCAAAGATCAAATGTCGGGTAGGCGAAATTGTACATTGGTAGTCTGAATCAAAACCATTACTCTCACCAAATAAACCAGTAACTTCCGTAAAGCTCACAATAAGCAACTTAACTCAGAGCTTTATGGAACTGTGAATCGTGTGCCTATAATTAAAAGTTGAATTGCTTTTGAATTTTAAAATCTTTTATTACATTTCTTTATCATTTTAGAAATGAAAAGCACTTTGCCTCAAGGCTAAGACAGTAATAAATAATAAAAGTCAAAATAAGTCTCTTGTTTAGAAAAAGGTTTTCCTCTTCCAACTATGTTTATATGGGGAAAGTGAGAGGGAGGGGAAGGAGGGTCCTGAAGGCTTTCTTTTAGTTCCCGACTCTCCAGGTGTGGTTGAATGACTGATAATCCAGAAAGTTTCCTGAACATTACACTAAGTGAAAGGCTAAATGGGAATGATAGACATTTGAGGTGGGAGTAGCTCTGTGGTAGCTTAATTGTTTTAGCTCCATAGTTGGCTATAGTTCTGGCTTAAGAAGTGATGGACAGTCAGGAGCTGGAACGTTATTCCAGGTCAAATTTTCTATTCCTAAATTGGGTTATTCATATTGTTCTTAGTAAAGTATCACCAGAATGGAGAAGCAAGACTCCAATGTACTCAGTCCTAATATGAAGCCAGTAGATGATCTAGTAAATACCCTCATAAGAGAAAAACTCAAATAAATTCAGGGTGGTGGGCAGGGGAATGAGGGAGCAGGGAGAGGGGCATGGGAGTCATAGTGTATGGCACACCTCTTGGGAGCAGGACCCAATTATAAAAGGGACGTTACCAAACAATCAGCATAACCTAATTCTTTGTATCCCCAATAAACCTGAAGTAATAAAAAAAAAAAAAGGAAAAAATAAACAAATTGCGTTTATTCTTCACAATTTTCTCTAAGGGGCCTTCCAAGCCTTCTTCTTTGTACTGTAAATTCTCTGCTTCCATGTGTGTTTTCAATTTATTGAAGAGGAAGAGTGAGGGGGATTATGTTAGCTCATAGACAAATATGTACCAATTTTAGTTAACCGCTCTCTCTCCCCCCATCCCTGCGTGTGTATGTGCATGTCCTTTTCTTCTAGTAGACATTTCTTTCTAATTTTCAAACATGCTCATTCTCCCTACTCAGAAACTTTATTTCTAACATACTGCCTATATTATGTGAGAAAGGAGAGGTATGTGACAAATGAAAATCTCTCTGTTATAGACTGCATGTCTGTGCCCTTCTCTTCAAATCATATTTTGAAGCTCTAATCCCAGAGTAAATGTATTTGGAACCACTAAGGCAGTAAATATGGTTAAATGAGGTCGTAACCATAGAACGCTGATCTGATAGAGTTAGTGTCTTTAGGCTGGTCTGAAAGGTAAGTGAGTTTTCTCAATTGATTGCTAACAGTTAGTCACAGAATGAACTGCCTTGGTCTATTCTCCTCCCAGGCCCCCACTCACTGCTACACTTGCCTAGTCTTGAAAAACAAACAAAGAAAAAGAATTAGCGTCTTTATGAGCAGTGAAAACAGAGGGATCTCTCATGAGTACACATATGTGGGGAAGGCCATGTGAGCACACAGAGGAGGCAGCCACCTGCAACCCAAGGGCAGACCTCACCAGAAATGCACGGTGCTGGTAGACTGAGGTTGTTCTTCCAGCCTCCAGAACTGTGAGAAAATAAATTTCTGTTATTTATGGCATCCAGCCTATCATGTT
The DNA here is from genome assembly GCF_000181295.1 of Otolemur garnettii. Classification (NCBI taxonomy): domain Eukaryota; kingdom Metazoa; phylum Chordata; class Mammalia; order Primates; family Galagidae; genus Otolemur; species Otolemur garnettii. The sequence goes on along the minus strand of NW_003852430.1, from coordinate 6,527,767 downwards.
TTGTTACAGCTGCCCAAGTTGACTAATACAGTGTCTCTAAATGTTTGTAGTTTAAAAAAAATTTTTTTGGAAAATTTATTTATTTTCATTTATTTATTCCTTTATTATTATTATTATTATTATTGGCGATTCATTGAGGTTACAAAGAACCAGGTTACACTGATTGCATTTGTTAGGTTAAAAACTTTTTTTAATGTTTGTTTTGACAAAGATATAATGATATGTGACAATGGCCTGAAAAGCTTTGTCTATTATTCCTCTGACTTAACCACAGGAGGTACTGATGAAAAGTTTGCTAAAAAAAATTTAAGCATATTAATGTTAAATATCTATTATATTTCAAATTATACATTAATTAAGTAGAATGTACATATTTTGTCAGATATTAAATGTAGTATTATCAAATATATTTTTGCAAATAGAATGCAGAAATGGCATGAAAGTTTAAGAAAAAATAAAGCAATCTAACTGCAGGTTATTGTATTTGGCTCGTTTTGTTCTTATGCCATTAGGTTCACTAAGATTATATATAAAAAGTCGTCACTTATTTACTGTGGACAGGTTCTTGGAAACTGATTTTAAGTGAAAAAAGTGCATAGCAAAACCAGTTTTACCATAGGCTAATTGAGATAAATAATAATTAGGTTCCTATGACATGTTTCTGGTCCCGAAAACATCATCAACTTCTAAATAAAGACCTACAAAACTTCTAATGTTAAACGCTGAAATAACTGTGAGCTGTTTCTACAGTAGACCCTCTGTAAATTGACCAACCAAGGGACTGTAACAAACTGGCCAACATACAGAGATGGTCAACATAAGGTACCAGGCCTACTATACTAATGTGTACATGTGGTGCATGCCAGGTTTATGGAAATAAGGTCAACTGGCTCGGCACCCTTGGTTACAGCACCAGCCACATATACACTGAGGCTGGAGGGTTTGACAACAGACTAAGACTCTGTCTCAAAAAAAGAAAGGAAAATCAGGTCGACTTAAGGAGGTGATCAGTTTAGGGAGGTGGTCCCCTCTGGAGGTTCTACTGTACATTTAAGGAACACTAACAAAAACAAGATAATTATTTACCCAATTTTTGGTGAATCAGTGAGTGACAGCAGTAGCAATGGCAGGTTAAAGCAAGGAATAAATATTTGCAAAGCAAAAACTACAAGGAGTACTTTTCACCATCACAAAGTTAAAAAAATGACAGGGATCAGAAACAGGGAAGCTCACCGCGTGCTTTTGTCCCACGGTGTTTACTGCCGTGCATTTGTGTGATTATCGTGTGCTTTACCAATATTTACTCTACAGTAATTTGTACTCATTCATTTATTTTCAGCCCACTTATTCCGGTTCAGGATTGAGGGTGTCCACAGCCTATGTTGGCAGCTCAGGAGACAGGAAAACATCCATGAATGTGATGCCATTCCATCACGGGGCGACTCACACCCACCCTCACTCAGACTGGGACCATGTAAACAGGTGACTGAACCTCACACACAGGTTTTAGGTATGTGGGAGGAAACCAGAGTACCCAGAGAAAACTTCTGTGGGGAGACATGGGGAGAACATGGCACTCCACACACACAGTGACTCTGAATAGGAATTGATTTATTCTCCCCACTAACAATTTTTAAATTTAACTATTATTATTATTGTTTTCTTTCTTCCTTTTTTTTTTTTTTTTTTTTTGAGATCGCTGTGACCATGGTGTCAAAGTCACAGCAATCTCAAACTTTTGGGCTTAAGCAATTTTCTTGCCTCAGCCTCCCAAGTGCCTGCCATGATGCCCAGCTATTTTTAAGATGAGGTCTAGCTCTGGCTTAGGCTGCTCTCAAACCTGTGAGCTCAGGCAATCCACCTGCCTCAGCCTCCCAAGTGCTGGGATTATAGGCCACTGTGCCTTGCTTACTACTATAATTCTTTGAGACAGAATCTCACTCTGTGCCCTGGATAGACTGCCGTGGCATCATAGCTCACAGCAACCTCTTAGGTTTAGACAATTGTTCCTGCCTCAGCTTCCCAAGTAGCTGGGATTACAGGTGCCCACCACAATGCCTGGCTAATTTCTTTCTTTTCTTTTCTTTCTTTTCTTTCTTTTATTTTTTTTTTTAGAAGAGACAGGGTCTCAGTCTTGCCCAGGCTGTCTTAAACTCCTGAGCTCAAGGGATTCATCAGCCCACCACCAGAGTGCCAACACTCCAGGCATGAGCCTGTGGGGCAGAGAGCCTTCTCATCTATGTTCTAATTAAATGACATTGAATGAAAGGACGTCATTCTAGGACCTGCTGTATTTGGACTCTGCCTTTACTTGGAGGGCAGGTTTGAGGAATTCATCATGCCCATTCATCCTCGCGTTCCTTTTAGTTGGATGAATGCATATTTAACTTCAGAGAAGCCATTCATTAAACTTTTTATGATTTATTCCACAGTGTAACCTCATCATCTCTGTTCATCTTTTTTCTGTCTTCATAAAGAAAGGTTCAAAAACAAACATTTCAGTGATTCTTAAAGATATGTAACTACGCGTTGATGGACTCAACTGACACATTTAATCCCTTTCCATACAGGTGCTCAGAATGAGGAGAGTCCTTAGTGAAAGAGAATCCTGCTGCAGAGTGACTGACCAAGGCGTGTGGATTCTTGCACATTCTTGGCTTTGCCAGCTTGCAGAGCAGAGAAGTGACTCTCAATCACTGGTTTGCAGTGATTTTGGCAGTTTAAAAGACACAGGAAAACAATGCTGAACCAATTGAATCGGAGTCTCTGGAAGAAGGGATCCAGTCCTAGGGCTTCTTAAAAGCTTCCAAATAATTCTGAAGTTCAGCTAGGGTGAGCTCAGCTGCCTTAGAGAGACTTAAGCTCTTATAAATCTTTTAATGCATTTTGTATGCATGCTTCTTTCCCAAAAATGTCCAATTTCTCTTTCAAGCTCTTGAACTATATGATAGTAACTTATGTTGGCCTTTATAGCCAAAGGGCTGAGAATGATTCACAGAATTCAAAGGTATAGCATTTTAACACTTTACTAATTTAGTAACACATAAAAGTGAATCTTCAAGTCAACAGGGAAGAAAAAATATGTACCAACCCTGACTGATCATTCCACAGAGCAAAGAATTTACACATCAATATTTTCAAGGAGACAAAAATCTAATAGGAACTGAAGTGATGAATCTGATGCTTCAAAAGAATATAGAAATTCTATGTTTTAAAGAAAATGGATTATGAGACATTCCAGTATTTGAAAAGAGACTTAGCTTCAATTAACGAAGGGGAAATAGCACTGAGGACAAACTAAGAAACAACTCAGATGGGATATATTTGCTAATATCCTCAAACATCACACATTTTATCAGAGCTGTGTTTATATAGCAACCATTTCCCAATTATAAGGCAGGAAGCTGAAACCCTTAGGGCTTGAAATAGCCTAAATCAGTGCTCACAACATTATGTCCATAAGAATCACTTGGAAATCTTGTTAAAATGCAAATTTTAAGTCCACAGTGAGGCCTGAGAGTCTGCATTTTTAACAGGCTCCCAGGGGATATAGAAGCTGTGGTCCAAGAACTACAACTTAAGCAGAAGCAGCAGGCAAACTAGTCATCTGTAAAGGCATTCCAGATAAAATTATCCGGAGAATACTGCAATTTAAAATGCAAAGTGCCGTAGGTGAATCTGCACCCCCAGAGCAGGGACGTGTACTGAGTAATTGGTCCCTTGTCCAGCTTTGTCTCCACACAGCGCTGAGGTTCCAAATGGTTGACTGATGATAGAGACATTAAAAAAAACAGACTGACTCTGATTTTTGGCAGTGGTGTCAATGCCATCACCACTGACGAATTCTGGACAGAAATAGGAAAATGTGAAATTATCTTTTCTTAAAAACACAGATCATTGGCCATTAATACCGACGTGGGTTATCTGATGAGCTGTGTGCATCTTTTCCTGACTCCAACACCATGAATAGTGACATCAAGTTGATATATATATTTTTTTTCAACACAGTAGGTTTATCAACAAAATGTAGCATATGGCTTCTGGCCTACCTCATCGTTCTGCAAACAGAGAAATATAAGCATAATGGTGAAACACAGTGAGAAATGCAATGACCTTGGGCAGTGTCAAGGTTAAAAGAGCACAGGGAGCTTAGAGAGGCCGACTTCTTTACCTAAACAATGAAACCAGATATTGGAGAACAAACCAAAAGATAGTACATAAGAAAGAACACAAAGTAACAAGTGGATCAAATTCTAAATTGTATTAAACAACGACGCAATATAGGACAGTGTGTGTGTGTGTGTGCATGTTTTAAGATAAGCATGAAACAGTTTATGGAAGAAGAGAAAGGTTGAAAGAGTAAAAAAGTTCACAAAGCAAGATACGTTCGTCATAGACAGCGAACGGGCCTCCACTGCCAGGGCAAGTAGACACAGGCTGAACAGTGTGTTTTGAGGGGTTTTTTTGCAGTTTTTGGCCAGGCTGGATTTGAACCCGCCACCTCTGGCATATAGGGCTGGCACCCTACTCCTTTGAGCCACAGGCACCACCCTGAACAGTGTGTTTTAATGGTTTCTTTATAGCACAAGTTCACAAATAATTGGCTTCAGGGCTCCTTATGTCTTGAAATATTTTGAAGACCCCAAAGCAAAGTTATTTATATGATTACATCAGTTATTTATCCTGTCCAAAATTACTTTTCCAATCCAATTTTTCTGCCACCTGCATACCCCCCAGCTCTTATTTATTTGGGGTAGGAAAGAGGTTGATGGATTACTTGTCATTATCCTATACTTTTAAAAGAGAAAAACATAAATATGTTCTCCCTTGATGATTTGTCTATTTTAGTTTACACAGACTAATCAAAGCATTTTTGTTTATAATTTTTTTGAGTGTGATGCTTCTGGAAGCAATTTCCGGGATGAAGCCCAGGCCTCCTTTTGCACATCTCACAGTAGGGAATGTTTTCTCTCTTTCCGCCTTTCTCATTTCTTCTGCTGCAAACCATGCACTCCTCTGTTAATTTTTTTTTTCCATTTTTCATTATAAAACGCAGTTTCCCAGTCTCAGTGTCAGGGATGATGGTCTTCCCCTCTTCCTTGAGATTCTGTTCCTCACATTGCTCACAAGCTGAGTGATGAGATTTCTCCTGTAAGAAAGGTGTGTTTGCACTTTTTCTCCACTCTCCTTCTGACCAGATGAGTAAAGGATGTCGCTGTTCACAACTGTGACTTCTATCAGCCAGAAGAATAAATTTATCCACCATCTGTAGGACCTCCTGGTCAATCTGTAACATCCACAGTACTGATCAGCTCTAGCCACTCTTCCCATAAACTTTGCGTATAATAAAATAACCATAGATTTTTAATAATTTAACAGGCTGAAAACTAGTTATCAACTATGTTTGAGGGCCAAAGAATGTGCTCAGTATCCTCATTAACCTCTTGTCATGGAATTAGAAGCACAAAAAAAAAGTGTATCTGGGACTGGAATGGAACGGGAAAACCGCATGTCTGACAACGTCCAACACAGGATCGGCAAAGGTCTTCTGCAGTTTTTATGTATTAGATTAAGTAACAGTTAACATTAAAGCATTGCATCGATGAGCAATAACTATACTTCTCAAGACAAACAAAATGTAATAAGGAGAACTGAACTGTTTTTGTAAATCTGATGTCAGGATTAATAAGAGACCGCTAGATTCTCCTCTTCGCTTCTGCCTTCATTCTGCTGGTATACCTTGTTTGGGTTGAAGTATATGAGGAAAACCTGGCCACACATGAGAAGTGCTAATTGGAAGTAGAAGAAATATCTTAGTAACTTTTTCAGAGGATTGTGAATATTTTTCTTTGATTCCTTTCCCAAACCTGACAGGTGATGCTCTCAGATTTAGCCTGACACTGAACGTTAAGAAACCGTCTCAATGAACTTTTGTGCTTTACCTTACAACGCATTAGTTTATCTAGGTTTAGTCCTTAACTCGTTGCTTTGGTCATTTGGAAAGCTTGTTCGACTGACTCATGCAAAGCTTCCATCATTTGACACGTTTCATCCATACTATCAAAGAAATCATATCCATTATCACTCCTGATCTCGTCAAAAAAGTCAAGAATTGGAAAGCAGTCAAGCTCAGTGTGGCAAATGCAAGCTTTCACAATATTAATTTTCACACTGAAGTTCAAATATATTCATCGGCAAGGATACTGTAAGTTGTTTTCCTTGAAGGGAGAGGTTCACTTCATTTATTTTGAAAAAATAGCTGCCAAATACACCAGAGTCAATAACCACAGTCTGTCAGATTTTCTTTCAGGAAAAGCTGAAGTTCGTCTGAAAAGGAACTAGTTCAGCTCACAGCACAGTGCTCTTCCCCATCCCATGACATTCCAGGAACTGTAGCATGTGGCCCGAGTCCCTCAAAGACTCCCCTACCCCCATTTTCTCATACACGATGTTAAAAAGACACTTACTAAAGGGTCAATATTTAACAAAATTAATAATATACACTGCTTTATCAAGGGCATCCCCAAGTGAAACAGACTTTTTCTTTTTTGCACTGAGAGTGTATGGTGGTGAAAAATGTAATGATTACCAACACAGCTTCGTGTCAGCAAGTTATCTCTAAGGCACTAGCTGTTCTATTCACTAGTGTTTTGCACTAACAGTACAAGTGCCAACAAAGTAGAAAAGGCAACTAACTCTCTCACGTGATTGTGCAAATATAATACTGTTGACCTCAGGTGCCACCTGAAATCGTCCCGGGACCCCAGAGATCTGCAGCTACACTTAGAAAACCACTGCTTCACACTACTGGATAAGCACGAGATTTTGTGTGAGCGTGAGGTCCTATTAACATTGCATTATACATGTTTATGCTTTTTGTAGTATTTTGTATTTTGCAAATAATCTCCACACATATTGTATTACTTTTATCACAGTGCAACAACATAAAGTTCCCAGCCAACTGTCCACCAAATAAAAACAAGGATGCAGAAGCTGACATAAATGTCCAGAAGTACAGACAGGACAGAGATAAAGTGGCTCTTCTACCACGTTGGACAGACAGGCTCTAAAACAGCAATGATGTTGTCCCTTGACTACTATCTCCAATGGGGATTGTAAGACACTTTTCTGGAAGCTTCCATTTCCTTTCCCCCCGTTATTTAATAACACACTCCTTGCTATGGCTTCAATCCATTATACCATGTTCTAGGCCTATCAACTCATAAAATCATTGCTATTTCACTGCTGTGTAACATACTTGTATATGCTTGAGAATGATCATCTCTTCCCTAAGTCTTATTTATTCTTCTCAATAGGGCCAACTTCCCTAAACTCTACTCGAATTTTCAGAATTCTATAAGCTTTGCAGATTGCCTGTGAACTTAGCAGTGAAGATACATATCTTCCTCCACCTCCCATTTTTTTATCTGTATATTCCAAGTTTTTCTTAGAAACAATCAAATGACCATGTTCATAGTAAGCACTTTGATTCGAGGTTCTAAAATAAATTTACATGATCACCTTATGGAAAAACTTTGAGCTCTCAGAAACATAAAACTAAAAGAAATGACATCTTTGATTTTCACAGTTATTGTATTGTATAGATTATTATACATATGGTACATCTGAATATCTGTGAAAATTAATTATAAGCTAATATTTATTATGTGTAATAATATAGAGCCATTTGTACATAAACAACTTAATGTTTATATTGCATATATATGTATATATGAATACCTCACCTATATGTGTGAATGTGCATGTATGTTTGTATTGTTGGAATTTTGAGGCATTTTTTACTTCAAAAACAGCTAATTATCTAAGCTTAACTTTATATACTTCTTATTTTTAAATAATATTTATTTCCTCATGATTATTTGAAATTTATCAAATCCTTTTATGTCTATATTGTCATTTGATTCCATTAACTCTGTGAGGTATGAAAATGTTGTAGTTACCATTCCCCCTTCCTTGTTATCAGGAACTCTGATTTTATTCAGAGCAAGAATATGACAGTTAAATAATTTTATGTCCCAGCCTCATTTGAAGCTGGAAGCCGCCACGTGATATGAATATGATCTTGTTGCCACTGAGAGTGGAAGTTGGCTGAGGAATTCTGGGAAAGTTTGGTTTGCTGATAAAGGTTGCTACAGCTTCCCTGTCTTTTTCTCTTCCTTCTTCTTGGTATACAAATGTTACAACTGAGGGAAAACATGGGAGCTCAGGGATCGTGACCTAAACATTCTTGAGCTACTCCATCTGCCCCACTTAGCCCTATGGTTCTGATGTGATTAAAAAGTTAAGCCCCCTTTTTGTTACATGCTGCCCAATACATTCTGTATGACACAGAAGCATACAAGTACTACACTATTATTAGTTTCCCTATATAGATCAGAAAACTGAAGCTGATTGGTTTTGCAGCCACCTAATTGGTACAGGGCGAATCTCAATGGGGAAAAATTCAGAAAAGGGAAACATCAGCCCCATATACTTAGAAGACACAAAAAGCTCATCTCACAATTATGTGACATAATAAATCTGTTAACCTTAAATCTGATCTATTTACGAAATAAAACTCTAATTTCCACAATCTTCCTGCTCTCCTTTTACTTGTTTTTCTAAAGATCAAATTACAGACCAGGAATTCCTGACATATCTAGTTGAAAAATAGTGAGTTGAAATGATTTTTTTTTTCTTCTGGGTAGATGCCTAGTAGTGGGATTGTGGAAGCAAATGGGAGGTCTAATTTGAATTCTATAAGGTTCTCCATACTTCTTTCCAAAGAGGCTGTATTAGTTTGCAGTCCCACTAACAGTGTAACAGTGTCCCCTTCTCTCCAAGTCTGTGCCAGCATCTGTAGCTTTGGGACTTTGTGATATGGGCCATTCTCACTGGAGTTAGGGGATGTCTCAGTGTGGTTTTGATTTGCATTTCTCTGATGATTAAGGTTTGTTAGCCATTTGTCAGTCTTCTTCAAAGAATTTCTGTTCATCTCTCTTGCCCAGTGATAGGATTGTTTGCTCTTTTTTTTTTTATTAATTTGAATTCTCTGTAGATTCCAGTTATCAACCCTTCATCATATTTGTAACATGCAAATATCTTTTCCCATTCTGAAGGTTGTCTATTTGCTTTAATTGCTGTGTCCTTAGCTGTGCAAAAGCTTTTCAGCTTAATTAAGTCCCATTTGTTTATTTTTGTTGTTGTTGCGATTGGCAATGAAATTTTCATAAAATCTTTCCCCAGGCCGACATCATTAAGAGTTTTTCCCAGGCTTTCTTCTAGGGTTTTTAAGGACATTTGCACTAGATTGTTTATCGCAGCTCTATTTGCAACCATTAAGATGTGAAAGCAACCTAAATGCCCGTCAACCAAGGAATTGATTAATAAACTGGGATATATATATATATACCATAGAATAGTACTCAGCCATAAAAATATGGAGACTTTACATCTTTTGTATGAACCTGGATGGAGCTGAAACACATTCTTCTTGTGTACAGTATCACAAGAATGGGAAAGCAAATATCCAATATACTCAATAAAGCAAATATCCAATATACTCAATACTAAAATGAAACCAGTAGACAGTCTAATACACATCCACACAAGAGAAAAATCAATTCAATTCAAGTTGTGGGGAAGAAGGGGGGGATTGGTGTGCTCCTATTTAATGGGTACAACATAAGGGTATATAGCACACCTTCTAGGTAAGCGACACAAATACAACAGAGACTTTGCCTAACAAATGCAAACATGGTAATCTAATTGTTTGTATCCTCATATTAATGTGAAAAGAAAACAGTGAGTTAGTGAAGTATAAGGTCCTAAATAACATTTCTGACCCCTCTTCCTTTAGACTACTTGGACTTCTTCAAATTCACTATTAACTTTCATCCTACTGGACATATTCTTTAGCAGTTCTTTCTTGTATTTCTAGATCTTGTTATTATTATCATGGCCTAGTTTAGGCATCACTTTCTTGGGGAAACACTTACCCTAGTTTATCTACCTCTCTTCTTTTTTTTTGGCTGGGGCTGGGTTTGAACCCACCACCTTCAGCATATGGGGCCAGCGCCCTACTCCTTTGATCCACAGGTGCCGCCCTATCCACCTCTCTTCTTTTAGATTAGTTGTAGAGGTATTAACACTGGCCTTCTTAGATATCTAATTTAAGTACTTATAATATTTCAAAATACCAATGCCAACGCACACCCAGCTCATAGAAGATGTTCAATATATGCTTGTGAGGTTTTCGTGGGGAAAAAAAGAATAGAATCAAGGACTAAAAAATAATACTATTCTCAGACTTGATAATCAATGTTTTTAAATTGTAGGTCATGGAATCATTTAGTGGGTCATGAGCACTTTCCAGAAATGAAATAGAAGAGTGTATAATAAAATAGAAATATCAGAGTACACCATACACTGTCAATTAATATAGATCTTCATGTATCTACTCAAGATGTTTTCCTTGAGCAGCTGCTTTGTTCCCTGCACTAGTTTATGTGTCCAGATATATACTGAGTTAATTGTGGTTTCAGTCTCATTTACTTTAAATATCTGGGATTCTTCCCTCATCAAGCTGCTCCTCCTGGGAGAATTAGATCCCTTGCCCTAATGATGCTGAATTTGGCTACATGACTTGATCTGGCCAATTAAATTAAAGGGAAGTGATGTGTACTACTTCTAAGCAGAAGCTTTAGAGGCCATGTTATGGCTTCTTCTACCTTTTTTCTTTTTCCCCTGCCATAAAGCTGATGATATCCCAGAAGAATCTCATCCATAAGCCTAGGTCTTGGAGTGAAAATGACATACAGCAGAATGCTACTCAATGACCCATCGACATACTTTAGGAACAAGAAACCAAGCTCAAAAAAAGAAAGAGAAATTCCATTGTCATTTGTTACAATGGCCTAAAGTGACTATAACCTGCTGGGCAGATACTAAACAAGAGCTCCTTGGTTTGAGGGGAAAATAGTACAGATGTAAATGTCTGAAGGCAAAAGTAGAAATCTTATTCCCAGGACAAGGGACAAAGTGTCCCAAGCAAGTTAGAGGGAATAAGATATATAAAAACATCAATGTGTTTATGAATGTATGACAGATTTCTGCTTTTGTGATATTAATAAGCACGGGGAGGCCAGGTGTGGTGGCTCATGCCTATAACCCTATCACTCTGAGAGGCTGAGACGGGAGGATCACTGGATCCTCAGTAGTTCAAGACCAGACTGAGTTCAAGTGAAGTCAGTCAACTAAAAATAATAGAAAAATTAGCCATGCACTGTGGCATGTGCCTATAGTCTCAGCTACTTGAGAGGCTGAGGCAAGAGGGTTGCTTGAACCCTGGAGTCTGAGATTCAGTAAGCTAGTATGACACCACTGCACTCTACCCCAAGTAAAAGAGATTCTGTCTTTAAAAAAAAAAAAAAGTCATGGGGAGTACTGTCATCACCAGTGTTAATTATGGATATGTGAAAATAAAGTGAGAAGGGAAAAAAAATCCCGAAATTGGCATCTGTCTGCATATAAAAATTCAGAATAAAGTGATTTATATGAACATTTTGCCATCTTTGACGATTTACCTTTCAGCACAATTACTATGTATATCATTAGAAATGTATCGGAATGGCTTTGTTGTTTTATTTGATTACCAAAATAAACTCTAAACATGTACAATCCATTTTCATAGTTTTTGGCTTACTGCCTGTTCTTGTGGTCACAACATCAGAAGAAAATTGTAAAACACAACTGTCAGTCCTAAAGATCCCCCCCGCCAATGTATAAAAAAAATATGTATTTCCTCTTCTTTGAAATGGTAATATATGTCTACATAAAATGTTTACTGGATCAAATTTTTCTACCTGACAGGCCTTCAAATTTGGTCTGAAACCACATATAAGAATTCCGTTAATGAAATTTAAAGCAGCCTCATTTTTATCTTTTCTTAAAAAAAAAAAAAAAACATAACTATGTATTAGCAATCTGGCAAAGGCTTCTGTCAAATTGAACTATTGAACTCAGGGCAGTAAAAGTCCCTCCCCAGGCAAGAGATTTAAATCATTTTCAAAGTTAATTTCCTGCTCCCAGATGGAGAACAAATCTAATCGGGTTTACTTCATTCTTTGGATGAACAGGAAAATGTCACTTGCATACTGAAAAAGGAGACAGAAAATCTGAGGCAAGGCAGTCTCCAATCCACATCACAGCAGACAAAGGAGGTAATTCTGAAATTGAATGTATGGGGTCGCTTGGAATCTAAAAGCAGATCTGAATTTGATCTAGACAAATCTCTAAGCTTACTTCCAACCTAGTTCTGTTCAGAGACGATGCCTGTTTGTACCTGAAATACACACATACGCCTTTAAAATTGTTCACCTTAAAGGAGAAAAAAAGGTTTCTAATTCTAAGAAGGAATCTGAGTAAACTGCCTGAGTTTCATAAATGAGGTTAGAGGCTTTCACAGCCCTGTGTATGGTAGGGAAATTTTGTTCCTTATCAGCTATGGCTTAAAAATAAGATGAGTTGACGTTTGAATCACAGAATAATGGAACTATAGAAAAAGTAAAATAAGTATTCTTGTTCTTAATTTAACGGCTGCTGGGTTCTATTTAAAGGTTTGTTGCTATGTACCTGTTAGGAAAGACTCACATCTGCTGCCAGGCAGACATTGAAAACGACATCGCTCAATTGTGTTCTTTCTTGGTAACAAAAGCGTCCTCAGTAAAGAAGCAGGTATACCATCAGATCTTCATGAAACAGGTTAACCCTGGCTCGGCTTCTCTCAATTTACCCTACCACATATGGCTTTGCACGGCCGGCTCCTATGCAAGGGAAAGCTGTAGGTTAGACCCTTACAGGAGACATTTTCCTAAGTAACCTCTTCAATTGTACCTCCGCTTGAAAGACAAATTACCCTTATAGTCAACAAAACAAAGAAATCTTTTCTGAAAGGGTTGCAATGGACTTGATCACATTAAAGTTCATCTTTTCTTATGAATATAAAGGAGGACAACAGTTATATCTCAAAATTGTTGGTAAAAAAATAGACATTTAGAGTTTAAAGTAGGATTTCATTCATCCTTGGTTTCACGTGTCAGTTCAAGTTGCAGGCTTCCAATTTATTGTTTAAGGTAAATCTGTTTGTCTCACTCTATCTAATTTAAAGCATGTTCAGACAATTAAAAGTAAATTGCCTGTATCTAATGAGCAGAATACTCAAAATCAATAACATAAAAATGGATAGATTAAAAAGAGGACATCAGGGATCTATTTTCTTTCTTGAAATACGAATGTTGCTCAGTCACAACAAGGTAAGTTTTAAGGCGTGACCATGAGCTGTGAATCACTGCAAACACTTCGATGGGGAAAATAATACCAAAGCAGAGAGAGGGAAAGGTAACTTGGCACTATTGAGAACCTCATTCTGTCCCGGGTAGAAAGTAAAGCACTTTTTTTGCCTGTATAATCTCATTTGATCCTTATTGCAATCTCCGTCATACAAATTCTGAGAGTGGCTCCAGAACCATAGAATAATGAATGGTGAATGTAGCCCAGCTCCTTCATAAAAAGCAGTTATAATTTGTATGGTATTATACATTTTTTTAGGAAGACTACAATAGAATATTTTGCTATTCTAGAAAACCTGGAAACAGAAATGGAGAGGACATATTGAAAAATTACCTCATAAAAAAATTGTGCCCAAATATGTGTATCTTTGCTACAGTATAATTTAATTAGTAAACTTGAGCTTCCAGGCTCAGGTTCTAAGCCTGGGTCTGATTAGATTATGGAAGCTCTTCTAATTTTGGCTACAAAGTAAGCCAGTACTAGTCATCTAATTAATACAAAATGTTTATGGCAATACACAGAACCAAAGTATAAGAATAAATTTTGAACTTTTATTATTGAGCAATAAGAGTATAAGATTTTGAAGGGATAAGTTTACAGAGATAATGACAAAACTATTTCATTAGTCAGCAGAGTGGAAGTTCTTTATAACTTTTGATGGTCTCACTGTGTGTATGTCAATGGAAAAGAAGCCATAGTCTGTAAAATCATTTAAAGAAGTTTATTCTGAGCCAAATTTGAGAACCATGATCTGGAGCCACACACAAGAAGCTTTGAGCACACGGACTTGTCGTGGTGGGGCCACAGTTCGGTTTTATACATTTTAGGGAAACAGGACTCACAGGTGAGATCATAAATCAGTATGTGGAAAACATACACTGTGACTTGGTCCAAAAAGACGGGACACCTGGAAGCAGGGGGCCATAGGTTAGAGGTGGGTTTACAGATTCATTGGCTAGCAATTGGCGAAAGAGTTCGGTTCTAATAGACCAGCAGTCAGTGTAAAGGAATGCTGAGTTAAGATGAGGGTCTGTTAATCAAAGACAAACTACAGGACACAGGCCTAGGCTCAGGTGGCTTGCTGTGTACATTGAGGACCTGTAGGTATGACTTGTACAGCCTTAGGCCTATTAGTGAGCACAGAGGTTGCGTCTAAGGGGAGGTGGGCGTGATTAGGCATGTCTGATCTCTTTTCAAGGCTAGCAACTCAGTTTTAGGGAATCCCTGGGTCAAGAGGTGATCCAGTCAGTCAGCCAGCCACTTGGGGGAAACCTTAAGATTTTATTTCAGTTCACGTGGAATCTCAGATTTTTACAGTGTCGTTTAATATTTTGCTCCCATCCACAGCCTGCAATCAAAACCATATTTGAACAGATATCATTTCAACTAAAGAGGTTACCAAGATATCTGAAACTTGTCACTACCTTTTCCACAAAGGTAGTGGACATTAAACACGACTAAAAATTTAAAAATAGCTTAATTTGATTTTTTTAAATAAAGAAAAACCTTAGCATTCCTAATAGATGCATTCCCAATCCATTGAAGATATTTTGGCATTTTTTGACATCTAGGCAGAATAATTCTTTATTTGGGGGGGGGGTTATATCCTGTGGCAACCAAAAGTATCTCAAGATATTGCTAATTTTAGGATTTCCTTCAGTTGAGAACCACTGCCCTATAAGTTTAAAAATAATTCTTTAAAATAAGTGTGATTGTTTAAGTCAAATGACTCTTGGAGATCCTGCAATACATACCAGGGGTGTCCATCCTAGTGCCTGCAGGCTGATTTTCTGATGATTTGCTTATCTGCAGTTTCCAATATCAGCAAAAGTATGCACAGACCTTTTCTTTTCACTAATCAACTTTTGTTAATATCTGTGTATTTACTGTGCCGCCCAAGACATCTCCTACTCTTCCAATCTGTGGCAGAAAAGGTTGGACATTCCTGCATGAGATTATTTGTTTGTTTTTATTAAAAATATATGCTGGAGAGATTTAGTAGATAATAGCCAGGCCATGTCAAAATTGCTAAAAGATTGCATTCAGCAAATACAAAAAAATCATCTAAATTCACCCAGAAGACAGACTAGATGTAACTCAGTTCTTTCTATTAAAATCATTTTAGGACTTCAATTTCCCATTTACTATATGCTATGGCAATTGCACACTGAAAGCAAAATTAGGTATCTGAAAACACCATGAAGGTTAAACTATTAGAAGCATCTGAAATATTAAATATGATGTCATTCTGTACTCCTTAGCAGACGCCCGGGGTACCTGACCCCTGCTTTGCTGCTCAGAGATGGAGTCAGACACGCAGCCTGGCGCTCTGCTTGCTGTGCTGAGGGCACTGGCTTTCATCCTCACGTCTTGTCCAAAGACAGTCGCTGTATCAGATCCACATCCAAGTAAGGTGGATAGAAGAGGCGAGGGGCTATGCTCGGCACATCTGTCCCCTTTTATAAGGTAATTAAGCACGTTCTCTGAAACCTCATCAGAAAACTTGTGCTTAGATCTTACTGGGCTAAGGTGGGTGCTTTGGCTGTACTTGCAGAAAAGGATACTAGGAAATTAAGAAAGAATGAGGGGCAAGATTGTCATTACTGCCAAGAGGAATCATGGCCCATTACCTGAAATGATCACATCACCACTTCAATTCCAAATGCAACTTCTGTTATCCAGGAAGAAAGAGAAAATGGCATTTATGGTAATTAGCTACACGTGATAATAGCAAGCATAATAACAACACCTCCAAGAAGAACTACAGCATTCAAAGGCAGTAGTTATTGTTTATGGTGTGACAGGCATGCCTCTAATCAAAATTCCAGTGACCTACTATTTTATTACCTTTATTTTATACACTACAATGATAAAGCTCTTAGTCACTGAACAGCTTGCCCAAGGTTATGTAACTGTTCAGTTTGGAGTTCTTTGAATGTCTATTAAGCAAAGGTTACTTTTATAAACTACTAGCTTGAGTGCTTCATCATTAAGAAGTTTTCCACTTGTTATTTAACTGATAATAAATTGCTACATAATATTTATATAAGTGGGGGAGTTTTTTTACTTTTGCATACGTAAAAATAAATATATATATACCATGAAATGAGATAAAGAATATATGTAAGCAACCAATAGATCATATCCAGTTACAATGTAAAGGCACCTCGATATTTTATTAATATTATTTGGGAAAAATTTCAGATTTTTTTTATTAATTGGATTTTATCAGGAAAACTATTAGTTCTCCTTAAAGACTGGCATCATAGGTTGGGGTACCCAGCTGGAAAACTGCTGAATTATATTTCATGCATATGATTAGATGATGATTGAACAAGAGACAAGTAATAAACACCAGGTGTGTCACTGGAACAATCCAATGTGTTACGAAGAAAATTCTTGTGACTCTTGGGGGAAAATAAGATAAATTCAAGAAAAAGAAAATCTACTTCTCACAGCAGAGAACACTGAATTAGCAAAGATAACTTGCCAAAATGAAGCGTGCTAGCTCAGAGTTCAATTTTATTTTGATAAATTTGTGCTTCCACTGTTTCAATTATTGCTATAGCGAGTTAATTAATAGAAGATCAATTTTACCAATGGGAAATGTAACATGATTAAAATAAAAAGAATGAAATGCCATATCCTACATTTACATGAAAAATATCAAACAAAGCAACCTACAAAACCTTGAACATGTGGGATCAGAATGGGAGGTTGGGCTGAGATCAAAAGGAAAGCCACTCATACGAAAGCCAAGAAGAACTTTCATTAAAAGCTCCATATTAGCCAAAAGAGTGATGAAGTATGAAGAAAAGCTGATGACATTCAGGGTTGACTGCATCATTTGTGGGACCAAGTACAAAATAAAAATGTGAGACCTTTTGTTCAAAAAGCAGGAAAAAAAATCTCTACAACACGTTCTAAAAAATAGTTTTTCCTTTCTTTTGCGGCCTTTTTCACAACTTGTCATGTGGTGTGTGTGTGTTTAATTTGCTCATTGGTATTGTTCTAAGTAAAGAAAAATTTGAAATTTGAAATATTCATATGAATTTTACTACACCCCTTTACGTTGTACAATGCTAGCTTTAAATGCAAATATAAGACCATTTAATTTTAAACATTTAAGGAGAATCATTGAAATTACATAATTTGTATTTCATAGTTTGTTCGTGCATATATATTTGCTCATAGGAGACAGGGAAAACACCACATACAACTAACTCAATTGTTTTTATTTCAATTCTTGATACGCACATATTCTAATAACACTGCACACCTGAGGGTACTGTTGATTAAGAAGAGACTACAAGGAAAAGTAACCATGGTTTGTTCTTTCTTTCCCTTTTCTTCTGTATCTTTTTTGTTGTAGCTAACACATAAAAAGTCACGAATAAGAAAGGATATGGGGCTCAGCGCCTAGGGCTCAGCGGCTAGGGCGCGAGCCACATACACCGGAGCTGGCAGGTTCAAACCCAGCCCGGGCCTGCCCAACAACAATGACAACTACAACCAAAAAATAGCTGGGCGTCATGGCGAGCACCTGTAGGCCCAGTTACTTGGGAGGCTGTGGCAAGAGAATCACTTAAGCCCAAGAGTTGGAGGTTGCTGTGAGCTGTGATGTCACAGCACTCTACCGAGGGTAACATAGTGAGACTCTGTCTCTAAAATTTAAAAAAAAAAAAAAAGAAAAGAAAAGAAAAGAAAAGAAAAGAAAGGATATGGGAGGTTTCATGGTCATTAGTTTCCTTAGAAGGCCATTGCCTTCTTTCTGCAGTTGAGCAAGTTCAAGTGGAAAAGGTAGTCTCTCGGAATGGTTGGGTCCTCCTTATGTAGTCACTGAAGAAGTAAAGTGCCTTCCTTGTACTTGCTTTGAGTCTCGAACCTCCCACACAGTGTGACCCCAAGAATTCTGTGCTCCTGAGACAGGGTGAATACTCTATGGGAAGGGAGCCGGAAGGAACGGCGGAGACACATTTCTCATGAGCAGTATCTCCTCTGCTCCTCTCCTCAAATTCCACGCCCCACTGTCCCTTCAAACTTCACTTACAAAAGTCAAGTTCAAATATAAAATTATTAAGACTTTCAAAACATCAGCAGAGCAAGAAATCAAGTGTGAAGCTCTTCTGAGCATGGGACCCTATGCAACTGTCAGGTCATGTGGTAATGAAGCCAGCTTTGATGATATATTAGGTCAAGGAACTTTTAAAATTAATGGTCAGTTCAAGAAACTAAATAGAAAAAAATGTAAACATCTTTGAATTATAATTTTTTATTAAAAAAATTTTAATGATTTTTGAATGTCAAAAGTCAAGTCTTTTTACTTGGAGCCCTTAACCAGAGGCCATTTTTTTTTTTCCTTAAAGTGGCCTTTCAAAGGTCTACTCCAATGCATGCAGATTAAAGTTCTCAGAATCGTAATTTCTAAAATGCAATGAATAGAGCCAGAGAGTGGGGCTCAGGGTCGGACCTTATAGCATAAAATCTTTCAATTTTAAGACTTCTTCAGTTCTACTTTTAAATATTATTAGCATCGCTGTACTTTAGAAAGGTTTAACAGTGTCATTTGCCATCATAATTTTTTGAAATGAATATGCAATCAATGTCTAAAGCTCATGGCCAGGATTAGAACTCAAAACTCATGATTCTCCTTGTGCCTCTTGTGCAGAAACCTGCGGTGTAAACTTTGCACCTATGCCAAAACTGATAAAATACTCTGACTAACGTCTGAGAAGCAGCAGTTATGTTGACCTTGAATAGAAAATGAATCGATTCTTGGTTTCCATTGAGCTAATCAAGTAATCTAAAAATTATCTTCCTGTTGTCTGCTGCTATTGGAGCAGAATTAATCAATAGAATACCTATATAGTCAGTTTCCCCCACCGTCACCGCTTCCTCCCTGGAGAGGCACTAATTAGAGAGAATGGGTAACATGTTTATGGATCACTACCCGCAGTGTTTCAATGAATATAAAAGGTTTTCTCCGCTTCTGAAAGTAGCATTAAGATGGAAGTCACAGGGAAAACGTGCCCTCATGTTTTACTTTCGGGATAGTTGTGAACCTGTTACCTTGCTAATAAAACTAAAAAAAAAAGTTACCCATGGAATTTGAAACACTCACTATCAATCATTTAGAACCCAAGCAATATAAGTATTATACAAATATAAAAGAGATACAAAGCTACTTGTTTCTATATTTCTATATAAATATGTTTAAAGGCATTTATTATTTGTTTAACTAATAATAATTATATGAATACCCCATGAAAAGATATAGTGTAGTTAGCATGTGAAAATGGATTTAAATTTCTGATCTGGAGGTATATCCAATGAGAGGAGATGAGATAAGTTACATAATGAAAGTCAGGAGAAGATCTAGAAACGGAACAAAACAGGAACTGTTGTCAGGCTATTCTGAATGTTTTCAGTCCTTGGGGACCCTGCTAAACTTTCCTTGGAATCAGCAGGATATCTGTCCTGTCCTTCCCACTCTTCTTCTGAGAGATAGAGTTCTAAGGACCCCATAAGAGTCAGGGTTTTCAAGGGACTCAGAACTAATAGCAACTTGGTCGATCAATAATGGTGTGAATATCAATTGCTTTATGCATTGCCTAGAATTTAGTAATTGCACAAAAATATGGATTAGTATTTAGCTATTTTAAGTTCTAGGAAGCCTTTGAAATATCTAGGCAATAATAAGCAGTGGGATACATGACTCTAAATCTCCTACAAAGATGTTAATTAAATCAGTTAGACCAGCTTCCTCCATGATTTGGATTGCAAAATATGAATTATGGAAAGGATAATTCTCTTATAATGAGAGAATAATGGAGCACACCTGCATGCAGGAGCCATGATGACTTCCTCTGGGTGGAGATAGAGACATGTACAAAAAAAGGATAGGTTTGAGGAGCTGTAAGGAAGACTTCATAATCCTAACCCCGCCATTCCTCCCAACTTTTGTGTTCATTAGATAAATCACTGCGACCTAACAAGTCTGTCTCTCTATTCCCTCTGCTACTACTGGAGTAAGTCTTCTACAGCAAAAGGGTACTATACATCACCCCCCAGTTTAAAATTGACCCATGACTATCCATAATTCTCTTCCAAACTTCATAATATGTGACATCTATGGCTGGCAGACCCTGCCTACCTCTGTGCTTTAATTTCCAGCCAATTCCCTTACCTTTTGCATTCTATTCTTAATACATATTGAACCTGCTTCCCTTTCTGCAAATCTGTCTTGCCCCTCACCTCTGGGCCTTTGAACATCCTTCCCAATGCTCCACTTAAGTTAAACTGATACCAGGCAGAAACCATCCCTATTCCTCTTTGTATCTCTGGTACCTAGCACAGCACAAGGCACATACAGGTGCATAATAATTACCCCCCCCTTAGCCTTCAGATGCCAAATTCTCTAATTGTAGAAAATTATACCTATTTCATCTTTATGCCTCTCATAGTGTCCTTAGTAAAATACCTCATACTTACCCTTCTCAATAAATTCCTGGTAAATTCAGTGGAACAGTGATATAACTATAAATCCCTATAATCATTTGAAATAGGGAAATTATATTCCAAGTGTTACAAAATGGATATAAATGAACCATATGTGTTGATTATATATGAGGCCTGAATATGCTATAAAGTGCACATATGGTAGCAAGAACACAACTTTACTGTATTACTAAATGGGAGTCATGTAAAACTAATATGCTAGCAATAAATGTTAATTAAACATTCCATTAACAATTTGCTTGCCCTTTTGAAACTTAGTATGGTTAGAAAGGGATTATTTGGGTCTCATAAAAGCAGTTTCCTGGTAAATTTAAAGAGATTTTTTTCTCTCCATTTGATTTCTTTAAAGAGGCAAAAATATATATATTGTATTGATCTCAATGTTTAGTCATACTCTTCAATAAGAGTATTTAGAGGATCCCCCCTCCAACAATGCAATCTCTAGTGCTTTTCAGAAGACTTTGGGTCTGCTGTTCTTCAACCAAAATTTGGGGTGTGTTCTATATCCTCTAATTTGGGTGCACACACACACACACACAACCCCAGAGTTGCTGTGAAGCATCTGTCTGAGATGGTCTCATGTCCGCTTTCCTAATAGCTTCAGTGACATATGTTGGGATACCGGTTCTCTCTGGATGAGTCAATAGCTCCTCAGCCATCCCTAGAGACTTTGTGCAGAATAAGTTGACAGACTTGGAGAGCTCAGGGATAATGCCCATCTTGTTCTTTGTTCTCTCATAAGCTTAGCACTAAATATGGTGCATGATAGGGCCTCAGTGTACATGTGTTCACTGGGAAAGGGGAGCATGGATTTATAGGGTCATGGATTTAAATCAAATGTAGACTGAGGACCATGCACTTATCCATAATTCCTGGTAAAATTAGTAGCTTTCAAGACACTTTGAAGAATAAAGGACACAGTAATCACACACATACACAAACACACACGAGTGTTACAGTAATACTCTAGTAATGAGGGATCATTCATCCATAGGAAGGAAGTGAGATCCAAATAACCTCCCCTGGTGATAGAATCCCACAAGTACGTGGGACCAGAGTTTAGCTGGAGTGAAAGTGAATAGCAAAGAAAGGCCGTACAGTGACAGATACTTTCTGACATCAATTATAAGGTACATCTGTTCCTGTCGCTTACCATACCTAAAAGAGGAATTTATTTTAAGTTTAATGACATTCATTGATGAAATCAATGAGATTTGAAGGAGTGAAAGGTTACTCCCTATTAGTTTAACGCTGCCAGGAAGAAAGCCTCTGAAGAAACGGCCTCAAAGCCATCATGTAGGGAAGTCATTTTATAGCTTATTAGTAGAAACAGAGCCCTTCTGACAACAAGTGACAAAGGTGTTGAAAATGGCAAGCGAAGTTTCAAACACGCCAACCTGTGTTTTCTCGAACAGGATTATTGCCCTTGAGTAATAAAAGAAAAAGGAGCCTATGGTTTTTCTTGAGAAAGACATCAGTGTTTATTTCTCAGTAACATAGTTTTAACTCCGGGGCAGGTAAACTTTTCCAGGTAGGGTGAAAAGCCAGGGGAAAATGTTACAAGAACAAAGAATTCAAGATAACATTCTGTAAAATATGATCTTTCACGTCTTCCAACCAAGTGGCAGTTATAACATAGATGTCACTACCTGCCTATAAGCAAATTAGGTCATAGTTGTGCATATTGTCATTTTAAAGGAGTTATGTTTATATTGCAGTTATTACATGTATTGCCTTTTAAAAGGTCTTCAAAACCTACATTACAATTCTGCAATAAAATGGAAAGTTCCTGTGTGTTCAGAGAGAAACAGACACCACTGATGGGACGTATATTTAGTAGTCTGGAAGCAAATATTCGTCCTAAAAAGAATTAATGAATTTTTTGTATTCACTTGGAAACAAATCCAGAGTGATTTGTTGGCATTAAGGAAGAAAGACTCTGGGTGGAGATAAAGATGTATCTCTGGCTTCTGTTGATGGTTACATGGCGAGCGGGAAAGTGCCGGAAAGAAATGTTGAGGAACAGGTGTCAGCAGCTTATGAGAAAATCCCAGAGACTACAGCGGGGCACTTCGGAGATGCTACATCACTAATGTTCTTGATGCAGAGACCGTGTCTTGTGATACACAGACGAGGATCAAATAACTCTGAGTGTGAAAGGGATGAAGAAATTGTTTAGGAATTGTGAAATTGTTTAGGAATATATTGAATGATTTATTCCACCAATTTGAAAATATACACAAATATAATGAATGGTAAATAATCTACAACAAAATGTTTTTAAAAAGCTGTTCCAATAAGCATAAGATAAGAATCCTGAGAGATAAAGTATGATGTCACAGTTTTATAAGCAGCATTTATTTTTTCTTTGTGAGTCACATGGTGGCCACATTAAGAGCCCTTAGGTTCTATTGTATATCAGTGCTAACTGGACCCTGAAGTATCTGAAAAATCTTGGTGGGGGTAGACTAATATGCTTGAAAAATACAGAATCCAGGCCAGGTGAAGTGGCTCACACTTGTAATCCTAGCACTCTGGGAGGTCAAGGCAGGAGGATTTGAAACCAGCCCAAGCAAAGCAAGGCCCTGTTTCTACTAAAAATAGAAAACTAGGTAGGCATGGTGGCTCACACGGATAGTCCCGGCTACTCAGGAGGCTGAAGCAGGAGGCTTGCTAGAGCCCAGGACTTTGAGGTTGCTGTGAGCGAGGCTGAGGCCATGGCACTCTAGCTCAGGCAACAGAGCAAGGCTGTCTCAAAAAGTAAAACAAACGCCCCTCTCCCCAGAATCTACCCTTCATAGTCTGAATAAGAAAAGAGTAAAAGATATGAAAAGAAATGCCCCATGCAACCTAAAAACAAGAGGAATGCTGTCATTACTATGATTAAATGAACAAAGCAAGCTTGTACCCAGAGCCCTTTGGGGTAGGGGTTTAGTCTTAGAGGTGATTACACTTGACTGAAAGGCAGCCTAGTTTCAGAGTCCAGTCTCCTTAGTGGAGCTCTGCAGGAGACACAGGAGGCAAAGAGAGAAGTGAGTACAGTACACAGCTGGAGGCGAGGTCATGTAAGTCTGCCTCTTAGAGTGGTAGAAGTTGCAGCATAGTAGGACCTTTTCAAATCAGTAAAGCATGTGCTGTTGTCCTGTCCTAGCACTTAGGTCAAGGGCGGTACAGGATTCACCTGAGAGCAGGCTTCATCTGATGCCGGTAGGAGTACATAGCTAGGGGCACCATTCATTTTAGGTGATAGAACATGTCTATTACGGGGGGGGGGGGGTTTAAAGCCCTTCCAATACCTAGAGCAGCACTCCACCGTGCTATAAAATTAACTTAGACTGACTCTCGTGACTCTACATTTTTCATTTCCTCTGGCTTGCCACACCCTCTGGGAATCAGTCTAGCTCTAAATGACTTAGGCAATGAGGCTTCCATTTCTTCCCCTGGGACATTAATGTACGGCCTAATAGACTGTCAGGAAATTGTTTCTGATATTCAGCCTACATTTTCTTTTCCTTAATTGCATCCCATTACTATATTCTAAACAATTTCTCTTCCTTCTTTATACCCTACATAGTCTTGTGTGGGACCATTTCAATTTGGCCAAGCTTTGTAAAATGAATTATTTTTCTTCTTTGTTTCTACTGGAAGTGAAACTTTCTTGTTTCTAGTTTCCTTACTTGGTATTCTGGAAGTTTCCTTGCTGCTGGCTGTTGCTAAAATAGTCAAAAGACTTCCATTTACTAAGGATGATTTGAACAGACAAGCATAGAAAATAGTATTGCCTTCTTATTTTTAATGCAAAAATTCAGTGAATATCATGCTGGCTGTATATGATTACCATTTCAATTTATTTAGCCAGATAGCCCCCTATCTAGATTATCTTTTTCACCTAGGTTTTTAAAATTGATATTCTTCAAATTATCTTCCCCTACATGATATTTTGATTTCTCTTATACCTTTTTATCTTGCATTCTATTATTGTTTTGTGTTTCTGCATGCCTTCTGATAGATCACAAGTTATCAATAAACATTAAATAGGAAACTTAGCTTAATTTTATAAAATAAATAGAATGCAAAGAACAAAAATATACTCAAAAGCAAACATAACTATCATTGATCTCAAAGCTGCTTGTTGCTAAATATTTTCTTCCTTTTTTGTAAGAAATTTATTAGGTTTTATATAAGACTGTTTAATTTCTACATTCATTTCTCTATTTATTATCCTGATTTATTTATTTATTATCCTATTTATTTATTATCCTATTTTTTATCCCTTAGTTAATCCTGATTTTAACTCTATAATTACTTTCTAACTTTCCACGATTGCTTTGAGCCCTAAGGATCAGTGAGAAGCCATTCTCTCTCTCCTTTTCTTTTTTTCTCTCTTTCTCTCTTACACACACACACACATTCCTGAAAGCAAAGTATTCTTTTCACTATACCTTTCCTTCTTATGACACATTAAACATCATTTATGGGAGTCTAAACTTGAATTCCAGGCCCTAAAAATAATAGAAGCTAGTACAGTATTCCTCTATTTCTGTCATCCACTCATATTGAAATAGGAAGAAAAAGAAAAACTAGTGAAAGAAAGTCATCCTGGCAGGGAAAAAACCCCACCAAACAAACAAACAAAAGACCCAAGACAAAGTTATGTGTCGATGGAACCACAGTTTCTCCAGAATGTTAGTAAGAAGAGAGGAGACTCTGGAAAACAATGCCACCTCCTAACAATATTAGTTTGCAAAGATAAAGGTGTATTGGTAACTGAAGGGCAAGAATCTGACTTAAGTCTAGGAAAACTGCCGTGTACTGAGTACTATTCTCTTAAATATATAACTTTACTTGAAATCTTGACTGCAGCATTCATAAAACAAGGATTCTCACCTCCCTTTCCCAGGCTCTTTAAATTCCTCAAACTTCAGGGAGAAAGAATACCAGAGAACAGACTCTATGGGCCATTTTCCCCAGAATGGTCTGATGGTGTGAAAGCAACGTCTTGTAGCCTGAAAAAGGATCAGGACCCTTTACAAAATGACTATGATTCCACTTTCATTTTCTCTACTTTTCTCGAAGAGCAGTACAGTAGATGGGGAAAATTCCTCATAACAGGTTCGTTCAGGTCTCTTTCTGTTTTGTGAGAAAGCTTGGTGGTGAATGATGCCTCATCCTGTTCAGAGATCGACAAAGACTTTGCAAAAGACAAAAGTTATCCTATTCCATTTTTTTCATGTGGCATTCTAAATTGTTTAAGGATGTACACTGCAAATGCTGACCTTGAGTGTGAAAACTGATAAATGTAATGCAGAATGGAGGCACGCAGCTTACACAGACTCAACTGTAGGAAACAGAGAGAGGAGAGAACGAGGAAAGAAAAACAGAATTGTTAGCTCACCTGCTGGTCACGGAGGGATTAGGATACGGAGATTTGGATATGCCTTTCTTTGAGTTTTGCCTCACCAACCTACCGTCTCTCATAGCATCAGCACCTTTCTGTGCCAAGTGCTATAGTAAAGTTTCCCACCTCTTGACCCACCTGTCCGATCATCTGTGGCTCCATTTGCATGCAGGAAAATTGCTCCTTTGGTTTCTATGCATAATGTTCAATGCCTTAACTCACACTCTAATACTTTACTTTAAAATAATGTAAGGCTTACTTTCAGAAAAGACATAAGAATAGTAAAAAGGTATCCTGCATACCCGTTAGCCAGATTCTTTCATTATTCCCTATTATTGTTCACTTCATTGTTTTCCCCCCATAATATACATTTTTGCACTTCATAACTGAGATGTTCTTTAATACTTCAGTATTTCAATAGGTCTTTCCTAAACTCAGGATTAAGCTCTTATATAACCACAATCCAATTAACAAATCAGAAAATAAACACTGATGGACTAGTATTATATACAATTGACCTTATTCCTAGTTTGCTTGAAAAGCATCCTTTGGCCCCAATACTATGATTACTACTACTACTGAGTAGAATTTCTGTTTTCTGATTTCACTTCTCAACAGCTGTTTCTAGAATATAGAAAAATAACTGTGTTTTATTGATCTTATATCCTACAACCATTATAAACTTGCTTATTACTTCCAATAGGCTTTTGATCTATGGCATCATTCTTTTTAGATAAATGATCATTTCTTCGGTGAATAAAAAGTTTTACTTATTTCTTTCCAAATGGGATGCCTTTTCTTTCTTTTTCTTGCCTGACTAGAACCTGCAGTGCAATGTTTAATAGAAGTGGTGGGAGTGGACATCCCGTCGTGTTCTATATCTGAGGGGAAAGAGCATTAAGTATGAGGCTAACTCTAATTTTTCTGTAGTTGCCCTTTTTCACGATGTGGAACTTCCTTTCTGTATTAGGTGGACTCGTGGCTCTCAAAAGATTTTCTCACATGCAAATGCTTGACACCTGTGAAAATTACCTTATTTAGAAAAAAAGATCATTATAGAAGTAATTAGATAAAAGCTCTTGGAAACATTGTGGATCATCCAGATGGGCCCTAAATTCAATGACAAGAGTCTTTAGGAACCAGAAAAGAAGATACACACAGAGGAAAAGATGAGATGAAGATAGAGGTAGAGATTGAAGTGATTTGGTCACAGCCAAGAAAGTCAGGGAATGTCAAGGGTCACCAAAAATGGGGGGAGTGAGGGAAGGATGTCCCCTGAACATACAAGGGAGTGTGGCCCTGCCGATACCTTGGTATTGTACTTCTAACCTCCAGAGTTTTGAGATAATACATTTCCATTTTTCTAAGTCACTCAGTTTGTGGAGATTTGTTAGAGTAGCCATAGGAAATTAATATACCTTTTATACATACGTGGCTGGGCGTTGAATATATTACCTTAAAAAAATTGTTAAGGTGGTGAATTGCATCAAATGATTTCCAAATGTTAAACCAAGTCCTTGGAATCCAGTCCATGTGTTTCTGTACTGTTGAATTCAATTTGAGAAACTCTGTTCACACATTTTTGCACCTGTGTTTATGAGGGATATTGGTTGGTTGTTTTCTTGCAAGTTTCAAAGAATGAGTTTCAAATATGCCCTCTGTTTAAAATCTTAATGAGTGTATGCATATTATGGTATTATTTCATCCCAAATGTTTAACAGAATTCACTAGCAAAGGCATCTCTAAAAAGACAAATAGTGTCATTCATATTAGCTATCTCTTCTCGATTGAGCTATGGTAGTTTTTAATATTTTCTTCAAGGAATTTGTCCATTTATTTCAAATTATTGAATCTATTACTATAAAGCTTTCCATACCCCCATTTTTTTGACCCTTATTATATGTATTATCTGTAGTAATATATCTTCTCTCATGCCTGTGATTGGTAATTTGTAACTATTCCTTTTTGTTCTTGGTAGGTCTGGCTGACTTTCCTTATCATTCTGTTTTCTATTTCATTAATTTCAGACTCTGAGCTGTATCATTCCCTTTCTTCTGCATACTTCAGGTATAATTTTCTCTTATTTTCTTATTTATTTATGTAGGAGTAGAGGTCATTGACCTGAGATTTCTTCTTTTCAAATACAGGTATTTAGTGCTATAAATTTTCCTCAAATTTTTTTTTTATCAAATGCCACAATTTTTAATAGATTGTACTTTTATTTGAATCAAAGAAAAATGGTTGTATAGTCTATAACTCGTCCAGGTTAGAATGCCATGGCATCAACATAGCTCACAGCAATGTCAAGCACCTGGGTTTAAGCAATCTTCCTCCCTCAGCTTCCCAAGTATCTGGGACAACAGGTGTCCACCACAATGCCCAGCTACTTTTTCTATTTTTAGTAGAAACAGGGTCTCACTCCTGCATAGTCTGGTCTCAAATTCCTGTGTTCCAGGGATCCTCCTGCCTCACCCTCCCAGAGTGCTAGGATTACAGGCATGAGGCACCATGCCTGCCCTAAAATTCTGTTCTTAATAAGTCAGTTAATCAGCTTATATGTTATTGATATGACTGATATATTTAGGCTACCTTCTATACTTATATGTTTCTTTTGAAATGTTTCTATCTTGTTTTGTCGTAGTTCTTATTATTGTTCATTAAATTTATATCCCTCTATTCTACAAGATCTGACATTAAGTTTATGAACCCATCCTTTGAAAAGTGCTATATACCTCATTGCTGAATATCACTACAGTCACATTTGAAGTACGCCCCTTGGGAAGCTATGCACTGAGGTCAGCAAGCTCGTTCACCCTTCAAAGCAATCTTGGAAATGTTTTTCTGTAATGATCACCAGAGCTGTTGTTGTATGAGACCTGAGAATTCAGTTCACTAACTTGCCACCACGCACTGACACTGACCACACTGTACAGACAACCCGGTAAGGTTTGATGACCTTGGTAAATCAGTGCCCCACAGCTGTGTTTGTGTTGATGTCAGCATCTTGCTGAGTGCCATTCATCATGGTTTTTGTGTGTTTTTGCTTGCCATCCCACAACAGTCCTGATGGTCATTCCAGAAAAAGAGTTCCAAAATTGCTTTGAAGGGAGGACTAGGTGCTGGCATTGGAGCATAGCTTCCCAAGGGAAGCAGGTCAAAGGTGACCATAGAGAAATTCAGCAATGAAGTATGTAGCACTTTTTCTAGGATGAGTTCTCAAACTTAATTGTCAGACCTCTTAGACTCTAATTTTGGTCCTACACCATTTGGGGGTGTGACTATTCTTATATTTATTCCACTTTATTTTTAAAATGTCTTTAACTTTTTTAACTAGTAAGTTATACTATAGAATCTCTTATATTTTAAAGTCAATTTCTAAAATGTCTTTCTTTTACACTTAGCTGGTTCGTGACTAATTTCTGTCTATTCTGTTTTCAAATTCTATTATTGTCTAATTACCTCACTTCAGGGCTGTTCTTTTCCAGGCTTATGCTGTTCTTATAAAAGTTTGTTATTTTTCTTTAATTTTATGGACTAAAATTTGACAATATTGTTTTAATCTTCTTTGTGGCAACATTTGTGGGTGTGTTTTTATTATCTGTTGGAGAATCATTTGGTTTATTTATATATTGTCCTGCGATTTATGTCTGTGGTTTAGATTATAAAGATTTTTTCTGTGTTTAAATAAAGTTTTTTTTTAACTATTAGGACAATATTCCTATACCAGGAATGGAGATAAATCAGAGTAGCTTTCACAAATTCATGATTCAAAAGCTCTTTTCTCTGTTGTTACCCTAAAGTATTCAGAAATACAGCTTCTCTTGATTTCCATTTCTGTCTTTGGTAGCTAAGCTTGATTCAGAAAGTTTTTCTGCCTCTACTTCTAAGAGATCCAAACTTTATGGCCTTCCATAATGGTGTGCTTACCATGAAAAAAAAGAAATGTAGTGTATGGATACAGTACATGTTGAGGCCTTTCTCTGCTGGTCCTTCCCCCAGGGCTCTACTTTACTTCACTTAGATTTTCTTCTCAATGATCTTCAGTTTCTTTTCTAACAACTAAAAGGGAGCATTCACTAGATAGGTTGAGATTTTCAAGGGCTTAGGCTGCTTCCCCCTACATGAGGTTCTACGAAAGTGCTATGTTATTTCTTACAGCCTTCTCTCTTGTCTGTAGTTCAAAGTCTGTGAAAAATTCTGTTGCATTGGTTCTTTATTCACCTCACTTCCTGTGTTGAATGTTGGCTTTCCCCCCTGTATTCTGAGGTGTGTGGGGATTCTGGTCATGTAGTTTTGTTCATGATTTTCCAGTCTTGCTAATCTAGTTGATTTGACTGGGTTTCATAAAAGGATTGATTTTTTTCAAACATCACTACTGTCATATTCTTTAAAAAGAAAAGTATAATGGCCTACAATTTGATGAGGAGGTCAGGAAAAATCAACTTTGAAAGTGAAAATTCATAAATACATAATATGAAAGATCAGTTGTTTAATTCAATCAAAGTAATTCGCCTTTGGAGGTGGAGTGTAGGAGACAGCTTTTATCAGGACTGGTATTTGTTCTAATATTCATTAAATACACCTTCCTTTAAAACAACAATGACCCATATTTCTGAAGTAGCTAGTTTGATTTAGGAGTGTTGTCTGCAATCATGAAACAGGATAAAGATCATTGCCTGACCCTTGGCCTCATTAGCAAAAGGAAAAAAATGGACTAATTAACAAAGCTAAATAAAGAACAGCTTTAGAACATGGTGTTAATGAGGCCATGGTCACAGTTTCTACACAGGACCACTGATTTCCTTCTATCCTCTGACCACAGAACGTTCCCCAACACTCATAAAGGCCATAAAGAAGACTAGGTAATGAGCAGAAACAGATAACAGCAAATCCATCACTTCTACTGCAAGCATGCCCAGTTATTGGTGAAGAATGCGATCTTCATCTATAAGAAACAATGCAAGCTCAAAGGATGCTAGCAGATAAGGTGAGGTCAACTCCAAAGAGATTCACCCTGAGAAAGAATTAAGTACAAATAGTCTCTATGTCAGCCCATGCACCACTCCTCCTATACCTTGTTCTGCAAGGCATCATGGCCCAAGCAGCACCAGTGACTTCACTTGGTGGTTGGCTGGAAAGGCAGAACCTCAAACCCCACTCTAAACCTTCTGAACCAAAATCTGGATTTAGCAAATTGTCCTAGTTGATTTGTAGGCACATTCAAGTTTGAGAAGCACTGAGCTATACCCCCACATGTGTAGCATTGACTTTTACATCTATCATATTATCTCTAGAACTGTTAAATTGCTGTTAATGAAGGAAAATAAATATCTTCTTGTAACAGAACAGTCAACTTAATGAGTGTGATGACATCTCATTAAAAATAATAAAATTAAAAACAGATGACTATTTAGAAAGTTATTAGCCCCGTTTTCTCTTGCACTCCATACACACACTCCAACTGTGACTGGTTTATCTGCCTTCCCTTAGCTCTATCTTGAAGTCGAAGAATTTTTTAATTCTCAATTCTATTTTCTCCTAATACCATAGAATTTCAGAAAACAATTCCACTGATAACTACGTTTTTTCTTAATATACATAGTTATCTAGTGAGTCAGTTGTGTGATCTTCCTTATTGGTGAAGTTCCTATCCCTTCCCTTTTTATTCATTTGTACTAATTTTCTTTCTTTCTTTGTTTCTTTCTTTCTTTCTTTTTTGAGACAGAGTCTCATTTTGTCACCCTTGGAGGAGTGCCCTGGTATCACAGCTCACAGTAACCTTCAACTATTGGGCTTAAGTGATTCTCTTGCCTCAACTTCCCAAGTAGCTGGGACTACAGGCACCCACTACAATGCCTGGCTCTTTTTTTGTTGCAGTTGTCATTGCTATTCCAGCTGTCCAGTGTCGGGTTCAAACCCACCACCCTCGATATATGGGGCCAGCACCCTACCCACTGAGCCACAGATGCTGCCCTGTACAAATTTTCTTATTACAGATTATTTTAAAATGGCAATATTGTATGTCAAATATTTTATTTACTGTCCAAAGGGAACATCTATTGTGCCTTCAGAAACTATTTCCTAGTATGCATTTTACCATTTGCCAGTACATTTGTAGAGGGAAAAAAAATCTCCTTATAAAGCGATATTAATAGCTCCTTTCTCTGAAACTGACTCTCATTTGTCATCAGATTGGGTGATGATGTTTTAACACTCTTCTATGTGTTAGTTCACAAGATCACAGCAAGCTCCATCATCTGTGTCTTCTCTCCCATTGTTTAATAGGCATGTTTAGCCCATGATTTGCACCCACAACAAAACAATATCATCAATGCTGTCATTTAGCCCAGATCTCTGTCTAGAGCTCATTCTTATTTTATTGTTTAAATATTTTTAATATTTTTACATATAACAATCCGCTACACGCTTTTTGTATCCTATTCTCTCTCTCCTTCTCTTTTTTCCCTTGTCTCTCAATTTGTTTTTAGTTTTTGTATGCTTTGTTTGTGGGTAAGTATTTGCATTGTAGAGATTTGATCATTGGGTAGTAACTAGTTAGTTGAAAGGTGTGGAAAGGGATTTCATATAAAGGGTTACCAATGATCTTATTGTAAAATCATTTGGTCAGTTCTCAGTTCTCATTTTAATCAGTCTATCAGCAGCATTTAAAAAATCGTGGCTTTTATGACACTGTGTCTTGGCACTCTTCCCTTTCCCCTTGCAGTTTTTCCAGGGACTATAGCAAATTTCTCTTCAGCTCCCTTACCTTAACATTGTGGGGTACCCTAAGAACTTAGTCCTCTGAACAACTTCCTTATCTATATGCATTTACTTTTTAGGTGATCTTATCTATCTGTATGCTTTAAATACCACCAAGGTGTAGAAGATTCTCAATACTATATTTCAGGCCTCCTTATCCCTTCAACACTAAACTCATGTATTCAACTGCAAATTCTACTCCCCACTTTTATATCTGATAGCTATCTCAAAATTAATACACCCAAAACCAACCTTTTTGTTTTGGCCCCTAAGCATACACACATACATACTCCTCTCCCAGTGCTCCCTATCTCAGTAAAGTGTTAAGTCTATGCTTCCAAAAATCTTGGAGACAACTCAACTCCTTCTGTTCTTAATGCAATCCCTTAACAAATCCCATAGGCTTACCTTCGAAGTATGTTAAGAAACCTCATCACTTCTCCCACTCAACAGCTGCCACTCCTTTTGAAGCTACCATCATTTCCTACAGGGTCTATTACAAGACCTTTCTAAAAGTTCTCCCTTCTTCTACCATGATTTCCTAAGTTCTAGTCTGAAGACATTAGATTTCCCTTT
Organism: Otolemur garnettii; assembly: GCF_000181295.1. Lineage (NCBI taxonomy): Eukaryota > Metazoa > Chordata > Mammalia > Primates > Galagidae > Otolemur > Otolemur garnettii. The sequence goes on along the minus strand of NW_003852430.1, from coordinate 6,494,166 downwards.
TACAGCACAAGTCAGATCTTGTCATTCCTCTTTCCTGTCTCACATGGAGTAAATTCAAAGTTCTTACGATGGTCTCAAAGTCTTTCTCAAATAAAACCCTTCTACCCCTGCAATTTCGTACCTTATTATCTGTCTACATCCTTCAGTCCCAACCTTACCACAGCCTCCTCCCTGTTACTCTGACATGTCAGTCATTCCCCATTTTCCCAGCCTCATTACCTACACATTTGCTGTTATCTCTGCTGACATGCTCTTGGCTTAGTACTTCACTATATTCAGGTCTCTGTTCAAATAGCATCTTTTTAGATAAAATACTTTGACCATCCCTACTCCCTTACAATCCCTCTCCTCTTGCTCTGATTTGCTTTTATTGTTAACCTTTATAATTAGTGATATAATATGTGTCTATTTGTCTATTGTCCATCTTCTCAACAGAATGCAAGGACAGAGGTTTCAGGTATCTTGTTCAATTGTGTATCCCTGGTGCACAGAACAATTTTAGAATTGTAGGCTCTTAACAAATGCATGCATTGAAGGAAAACCTGAATAGATACATGATAACATATAAGCAAAGGTTCTTTCTAAGGGGCATTATTAGAGTATGAGTTATGTGAATAGTGTACAAAGCTGGCTGTGACTAGCGGCGTAAACCTGGTGTGTCCATGGAGCTTCTAGGAAAATTCAGGTTAGTAATGTTAGAAGTGTATTTTTAAAATTTATAAATGACTATACAATCTTTGTTTTTGCTACTGTTTATGTAGTAAATCACATTTATTGATTTACGTATGTTGAACAATTCTTGCATCCCTGGGATGAAGCCAAATTTGTCATGGTGCATTATTATTTTGAGACACTATTGAATTCAGTTTGCTTGTATTTTACTGAGGCTTTTTTTTGTATCTATATTCATAATAGATATTAATTTATAGTTTTCCTTCTTTCTTGTGTCCTTTCGGGGCTTTGGTATCAAGGTGATGTTGGCTTCATAGAAAAAGTCGGGGAGGATTTCCTCCTTCTGAATGTTATATGATAACATCTGCAGTATGGATACCAGCTCTTCTCTGCAGGCCCAGTAAAATTTGGGGGTGAAGCCATCTGGCCTAAGGCTTTTCATGTTGGAAGATGGTTTTACACTGGTAGGTGACTACCGTGCTAATTCCAAAACAGAGACCATGTGATCATCACAATAGAAACACAACAAACACAATTCAGCACCTTTTCAAGATAAACACCTTCAATAAACTAGGCATAGAAGGAACATATTTCAAAATTATAAAAGCCATATATGATGATCCACAGTCAGTATCATACCGAATGAGGAAACATTAAAAGTGTTCCCACTAAGATCTAGAACAAGACAGGGATACCTACTGTCACCACTCTGATTCAAAATAGTGCTGAAAGTCCTGGCTAGAGCAAGAGAAAGAAATTAATGGTATCCAAAGCAGGAAAGAGGAGGTCAAACTATCACTTTTTGCTGACTGTATGATTTTATATCTAGAAAAACCCTAAAATTCTACTAAGATATTCCTGGAATTGATAAATAAATTCAGCAAAGTATCATTACAAAATGAGAGTACAAAAATCAATAGAATTCCTATATACCAGTAACAGTAAAACTAAGAGTCAAATCAAAGAACTCAGTACTATTCACAATAGCTACAAAGAAAATAAAATACCTAGCAATATACTGAATCAAGGAGGCAAAAGATTTCTACAAGCAGAACTATCAAACATGGAAGAAAAAAGTTGCAGTTTATAAAAAAAAAAAAGGAAAAACATATCACACTCATGGATTGGTAAAACCAACATTGTTAAAATGTTAAAATGTCCATACTACCTGGGGTGATTGGGGTGATTTACAGATCTGCTGAAATCTCCATCAAAATGCTAACATCATATTTCACAAATCTAGAAAAAGTAATTCTATACTTCATTTGGAATCAAAAAAGAGTCAGAATGGCAAAAGCAAAAGGAATAAATCTGGAGGCATCACATTTCTAGACTTTAAACTATACTTCATGGATATAGTAACAGCATAGCAGTGGACCAAAGGAACAGAATCGAAAAACCTGATATAAAACCACCCACATACAGCCAAGTGATGTTTGACAAAGCAGACAATATACATTTGGAAAAAGAATCCCTATTCAACAAATGGTGCTGGGAAACTGGAAAGCCACATGGAGAAGAATGAAACAGGAACTAGTGCTCTTACCACTCACAAAAACGAATTCAAGATGGATAAAAGACTTAAATGTAAGGCATAGAACCATAGAATTCTAAAAGGAAAAACTCTTCTAGATGTGGACATAGGCAAAGAATTTATAAAAAGAAGATCCCTACAGCAATCACAGCAACAAAAATAAATAAATAGGCTTGGTGCCTGTAGCTCAGTGGCCACATACACCGAGACTAGGGGGTTGGTTTTTGAGCCTGGCCCAGAACTGCTAAACGAAAATGACAACTGCAACCAAAAAATAGCCCAGAGTGGTGGCAAGCACCTGTAGTTCCAGCTTCTCAGGAGGCTAAAGCAAGAGAATTGCTTATAACCAAGAGTTTGAGGTTGCTGTGAGCTGTGATGTCATAGCACTCCACTGAGGGCAATGTAGTGAGACTATGTCTCAGAAAATAAAATAAATAAATAAATAAGACTTGTTTTAATTAAAATACTTCTGTACACCTAAGGAAATAATCAACAAAGCAAATAGACAACCTACAGAATAGAAGAAAATATTAGCCCAATAAAGGGCTTTAACTAGGATCTACAAAGAAATTAAGCAAATTAAGAAGAAAAAAAATTAAACAATCCCATTAAAAAGTGAGCAAGAGACATAAACAGAAGCTTTTCAAAAGAAAATAGACAGAGTGGCACCTGTGGCTCAGTGGGTGGGGTGCTGGGTTCAAACACAGCCCTGGCCAAACTGCAACAATAACAACAAAATAAATAGCCAGGCATTGTGGCAGGTGCTGGTAGTGCCAGCTACTCAGGAGACTGAGGCAAGATAATCACCTAAGCCCAGGAGTTGGAGGTTGCTGTGAGCTGTGTGACACCATGGCACTCTACCTAGGGCGATAGAGTGAGACAGAGTCTCTACAAAAAAAAAAAAAAGAAAAGAAAAGAAAAGAAAAAGAAAGAAGAAGAAGATAGACAAATGGCCAAATGGCCAATAAGTATATGAAAAAATGCCTAAAGTCACTAATCATCAGGGAATTGCCAGTTAAAACCACAATGAAATATCACTTTACCCCAGTTAGAATGGCTCTTACTAAAAACAATAGATGCTGATGTGGATGCAGAGAGAAAGGAATGCTTACACATTGTTGGTGGGACTGCAAATTAGTACAGCCTCTATGAAAAACAACATGGAGATTCCTGAAAGAATAAAAATAGATCTTTTGATCTAGTAATATCACTACTGGGTATTTACATAAAGGAAACTAAACCTTTTGATCTAGTAATATCACTACTGGGTATTTACATAAAGGAAACTAAACCACTTTATCAAAAATATACCTGTACTTGAATGTTTAATTAAAGCACAATTCACAATGACAAAAATGTGGAATCAACCTGTGTGCCCATCAATTCATGAATGGATTAACAAAAGGAGTGTTACGTATGTATACCGCAGAAAACTACTCGGCCACAAAGGATGACTTAATTCCTTTTGCAACAATTTGTATGGAACTACAGACCATTATCCTAAGTGAAGTATCTAAAGAATGGAAAAGCAGCCCTCCCACATACATACTATTAAACTGGAACTAACCAACAAGCACGTATGTGCACACAGGGAAGTAGAACTCAATGGAAATCAAGCAGGGGGAGAAGGGAGGAAGAGATGGGGGGAACCCACCTAATGGGTACAATGAACAGTATCTGGGTGACAGGCACAGTAACCCTGACTTAAGCATCCATGTAACCAAAATCATTTTTCTCCCTGTAATACTTTGAAATAAAAAACATAAGATTTGGGGCAGTGCTTGTGGCTCAAGGAGTAGGGCACTGGCCCCATATACCAGAGGTGGCAAGTTCAAACCTGGCCCTGGCCAAAAACTGAAAAAAAAAAATAGATGATTTGTAGGATTGAAGTTAATAAAAATAAATTTTATATTACAATATAAAAATATTTTAAGTGCTAACATTTACAAAAGGAACTTTCTAATCGATGACTTCCAAATATGGGTTACAACAGCTTTAGAAGCCATTGATTAGACCAACATCTGCTAACCTTTTACGATGTGTCAAACACTAATGTTAAGTACTATCACTGTAAATAGGACCCTGGTGTCACCTGACAATAAATTTGGGGGTAGGGTAAATTGAGAGCTATTGAGGATAATGTAAAGAGTCTTTGTTCGGTTTCACCATCTAGTTCTGCTCCCAGCCTGGTTAAACCCTACACTGACATATCCTCACAGATGATGAGATGCCAGGCTAGAGTTTTCTCCCTCTAGCTGAAAGTGAAATCCCTCAACATTTTAAAAGTAAAAGATAGTACTCTGAAGTTGGAGACCACTTGCTACCAAGAGTTATTTGAGTAATGGTACAATAGACTCTATTTTGCTGGCTTTTTATGTATCTGTGTCATTTTCCATTAGAGGCCAGGTGTCAAGCACGGTAATTATATAACTAGCACTCACTATATACTTGTTGTTTGATTGCATCAGTGGCTTGGCAAAGCAAGGCAATATACCAGTAGAGACATAAACAACATCCTGGATTAATTATCATCAGTCATAAACCTCCTCCCATTCTTTAGAGTCTCTCATGATCTTGTTTTCCTCTTGGAAATAAATATCTTTATAGACTTGAAATATAAGAAGACTGAACTAGAATTCTCAATTTCTTTTCAATCTAAGTGTTAAAATAAGCCAAGAACATGTATCTGTCAAAAAGACAGATTGGATACAGACTTCCAATAATATTGTGTTCTTAGATATTTTTTTCTAATATCCTCCCACTTCAGACTTCCAGTGAATCAAAGTCTGGGATGAGAAGAAGCTCATTCATATTTTAATTCAGGCAAAGAGAATATGAACTTAATCTAAAACTTCCCTTATAGTTGTGTTATGAATTTATAACACCAGTTCCATAATTTACAGGTTGATGGGACAGATTTCCAAAACAACCTGGTATGACTAATGAAACAGTGTGTCACAGTTCAGCAACTGAATAGGTAATGTAGCTATAGGACTTGATTTCTAAATCACTGAACTCATCATGAGTAGATAAGAAAGCCTACATCCCTCCACGATAAAAATAAAGACGAAGGAACATGTGACGCAAACTGCAATGGCATTCAGGTTGAATAGCATGCACCATTTAAGGATACGAGAAACCATTTCTAAATTTCCTAAGTGGCAATTATTATCCAGAACAGCTTCCTCATTTCAAATAAAAATGATGCAATGATAATGAGGTGATTGATGATGTCTCTCATTGATTGAGCATTTTCTGGATGCCAAATTCTATTAAGAGCATTATCATAATTATACTATAATCCTCCAAAACCAAAAGCAACATGTTACTAGCTTCTAGCTTCATTTAGACCAGTGGCTCTCAACCTTCCTAATGCTGCAGCCCTTTAATACAGTTCCTGTGGGTCATGACCCACAGGTTGAGAACCGCTGATTTAGATGGAAAGAAACTCCCTGCTTTTTATTCAACTTACCTTCTGCTTCAAAGTTCCTTTCCATTCACATACACTCTTAGTTCATATCATCAGTCTTACTCTTATAATTTGATCTATTTCACTTTCTAACCTTACACATTTTTCTGAATTCCAGCTCTGATTCTTACTTTTCCTCTTCTCTCCTGGCCTTCTCTGTTGTTCCCCAAACCCTATTACGAAAATAAATATCTTATCCTTTAAGACTCATGATTAACTTAATCCTGCAACAGACAATTTTTAAGCTAACCTCAATTTGAAGAAAGATAGTTTATCAATTTAAAATGGGTTAATACATAAATTAAGAGGCCTTTCCCAGTTGAGGCTTCTATCATAACACACATAAAAATGTCATGTATTTTTATATGAAAGCTATAACCAAATAGCCTAAGAATATGGAGGGGGGGAGGGAGGGGGGAATGGGTGGAGGGAGGGGGTTTGGAGGGATTACTTCTGAGGTTTACCTTATAGGGGTACAGGTGAATCTTTCTAAGAGTAGAAT
>NW_003852430.1:6414671-6487969 GCF_000181295.1 Otolemur garnettii | reverse complement strand
TAACTGAGAAAATGACATGAAGGCTGTGTTGACCAGTTTGATGGAAGTATTTCAGATTGCATGTGAAAACCCCACACTGTACCCCAGAAGTACATTAATGTACATAGTTACCATTCAATAAAAAAAAAAAGAAAAAAAAATGTCATGTATGTTCTCTGCCCTCAAATCTACCCCAGTCCTCTGGCCAGAATCCATGTAAACAAATACACAGACCTATGAACCAGATGCTGAAGAGATAAATACAGAGATAAATACAGCTTATGATTTGTTTGTGGCCCCATTTGGGTCACATGGAGGAAAGATTACTTAATAAATAAGGATAAAGTCTGACACTAGGTAAATAAAATAATGTAATCCCTTTCCATAAAACTTCTAGAATGCCTTATATCGATAATAGTGTTCGAATTAATGTTTTAAGCTTGTGTTGGTCAGCCACTGAGAAGGCTAGTGAGAGAAACTGCACACCAGATTTCCCAAGCACATCCTTTAGAGTCCTATAGAACTAGGCAGGCAAAACTTGCTCTTTAATCAATAGGAGTATAAGTATTTCTTTAAAAATATTTCCTTTAATATTCAAAGAGAAAGTGGTGGTTGATCACAGAGATGATCTAACAAAGTCCCTTTTCCTAGAGCATTGTTCTTTGATTAGAAGGAATATATGTATTGTTATATAAAGGAGCAAATCTTACAATAGCTTTTTTATTAATAATGATTCATTTAAATTACCTTGCCCCAAACCTCCAAATGCAAGGTCCTCATGGTTGAGTCAACAAAAATAGAAGTTCAGAAAGCAGATGATGTATCTAGGGGGGGGGAAATTCTAAAGATGCATAAATCACGTGATGCTCATAATAAGGAAAGAATTAAAATAGGGGTTTTAACTAAAAAGTAGACTTAGCAGATGTCTGTTTTCCATAACCAATTAACAGTTTTTTAAGCCAGAAGAGAGGTTAAAAGAGTCCCAGTAATAGGTTGTTTATAATAAATTCAGCCTTAAAGGATAAAAGAGAAAAGAAAAGAAAAAACAATTTCTAAAACAGACTTGCTCTGTTGCCTAGGCTACATGCTGTGGCATCATTGTAGCTCTCAGCAACCTCAAAATCTTAGGCTCAAGTGATCCTCCTACCTCAGCACCCCCAGTGGCTGGGACTACAGACCTGCACCATCATACCTAGCTAATTTTTCTGCTTTTTATAGAAGTAATGTCTCACTGTTGATCAAGCTGGAACTCCTAACCTCTAACAAGCCTCTCACTTCAGCCTCTAAAAGTGTTGGGATTATAGGCAAGAGCCATCATGGCTGGCCAGGAAAAGGAAAATTGAATACATTTCTACTGTTAAAAATTTGATGGCCATGATTCAAAAATGTATTGTTTTAATGAGATAAAAATAAAACACATTAGATTTAGAGGACTGCAAAAGGTTCTTCTAGAGAAAATAATAATAGTAGTCACAGTAAAATCACATGTGTCAGGCATTATGCTTGACTGTTTCTATTCATCATCTCTGAACACTGGCTAAGGTAGCACTTTTATGTTCATTCCAGAGAAGAGAAAATAGAGATTTATTGCAGTTAAGTAACATCTGCCCAAGCTCCAAGCCTGTCTCATCTGACTTCTGGGGTTTAACTCATAAACATATAGTTATTATACCTCAAAATAAGATCAAGACAACTTTGATGGCAATATGCAACTCTTTTAAGAGGGTACTTAGAATTCCTCCATTTGCAATTCTCATCCTGAAGATCACTAGGACTATGACATATTTGAGTGCTTGTTCAAATGCATAGTATTTTTGTAAACAGTACAAACAAACAAAGCCAGGAAAGGACACAACACAGAAAGAAAACTACAGCCCAATATCCATATGAATATAGATTCCACAGCACATTAGAAAGATTATTTATCATGACCGTGTAGGATTCATCCCTGTGATGCAAGGATGGTTCAACACATGCAAATCAATCAGTGTGATAAATCATTATCAACAGATTGAAGGACAAAAATGATATGGTCATTTTGATTGATGCTAAAAAAGCATTTGACAAAATTCAACATTCCTTCATAATAAAAACTCCTCAAAAACCTGATGTAGAAGGAACTTCCCACAAGGTGATAAAAACATGTATAACAGACCCTCCCTGTTCATACTGAATGGGGAAACACTGAAACCCTTTCTTCTAAGATCTGGAACAAGAGAAGCATGACCACTCTTAGCACAGTCTGTCAACAGTATTGGAAGTTCCAGATAGAGCAGCTAGACAAGAGGAAGAAATAAAGGGTATCCAAACTGGAAAGGAAGTATTCAGCTGCTTTTGTATCACATTAAAACTGTCATGAATATAAGAATGAATGGCCTAATGTAGCAGCTCATGCCTGTAATCCCAGAACTTTGGGAAGCTGAAGTAAGAGAATCACTTGAGGCTAAGAGTCAAAGACCAGCCTGGGCAATATAGTGAGACTTTGTCTCAACAGAAAAATTTTTACAAAAAAAAAAAAAGAATGAATGAAAAATTTTTGATAATAATTTAAAATGTTTACTTTTTTCTACTTAGAGTGACATCAAATAGCAAGTAAAACATAAAGACAAGCCAAGAGAAAAACAGTGCAAGAAAAAACCTTGTATTTCAGTACACTTCATAGCTTATTTTCCTGCTTTTTGAATAAGGAACTCCTACTTTTATTTTGCACCTTGTCTACAAGTTTTGTAGCTATCGATGTCCATAGAATTTTAAAATTCTAAAACATGGCAGCCAGTGCCCCAGGTAAGAAAAATTATGGACTCCTGACTGAAAATGACTGCTTGCTGGTCCTACTATCGCTTCAGCCTGCTTCCTCCCTGACACATCTATATGTGGAGCCTAGCACTATATTCTCCACATAATAGGTATGTGGTGAACGTGTGTGGCCAGATTTCCATGCTGACATCCAGAGAAGCTGCACAGAGGATGTTCTTTCTTCTTCTCTCTCTTGAGTATCACCGGCTTCAGAAAGATATAGAAGAAGATTCCAATTTTTGGAGTGAGAAATTTTTCACTGTACAAACTTGAACAAATTGCTCAATTGCTCTTGAGTCTCTCTTACCCCTCAATCATAAATGGGGGTTTTACAGGAACACTGGGAAGGGGGTGGGAGGGGGAGGTGAGGGAAGTGGATGGGGGGAGGGAGGGAGATTGGTGGGGTTACCTTACCGGTTTATCTTACAAGGGTACAAGTGAATCTTTCTAAAAGCAGAGTATGAACATTTTAACTCAATAACTAAGAAAATGACATGAAGGCTATGTTAACCAATTTGATGAGAGTATTTCAAAATGTGTATGAAAACAGCACACTGTACCCCATGATTCCATTAATGTACACAGTTATGCTCTAAGAAATTTAAAAAAAAAGAGAGAAAGAGAGAGAGAAAATACTCATGCTTTTCACCAAATGAATAAATAAATAAATGAAGAGAGAGAGAGAGAGACAGAGAGTCAGGTACATTTTATGAGTCTCCCTGATTCTTGGCAAACCTCAAGAAACAAGTAGCTGAGATCCTACAAGAAAGACTGTGGGTGTTGGCTAAGGACAGGTGGCTTAGGCTAAGTCATTCTGGATGGCCTGTTGGCAAAATCCAGGTTCCTCAGACTCCAATAACAGCTTGGTGGTTTGAATAGAATGCATAGCACCCAGAAGCCCATGGCTGATGCTCCTGACAATCTGTTTGATCAAAGTCCAGGCCTCCCCCAACCCCCACGAGGGGCTGCAAATGGCCTTTAATCATCATGGGGTAAGGAAGGAGTGTTTTTGGTTTGTGCTTTTGGGGGTTTTTTTTTGCAGTTTTTTTTTTTTGGCTGAGGCTGGTTTTCAACCCACCACCTCCAGTATATGGGGCCGGCACCCTACTCCTTGAGCCACAGGTGCCGCCCAGTAAGGGAAGAGTGTTACACTCCTTCCTTCAAGTAACTAAAGATTACTATGGACTAAGCCAGGCACAGATGGAAATTGCCAGAGTTGAGGATACACTCTTCTCTTTGTTTAGAGGTAGAATAACATAATGTAACTCTCACGATTTTTTCCCTGCTCTTCCCCTTTCTATTTCCCTGCTAATGATTATTTAAGGCAACCATTGTGTTTAGTTTTCCTATTTCTATTATCAGCTTTTCAATACATTCTGTGGTTTTGCTGGGTAAAATGACCCTTGGAAAGTCTTCTGAAGGCAGCCCTTGCTAGCTGCTCTTCCTGCTAGGGACAGTGCCTCTCCAGGCCCTCATTGGTCATTCCATCTGAGGTTACTGAGTCTGAGTTTTCTCTCATCCCATCACCCTCAGTGGCCCACAGTTGTGGGGTCCCCTGGCCATGACAAAAGATTTCTGTCTGATGCACAATGAAAGCAGAGATGTGTACTTTTATTTCTGATGATTCTTTGAGTTTTGCAGTGGGTTATCATTATCAAGAGGTTCTATAGTTGAGGGAAAAGAAAACAATATTAGTTCAATAAGGGATAAATTAACTTCAGGTTTTCAGTCTTGAGAGAGAAGGGGGTAGTTAAAAGTGACTAAATAAATAGTCACGTAGTCAATTAATCAAGAAAACCCCCATTTACATGGTTTAGGTTCTGAACTATTAACTCTCTGGAACAGTTAGTGGTGGTGTCATCTGTGAATGCAAGTGCTAGAGGATCTTCAGAAATCAAGAAATATGGAGGCATAAAGATGAAAAATGTGAAGTGGCCACATATTAAGCAGGTCTGGTAGAGGATTCTTACTACTTCAAAGTGTTACCAGAATTTCTTCTTCGATAGGACCTTGGTCTCAGTGATTTGAAGAATGAATCTGATACAGGACAGGTGGTCCCCCAGACAAGCTGAGCTAGAGGACCTGCAGCCTCTATCTGGTGGTGTTGGTGCAGCCGGCAGAGGAACCAGGGGGCTGGAGGATTGGCAAGGGGGAGGGGTGGGGTGAGGTGGCCCTGCTGGAAGCTCTAGTAGCCAGAGGGGCTGGACAACTGCTGGGGAGACACCAGAGCCTTGGTGTCTCCTTCCCCTCACACTTATGACTGAACAGGGAAACCCCATTTCCTATCTATGTCAATTTCATGTAAGTTTCTCAGGCCTCAATTCCATGAATGGATTTTGTCTGTTCATTAAAACATTCATTCACCTTGCTCCAGTGGAAGGGACTGTATTCATTTATTAATTCACTCATTCACCTTGCCCCAGAGGAAAGGACGGTATCCATTCATTTCCTGGCCTTATATAACTACAAGCAACCCATGCAACTATATACACCCTGGACAAAGAGCCCAGAGAGAGAGCTTTTCCCCCGACTTGGGTTTTTTCTCTCTGCCAGGAGCTCTGGTATTTTTGTATTCTTTTCTGTAAATAAATCCTGTCTTACCACAGATCTGTGGTCCATGGATTCATTCTTCAAATCACAGAGACCAAAGACTACTGAAGATGAAATTCCAGTATCATATTCAGGGGACCACAGATCACTGGTAAGACAGGATTTAGTTTACAGAAAAGAATACAGAGAAAAAGCACCAGAGCTCCTAGCAGAGGGGAAAATCCCAAGTAGGAAAATAATCTCTCTTTTCCTGGGTTCTTTGTCCAGGGGGCCATAGAGTCACACAGGTCCTTTGTGGTTACATTTGGCCAGGACTTGGTAACACATGAATGGATACAGTCCCTTCCACTGGGGCAAGATGAATGAACCCATTAATGAATGGATACCATTCATGAAATTGTCCAGGCCTAGGAAACTTACATGAAATTGACCAGGCCAAGGAACTGAGGGTGAGCCCTGTATCACCCTTGGGTCTATGAAATCCTCACAGGGGAGTAGCACAGCCAGAGGAGGGCTCTCTAGGTCTAAGGCTAGTTCTGGGGTTGGCACAGACAGCAGCACGGGCTGTGCCGTGGTTTCCCTCAACTAACCAGGGACCCACGGTCTTCTGCCCTGCTGGCCCTCTCCACCACACTTGGTTCTCCAGCTCTGCCTTCCCTCGTTCACGGCACCAACACCAGGGAGCGGAGATGCAGAAGGCGTGGCAGGTGCACCCCGGTGGCTGGCGCTGACCTAGCCCGGGTGCACGGCCCTGTATCAAAAAGAAAGACTTTTCTTCTTGTTTTTGTTGAAATGGTCAAACAAATAACATCTAGTTTTAACTTAACTATTTGAAGTTCTAAAATAAATTATTAAATAGGTACAGAAGGGATTCAATTTCAGCATCTGAAAAAAAATGGAATAGGCACTTTTCTCTGCAAGAAGAACCTTAGCCATTACAAATAAAACAAAAAAGAAGCCTCTGAAAGCAGGAGAGAATAACCCAGACCAGGCCAGGGCTTAGGAATCTGAAGAACAGCATGATAGTGAGTTCTTCAGGAATTTTATTTTCCTTGTTATGCCTGGTATATCTTAGACTTGGAAATGAAAGCTATAAACGCTAATAAGTAAAGGCAAAAATAAATAAATATCCCCAAAGTCTGCTCATTTTAGCTAAAAATCAGGAAAGAGGCAACCTCACAAGAGAGTAAACATTTAGACAATAACTACTCTAATCCAGCCAAAAAACACAGAAAAAATCTGTAGACCAACTGCCACCAATTCCAGTAAAGGCTGAGTGGGGAGCCTAGACTTTCACAGTTCCCAGGCTGTAATGGGGTGCCTCATCCTCCCCTGGGGGGTCCAAGAGAACAAGAAGAGCTGGGACTTTCATTCCCACCCGACAGTAACGGTGCCTAGGGACCAAGCAGGGAGGCTGGGCTGCTCACCTCACCCAGCAATAAAGATAATCCCTCCCATGCCCATTAGGATGGTGTCAGAGGAGGCTTAATGGAATCAAGTCTTTTACCATTACCCCATGACACTAAGGCCACATTTCAACTTCCTGCTTGAATATGGTGTCATTGGAGGGAACTTCATGAGCCATAATAAGACATTCCTATGTCCCCAAGCCAAGGAGTATGGGTGAAGATTCCTACCTCCAATCAGCAATAATGAGGGGCCCTCCGCCCCCGAGGACAAGTGGCCACCTGGCAATAACAAAGGCAGCACACAGCTTGTTCCACTGTCAGAGAGACGTTAGCTAAAACAGAAGGTTTCAATAAAACCCAGGGTCTCATAACATTAAGTATCCAGTCAAAAACCTGTCATACCAAAGTCGAGAAGATCACAAATTTAATGAAAATAATACTATTAATAGACGCCAGTACGAGATGACAGACATGTTACAATTATCTGGCAAAGAGTTAAAGTAATTATGAGCATTATCATTTATGCTCGAAATAAATGAAAAAAAATCTTAGCAAACAGAAGATGTAACAAAGCAGTAAATGGGGATTTAGAACTGAGATAAGAACACCTAATAGACAGCGCAAGCTCAAGAGCAGAATGGAAGGGACAGAGGACAGAAACAGTGAACTTGAAAATGGAGAAACGAGCCAATCTGGGGCAATAGGGAGGAAAGATATTTTAAAAAAAGAATAGAGCCTCAGACACCTGTGTTGTCAGGTTTCAAGTACGAGATGAAAAAGAGGGCAGGGTAGAAATACTACTTAATAAATGATAGCTGAAAATGTCTAGATTTGGCTAAGCAAATTCCAAACGAGATAAAGCCAAACAAGGTCACACCAAGCCCCATCAGAGTCAAACCTGGAAACCACCAGGAAAAACATTTGTTCAGTAAGGCGAGAGCACCTTCCCTATAGCAGAAAACAATTTGCAAGACAGGAGGTTTCTCATCGGAAACCATGAAGGTTAAAACAAAGAAAGAAAAACGAGATTTTCTTTTTAAGGCTGAAAAAAAGAATTGTGAACTTTAAATCCTATATCCAGCCAGAATATGCCTCAGGAATAAAAGAGAAATCCAGGTATGCTTAGATGGAGCAAAACCAACAGAATGTGTCATCCGCAGACTTGAGCTAAAAGAATGGCTAACGGGAGCTCTGGAAACAAAAAGGAAACCAAAAATGAAAGAATCTCAGAGCATCAAGAAGAAAGAACGCAGTAAAATATGGGTAGATGAGGCTTTCCTTCTGTTCTTGAGAATTATCTTTTTCTCCCCTTAATTGTTTGAAATTTAAAGCAAAAATATTGATGTGATTTTAAATGCATGTAGGGGAAATGTTTCAGGCAATTATAATACATTATAGATGGGGAAGCGTAACGGGATGGAGAGGGGGGCTTCCCGCTTCACTGGGGCTGGGAAAAATCGCAACACTGAGATTATCTTGAGTTCATCGAGATAAGGAAATTCTGAGAAACCATCATAATCCAGAAAAAGCCTGTGACATGGCAGCTAGATGTAATGTTGTACCCGGGATGGGATTTTAGAATAGAAAAAGGTCATTAGGAAATCTGAATCAACTATCAGCTTTAGTTAGTAATAATATACCAACACTTGTTTATTAATTGTAACGAATATAGAATATAATACAAAAAGTTAATAATACAGGAACTGTGGAGGGGGATGTGGAAGTTCTCTGTATCCTCTGCTTGATATTTATGTAAATCCAAAATTCTTCTACAAAGTTAAGCCTATTAAAAAAAAAAAAAACTGGTGACAACACCGATTGCTGCCAAGGTTGTGGAGAAACTGGATTATTCAAGTCCTGCCCACAAGAGTGTAATCGACCACCCTGCAAAACAGTTTGTTAGTTTCTTAAAAAGTGAAACAGGCAGCAACCATACAACTCGGCAATTGCACTCCTGGTCGTTTATTTCACAGAAATGAAAACCTGTGTTCACACACACACACACACACACACACAAAGAAAACAAACCTGTACAGAAACACTCACGGTGGCCTTATTTATAAAAGCTAAAAGCTGGGATAACCCAACGTCCTTCTATGGGTGAATTCTAAACAAGCTGTGACACATCCGTGCCATGGAATACTACCCAGAAATAAAGAGAAATAAACTGGTAATACACACAACCTGGATGAATCGACAGGAAATTTTGTTCAACCCCAAAGGGTTAAATAGTATGATTTCATGTACACAACATTCTTGACATAAAAAATGAAGGCAATGGAGAACAGGCTAGCTGGTGTCAACAGTTAAGGAAGAGGTGAAGGTGAGAAAGAAACCTGGTGTCTCATGCTGGGTCCTTGTACAGGTGAGGGCAGTGTCATCTATCTTGAGTGGCTCAGTGTCAAAGTCCTGGTTGTGACAGGGACTGTTGCATTACAGTTTTGCAAGATGCAACCATCTGGGGCAACCGAGTCAAGGCTTCCCAGGATCTGTTTTATTTCTTACAACTGCATGTGACTCTATAGTTATCTCAACATAAAAACCCTTGTTTGAAAAAATATATGGAAGGGTCTCCTCTCCTTCCATCAACTCTTAAGCCTCTGTGAAAGCAAAATTTTAGCAATCTTTTCAGAAAAGATTTTTTAGTGTGTGGAGAGAATGAGAATTCTCACTGCTTTTTAAAACAATTCATTAAATAAGCTGTATTTGAGGATATTAGCTACTTTACAGCTGAGAATCAAAATCGTACATCATAAACACCTTTTCTTACCGAAAACATTGCTGGTGTACACATTGACTCCTGATTTTCCAAGTGATCAACCTTAGAATACACATAAAAGTTAGAGTGAGAAGAGTTTTAAAAGGTCATCTAGATAAAATTTCTCATATGAGATAATAAAACAGAAGCCAAGAGAGTTCAAATGGGGTGGCCGAGGTCACACGACTAATTTGAGACACAGCTGTGTGGGATCCCCAGTCTCCTGGTTCCTAGACCATTGCTCTCACACGCATACTTATCATTTCTTTCTGTTTCACATAGATAAGCCATATATGAACCTTAAAAACAACCGTGTTTTGTAAATTTGGCTTGTATGCTGATTCACGCAATTGTGGAAATCTGGGTAGCATATTTTATTAATAATTTAAGAAATAGAGACTGTTAAGTTCTTTATATTAGTCTACTGTTTCCTGAGAGGACATAAAATTGTCAGGAGGAGAAAGGTGTCATTGTTGTGACATTCAAGCATAAACTGAACTGTATGAAACGTGACAATGTGCGTACGAAATTCTAACTGATTTTAAAAAGTCTTACAAGATGGAGCCAAGCAAGTAAAGATAACAAGGCTAAAGCGCACAGTATTTTATTACCTCTCAAAAAGGACTGCCAGCTTTTTATACACTGTTAAACTGGAGGTCTATACATATAACCAAAAGTAACTTGGCTCTTTCTGTGACCTCTGTGGCCACTACCACATGAAAAAAAGATGCAACTCCAAAAGCATTTCTTTGGAGAAGTGTTACTCAATCTGAAGACTTGTTAAAATCTTAGAGGAACAGAAGAAGGAAGTTATACAGCACCTGACATGGCACTGTGCTGTGTGTGCCATGATGTTCCAAGGATGTGCCAAAGATGTTCCACTTTTTTTTTTTATTTGCTACCACTCTTTTCCTGAAGTTTCTTAACCCTGCATAGCTGCCAAACAAATTTCTGTTTCAGATGTTCAGAGTCTGCTGTTTCTTTCCCTGAAAATCAATCTCTCTTTCTCTCTCTCTCTCCCTCCTTTTATACTTGATCTCTCTACTATTTCCTCTTTTCTCCCCACCATCTATTCCCTTTCCACAGCCCACCCTCTCTGCATAGACTTCTGCTGTTAACAAACAAACTCACAGAATGCCTACTTCTTGATTTTCTAACAGGGTGTATATTTCTGAGGAATTTAATATTCTACTTCGCAAACTTGTTAAAACTTTAGAATAAAATCTACAAAATTTTATAGATTTATAATTTTGTTGGTAATTTGGTTGGTTAGCCTGCAGCCTACAGTTAGCACAACTGTCGGAAAATAGAAATGTACACTAGCTTTGCTTTCTGGCTTACTTCACGTCCTCCGATGGGAAACCAGGCAGTGATGTATTGGGTATTGGGTATTGGTACAGCGAAGTCTGGTTTCTAAAGTTACTGAAAGCCCTTTCCGAAAGCACACCCCCTCCTTGGTCTTGCAGACACAGGAAAGGTCATTGATTTACTTAGTCTGAACACCCTAGGTATGGAATATGCATTTGGGTCTTGCGTTTCATGTTTTTTCTTACTGCACTATATAGCAGAACCTCTGCACTAAAAACTAGCATGTTATTGAGAAACTTACCCCCAATGCTGCCTAATTATATCAGAACTTCAAGGTGACGGGTAATTTGATTAATGGTGATTTAGTTTAGAACATAACAAAAGAAATATTTAAAAATTAGCTTGGCGTCTCTGGCTCAGGTGGCTAGGGCGCCAGCCACATACACCTAAGGTGGCGGGTTCGACTCTAGCCCAGGCCTGCCAAACAACAATGATGACTGCAACTAAAAAATAGCCAGTCGTTGTGGCGGGCGCCTGTGGTCCCAGCTACTTGGGAGGCTGAGACAGGAGACTCGCTTGAGCCCAGGAGTTGGAGGTTGCTGTAAGCTCTGATGCTATAGCACTCTACCTAGGGCAACAGCTTGAGGCTTTGTCTCAAAAAAAAAAAAAAGAAAGAAATATTTAAAATAGACAACTATTTTAATTCACACACAAACTTTATGGACACCGTATTTTCATGAAAATGAGTCACTATCAAAATCAAGCTAAGTATTCTGTGCAATCAATGGAGTAAATTCAGCTGAACTGGAGGGAGTTCCTCCAGCTGGAGGGAGCCCTGCACGTGAGTAGGAATGGGTCCCACCAGGTTCTGTCATTTCTGTCTGCACCTATTCCTGTCAATTCTTCTCAATTTGATTTTCCACCTCTACTGGAAGTAGCTAGGGAACGCTGGCTCTTTCTTCATTTTGCTAATCTTTGAGAGAAAGAATCAGAGCATAGAGGAGCACTGGAGAATAGTCAGTACAGCAGGAGCTTAGTAAGTGAAGTGGGGAGTGAAGGGATACGGTGGGGGTGGTTACGGGAGCAGCTGCATTGGGCAGATACCCAGCAAATAGAATTTATGGTATTGATAAAAATGTGTGCTGACTGATGCTTTCACTTATCTTTTTTATGTGATCCTGAGCATGGGTACATGTGCCAAGGCTCTTTCAACCATATAATTTTCATGCAAGTAATGTAAATACAGTTGATTCACAGGGGTGTAAGCCTATTCAGTGTACTCTGAATCAAAGTGAAAAAGCAGCTCTTCCAACAACCCACACCCCTCTCCAACACTTGGCTCTTAACTTTCTAGGAACTGATGTGTAAATGTATGCAGTATAGAGATGCAGGGGCTAGATTTAACGCTGATCTAATGCATTCCGATAATCCTAGCCATCTCCTCGTTATTAAGCAAACTATTTTAAATGCAATTATTATTTTTATGGTTTTCCATCACTAGAAATATTAACATACAAGATATGACAATTAAGTTTGCAAATTTATCCTAGAAAAAATACAAAATACATCACTGCTGAATGTGGCTACAGTTACCTGTGAAGTCCTCCCCTTGGCTATCTGGTGACTGTAGTGATATTCAGCAATGAGGTATGTAGCACTTTTGCTAGAATGAGTTCATGAACTTAATTGTCAGACCTCCTATGACAACAGCTCTGATGGCCATTCCAGGAAAACAGTTCCAAAACTGCTTTGAAGGGTGTACTAGGCACTGGTATCAATGCTTGGCTTTCCAAAGGGAGGACCGGGAAGTTGAATGTAGTGTGCTCACCAACGAGGGATGTAGCATAGTAAGCATTGATTGGATATACTTTGGGTGGTTAAATGATGGCGATTCTTGGGGTTAGTGGTTTTCAATAATGTTATGCTTCTTTTGGCCACATATTGATTTCATCTATTCTGGTATGTAGCAAAATTTCTCATTAGAGTAAACAGATAATCACTGAATGGTGATACTATTTTGTTTTTCAATTTACGGAACTGTTTCAACAAATCCTGGCCATAAAACTTAATAGACATATACTATATATACATAAGAGGGAATGTCCCAAAACTGTAACAAAATTTTATTCCAGAAGAAGACCAAAACCCAAGAGCTTCAGGTCTTTCATAAAAATGCCTTGGAGAATATTAGGACTAATTTGACCATGTGTCATTTCCCTACATTGAGTTTGGACAGTTTTTTGTTTTTGCTTTTTTTCCTGAAAATTTCTCTCATTCTTGAAATACAAATACATCCAGGAGATTTCAAAGAAACAGTGTTTAGGTATTGTTTTTCTTTGATAAATTTATGACTAACTAGACACTTTTAAATCCAGTCCAGCTCTCCTGATCCAAATCATCATTGCTTAAATTATTTATGATTCATATTGTTTAACTATAAACATATTTTTGAAGTGGGTTGGTTTATTCTGTGCATTTTAATATTTTGGTGTCAATTCTTTTTTTAAATTGTGGTAAAAGATAGATAACATAAATTTTAACATTCTAAACTTTAAGTATACCGTTCAATGGCATTAAGTACGTTCATGTTGTCATACAACCATTACCACCATCCATTAAGAAGCTTTTTCATATTTTGACACTGAAACTCCAGACCTAGTGAACAACAACTCTCCCTTTTTTCTTCCCCCTAGCCCTTGGCAACCACCATTCTACTTTTTACCTCCATGAGTTTAACTCCTCTAAGTATATAAGAGTAGTACAATATAATTTTTGTCTTTTTGTAATTGGTTCATTTCACTTGGCACAATGTCTTCAAGGTTCATTCTTATGGTAGCATGTGTCAGAATTTCTTCCCTTCCTAATTGAGCCTGAATAATATTCCTCTATATGTATATACCACATTTTGTTTATCTGTTCATCGTGTGATGAGCAGGAACATTAATGAAACAACAATAGGATGGGTGAAAACAGAAAAAAGAAGGGAAAAGGGAGGCAGAGTGGGGAGAGAGCTAAAAATAGGAAGGAAGGAAAGGAGAAAGGGAGGGAGGGAGGAAGACAGAATGATATAGAGATATACGGAGTTACATCCACCTCTTGGCTACTGTAATAATGCTCATATGAACATGGATATACAAATATCTGTTCGAGTCTCTGTTTTCAATTATTTTAGGTATTATGTATAAGCATAGAAATGGAATTGCTGGATAATATGGTTATTTTTAATTTTTTGAGGAATCATCATACATTTTTCAATTGTAGCAGCACCATTTTACATTTCTACCAGCGGGGTACAGAGGTTTCTATTTCCTCACATTCTTTCCAGCCCTCGTTATTTTCTGATATTTCTGACAGTAGGGTTTTTATGATTGTGAAGAGGTATCTCATTGTCGTTTTCATCTACCTTTTTCTAATAATTAGCGGTCTTGTACCTCTCTCTATTCATGAGCTTATTAGTCATGGGTATTACAGGCCTTTGAAGAAATGTCTATTCAAGTTCTTTGGCCATTTTGTAACTGAGTTTGTTTTTTGATTGTTGAATTGTAGAAATTATTTATATATTGGATATTCATTCCTTACCAGATACATGATTTTCAAATATTTTCTCCCATTCTACTGGGTTGCCTTTTCACTCGGTTCGTAGTGCCTTTTGATGAACAAAGTTTTATATTTTGATGTAGTCTAATTTGTCTATTTCTCCTTTTGTTGCCTGTGCATTTGATGTCATAACCAAAAAATCACTGGCGAATCCCATGTCATGAAGTTTCTCCTGTATGTTTTCTTCTAAGAGTTTTATACTTTGGGCTCTTACATTTAGGTCATTGATTCCATTTGAGTTCATTTTTGTATCTAACATAAGGCAAGAGTCTATCTTCATTCTTTTGCATGTGAATATTCAAACTCCCCATCACCATTTGTTGAAAAGACTGTCCTTTCTTTATGGAATGGCCCTGGCACCCTCACCACAGATCATTTGACCATATACCTGAAGATTTATTTCTGGGCTCCCTATTCTATTTCATGGTGTGTTTGTTTATTGTTTTTATGGTAGCACCACACTGTTTGGTTATTTATAGTAAGTTTTTAAGTCATGAGGTGCGTTCCTATTGTCCAGGAGTATTTTTTCTATTCAGAGCTCCTTGAAATTCCATATGAATGTTTGGATGAAATTTTCCCGACAGTGTGCCATTGAAGTTTTGAAAGCGATTTCATTTAATCTGTAGGTTGTTTAGTCATATTGGCATCTTAACAATATGAACTTTTCTAATCCATGACTATAATAAGTCTTTCCATTTATTTGTGTCTTCTTTAATTTCTTTCAGCAACACTTTATAGTTTTTGATATACAAGTTTTTTGTCTTCTTAGTTCATTCTTAAATATTTCATTATTTCAATGCTATTGTAAATGGGATTGTTTTCTCAATTTCTTTTTCAGAGTGTTCCTTGGTAGTGCCTAGAAATGATGTTTGAGTGTTGATTTTGTATCCTGCTACTTTGCTAAAATTGTTTACAGTCCTAATTAGTTTTTTGTGAAATCCTTAAGGTTTTCTACATATCAGTTCATGATCCCGGTGAACAGAGGTAATTTTACGTCTTCCTTTCCAATTTGGATGCCCTTTATTTCTTTTTCTGACCTGATTTTTCTGGCTAAGACTTTCAGAACTGTGTAAAATAAAAGTAGTAAAGCAGGCTTCCATGCCTTTTTTCTTATTTTAGCAGAAAAGCCTTTAGTTTCTCACCCTTGGTAGGATGTTAGCTGTGAGTTTTTAATATATGCTTTGTATTCTTTTGTAGTTTCCTTTTATTCCCAGTTTGTTGCGAGTTTTCATAACGAAAGAGTGTTGAATCCTGTCAAATTAATTTTGTCAAATGCTCTTTCTTTATCAAGTCAGATGATCCTGTGTTTTTCTCCTCCATTCTGTTCATGTGGTATCTGCTATTGATCAATTTTCATATGTTAAAACATTCTTGCATTCCAGGAATAAATCACATTGGGTTATGATGTATGACACTTTTAATATGCTGTTGAATTTTGATTGCTTGTGTTTTGTTGAGAACTTTTGCATCAGTATTCATCGGGGATTCTGGTCTGTAGTGTTCTTGAAGTGTCTTTGTCTGGGTTTGATGTCAGAATAATGTGGAACTCATGAAATGAGTTTGGAAGTATTCCTTTCTCTTCAATTTTTTGGAAGGACTTAAGGAGAATTAGTCTTATTTTTTTTTTTAACGTTTGGTGAAATTTACCACTCATGCCCTCTGGTCCTGGACTTTTCTTGTTGTGAATTTTTTTTTTAATTATTATTACTGACTAACTTTATCTCCTTACTTGTTACAGGTCTATTCAGATTTTCTATTTCTTCATGATTCAGTCTTGGTAAGTTTTAGGTTTCATGTCCTTTGTCTATCCCATCCAGGTTGTACAATTTCTTGATGTATAATTGTTGATTTACTCTTTTTTTTTTATTGCTGGGGATTCATTGAGGGTACACAGAACCAGGTTACATTGATTGCGTTGGTTAGATAAGGACCCTCTTATATTTGTGTCTCGCCCCCAGAAGGTGTGCTGATGGAGAAATCCACTTATTTGCAGATATACAAGCACTGAGGAAATTTGTCACAACAAGACCAGCTCTACAGGAAATACTTAGACCTATTCTCAACACTGAACATCACAGTGGACCACCACTAAAGGAAACATCTAGAAGCCAGAGGTCAGAATTTAGATATTACTCTTTTATGTTTCTTTTTATTTCTATAAAATCAGCGGCTATGTTCCCTCTTTCATTACTGAATTTAGTTGAACCTTCTCTCTTTTTTTCTTTGGCAGTGTGGCTAAAGTATTGACAGTTTTTCTGATCTTTAGAAGACTCAGCTCTTGGCTTCATTAATTTTCTGTATGGTTTTTATTGTTTATTTTGTTTATCTCTGCTCCCATCTTTATTTTTTTTTTCTCCCTTCTGCTAGCTTTAGGTTTAATCTATTCCTCTTTCAGTTATTCCTTGAGGGTATCAAGTCAGGCTGTTGATTTGAGAGCTGTTTTCTTATTTAATGGAAGCATTTACACATACAAGTTCTTTAGCACTGCTTGTGTCAGATCCCATACATTGTGGTATCTTGTGTTTTTCATTTTTCTCAGGATGTTTTTTCATTTCCCTTGTGATTTCTTCCTTGACCCACTGGTTTTCAAAGAATGCATTTAATTTCCACATAACTGTGTGGTTTTTTGTTTTCTTTCTGTGATTAATTTTTACCCAGTCCATTGTAACCACAAAAGATCCTATGCATGATTTCAATCTTTTTAAATCTATTAAGACTCATTTTGTGTCCTAATGTATGACCGATTCTGGAGAATGTTCTATGTGTACTTGAAAAAAATATGTATGCTGCAGGCGGTGCCTGTGGCTCAAAGGAGTAGGGCACTGGCCCCATATACCAGAGGGGTGGTGGGTTCAAATCCAGCCCCAGCCAAAAAAAAAAAAAAGAAAAAAAATATATATATGTATACTGTGATTGTTGGGTAGAACATCCTGTATATGTCTATTAGGTTAAACTAGTCTACAGCATTGAATAGAAATCCTCTATTTCTTTACTAAACAATTTTTTCTAGTTCTATACATTATTCAAAGTATGGAAGTCTGCTATTCTATCATAATACTGTCTGCTTCTATTAATTCTGTAAATGTTTGCTTCACAATATTCTGTATTTCTAAGGGTGAGTGTGAGGGGATTGTATTTATGCCTTGAAACATAGGAGGCAGGATTAGAACACACATTCACACCTGTGGTGACCACAAGGTAGGTGTCTCACTCTGATGTCCCTTTAAGCAATCTTCCGTAGAGAACATAGTTGGGTGACAGCCCAGTGGCTGCACCTTGGAGCCATCATTTCATTTAATCAGAGAACACTCTTCTCTGCCCTGTCCCCAGCTAATAACAGCATGACAAGAAGTCTAGAGCTGAGCTATCCTTGTCCAGTGTGAGGCTCCTTCAGTGGGCCACTTTTACTTAGAAGCACCCATTACCTTGACTGAGGTTTTCTCAGAACTGTGCTATAATCTGGGTTCTTCCTGCCCAATTCTCCTTCCCTCTGTATTTCCTTTCACAGGCGTAGATCATTACCCCAGTCTGAAGGCATTCTGGGCTTACTCCTGCTCTGTCTCACTTCTCCCTTCACAGGTGTTGCACTCAGTAAATTTCTGGCACTGAAATCCCATATTGAAGTCTTCTCCTCAGGAATTGACACAACACATTGCTCAGAAGTGGGGGGAAATAGCAGCTTTTTAAGAACTAATCTTCCTTACAAGTCCTTGACTCACACTGCCCTCTATATTAGAGGGAACTTAAATTTACCAATCTCTTCCAGTTTTAACATCATTCCATTTAAGGTGTAAGTCTACACTGGGCTTGTTTAAATAATATGAAAGATTCTGCCATTCTTGATAAAAAAGAATCTCATACTATTTCTTTTATCTCAAATGATATTACCTCTATGTGTGAGGACTCTTTGTTTGTCCTCATGGAGATGATAATAATGGTGGTAGTGGTAGAAATTATAGTAGAAGTGTAAGTAGGTAACATTTATTCCAAGTTTTCTATGAGCCAGAAACCATTACGACTCCCTTAATCCTTATGATTCCTCCATAAGGCATATTGCCTATGAGCTAGACTGGTCAGGGCTTTTTGGGAAATTTTTAAATGGTGATCTTTCTTCCAAAAATTTTATTTCTACCCGTCAGAAAATTGTTGCTTTATAATGATTTTCTCAGATTAAGACAATTTACTGCCATCTGCTGGAAAATTTTTGGTAAAATAAATATTCAGACTATGATATCTATGGTGTAAATGGAGCCTGTCACACGTGGCAATCTCACCTAGTACACCACTGACATGACTACATGTGGAAGCCCTGCGGTAGAGGCTAGGAATTCTTGAATAAATAGCATTTTATTCGCCTTTGTTCCTGTGGCTGCAAGGGTGGTAGGGTGCTGGGGACTGTGATTTATAAAAACAAGGAATAAAAACTGTATCATAATAGTTTTAAGATATTATACCAATTACATATACTTAATTAAATTATTGGTTATGACTCTGGGCATGGCTAAATAAAGTAGCTTCTTACTTACCAGCTATTCTTTACTCTATAAAAGTTTTAGCTTAAATGAATCCTTCTAATGAAGCACATTCAAATATAGTAAAAGATAGATCAGTTCCAAAACTGAGAATACAATGAGTTCTATATTTCTCAGAATTAGTAAAGAATGGGATGAATGGCCTGTTTATTATGGCAGGTATCAAATATTACCATGTACTCTATTCCTAGGTTATCAGTTTAAAAAGTAATTTAATGCAAGTATACTAAATGTAATTTAAATCATTGTTTATGCTTTAAAAGATACTTCAATATCTTAGAATGTCTAAGGCCATGTTAACACACATAAATTAGAATTGGACAGAGCTATGTTAAACACATACATTTGAGTTTTCAGCCTATTATGGACTATATTTTGTCCCTCCCAAACTCATACATTAAAGCCCTAACCCCCAATGTGACCGTATTTGGAGATAAGGCCTTTAGGTAGTAGAGGGAAAATTGTGCCCTGATCTTTAGCATAAGACTTGCTCCCTGCTTGAAGCCCTAGAGAGTCACAAGAAATCATGTGAGTTTTTGTATGTGCAGGAGATCAGAAAACTGGCCTCCAAGAGAGAATGCACAAGTGAGGGGTGTCAGTGCCAGACCTAATGGTTACAGTAAAGATTCTCTAGATTCCCAAGGCTTCTTGATGCTAGAGGCAGAGGTCTCGCTTAAGGTCTGTGGTTTTGCTAAAATAAGAGGGAGATATTCTGTCTAACACTCCCCGTGTTCTCCCTTTTTAGTGCAGATGTCTGATAAGTAACCTTTAACTACTTTTTCCTGCTTTATGATAATACATAGGACTTGAGGTTTGCTAGAGAGGGCTCCTCCCTGAGTTCCTCAGTCCCCTGACAGCCTTTGTGGCAAGCCTCTTCATTCCTCAGCCAAAACCCCTTCAAGGTAGTAATTAAGAATAAATGAGGTCATAAGAGTGAGGTTCTAATCCAGTAAGATTGCTGATCTTATGAGAAGAGGAAGAGAGAGAAAACATACTCTCTCTCTTCTTCTTTCTCTCTTTCCCTCTCTTCCCCAAAGGGCACACAAAGGAGTCATGTGTGTACATAACAAAAAGGTAGCTGTTTGCAACCCAAGGCAAGAACCCTCACTAGAAATCAACCCTATTGGAACTTTGATTTTGGATTTTCAACACCAGACTGTGAGACAACATAATTTTGTTATTTAAGCCACCCACCTTGTTGTATTTTGTTATGACCGTCTGACCAGACTAATATAATTGTTAGACTCTGAATCAATGAGGTTTTACTATTCTTTGCATTTAGCAAAAATGTCAAAAATTTAAATTTTTAGGCAGTTATATATGTAGCTGGCTAAAACTCAAATTGAAAAGGATGTTCACTTTCAATGAATACTTTTAAATTGTATTTGAAGCAAGCATGTGGTATTAATATAAATGTATAGATTCACCTTATTCAACAGAGAATTTTTCTAAGACTATATGAGGGCTATTGGACAGTATCCAGAATAAGATAACTAGTATTACCAAGAAAAGTAGTATTAATAATGGCTGGAAACTTTCTGGATAACCCTCATACATAATATAAATCTAGATTGCAACTCAAATTGCAGGCAAAATATTTTTGTAGGACCAATTCAGTCTTTCTCCCAAGTCCTGATCTGATGGCTAAGAGAAACAAATACATGAACAATAAATAAACCAGTCAATGGGTTTCAACCTTAATTGCTTGGTCTGATAGAACTCTAGCATAGACGCTGTGATAATTGCCATTGTCACCCCTACTCCTCCCCCTAGTATGGCATTCAGATACCTAAGGAAGAGAAGTACAATATGTGTGTCCACATGGAGTGGGCTAGAAGGGGGACTGAGGCTTGCAGGATTCCTTAGGAAGGCATTAACTAGTCACTGAGGCAATGTCCATTGACTGCCAGGTGACTGAGTCCTCTGTTGGCCTCCTCTACTGAAATTTTCAGCTGATTACTCATGGTTCTTCTCTTGGTCTAGGCAACATTTCTGGTGGTGCTCGCTGTTGAACTTGACTTCCCTTTGATTTCTCTCTTCTAGTTTTGACTCCCATTCACTTTCAGCTAACAGCGTTTCCTCTGTGCTGCATTCTGTGTTTACTCTGCACCAACATAGCTCCCTCCACTATCGAGTTTCCTAGCCAGATCTTGGCTACTTCTGGGTTTGTTTGATTTCACTTAGAAACCAAGGGTCCCTAAGAAAGCTCCACTTTAAAGCCTCCATCTTTCCAAACTTTCTGGGGTGTCCAGTGGTCCAAATTGTTGGATTGCATATTGGCCTCTTCTCAGTGTTTCCTGCATGAAGCAGGAGGACAAGAATTCTCTTTCTTTGAGGAACAAAGTGTGCAGAAGCGAAATGTTACACTTCAGCCCATTTTGTACTTCTAATTCTCTTTCTCCTCCTGCTCACAATTTCCTCATAGCCACAAAGACAAGACCTATTTTATCTAAAACTCTAAGGTGTCGGTTTCTAAGACTGTCCCTTGACTAGATGGATGAGAGTTTATGAAATTTAAGCAATCCTTCTTCAAAATAAGAATTTTATATATAATATATTTTTGTGAAAAGTTCCATTTGTGAGTATCAGAAACCAAATATTTCTTAATTGTAATATTTGAACTATTTCTGTAATTTATCCTAATCTGTACCTAAGCACAGGATGCCTCAGGAAGTCTAGAATGAATACAAAACAAAAAAGAGCAGCAAAATCCCCCCCCCAAATTTGGTGTAGGTTTCTTTAACCAAGAATAGTTAAGAAACAGCTTAGTTCTGAATGCGTGAGTGGGTAGGGATGCATGTACATATATGTGTATTTACCTTCATCTAGGATGGGGCTCAAGCATCAAATTTATTTTGAAAAGCCCCACAGTTTATTCTGCATACAGCCAAGGTGGAGAGTCACTGCTGTATTGTGTGTGCATAAAGAAATGAAATATTGATATGCTTAAAATGAGTGCATTGTACCTGATGAAGAACAGTTAGTCTTTAAGATAAAAGTCCTGAGTTTATATTTAAAATACTTCCACCTATTGAAACAGTACTTAATTTCATTCACATGAATAAACAGTGACTAATCCAAATGCTTCTATTTAAACATTATCCAAATATGGCCCTAAGTTTCATAGATGAGACAGCCTTATACTGTGCGACTGAGATGAGAATAGATTAACGTGTACCCAGTCCTGGCAGGACTCACCACCTCCTGACTAGAGAGCTCTTAGGTTTTCAGTAAACCTCAGTGGTAGCAAGGCAGCGGTCACCACAGGCTTTGGACCAGGATGGCTTCAGGTGTGATCTGGTGCTGGTGGCCATTAGTGAGTGTCCACATCACGCCTCGTCCAACTCCAGCAGTCAGGATAGATAGTGAAGGAAGACCATGAAAAATAAGTTTTGCAATCAAAGCAGCAATAAAAAAAATCTCTCATCAAAGTAAAGTCCAGGCCCTGATAGCTTCACTAAATTCTACCAAGTGTTCAAGGAACTAATAACAATCCTCCTTAAAATGTTCAAAACATCAAGGAGGAGGGGATACTTCCACACTCATTCCACAAGATCTGTATCGCTCTGATGCACTTCAACAAAGTGAAGAGACAAAGCACAGAATGGGAGAAATTATTTGCAAACTAATCAGCAGACAAGAAATTAATAACTAGAACGTATGGGAGCTCCAAAACAACTCAAAAGGAAAAAATCAAGTAATCTGATTTAAAAATGGGTGAAGGATCTAAATATGGACTTTTACAGAAAGAAGATATAGAAATGGTCAATAGGCCTATGAAAAAAATGCTCAATATCATTGGTCATCAGAAAAATGAATATCAGAAGTACAATGAGATGTCATCTCATCCCACTTAAAATGGCTTTTTTCAAAGAGACAAGCAATAGTGACTGCTGGTGAAGATGTGGAGAAAGGGAAACCCTTGTACATTGTTGGTGGGGATGTAAATTAGTTTAACCAGTATGGGAAATAGTATGGAGGTTCCTCAACAAAACCAAAAATAGAACTAGTATATGACCCAGCAATCACACCTCTGGGTGTACATCCAAAGGAGTAGAATTCAGTATATTGAAGTGATATCTGCACTCCTATGTTCACTGCAGCACTAGTCACAATAGCGAGACTTGGAATCAACCTAAGTACCTGTCAATAGATGACTGGATAAAGAAATTGTGACATATATACCCATCAGAATATTATATGCCCACAAAAAAGAAATCCGGCCTCAACATGGATTGAACTGTACAACATTATGTTAAGTGGAATAACCCAAGTATGGAAAACAAATTTTGCATGTTTTCCCACTAAAAATTAACAACAATTGATATCATGGAGAAAGAGAATAGAATAATTATTATCAGAGTCTAGGAAGGGTAGTGGGAATAAGAGGGATAAAGTGGGGATGGTCAATAGGTACAAAATTATAGATATTTAGATATTGTGAACATTATTTGATAGCATAGCAAGGTCACTAAAACCAATAATAGTCTAGGTTATACTTTTAAAAGCTAGAAGATTGGCATTAGAATGTTCCTAGGACAAAGAAATAATAAATGCCTGAGGTGATGAATATCTCAATTCTAATGATTTCATTCACACTACATACACAAACAATATGTACCTAAATATCACATGTATCCTATAAAGATATATAGCTATTACATAATCATAATTAAAATTTGAAAAGAAGGAGAAAAAGAAAGAATAAATATTATCAAAAGTAAAAGTCTGAAATTGCCCCATCTGCACATCATTTAATAGTTGCAGCCTCCTAGTGAGCCCAGATATTCTACTGATATTCTATTATTGATAAAATGCACTAGATAGTATACTCAAAATATTTAATTGCATGAATTAAGTGTTTGGATTATAAATAACATTTCATGAATTCCACAGAAAATGATGAGGACACAAACATCCTATAGGAGGACTAATTCCAATGACCTTGGACAAATCCTACTGTCAACCCATGTCCAGGCATAAGTGGACATGATATGCACGACAACAGCACTGCAGCTGCCAATATTGATGTCCCTCAGCCATCTCTGAGAGACAATCATCCTTTAAATCGAAATCTACAAGCATGTGGGAACTACAGGAACTCACAGTAATCCAAGAGCTTGGTTCTTTTATATCCCAAGAAACCGAATGCATTTCCCTGAATGACCTTTGCAATTCCATGTCACTTTAACTTGTTCTCAAAAGTGAAAAAACCATCATCAGGTTGGACAGGAAGAGGCTGAGAAGCATGTAATTTTGCTCACAATGGATTTTACAGGCCTCACTGGAATTAATTACTGGAAACTTGCACATGTAGTAATTAATTTTATGCAATTCAGCACCATCTGCAGATGCATTATTTTCATTCAAAACTAGTATAATTTGATATAAAATTGGAATTGTCAGAAACTAAGAAAGATACGATCTTTGCATCTTTGTTTACACTAACCAACGAGACAAGGAAGCTATGTCTTGTAAAATACCCTCTGGATTGCCTTTAAGATAGAGGTCGAAGAAAAAGCAAAACACTAATTCCAAACATTGACCTTTGCTTCAGAGGTTATTTAGTCTAACTTAGATTTCTAAGCCATAATGATGTACTTCTGCTGTATTAATACTGCCTAGAGTTTTCAAAACTCCACAGACTCACAAAGTTTTTATATGGCTTGCAAAGTTTGTATTATTCCCACCCACATTTAACAATCCCCAGCTACTGCTCCCATAACTAACTGGTCCTCAGAACACAGGCAGCCTCCCCTTGCAAATACGCTCTGGAATTCACTCCCCAGAACCTAATAAAAAACTAATCAGAAGAGACTATGAAGGGAAAATAGACTATGTTACCCTTTTCTGTAAACTCCCTGCTTGGTCCTCATTAGTTTTGTGGTCTAAATCTTCTGTGGGCTTGTCTTAATTTACTTTAGGCTTCAGGCTTGAAAGTCCATATTTAGATTTTTCATGACAGGTTTAAAAGATGCAGGTAGCCCTTGCTAGCCAAGAGCCCACTATGCCAAGGTCTTAACTTATCCATCAGAGAGGATGGACTAGCAGATTTTCTGATTTACAAAACCCCGAGCCTATTGCTAGTAGTTTAAGATCAACAACTGTGCTCTGTCCTTGATCTTAAGGAGGTACCTCTGGAAGGATTATGAGTCATTAGCAAGAAATTCAATAACATCTCTTCCACAGAACAGAAGCTATATGTGTTTTAGACACGGTCTCAAGATTATTCCATAGCAAAAACTCGTGGAGCAAGATGTGGGGTCCATCTGGACATGCCGTCTCCCATTTTTGGTGTCATGAGCACAGGTGCATTTGCATTTGAAGGAAGTGAATAGACATTTCAGGCCCCGATCATGTCCTTATATTAAATTAACCGTATTCACTTCTCTCACAGGACTTGAAAACAGATTTTTACAGGTACAAAATATGAACTCCAAGAATTCATCTTTAAAAGTATAAATGTATGACTTGGTTTTATAATTCTTTTAATGTGGTTTTATTTTGCACATTAGTCTTTTATGTGTGAAGCTGTACCAGCCTTTCTATGCTTAGATGAGTTGTCAGGAAAGTAATATTATGTGACTATAACCTCCTTTTTTTGTTGTTTTTTTAGCATTGCCTTAAAACTCATCACAGAAATTGTGATAAGCCATTTCTTCATGGCAAGGAGCAATGCAAAAAAATTAAATGCTTGGTCCTGGAAAGAAAACTTTTGTAACAGAGACGACTTAGAACTTCCTCGTGAGCCTTTCTCACTCATTTTAATCAAATAAACTGCACTCCTAAAAGGATAAGGTGATGGTAAAACAAATTCTGAAACTCTGTACCTCATATAGTCCCAGAGGGAAAATAAGTCATAGCAACTCAAATGCCATTCTTAGGTAAAAATTGTCACACCGTTCCAGACATGTATTTGATTGACATTTGTAGGTAGGAAATTTCACCTAGAAACCTTAAGAATGTGAAAACAGGATAAGTCATCCACTTCCCTTTGTTGTACAGGTAATTTGATCTTTATCTCACACCTTCACGTGTCAACACTGAAATGAAGTCTTTGTACTACCTGAACTAAGTGATGAGGGTGGAAGTGACAGAGGCTCCGGAGGCCAATTCACAGGGAGAGCTAGATAACATCATCCAGGACTAACTACTGTTATTGAATGAGGTTGGCACAATTTAACCCTGATTTTGGCATTAAGAGACCAGAGTTCATAGCATATTTTATATTTTGAAGATGAAGCCACAACCTTTGCTGGGAACAATTTGATTTCTTAAATAAAAGCTCTAGTTATCTACGTTTGTTTTTTTTTTAATGTACACTATGGCTGTAGTCACTGGTTACAGATTTCTATTAGTGTATTTTGACCTATAGTCTTTTTTTCAACACCTCAGGACAAAGCAGCAGCCACACTGTGAAACAAAAATGTTCAGATCCACATGTTTAAAATACCTCTGAGCAAGGAGAGTAGTCTAAAATGCAATTTTTGAAAGAGCTCATGTATTTGAGGAGATTATTTCACTGCCTGTTTGTGCTTTAAAATATAAAATTGAAGTTACATAAATGCAAAACCAGACTTCCTGTTGAGTGTATCAAACATCCCTCTTTCTCGCCCCCACAGCTCTACAAAGAAGAAAGTAAAGAACTAAAATAGAAAAAAATCCCCAAGGATAAGAAAACAGACGTCAACGTGAGATATCAGGAAAATTTTAGAAGATGGAGAACTAAGAGAAGAACTGCAGTAACCGGGCAGAGGGCGTTAAGACCGAGTGCCTACAGAAAGAGGCACATCAGGTCCTGTGCAGTAGCCCAGAAAGGCAAAGCCAATGGCACTGTTCAGTACCACAGAGAGTGAGATTCCGAGCTGAAAAAATTAGGAATAATCTCAGTCCTCTGCCTCCTTCCCAGTCACCAAGCAGATGGCTACTTCTTTCCTCTGCAGAAGAGACCTGGAGTGTCCCCTCTGAATGAACTGAGGAAAGGTGACAGGCTCAGATACTAAGCAGAGCAGAGATCCTAAGGGCAAGACTCAGGACTGCAAATGTGATGTTCAATAGGTGACTAGATACCTAATGCTCGGACCTCCACAGCTGCCCCAGCCCCCTAAATAGAAGGATGGAGGAACATTTTCTAGGAAAGATTCCAGAGAAAGAAAAAGAGATAATAGAATTTGAGAATTCCTCAAATAATAAAATATGGCAAATTCCATGAACATCACTCCCAGGAAGCCTCTAGTACACAGCCCTTCCCAGGTGCACAGTCCCCATCCAGCTCCTGAGTGCCCCATTCACAGACCCACAAAGATATTAAACATTTGAGAACAGTTCCTAAATGACAGACACCACAATTAACAAAAACAGGGAAATGTCCGACAACTGAAACAATAGAGTGAAAGGAGAAATTTGTTTAAAAAATTAAAATTAACTTTCCTAAAGCACAAAATATTACATCTATGCAGCAAAATGGGATGCAATTCCAAATGAGATGTTTTAAAAGCATACATGAAATGCATTTAAAACTCAGTAGAAGGATTAGAAGACAAAGGCATTTTGAGAAAATCTCACACAAAATCAGAGCAAAATTGAAGACATGAAAAAAAACCAGAAACAAAAACATAGAAAAGTTTTAAATTATTCCAGGAGGTTTAACAGGTGCCTAATAGAATTTCCTAAAAGATAATGGGGGGGGGGGGAATGTAGAAAAATGATCAGAAAAGATGATATCAAAAATTACCCAGTGCAAAAGGATTGATATCGGGAAATTGAAAGGGCCACGTGTGTATAAAGAGATTGATACCAGAACTTGTTCTGAAATTTCAGAATGCTAGGACAAATGAAACTCCAACAGGAAATCATATTTTGCCCCAATTTTTACAGATACACTATTAATCAAATGAAAGGTAAAGTAATCTTTTTAGACATGAACATCCTCCAAACATTTACCTCTCCTGCATCTTTTCAATGGAAACTCCTGGGAATATCCACCATCACAACTAGAGTATAAAATTAAGAAAGAGTAATGATGAAATGCAGGCAACTAGAGAGTCAATGCAGGAGAAAGGCTAAAGGAATTCCTAAGACCAGGAAAAGAGGAGCAGGGATGTAAAACAGCCAGACAGCAACTGGTCCAGACCAGCACGGAAAATGGAGGAATCTGGGAGCAGGGCCTCTGGGAAAACGGACAGCTGACTGGTCATGGGTTGGATCCTACAGAAGATTATAGAAAGAAGCTATGGAGAGTGTGCAAAAAAAAAAAATTAAAAATGGAATTCAGAGAAGAGGCAAATGCCCATTAAAAACTATACAAAACCAAACATTTAATAAAAATACACTGTTCAGCTCAGCAGTTAACAATGTTTACATAGTTCCAGTAAATGGTGCCAGAAATTTTCTTCATGAAAATTGAGGTATTGGGGACAGAGGTAAATGGGGTTATAGGATAAAGGAACAAAGTCCTCTCAGGTGCCACACCAGAATACAACGAATAATGTATAAAGTGGAGGTATTAGAAATTGGAGCATTAGTATATTATTTAGAAAAATGAATACTGAAAGTGGCCCTCTAGGAAAAACTCACCATCCTTAACACTCCCAAAATATCTGAATCGAACTGAAATGGTTTTGGTTATAAACTTTTTAGGGTTACTTGACTTTCAAAAAATTTCCATGCTATGCTATTATTAATATAATAATGTTTACACATAAGAGTAATTCTAGGTATATTTTATTTTAAGAAAAATATAACCTAATGTTATGCCAGCAACACTAACAAAATCATCAATATTATTGGGAAAAAGCAAACCATTTTTCAAGAGTGCTTGTGAAAACTTATGAATATATTTAAATATACTCCATAGCAAGGCAGTAAATCTAACATTTTTGTTGCAAATGTATCTGAAAGAAGTGTAAGTCATATTTTCAGATTTATAATATACTGTTTAGAAGGAGAAACATTTTGGAATTAGAGCAAATGGTTATAAGGTTAAAAACATACGTCCTTTAAAGGAGCTTGAATTCAGCTCTAAGGTTTCCAAAATAAGATATGAATAGTGTACCTAGAAAATCACTAAAAAAAAAAAATACTATTTTGGTATCATTTCTCACCCTGATTATGTTTGCTAAAGAAAAAAAATAAACAGAATGAAATGAGAAAAGAAATGTTCTCAGTTAACCCTTCTCAGGTTGACACAGAGGGAAAAATGAACCTTGTTTTCTGATTCTGGCAATTTTTTGTGACAGTGGATTATCTCCCCAGTGTGAAGTCCAGTAAGCTTTTCTTGGAAAGTCATTTTCATGATATAGGGATCAAGCCCTTTAAAGGCTGGCTAAAAAAAAAAAAAAAAAACCACTGACATGGGGTTGATTAATTAGCTGGTAGAAAGACATATAAATTTATTCAAGGTGTACACCAGGGAAACTTCAGCATGAAGACCCAAAGATACAGGGGAAGTTGTTGGTTGTTTTGCTTGGGTTTGATCAAGTATGGAAGTTTCATCTGCATCACCTTTGCTAGGCAGGGCTTTCCATTTTTCTCTCCCCCTTAACTCATTTGGCCACCTCATAACCTGTCACACTCAGGGTCTCTATTCTTTCTGTACCCTGAAGATGGTATAAAACATCAACCATCTTGCGTTTCTTTGAGCTTTTATACTTTGTGTGATTCCCATGTACCCATGTCCATGCAATAAAATTTGTATGTCTTTTTCTCCTGTTAACCTATTCATCAGTTTATTTCAGAGACTGAAATTATTAAAACTTCAGTAGAAAAATTGAAACTTCCTTACAACTTGGGTGCAGTGAACCGGGAAACAAAACGTTCCCTTCATTCTGAGGGCTACAGACGGGATCTTGGGACACCCGACGAAAAACCAGCAAAGAAAGGTAAGAATTATTTTTATCAAGCTAGTTCTTCCAGATATCTGTGCCCCAATTCAAACGAGGGTGGTAATGAAGTAAATGAGGGTCTTTTTCACTCCCCAAAATTGGGTTAACAGGAAAAAATGTATGTGGACTAGGTCACTTACAGAGTGACTAAATTGGCTGTATTTAAAAGAAAAAATTATTAATAGAAAGCTCTCATCTTAAACAGCTCTCTTATTGGTACCTATGAAAAAATACAAAAGGAATATGATCCTAGAAACTCCCTCGGCAAAATTATTTGAAAGAAATAAGAAATGAAATTTAAAATAAAGTTAAAATCCTTTGTATGCTGAAACTGCCATCTTTGGATCTCTGTGGGATTTACAATCATGGTTATTCTATTTTGTAGTCTAATAGTTAAAATTTCAAGCTGTCCCTACCAGGCCTAGGTTCAATTCCCAGCTGGGAAATTGTTAAGTCCTTTAACTCAAGGGAAGAAACATTAATGAAAATTGGTTTGATATTTGATGAGGCTTGACTGCTGTGAATACTCATTGGTTTTAATCCTTTCCCTTCCCTGCACACACAGCTTTGGATTTTCTGTCATAATGACTGTGTCTTTTGATACTATATGTGGGGTATACTGGAGGATTGGTCTTGGTGTGCTGAGGGTTCAGCTAAGAAGCTGAGCCTCTAGAGAATATGGCCAGAAAGAATGTGGGTTGTACTCCATTTGCAGCAAGCGAGCCTCTCCTTTCTTTGAGCTGTCTTCGAGGTGGTTTGGGGTCTTGTGAGCACTGTTTCCTTTTTTTGCAGTTTTTGGCTGGGCCTGGGTTTGAACCCGCCACCTCTGGCATATGGGGCCGGCGTCCTACTCCTTTGAGCCACAGGCAGCACCCCTGCGAGCACTGTATCTTTACACCTGTTTGGAGCTGGCTTATGCATCATTGGTTAAATCATAACCTTGGTTAAGGCTTATTGGTTTGGGTAAGTCACTTGGAAGGCGACTTTGTCCTAAAAGAAAAAAAAATACTAAAGACCCAGGAATACTGGCTATTTGTCTCCTACTAAAACAATAAGAGATTTTGAAAAGAATTTTTTTAAAAGTCTATGATCAAAAGTCAATTTAATTAAAAGGTGATTTTTTAAAAAAGCATTTATGCTTTTTCTCTTGGATTCTGTTTCTTTTTTTTTTTTTTTTCAGTCAACTGAAACCCTTTTTGATTATATTTTTGGTCCCTTTGTTTGTTTCCTTTCTTATTGGTATGATTATTTTTGCTTGGAAAAATGTAAAACTTCATTGGTCTTTTTGGGAAGCTTAAAATCTCCTCCAATTGGTTTGCCTGGATTGGTTCTCCCTTTGACTTTTATTTCTTCATTTTTTGCCACCTTGGACACAAAATGAAGCAATCTGGAGTAGACCTCAGTGGCCCTCAGACCCCTTGAGGAAAAAAGGCATCACATGCCCCTTCTGTGGGGTTGTCCGTCTTCCTCATGAACCCCTGAAATTCTCCGTCTGAAGCTCTGCTCTCTTTTACAATGAGTCACCCAAACTCTTTGGCTTTGGGGATCAGGGGCTGTTCTGTGCTGTGAGAGAGCACTTGACCTTTAAGTGTGCGATGGTATCAGTGAGGGCAACAGTTTTGAATGCAGCTAACCATGGCTGTTTGCAGGAAATGGTTATTACTACAGGGGACTATTCACTTCTTTGCACATTTAAATAAAATGGTGCCATTTGGGGGGGGGTCATCTCGCTCAGGGATAAGATTCCCCCCCCCTCCCCGTGCAGATGGGCTAATTACAGAATGGGCTGCAGGCCCTGACTCTCCTCCCAGCCTCAGGGGAGTGAGTGTCTGACATTCAGTGAGGCACTGTGGAAGCACTGCACAGCCTAGTCTTGTGTGTCATTTCTCTATTTTCAGGTTCCCAAGATTCAGTATAAAAATAGGATTCTTGATTGCTGGGGATTCAGATGCTTAGACTTTGGAAGAAATCATTACGGCAGCTTAGATATAAAAAAGCCTGTATGCTTGTTGATGCGTGGACCACTGCGAGAGTTCCCTTAAACGCCTAATTCAAAGCACAAACTGTCAGATTGCAACTCCAACTAAAGAGACTCCAGAAAAATTAGTTTATAGACTACTGCAGACAGTAACCTTTCTCTCTTTCTTCGGTTTCATAAAATGCCTTTTTTTTTTAAAGATCTGTTGCCTGATCATTTGTAGAGCTGATTTTCACGAGAGCCTGCCTGTAATACAACCTCTCGAAAGAGGACACAACTGTTTAACCAAATGAACCTATTCCCAGAACTAAGAGACAGCTTTCAAAAGATATGGCATAATATACTTAATAGATCAATATAACATACTTATACTGAGTCTTTCTACCAGTTTCATGTTTGCTTCCCTTTTTGCCAGTCTTGTACCCAAACCATCTCTAACTCAAACCTCTTCAAAACTAGGTGTAGAATATAAATGTCTTAACCCAATAACCAAGAAAATGCCCTGAAGGCTATGTTGACCAGTTGGATGAAAGCATTTCAGATTGTGTGCAAACCCAGCACATTGTACCCCATGATTGCATTAATGTACACGGCTATGATTTAATTAAAAAAAAAAAAAAACTCTTCAAAGCTATCTACTTGGCTTTTAATACATAAAGTTTTCTGAAAGTAAAATTTCAAAGGGGGACAAAAAGAAATCAAAATATCTAACCCCGCAAAATATTTCTTTGACATATACTCAGGGGGACTGGACAACATGGAGATTTGCATCTATAGAGGTGAAATAAACAGAGGCAAACAGGCTCTCTCTGAAACCCCGTTCACTTCTCTAGATCTAAGGAAGATTGACTGAAAGTCTGACACCTTTAAATGTCTGACAAACATACACCACAGCCTACCATCTATTCTTTCTGAGGACTGCTACCTGTGAGATTTTGTCTACACAACAATACTGTCTTTGTTACCCAGCTCTTTTCTCTTTTCTCCCTCCCATAATCTGTCAGTCCATCATAACCTGTCATGGTCTAAGCCACCATTTTTTTCTGTAAGCTGAAGATAGTGTAAAAGTATCAACTATCAAGCCTTTGAGTTTTTATATTTTGTATGACTCCTGTGCACACGTAAATGCACAGGATAAAAACTATGTATGCCTTTTTTGTTCCTGTTAATCTGTTATCCATTTGTTTTATAGACTCAAATTACTGAACCTTTGGGGAAAACATTTAATCTTTCCTACACCATCTAGTTATATTAAAAACATTTACATGGAGCCCAGTGAAGTGGCTTAAGCCTGTAACCCTAACCCTCTGAGAAGCCACAGCAGGTGGGTCCCTAGAGCTCAGGAGTTGGAGACCAGGCTGAGCAAGAGCAAGACCCTCTCTATATAAAAATAGAAAACTTAGCTGGACATTGATTGTTACAGGCATATAGAGTCCCAGCTACTCCAGCTACTCAGGAAGGTGAGGCAGGAGGATCACTAGAGTCCAAGAATTTGAGGTTGCTGTGAGCTGGGCTGATGCCACGGCACTCTAACCTGGGCAACAGAGTGAGACTCTGTCTAAATAAATAAATAAATAGGGCAGTGCCTGTGGCTCAGTGGGTAGGGCGCTGGCCCCATATACCAAGGGTGGTGGGTTTGAACCCGGCCCAGCCAAACTGCAACAAAAAAAAATAGCCAGGTGTTGTGGCGGGCACCTGCAGTCCCAGCTACTCAGGAGGCTGAGGCAAGAGAATCGCCTAAGCCTAGGAGTTGGGGGTTGCTGTGAGTTTGAGGTTGCTGTAAGCTCTGATGCCACAGCACTCTAGTGAGTGTGACATAGTGAGACTCTGTCTCAAAAAAAAAAAAATTATATGAAGAAGCAAACTCAGGTAATCCCCTTTCCCAAAGTTATCACCTTTCATTATTTTGCCATTTAGTGGCAAGATTAAGAACTACATGCACATAAACATTTGCCCACACCTCGTGAGTATTTTGTATAGTAAATCAAGTGTTAGTTGAGTTTCCTCTGGTTTGTCTGTTTGTTTAAAGCTTTGCTGAATCAAGCAATAGGGACTAAAATGAAGGTTAGCTAAGGTGCTGCATGTCACACTTCTGTTAACTGAGTTAGATTCTAAGATGTCATTTTAAAATATGTGATTGTTCTATAAGTTTACCCTTAACTATTCATTGTGAAGTATATACTACTACCATATACATTCCTGTTTCCTTTGTAGTTGACCAGTTAATTTGATTCAAACACATTATTAGTGGGTTGATAGTCTTGAGACAATAACTTGATTTCCATCTCATCCAGTTAACTCCATTTGATTCATGCCATGGACTAAATGACTTACTGTGAGTAGCTCCCCTGGGATCATGCATTATTGGTTACAAGATAGCAATGCAAGAATAAATCTAACTTATAAATAAATAAATCTAACTATTTCTCTTCCAAAGAAAATACTATGCCCCATATTTACACTGTTTGTCTTCATTTATGAAGACAATATACATCAATCCCTTTAAACATTTCTAATATTAAATTGAAAATGTTTTCTACTTTAGTCATAGCAACAGTAATTTTAGGACATTTTATCATTCAGAATCCAACCACAAAAAAGAGGAACACTATTAGTATTTAAAACTGAAGGAAGTCAGTACCAGAAATTGGCACACAGATGATAGACCTGCTGAGAAGCTAACCAGGGACAGTGAAGCAACCCAGAGATGACCAATTTAACAAAGAAGAAACTACCTCAAACTGGACATGCAGAAGAATCGGTGGTAGGAACAGAGCTGAAACTGCCCTTTATAAAATTAATAAAAGGCCATAAGGCGATAACTTTTGTAGGAATATGAACTCTGTAAAGATATAGAATAGCTAAAAAATTGTGTGTGTGAATGTGTATACACACCAGCCATTGCATTGTTCCCTCACTCACTTTCCTATAATTGTTTACTACTCATAAGTCATATAGCTGATGGTCATAAAGATTCTTACCTATCTTCTTCACTCATGTACATAGCATCGCCCTTGTAAAGGAAGACTAAGACTGGTCTTTAAAATATCTTGCAGACCGTGCATTCTGTGGACAAATGGCCCAACCAGGTGAGTGCTCTACACCATGGAACTGACTCAGGTGGTCTTTTGATCCTTCTTCTGGGAACTGACTCAGTACAAGAGGGTAATTTCTGCTTCTCAAACCTGTGGAGTTCTTGCCAAGCCAATCAGCAGACTCCATTCCCTAACCATGTGTCAATCAAACTATCTTTAAAAACGTGCCCCAAAAATTTTAGGGAAAAAGATTTAAGACATTGGTGCCTCCCGCCATCCAAAGTTGGAAGCCAGTGTCAAGAAAGCCTGAGAAACATAGTCTACAGGGATCAGCTCCGTAATCTAGAGCAGAGAAACAAAGAGACGAAGTTGATTGAAGGGCAAATAGGTCAAGGGTTGGATCAAACATTAAATGTGTAAGCAGGTTGAAATTTTTCCTCTGAAGGTTCAAACATTTGAGTATATGAAACAAACTAATAATAGATTAACAAGGTAAAAGGCATATAAATGTATTAACATATACACGTATTCATGGGAGTCATACAAAATACAAAAACTCAAAGAAGGGCAAGATGATTGATGCTTAAGTATCCTCTTCACTGAGAATAAGAAATATGGGCTTGGGTGGGTTATAGGAAATCAATGAACCCAAAGGACAAAGGCCTGGGACCATTTTTTCTGAGCTCTTTGGGAGGTAGTATCACAGGCTGGGAGAGTAAAATAAGAGAGAATTATGTTAAACAAATGCTATCTTGTTATGCAGAAGAAAATATCTCAGGTAATCTAGGAGCTACCCTCAGAAAGAACAGATCAGTGATCTTTAATCTGTGTGCCAGGGCACACTGGGGTGCCATGAGAGGATCTTAAGTGTGCCATGAAACTTTTTAAAGATCATTAATTAAATTATTTTCAAAAGAAGTTCAAAGCACAGAAAATATATTCTTTTTTTAAAATCAACTTAATTTAATTGTGCCACGGAACTTTAACTATAGATTCAAATATGCTAGGAGATGAAAAAGATTGAAAAACACTGGAATAGAGGATAGCCAATGGTTGTTTATCTTTTCTAGGTCTAGAGAAGAGGACTCTGAGCAAGCCTGGGTGTTTATTTTACCA
This sequence comes from Otolemur garnettii, assembly GCF_000181295.1. Lineage (NCBI taxonomy): Eukaryota > Metazoa > Chordata > Mammalia > Primates > Galagidae > Otolemur > Otolemur garnettii. The sequence goes on along the minus strand of NW_003852430.1, from coordinate 6,452,028 downwards.
AGGCAGAGTTTTTTTTTTCTTTTTTTTAAGAGAGATACAAATCTCCACAATAGGCAGCTTTGCAGAGCTATTCCTGCCTGAAGGACCTCAAAATATGTCAAATAAGCGTATTTGGGGTGAAATATGCTTTTTGGGGTTTCTTTTTGATGCAGCCTTCTTCAGGCATGTGACATTTTATTGCGCTCAGTTTTGCAAATTTTACATTTTTAATAAATAGAAAGTTTATGGCTACCCTGCATTGAGCAAGATGGTTGGTGCCATTTTTTCCAACAGCAGGTGCTCACTTTGTGTCTCTGTATTGCATTTTGGTAATTCTTGCAATATTTCAAATTCTTTTAACTGTGATGGTGATCAATGATCAGTGAACTTTGACATTAAGGTTACTATTATGATTGTTTGGGGGCACAACAACCCACACACATATAAAGGCAGTGAACATAAGTGATGAATGTTGCATATGTTTTAATCACTCCACTAACCACCCATTCCTCCATCTTTCTCCCTCTCCTGGAGCCACCTACTCTCTGAGACATAAGAATATTGAAATTTGGGCAATTAATGGAAAAGTCATCCGTGTCTCACTTTAAATCAAAATTAACATTGGTGAGGAAGGCAGGTTGAAAGCCAAAGGTGACTAAAAGCTAGGCCTCTTGTACCAAGAGCCAAGTTGTCAGTGCCAAAGGAAAGATCTTAAAGGAAATTTGAAGTGCTACTCCAGTGAACACATGAATGATAGGAACATAAAACAGCTTTATTCCTGACATGAATGAGGTTCTCATACTCTGGGTGGAAGATCCAGCCAGCCACAATCTTTTCTTAACCAAAAGCCTAACCCAGATCAAGGCCCTGACTCTCCAGTTCTGTGCAGACTCAGAGCAGTGAGGAAGATGCAAAAGAAAAGTCTGTAGCTCGCAGCAGTTGGTTCATAGATTTAGGGAAAGAGCCATCCTCATAACATAAAAGCCCAAGTTAAAGCAGTGAGTGCTGATGGAGAAGCTGCAGCAAGCTACCCAGAAGATCCAGCTAAAATAGCTGAAGAAGGTAGTTTTACTGAACAATAGATTTTAGGAGGACATTCATAGCTTGAACGGAAACGTCAATGCCTGGCTTCAAAACTTAAAGGTCAGGCTGATTGTCTTTTTAGAGGCTAATGCAGCTGGTGACTTTAAGTGGAAGGTTATGCTCCTTTACCATCCTTAAAATTCTAGGACCCTTAATAATTATCCTAAATCTACTCTGCCTACGCTCTATTAATGGAACAACAAAACCTGTATGATAACACGTCTGTTCACAGAATGGCTTATGGAAAATTTTAAGCCCACTTTTGAGACCTGTTGCTCAGAAAAAAGATTCCTCTCAAAATATTCCTGCCTACTGACTATTCATATGGTCACCCAAGAACTCCAATGGAGGTGTACAAGGAGATCAATGTTCTTTTCATACCTGCTAGCACAACATCCATTCTGTAGCTCATGAATCAACAATTGCAACTTTCAAGTCACCTTATTTAAGAAATATATTTTGTAAAGCTATAGCTATGATACATAGAGATTCATCTGATGGATCTGGGCCAAGTAAATTGAAAATCTTCACAATTCTGGATGCCACTAAGAACATTTGTGATTCATGGAAAGAAGTCACAATATCAACATGAACAGCAATTTAGCGGAAGGTGATTCCTACCTTTGTGTATGACTTTGAGGGGTTTGGTACTTCAGTGGAAGAGGCAACTTGAGATGTGGTAGAAATAGCAAATGAATTAGAAGTGAATTCAGTCACCTCTGACTGAATTGTTCCAATCTCATGATCAGAGGAATATTTCCTTCCTAAAGATGAGCAAAAAAAAAAAAATGAGATGAAATTAACTCCAGGTGAAAATGCTGTGAATGATGCTGAAACTACAGTAAAGGAGCATAAACTTTGTTTATAAGCAGTTGCAGGGTTTGAAAAAATGTACTCAAATTTGGAAAGAAGTTTTACTGTGGTAAAATGCCATCAAAAAGCATCAGATGCCTCAGAGAAATCTTTCACCAAAGGAAGAGGCAACTGATGTGGCAAACTTCATTGTTGTCTTTTTTAAATATTAAATTAAGAATATTGAAATTCAGGCAATTAAATGGAAAAATCATTCATCTCTCACTTTAAATCAAAATTAAATTCACATCGCCGTAGCCACTTCAATTTTCTGCAACCAACACCCTGATCAGCCAGCAGCCATTAACACTGAGGCAAGATCCTCCCTTTACCAGCAAGAAGATTGTAACTAGCTGAAGGCTCAGATGATCATTAGCATTTTTTAGCAATAAAGTAGTTTTTAATTGAGGTACTATGTTTTTTGGACACACTGCCATTGCACACCTAATACTTATATTATAAGCATAACTTTTATATGTACTGGGAAACAAAAAAATCTGCATGGTATGCTTTATGATGATATTTGACTTTTTATAGTGGTCTGGAACTCAGCCTACAATTTCTTTGAGATATGCCTGTATTATAAAAATTTGGTTTTGTAGTAATGTCTTTCTTTTAATGAATGAAGTATTCAGTTTTTTCCCTGAAACTCTTTAAAATTTCAAAGGAGTGAATTAATTTTTAAAACTCCTATAACTCTCCTATTTTATGTGATAAAAAGTAAAAATCCAAACTCTAGCATAAATCTTAGATCTTATGTGTTGGGGAGAAAAATCTTATGTCAACTATCTGCTATATACAAGAATTAAATTTTCCTTTCTTGGACCTCAGCTATAAATAAACATATATAACTCTTAAATATTGATTAAGTGATTAAACATTAATTAACTCAGTTGTTTATCCAACAAAGCTTTCCAAGTTCTTTCTATGGTAGCAAAACAAACAAAAGTAACATAACTTAAGAGGTAAGAGGGAACAAGGATGCAGGTGGGAACGGACAGCAGAAAATTGGTAATAGTCAAGAGTTTAGATCTGAAGTCAGATACACACAGATTAGAATTGCAGCCCACCAACTGCAAACTAAAAAATCTTCTGTGGAAGGAACTATAATTGTATCCCAAGCCCAAGAGTGTGCCATATACCCTAAAATTGTGCCCATTAAATGGGAGCACAGCCTTCTTCCTCTGTCCTCCCCTCTTCCCACTCCCTCATTCCCTGGCCCCCCGCCTTGAATTGATATCAGTTTTTCTCTTATGTGGGCCCATATTAGACTGACTACTGGCAATCTAAAGATCAAATCAAAGAACTCAAATTAGACCTCCCAGTTGATCCTTCAATCCCTTTACTAGGCATCTACCCAGAAGAAAAAAAATCATTTTACCATAAAGACATTTGCACTAGATTGTTTATCACAGTTCAATTTACAATCACCAAAATGTGGAAACAACCTAAATGCCTATCAACCCAGGAATGGATTAACATGCTGTGGTATATATATACCATGGAACACTATTCAGCCACTAAAATAGATGGAGACTTTACATCTTCTGTATTAACCTGGATGGAATTGAAACATTCTTCTTAGTAAAGTATCACAAGAATGGAGAAGCAAGAATCCAATGTACTCAATAATCCAGTAGACTATTTAATTCATGTCCACGTAAGAGAAAAAGTGAAATAAATTCAAGGTGGGGGCAGTGGGGAATGAGGGTTTGGGAAGGGAAAGGAGGGAGGGAAAGAGTGTGCTCCCACTTCACGGGCACAATGTGAGAGTGTATGGCACACTGTTGGGGACCATAATTGTAAGAAACTTCTACCTAAAACCTAATTGTAAGAAACCTCTACCTAAAAATGCAAACATTGTAACCTAATTCTTTGTACCCTCAAATTAACCTGAAATAATACAAACATACATACATACATAAAAAAGAATTGTAGCCCGTCACTAATTCACTGTTGCTGCTGGTGAAGTTTTGGAATTCTCTGGGTCCTGGTGCTCTCCCATTTAAAAGGGGGTGATATTATTTTCCTCATAGGTTTATTATAGCACCAATTTTGAATAATCACCTCTCACATCAATGGAGTAGTTAATTTAGTCATCCTTTAGTTGTATTTCTTAACTGAATTCTCTTTTTTATTCATTAATCTTTATGGCCCAGTCATATCAAATATATTAAAATTAAAGGGAGTGGTTAACCCATGTTAACTATCATTATTACTATTTCAGTAATGAGTAAGACTCTCTTCTCAAGAATTTTAAAGGGAGCAGTACTTATACTTGTGAACTAAAAAAAACCCTCAGCCCCCACCAACTGAACAGGCCCACCTTGGCTAAGGAGATCCCAGAATAACCTTAAAAATGAGCTCCCAGCCATGAAGAGAAAGAAGGTTGTATATGCCTCTGACAATAAGGTACTAAATTATTAATAGGACATAATGCCATACAGGGCAAAGTTTAAGTCACTTGCAGAACATCAGTTTGCTTGACAGACCATTTGAGCTGGTTTATGCCTGGTAACTTATCTCTGATTAAACAGACTTCCTTATCTTAACTTAAAACAATTCGAAGCCTTCAGACAAAGCCTTATTTCTGTAATCAAGCACAAGTGAAAAAAAATCTTTGAACCACCTATACCCTATAAGGTCCCAACTTCAAGATGTCCCACCTTCTTGGAACAAACCAATGCACACCTTCCAAGTATTACTGCATGATTTGATGTATCATTCCTGTCTCTGTGAATGTATGACCCAACCTGAAACCTGGCCACCGGCAGCACTTTTCTCAGGACCTCTTCAGCCATGTATTCCTGGTCAGTGGTTAGATGTATGCAGCTCTCACTAAACCTCTTCAAATAATTTTACATAGATTCTTGTTTTTTCCATTAGCATACTCAATTAAAAATGTTACTCAGAAAGTAGTAAGTCTACACAAAGGATACCGATGTGCTTTTTTCATTTGTTAAGAATTAGAGAACAGAAAATTTGTTACCAGCATGAGGTACCAAGGAAGCCTGAACAGGGGGAATAATTTGGGCTGGAGTTGAAAAGCGATGTAGGATTTGGATATACTTATAGAAGGACAGTGGGAATCATGTGAGTGAAGGAAATCAAAATATTTCATCCTAACATCTTCTTATTAGACATGTTTTGAGATGGTTGTTCAGAGGGCCTGCAAACAAAAGTAGCCCCACGGAGCTGTCTGTTGTGTGAGAGATTTGCATCTATAAAGAATCCGCATTGATGCAGCTAGGCTTTCTCTCAGGCATTCCCTTGTCCAGTCTTGGAAAGATTAACTGACCATCTGACACCTTTGAAGATCTGAAATAAACATTTACAATCTAACTCTCTCTGAGGGCTACTACCTAGGAATTTTCATCTACATAACAAGATGACCTTTGCTAGCCAGGCCTTTTTCTCTTACAACCTGTTGTGCAACTATAACCTTTATTTCCATCATACATGTTTTGGGCCATGCATGAGCCATCCTTCTTTGGGTAACTTCAAAACTGTATATAAGCTTTTGAATTGTACCCCCTTTGGGGGGGGGGAGTTCTGGAGTAATCACTGTGATTTTCACCCACGCACGCTGAAGTTTGTACAGCTTTTCTCTTATTACTCTGCCTTTTGTTCGTTGATTTTCCAGTGAAACTTCCAAGGGTGAAGGAGAAGTTCTCCCTTCATGCTCACATGAGCAAAGACATAAATGTGAAAGTGTGAACGTACTCATGTCAATGGTGAATGGTGAGGGGGTACATGTGAATACTTGGTGGGCGATGAGGGATGGTGAAAGCACATCTGAGAATAAGATGGCGTCAGTCAGGCCAGGGCTGACATGACACTGTTACAGGAAGACGGGGCCCCAGCAGAGAGAATCACCCCACCTGAACTCCAATATATGGAAAAAGGGCTTTATTTCACCCAGCAGAGCCACAGCAGGCTAAAGTCCAAAAAAAGCCCCACTCCCCTACTGGTTCTTTCTTTTCCCTTTTATCTCCAGCCCAGAGTTCCCTGTCCATGGGTCCCCTTCTCCTTGGTCAGTTTGAATCAAGCTGAAGAAGGCACACGGACTTTTACAGGAGCAGAAACAAGCGTTAGCTTCAAGATCCCAGGAAGTTAAGTTTTTACAAATTCCTAAGAGCTGTGTCACCACGGGGAAGACTTTGTAAGTGTGTCTTTGAACGTCTCTGAGAAGTCTTTTGTTTTTTTTGTTTTGTTTTGTTTTTTTGTTTTTAGATCTTGTTTTTTTGTGATGTCCTCTGTCAACACAGTTGGTCTGGTTAGTCTAGATCCTATGTGACCTTTACTTCGTGTCTCCCATTCTTGTTTCATAAACTTAGCTTCAACTTAAAAGTATATATCTTGAGTAGTTTAAGACAATTGATTTAGGAGATTAACTTTTGAGTTTGAAATTTTTTGAGTTGTGTGTTATGCCAATTATTTCTTATTGTGGGTCATGGGTTATAATGATTACTATTGTGTAAGATAAGGGTCAGTATGGCGCTTTCTTTCAACTTTTATGTATAAAATTGTGATTTTGTAAATGAAGAACAGGACAGTCTTGGAGAGGCTACTCTCACTATTCTCCAGAATTGCTGGCCTCTGACAAATAAAGCTTGGTAGATGTATCTCTATCTCTGCATATTGGCTGACAGTGACAAGTGGCCAGACCCTCTTCATCAGGTAATAATACCAGGAATCAAAATTGGAAGGATAGGTTGATTTCAGCCTATAGAGAGTTGTAAAGGAGTGACTACAGTGTTTGGGCTTTTGAAAGAAAACACTGCTGATATCCAAAACTGGGCTTGGAGAACATAACAAGAGCATCATTTGGAAGTATGAATAAAAATGGAAAAATGAAAAGCAAAAGTGAAAGGCAAGTTAGATAGTTTTTACTAAGTTGGCACCAGGGATAATGATAAGTAGTTGAATTTGAAATTCTGCGCATCTGCCTGAAGTCCTATTGATCTTTGACGGGAAGAAAACTTTATGAATAACGTTTGGCCAGTTTTATCCACCTGCTGCCCATGAGGAAGCCAATATCCAGAGACAGAAGGGTTTACAGCAGAGAAAAAGTTTATTCTCTGAAGTGCTAATCAGGGAGACAGGAAAATTGTCTCCAATCTGCCTCCCCAATAATTGGGGGTAGGGGTATGGTTTTTAAAGACAATTGGTTGGCAGAAATTTAGGCAATAAGGGTTTGCTAAGTGGCTGATTTCAGGGCAGAATCAACAGTCCTTTGTCTGGGTGGGTCAGCCAACCCACCAAATACAGTTCCTTGAGAGGGGGGTTCAATACCAGGCAAGTCAGTTTCTTGGTCTGGGTGTTCAGTCAGTCCACTGGAATGCAGGACCTGGAAGATCTCCCAAAACTCCCCCAGGTTCCAAACAGGTGAGGTTATTTATGGAGAAAAGTTAAAAGTCTTTTCAACTCCCAGCTGTGCCCTCCAGAGTAGCAATTATAGAGACACAAACAATGGGACAGAGACTATTATCAAGCAAAAGAGAGGACAGTGGCTGATTATTATCATTATTTTAGCTAAGCCTTTTCCTTCACAGAGTTTGATTATTGCCATTATTGTAGCCGAGCCTACTTCATAGAGTTGTGGGGGCTCTCCTATTGCACCCATAATTTGTAAGGACAGTTTCAGTGTTATAGACTAACTCTAGAATTCAACAGAACTCGTGTCCACAAGTGGGCATACACTGGATTGATTTGATATCTCACTGATTTGATATCCCGCTGATTTGATATCCACTGATATTCCATAATCATATCCTTTAACTCCTACTTCCCCCCCAATATAAACAAGTTGGCAACTTTGTTGTGATATTACTGATATTTATGCTCTTTCAACTTAATCCAGATCTTGCTTTACAGAGAATCATCCTACTCAGAAATCAATCCTATGGTAGAGTAAGAGTTATCACAAGCAATCTTCAAATCTGATGCAATCCCATAATGCCTGATTTCTTCAGCATGAACCAAGGTGATAGATTATTTCCAACTGTGAGTCACAGCAATTTTCACCAGCATCTAAGAGCACCAGATGCCTGAATCTGGCAATTTTTTTTAAATTGACCTGTGGGATGTATGTATTAATAGACTGAACAAAAAGACTCATAAAAGAAAAACTAAGGATATTTTTAATAAAGTGTAGAAAACTATTCTTCCCCTTATCATTAAAATATCTAGATGAGCCTCATCTTTACATACAGCCAAGACTGTAAAATTGACTTGCATAAATCAAATCCTCTGGTCCCATGAATTGCAATTATCACATATATCTAACAGAACATTCAACATATTGGCATTTATTTAATTTTCAAGTGTTTGCCTCTTTTTACTATACTGTGATCTTCTGAAAATTGGGAACTGTATCATATTTTTAGTTTGGGTTTGTTCTCATATCCAATACCTAATTAATACCTGACACATGATGGGTGCTAGGGAGTATTAACGAATAAGTGAACAGAATATTAGACTTGATTTAAATCCTCTACATTTTCTTTACTTGTTTCCTTGACTTTTGATTGAAGATTTTAATAATCTAATTTATGGATGTCTCTTATTAAAGCCTTTTAGGTAAAAGATGAGTTATGAATTATAATTATACATACACACATTTCACATCAATTCTGATTCTTAAGCAATTTTCACATATGGAAGGACTGAAAATTAAGAAATGTTTCTTAGAAAATGAAGTCACTTTTATAACTTGTCCATTATTGATAAGAATGACCAAGGACTTTACCAAGGAGGAAAATTTCGTTTCTCTGGATCAGAGAAGTTGATGCAGGTTTTTCTATCAGTCCCTATTTTTACAGATTATGATTTCACTTATAGAACTGGGAAAGAAAATCTCTAGCTAAAAAACCTATAATTCCCTCATAGTGTTTGAGATGAATCTGATAAAACCCTGGGTGTAGTATTTCTTAAACGGTCCACTCACTAAATATCAGGAAATAACAGCTGTAGCATTTAAAATGATGCTAGAATGAAATCCTAGAAAACAAAAAGAAACTTCCACCAAAAAAAAAAAAGGAGGGGGGGTAAAAGAGATAAAATAAAAATACAGGTAAAAATAACTGAATGCCTGAGGAAAAAAATAAGGATCAGAAGCTCATTTAGTGGATGAAATAATAAAATTGGATGCAAAGGAGAGCTCCAAGAAAGGGGCGGGGGGTGTCAGCATATTTGTGAGATGGAGGGAACAGGCTGATGGACACCATTGGGAGGAAGGCACTTATTATGATGAGACAGATTGAAAGGGAAACCAGCCCTAAGCATCACGAAAGCACAGAACAGGAGACATCGGAGAGAAATCTGTTCGTGTGATTAGCAGAGAAAGGTTAAGATCTGTGACAGGAAGAAAACGTTGCAATAAATACACGATTCAGGAATGTCATTTTTCATTTTTCACCAAATGACTGAGAAATTTTAGCCTGTGTTAGACGTGGCAAAATGACAAATTTCAATTTTTAAGCAAATCACAAAATGTAAGCTAAATTTAAAGGCTCATTGTGGACACGATGAGACAAATTTTCTTCGCATTCGAACCCGAAGAGGTACAGTATGCTGTATCGTTTCATTCAGACGTGAATGGATTATATAAAAGTGTTTTATTTTATAAATAAGATTTAAAAATAACTAAATTGAAAATTCCTCAAGTAGAGGGATTATTTCTATGTGTTCTTACATTGCCCGTATATTCTGGACATCTTTGGGACTAGTGACCAGGTCATGCCCAACCTCTCAGCAGCCACCCTTCCTTAAACAACCGGGGTGAGGAGGGGTGGGACGCGCTACAAATACTTTTATACAAAGTATGACCTTGCCAGCAGAGGGCAGATGCGCCAGTAAAGACAATACACAGGCTCGGCGCCTATAGCTCAACCGGCTAAGGCGCCAGCCACGTACACCTAAGGTGGCGGGTTCGAATCCCCAGCCCGGACCCGCCAAACAACAATGACGGCTGCAACCAAAAAATAGCCGGGCGTTGTGGCGGGCGCCTGTGGTCCCAGCTACTTGGGAGGCGGAGGCAGGAGACTCGCTTGAGCCCAGGAGTTGGAGGTTGCTGTGAGTTGTAATGCCATGGCACTCTACCCAGGGGGACAGCTTGAGGCTCTGTCTCAAAAAAAAAAAAAGACAATACACAATCATCACATAATATTATTTTGAGCAGGAAATGTTTAGATACTGATGAAACACCCTTTTGATCCTTACTACTCTTACATGTTTGAAACACAGAACATCAGGCCTGCCCACACCAACTCTTTATTTTAAAAGATCCCCAGGGGATTACTATGCACATTCAAATCTGAGAGGCACTGTTTTAACTTGTCTATTTGAATTCTGAATCATTGCTTAGAGAAGTTCACAAGATAATTAATTTTAGTAGGGCAAAGGGGAGTAGGAAGTCTTTTTTAACCTCTGTTCAAAATTTCCCCCAGCAGACAGTAGATGCCCTTTAATCACAATCAATGCAACAGACCAACCTCCTCTAGGTCCTGACCGCACCTGGAGCTACTCAGGCAACTCACCGAAGAAAGGGTTGATTCTTAAAGCATTTCTGTTGCTTATAAAATATTCATCTAGCCTGTCTCCCGACCCTTAGATGACGTATAGGCATTCACAGAAATTCTTTATGATGCTGTCAGAGAAAAGTAAAAACAGCCATTTGTTTAAACTGTCTCAGATCAAGGTTTCATTGTATATAGTTATGCTTTAGGAAACATGATTTGAGTTGCAGTCTATCTGATTCTGTAAAACAGCATTTTAATGAGGTTTTAAGCTTGGTGAAAAGTGTAGAGAAAGACATATATAAACAAGGGGGCATGAAAGTATAGTTATATAAGTTACTAAAAATACAGTTGAATAAAAATAGAAGTTAAAAAAAATATTGTGAGTCATACCAGCATCTTCAGACATGCAAATCAAAGACAGTTCATGTATATTGAACAAATCATGGTTGGAATTAACTTGTTCATCTATTTGTATTTATAAATCAGGCTTTGTGATTAACAACCAACAGAAATAGTTTTTTTCTGATGTATTAAAATTTAACTACTTGGATTTATTTCCAGCTGAAAAGTCGATGAGCAATTTTATTTTATGGCATATTATTATATAAAAACTACGAATTCTTCCTTAAAAGTGAGAGAGCTACCCTTCACCATTGAATGAAATAGTTTATCTCATATTCTGGATTTTTCAAAAGCAGGCAGTATTAGTATCTCTGTCATCATTCCTGATTACGACATTGTCAATCTAAGTGATGTTATACATAAGATACCAGAAAGAAATAATTAACTGTGAATAATTATGCAAAAGTCAGCAGAACTAAATATGTGTTAGAAAATTAGGATTTTAAATACAAAACAATTAGAACAGCAATTGCAGTCCAATAGATTGATTGCTAATCTGTAGCATTGACCCCCTGATCATATCCATAAAATTGAAACAAAATGTTAGTCATTTCATGAGTAGAGGTATGCTAACATTTCTTTATAAATTTCAGTATGAATCAGATATAAGAAGAAAGGTCTTCCATATTTCAGGAGGCAAGAAAATCTTTATTTCAAGAAAGGAATGCCAGTCCTAGAATTCCTCATTTCCGCCCCCTTAAGCTCCTTTCCTAAAAAATCTATGGTAATATCATTTTACTCTGAGCTTTTCAGAGGTAAGTGATGATCTTATTGAATAGTTAAGATGCCAGGGAATTCTTCAGAGAATTACTTTGTCCTCTAGAGAATTCCTACAGCGTACACATATCATTTGGGTGCTCAATATACATTTGTTAAAAGTTACTATTATCGACCAGTTCTTAATAAGACTGAACATGATGAAATAACAACTTGGACTTTTAACAAGGACAACTCCATTTTCTGAGTTAAGAAGTTGAAATGTAATTGATTTTTTAAGTTTTGCTTGAAAAGATACATTACTAAAACTATTCTTTATATATAAGCAGTGCTAAATTGAAATCATAATAGAAACACTCCCAGGAATTTATAAACAGATATTCATACAGTGTTTTTGTGCTGTATCTGATTGAAGGTTAATTAATATTTATACTGAACTCTGAAAATGACAAGATTAAACATGTGATTGAAAGAAACGACAATTCAGATACCTTAGAAATTTCCATACATGTAACATTTTTAAAGATTATTGGAAGAGAAGAAAAACGAGATGGCTGTTCTAGTGTGCCAATTTAAAAATTATCACAAGGGGATAAAATTTAACATTTAAAAAACCACTGTCACTAAAGCAATAAAGTACTGACAGAATAAACATGGTGAGTAGAATAGATTACAAAGGTAAGGTAGTATATAAGAGCCAGGAGTATGTAAGAATTTAGGATGTCTTAAAGGTGACATCATAACATAATGGGAAAGAGACAGATTATCCTAAAAGACTATTTTCCATCCATTTATGGAAAGAAATGTATATAATAAAATATATTATTGAAATATTAAAGACAATGTATAAAATAAAGCTAACTATCAGTGATTATAATTAATTATGAAGTCATTCTTAATTTTCTTATTAATAAATAATTCTGAGGTGGGAATACTTTCCTACATTAGGAATGAAGCCCAAAATCCATTAAATTATTTTGATGAATTAGACTTTCTAAAATGTAAAACATGAGTTACATAAACAAATAAACTATTTTAAGGCAATTCACAATTGCTTTAAATTGCTTCCTAAAATTTAAAACATGAGTTATAAACAAATAAATAAACTATTTTAAAGGACTTCACAATTTGTAATACATTCAAATATTGGTTACTACCTCAAATATGCAAGAAGCTCCAATTAACAAAGAAGAAAAAAAAACAGTGAATAGGAAAAAAAGATGAGTCCCGCATAAGAACAGATAATTCACAGAGGAAGATATATTAAGGACCAGGAGACTTTAAAACAGTAGTTCACCTTTACATCTAATTAAAGAAGGGAAAAATTCTATAAGCAAGTAAATTTCATTTTAAATGTACTCTACTAATAAAAGCTTGAAAAGTTTCAAGCTTAAATTGGGGTTTCTGGGTGGCACCTGTGGCTCAGTGAGTAGGGTGCCGGCCCCATATCCTGAGGGTGGTGGGTTCAAACCTGGCCCCAGCCAAACTGCAAGAACCAAAAAATAGCTGGGCGTTGTGGTGGGCACCTGTAGTCCCCAGCTACTCAGGAGGCTGGGGCAAGAGAACCACCTAAGCCCAGGAGCTGGAGTTGCTATGAGCTGTGTGACGCTGCCACAGTACTCTACTGAGGGCGATAAAGTGAGACTCTCTCTCCAAAAAAAAAACAATAAATTGGAACATCCATTTTGAAAGATACTTAGCAATACCTATTAAATTTTTTTAAATGTGATGCTCAGTAAATACGCTGTTAAGATCTACCCTCAAAAATAGAAAAAGCGGGCAGTGCCTCTGGCTCAATGTGTAGGGCACTGGCCCGATATACCGAGGGTGGCAGGTTCAAATCTAGCCCAGCCAAACTGCAACAAAAATATAGCCAGGCATTGTGGGAGGCTGAGGCAAGAGAATAGGCTTAGAGGTTGCTGTGAGCTCTAATGCCATGGCACTCTACTCAGGGCAAAAAAGTGAGACTCTGTCTCTAAATAAATAAATAAATAAATAGAAAGAGCAATAAACACGAGATGTGTGCACAAGGACGTCTAATGCATTATTATGCACAATATGAAATGACTGAAAGGAATAAAAAATATCTAGTAATAAGAGAATAGGCTAGGAAATCGGACACAATCAATCAATCAAAATATCATGCAACCATCACAAATAACAAACTACTGAATCATAAAGAAATTCATAGTAGAACTGACAATTGAAAAAAGTGAGTTCTTACATGAAGATAGTTTTTCAAATAAATGAATGAATGTCTAACTTTCCAACTGTTGTGTGTGTGCATGTCTATGATGCATCAACCTTCTGAAAACTTTAATCATGTGATTCCCCTGAAAGAGGATTAGAGGAAATGGTTGGGAAAGAGGGTGAACTTTCTATTACCTTTAAATTGCAAGATTATGGGGAGATTTTCACTCTTTTGCTAACTTTGACATTCTCGAAATGAATAAATATATGATTCCCTACCAATGTAAGTTGATTTTCTTTAAAAAAAAAATTTACATCAAACAAATGTATGTCTTCTCAGTACAAATGAAACTGTCTATTTGTCAAGAAAGCGTACTCAGTAGGCTTGAAAAGAAACCTTAACTGCAAAGTTTCTCGTAATTTTTTTTTGTTTTTAATTCTAGGAAAAAGCTGATAAGCTTTGTTGATTCTTTTCTGCCAAGGATTTCGGGAACTAACCCCTTAGACATCCATGCCAGCCTGTCCCACCTAGTGGTATATTAAGGATGATATTGCTAAAATCGAAAGATTGAAGACAAAGCACAAAAATCACTTTTCTTGAAGTGTAAAAATCATGAGGCACTAATCCAATTTTATCAGTAATAATTTAAATCCATCTGCCTCTAATAATACTAATAAATAACATAATAAATAACAGCAATACAAAAAAGCTAACATAAATAGGACTATGATTTATATTTTTAATAATTAATTCCTGTTTCTTTCCCCCATTTGGGCCTGCATGTTATTATACGAGTTTTTTAACATATTTATCAACTATGGGTGAATAATAATTGGCATCCTTTCTTAACTGATTCTAGTTTGCTGACATATTTATCAACTATGGTTGAATAATAATTGGCGTCCTTTCTCAGCTGATTCTAGTTTGCATTATTTCAGTGGGTTCAAGCTTCAGTGTGCATCAAAACTTGAAGGTCTTGTTAAGACACAGGCTGAGAGAACCACATCTCCAGAGTTTCCAATTCAGTTGGTGTGGGATGGGCCCAAAACGTGCATTTTCCACAAGTTCTGGGGAGATGCTAAATGCTACTACACCAAGGAACACATTCTGACAATCACTGCCTTATTGCACTGCAGAGACTGGACAGCAAAAACTGCCCTTTCCAGATTCAGTTCTAGCCAAGGATCTGGATGTGATTAGGTTCTATCCATCAGTTACACGTCCTCTCCTGTAATTTGGAGGATGAATGAAAGACAAAGCTAAGTTCATGCTCCTTTTGGCTGTCTTCTGTGGCAGACAAGGGTATTGAGAACTGAGGGTTTTCCTACAATGGCGTTCCTGTGTCCAGCTCCCAGCAAAAGTGACGACTAACCTTGGCATTATCTTGGCAAGTGTGAGATTCATGGAGATGGGGAGGCCTCTGTGGGGCAGTGGCAGTAGCAGTGGGAGTGACTTCAGCATTCTGTTCCTGGGAGCACAGCTTCAGCGATGAGATTCTCAAGGTGGCCTCCACAACCATCTTCTGACCATGGCCAGAGTGCTGCTTCCTTCTCCGTCCAGCCAGTCCTGTAGTGTGTGGGGGTCTTTCTTGGAGGCCTAACATAATCTCTGCTTTTTGGGTCTTTCAGATGATTTCATAAACACTTAACTAAACTGCATAATACACCTACCTTGGTTTCTGTTTCCTGTTCTAAATCTTAACAGAAGATGTTCAAAGTCAAGAAATTTCATCTGTGATTCATTTCTGCTCAACCACGAGCACACGGTGACTTAGTTCCTATCAATAGACAGACTAAACATAGTTTGCCATGCTATCTAACAAAACTGTTAAGATATTTAAAATACCAAGAGAAGTTTTCTTGAAAACTATCTATGGTTTGGAGGCTCAGTACTACTTATTATGAAATATGTGCTATTCTTCAAACAATAAAATCTTAGGGCTGAAAGGAACCTCACAGGTTAACTGATCCTCCCCTGGTGTAACAGAAAGGATATAAGTGAAATTCAGAAAACTTAAATGACAGCCTACTCTAAGTCCAGGTTTTCAAATACCATTAACATCAATTAAGTATAAATTAGTCACCTGATTTAATGCCAGAAATAGTTTCTACCAAATAAACAATAACATTTATAGAATCTATATATGTTAACATGTTTCCCATACCTTAGAGTATTCTGGTATGATTACATAAGGCAAAGTGTGTTATATTAAGTGATAAAAATAGATTGCAAGGATAATAGCAATTATATGCATTTGATAGTATATGATATTTTTATAAATCTTGTCCCATCAATTCAGGTGGCCTTTTCCCCCCACAGTTCTTGGTTACTACTTAAGGGTACCAGAATGAAATTCAGCTTACATTCTGTCTCTATTCTCTAATAGATAACCCCCAATGAATTTGACTCACACCCAAAAGTTTGTGGAGCTTCTTGAAAGAAAGATAACCTACAAGATAGTCAGAGCAATGCAAGTTTCTTTTTATACTGTGTTATATGTATTTCTAGGAGGGAAAAAAAGCTATCCTAAATCTCTGGAATCCACACAGGAAAAAAAAAATCAGGAAATGTGAAATTGTCTAAGTCCATTGAATCAGTGTAGTTAGTGTCTGTAAGATACCCGTAGGCTCAGAAATTATGTGCTCAGGAGAGAAAGCATACTTCTAGAAACCAGGGCTTTGTTCTCCAGGAAACAGTAAAGCTAGTAATCAAAATGAAATAAAGGCACCCAATGAAGATTCCCATAGGTAAAACTGCTTCCTAAGTGGGTGTTTGATTGCTCTCAGCTTCTCCTTTTATGCTCATCTTTCTCCCACAAAAGCCCATTCTCTGTGGCATTTCATAAGGTTGCTAATGATTTACTGTGGGCAGATGCAGGAGCCTAGAGGGGAGATACACAGTGCAATTTTTTAAAGGTGGGACATAAATAGATTTTAAATGTTTTATCCTATTACTTTTAGTAGGACAAAAAAAGAATGCATGTACCCTACATGTCCTCTGGTTATTTTAAATCTATATGTTTACCCTAATACTTGAATATTATAAATATATGCAGATTGTAAAAGACAGTTTACCTGGATACTTTCTTATTTCACTTCTGTTTTTCATTTCCTTAACCACCTGCAGGGTCAGCGTCAGGGACACCATTGTCATTGATCCTGGCTCAAAATTAAACCTCCCTCTGTGGCTCTAATAACATTCTCAGTTATTCATTGTGGATGATTTATGGTAGGAAAAAGAGGCATCTAAAAACAAATCATACTAAAGTATGAATGACTAAAGGCCCCCATACATTTCCACTTTAAAAGAAATTACTTATTAACCAAATGAGTTGCTAAATTGTGAAAATAATCGGGGTGAGAAAAACCAAAATATAATTTTCTTCCTAATGTAATAAGGGAGAAAATTACTCAACCATAATCAGTGTAACCACTTGTGCTTTTCAAAAGTTGGGGTTTTTTGTTCAAAATATATAAACAAGAAACTACATCAATTAACAGTATTAACAGTGTTTGGGGTTAATTTTCAGCCACATGGGGCAAGGATTAAACATCATTTTAACAGAGATTGACTTCTAATTATGATCCTAAATCACTTCTTACATTTCACATCTTAATAAATACTAAACTTTTAGTCTACTTATAGTAGTCCTTAAGTGGAAAAGAAACATTGAGCCCAACTTCCCTCCATTCAGTTTGGGAGGCTGTGAGCAATCACCTTCCATCACGGATATCTGTCAAGTTGGTAGTGTGATCCTAGAGAAACGTGACCCTTTAATCTGACATTGTAACAACACATGAGGGAGCTGGCTTGAGGTTTTCCTATGTGGGGTGTGTTTTTTGACCTCAAAATCAGACTTTCTTTCTTTTTGGGTATCAGATTATTCATTAATAAATCCTTAGATAATATTTTCTGGGAATGTGGTCATGCTATTATCCATCTAAATTTAGCAGATCATGTACACGAAGTATCAAAGGCATTATGCACCCACATGGATATGTCAGGTCGGCTGTCTCCTCTCAGTTCTACCTCTTGGCTGAAGAATGACTAAACACACTAAAAGCAAGGGAAGCATGACATGAAGTTCACTGGGAAAGAGAAAGATGGGTTTATGGAGCAAGAGTAAGAGACATTGACCACAGATGCCAAACAGGCCCCCTGTCTTAACAAAATGCTCCGGTTATGACCTAATGTCCTGTTTTAGATTGTCTAGATTGGGCCTCCTGGTGATTCAGAGGTCACCACTGAACCACTCTGATGGGCAGTTAATGCCATAGGTATTAGCTTTAGGTTACTTCCCAGCTGCCGTGGCTGCCTGGCCCTGGGGCTGGAGAATTCCCCACATTCTCTTGCAGGCCTCCTTTCCTAGGTGTGGCAATTGCTTGAGATGGCCTGAGGGGGGCAGCACCAAGACAGGTGCTTGCCCTTGTGCTTCTTCCCCAGGGGCAGCAAATGTTTAAGGCAGCACCCAGGCAGGATGCCCACCTCTGTTCCTAGGAGACCCAGAGGTCCCTCACTATCTACCCAACAAACACAGCTGAGGTGTTGAAAACTAACATTCACATTTAATACAAGGCAGAAACTAGTCCACTGGTTTCTGAAACCTGCTAGCTCCGAGTTCCTGCTCTGGCCAGATGGATCAGTCTGTGGATTCTGTCTCCATCATAATAATTGTAGGAATCAAATGTCCTTCCCTCACCCCCAGAAAGCTTTGCCAACTTGTAAGGACGGAAGATCCCTTGGTCTCATGAAGGTTTGCTGAAAAATCACTGACATGAAGCAGATTAATAGGAGGAAAAAGATACAAATTTATTTAACGTGTATACATTGGAACCTTCCTTTAGATACTTTTATGCCTTTCTGATAAAATAAATTATTGGATGGTGAAAAAAGAAAAATTCTGTGGAGGGGCAATAAAGGATTGCTAGGGTGGATGAATGGTTGGAGAACAGAGATAGCTTTAGACAAACAAGGGACTTTAACTTTTCTGGACTTTAACTTTTCCCTATCGTAGTGAAGGGAAAATCTTGAGACTTTAAGGCTTCTTCAGTCACTCAGCATATCAAAATGCCATATTTGAGGGATAAAATATTTTTCTGTTTTTTTGTTTTGAGACAGGATCTCAGTCTGTGGCTCCGGCTAGAGTTAAGTCATCATAGCTCACAGCAACCTCCAATTCCAGGGCTCAAACAATCCTCCTGACTCAGACTCCCAAGGTGCTAGAATAACAAACATAAAATATTTCAAATTCTCTGAATACTCTGTGTCTTCTCAGTCATGAAAAGCACCCTTCCCCCCAGAGGATATGCCCTCGCCCAATCATTGAAGTTTAAGGAGTTTACAATGTGCTCGTGAGGTGGGGGGAGCAGAGATCTGCAGGACCGACCAAGGGAAATCATCATGATGGGGAATCAGAAACTGTCTGGTTGTTTCTAAACTGTCCTTTTGTCATCTCATTTGCCATCACACAGAGAGGCATTCTGGTTTCCCCAAGTCACTGGTTTCCTTTCTCTCTCTTCCTTTCAGTGACTCTCTTCTTCCACTGTCCCCGTCTCTATCTGTTGCAGGAAATTCAAAGTTTTATTTTATTATGAAGAGCAACCTGATATTGTTTGTCTCTATCCTTAGCCCTTCTAAATATGTCTAAACCAAATTTTCCACATGCAAATATCTTATGAAAGCATTTTGCTAAACAAAAATATCAAGCAGAAAAAAACCGTTCCATTCCATAAGTTACAGAAAGCAGATACATTGCTAGAGTTTTACAAACTGCAACTGTATTTTCTCCTGAATAGGTGTGCATAAGTATCGGTTTCTAAGTACAAATATAAACACAGATAGGTAGGTGTATTTAAAATATCAAGGCTGGGCATGGTGGCTCATGCCTGTAATCCTGGTACTCTAGAAGATTGAGGAGGGTGGATTGCCTGAGCTCAGGAGTTCAAGACCAGCCTGAGCTAGAGTGCTGTGGTGGGTGCCTGTAGTCCCAGCTACTTGGGAGACTGAGGCAAGAGGATCACTTATGCCCAAGAGTTTGATGTTGCTGTAAGCTATGATGCCATGGCACTCTACCCAGGACAACAATGTAAGACTCTTGTCCCAAAATCATTCAATTAAGCAATCAATAATATAATAATTAATTCTGGCTTAGGTTTAACATGGTAAATTACTGTACATGAGTCAAGTAATACTTAAACTTATTCATAATTTTACCATAACCATAGATTTGGGTAGCTCTTTGTAACAGTAGATTTCCCTGGTGTGAGTAAAAAAATTATTAAGAATATGTGTTATGATATATACCTGTAAATGATATTTTTCTATTAATAGGAAATATTTTTTGCTGTGCCTTAAGATACATGCTACAGGTCAATCTGGAAGAAAACTCAATAAACAATTTTGAGCTATTAGTTTATGATTAAATGTCATGATTAAACAGCTGAGCTGCATTTGACGTACTAGTCAAGGGCAGAGTCTAGAAACACTTTGGGTTATATTCTCTCCAAATATTTGATAGATAGTCATAGCAACACCCATTGCTTCTGCTTCAGTAAGAAACGGAAAAAAATATAAAGAATATTATACAAGGAAAATCTGAAAGGACCTATTATACCAGAAAAAGTTTTATACCGTGGAATTTAAGGCCTAAAATTACTTACACAATCCTTAGAATCTTAATTATTCTCACCCTCATTGATGATTACTTATCAACGCAAATAGGAAAGAAAAATTATTTTAATGTGCATATTAAAGGGAGGAAGAAACTATGCCTTTCTGACTGATGTTCCCCATAAGAATAATTGCCTCATTAACCTTATGATATCAACTCTGCCTCATTATAAAGGTCAAATAAATGGATTTATGTACTTCTGAGTAGCAGAAAATTTTATACAAAGTTTTCAAAGTGTTGCTAACACATACATTAGGGATCAAATTTTTAAAAGATAATCCTAAAAATTAAGTGAAATAGGCACGGAGACATAAATCATAACATGTGGAATTACGGTCTTTTAACTTATTTGTTCAGAGAAAGAATGATAATTCAGGATGCCATGAACTATCTGTATTCTTAGACTAAGACACCATCCGAGCAGGGAACTATTGGCATGATTCTTAAAGAAGGAGTTTAGAATATAAAATAAAATATAACAATGGCTGTGGTTATAAAAAAAAAAAAAAAAAGTGAGTGTGCTATTTTTAGAACACCACTCAGGAAGTGTCAGGATCCCTGGCCTATGTTAAATGACCCTACCCATATTGTTTCTCCACAATTTTGGAAGTAATTATCCTTCCTACTGATATTAAATCTCTCGGAAACAAATTGAGCATGAACAAGAAATTTTTCACTATAACTGGACTTTAATAGAAAGTGCCAAAAAACAAGTAACCATTGGTTTAATCTTAAAAGGGTGAGATGCTGATGGAGCCTTTTGAATTTTCAGAGATCTATAAAAATAACCAATTCCACCACTAACGTTTTTGTACTCTACAATTCTGCGACAGCCTTGGTCACTATGGTAAACATGACAAATGTTCATTTTGGTGGTGTTGAGGTATAGTCTTGTGTCTAAATGAAAAAGAACCTTTCTTTTGGATTTTATTTTTCCTATCTAACTATATTTTAAAATTTAGAATTGTTTTCTAAAGAAAAATTGTAAGGATAGTACAGGGAGTTCTCATATGCCCTGTCCTTGGTTTTTCCTATTATTAACATGTTAGTATGAGGCATTTGATTTGTCACAACTAATGAACAAATATTGCTATATTGTGAGTAACTGAAATCTACACTTTGTTTGGATTTTAGCACTTTCTCATAATCATGTTCGTTCAAGAATCCCGTCTGTGGCAACATACTACATTTAGTTGTAATGTCTCTTTGGCCTTCTTAGGGCTGTGAAAGTTTCTCAGACATTTCTTGTTTTTAATGACTGTGACAGTTCGGGTGAATATTAGTTTCAAAACTCCAAGTAATTCGTGAAATTCCCTCAAGTGGTGTTTGTTTGTGTGTTTAGCCCATGGTCAGAGTAGGGCTATGAGTTTGGAAGAGGATGATCAAATGGATAACATGCTATTCTTAACTTATCATATGCAAGAATCCAGGTAATCACTATGACTTGTCACTGTCATTGTTGACTCTGAGGGCTTGACTGTGCTAGTGTTTTCTCCATTGTAAACTTATAATTGAATATTTAATAAATGGTAGAATGGATTGCATGAGTTATCTTCTTTTCTTAAAAAATAGGACACATACCTAGCTTTCTAGTGAGGATTAAGACTGTTCCTGCGGGGGAAAGGGAGTTAAGAGAGGCCTCAAATTCTCTTTTACCTCCAAAGTTCTAAACTCTCATTCTTTTCATTCACTTCAGTTAATAGAAGCTGATTAAGTGCACTTTCTACATTGTAAAAAAATTGATGGATGAACCTAAATATATCTCTTAAGGCCAAGAACTAATTAAAACCACATACCATGAATGTTTGGAGCAGTCTAAATTAAATTTACTCTTTAAACTTGATTTTAGGAATAATTTATGAATTTCTAGGGGATTTTTAGGTTGAAGGGCTTATGACACAGATGGAATGTCTAACTTACAATAGTAGATAGCTCATAAGATCCCCAACACATTAGTAAAGGAAAATGAACTCGTGGGCAAGGAGGAAATTTATAGGAAAGAATTGTGGCAGGATTGAGATGGGAGGACAATGTTTGGGGGAGAAAAAAATTGTCGGAAATTTATTTGCAATGAAATCAAAGTCATAGTCCCACAAATATTCAAGTTCCCTAGACTTTAGTGTGTGAATTGTATATAAGATTGTACTTAACCTGTATTATTGCACTAGTTTAAAAGCTTCTTGTCTTCAGAGACTTAGAGTCTAATGAGAGAAACAAAGAAAGACTAAATGTAATGATTCTGGGAAGAGCTACTATGCTCATCTGGGAAGAGGAAATAGGTCCACAATGCATACCTACACACACGTAATATGTATTCTTTATTAATACTGCCCATTAGGGTTTGTTGGTGATGTGTGTGACGTGTATGTGATATGTGGATACTTTATTTGGAAAACATGCCCAGCATCTGTCAGTAATAATCAAGGGCAAATGAAACAGGTAAAAGCACACCTGGGAATGAGCACACTGATTTTTCCAACAATGCAAAGCTAAAGTGAGTCCGAGGTATACCTTAACCAAGATGATCTTGCAAGTCTCTGCCATTTCCCAAACAAAAAATAAGAAATTCCATTTCCCAATGGAATTCCATTTCCCAATAAGAAATGAAATAAAGAGCAAAAGGACAAAAAATGGAAAAACTCTGCTTCCTTGACCAGTTACTGGTGCCGGAGTGATTAGAAAAGAAAAAAAAAAAAAAAACGAAACAAAACAGAGAAGGCAAATAAAAGCTAGAATGAAAACCTAAAGGTCATATCCTAGCATATCATGGTCAGCATGGATTAGAGGTTAAGATCATAGACTCCATAAACAGAATTTTAAGGATCAGATTCCAGCTCTGCCACTTATACAAAGAGGTCTGGCAATTAAGTTGACGAACTCATCCTAGAGAAAGTGCTACATACCTCATTGCTAAACATCACTACAGTCAGCTTCAAAGTCCTCCCCTTGGGGAAGCTATGTACCAACGCCAGTGCTTAGTCCATCCTTCAAAGTAATTGTGGAATTCTTTTCTGGGATGGTATTCAAGAGCTGTCTTACTCTTGATATCCTCAAAATGTCATCAAATGTGATTAAAATGTCTTCCTTTTAATATTTTCAATATTCCTTTATCTTCTGGGTAAAGAAAAAAGTCACAGGGAGCCAGATAAGGTGTGTAGGGAGTAAACAAATATAGTTATTGGTTTACTGGTGAAAAACTCCCTCACAGACAGGGCCAGGTGAGCTGTTGCATTGTTGTGATGCAAAAGCCATGAAGTGTTGGCCAAGATTTTCAGTTAAGATTTTCCTGTTTCTTTATTGATGTTTACTTGGTCAGCTATGCTTCTCAGACTCAGACAACTATTTTGATGCACAATTTGACAAATTTTTGCAAAGTTTTCATCAACTCTGTTTGTTACTGGCTGCCCTGACTTCTCTTCATCAGTGACACTTTCTCTCCTCTCAGAGAAACATTTAATGCATTTGTACACTGTTATTTTCTTCATGGTATTATCCACACAAACTTGACTAATATGGCTCTTATTTCACTTCCACTCTTGCCAAATTTAACAAGAAATTTCCAAATATTTGTTCATTGTTCTAATTCAAGTCTGACATTCTTATGATGGCACAGAACAATGATGAATTCCACTCAGCAAGACTCCACCATACATTGACACAAACATAGCTGTGAGACACTGTATACCAAAGTTATGAAACTTTACTGAGTTCTTTATACAGTACTGCCAATGTAAGTACACGGTGGCAAGTTCACAAACTTAATTTCATATGACCTATCCATGTGTGTCCATTTTATAATCTGTAAAATTAGTATAATAATAGGAGCTATCTCATATTATAAGATAATTTTTAAAAATAATTGGGTTAATATCTGTGATATATTTAAGATTGACTCATATGGGTAATAACCACGTAAGTATTTTAACTGTTGTTATTATTTCTTATAACAAATAAGGGTAGTTTCTTACAGCTGCTCTACAGAACCACTTTGAAGTCAAATAAACATCAGTTTTAGTTCTTACCAAATATGTATGACCTTGGGTGAATAATTTATCGTCTCTGAGTCTGCTTTCTCAACTTTGAAATGGAGTTTTTTAGGAGCGAATAAAACCATGCATAATATAATCCTTAAGAAACCAGTTTACACATAATAAAGAACTAGTAACAATGTTTATTGTAATTATTAACATGTCAATAGTACTGGCCAAATAAAAAGTAGAAGTTAACCAAGTAAAGAAAAGTCTCTTAATAAAAAGTGCTATATGTTAGCTCTGGCTATCAGAACTTGGAGGGCCCTAGACTTCCTTAGAACTTGGAGGGTCCTAAACATTTCTAAGGAAGTCTACTACTACTTTCAAGGCCACAGAAAATGCTGCTAATTGTTGTTATCAAAATAAATTTTATGATTTCATTTTTGTCTTAGAGAGAAGCACTAAATTGTCCTGCAAGTTGAGTTTCCCACATTTGGTGGGTGTGAACTGCATGCAAAAGACATGTAAATCTACAGAAAATTACCTGTACACTTCATGATCTAGACATATTTTTGTACAATGACAATTGTATCTTTATGCCAAAGGTACATAGTTCCAGTGTCGCATCTTCTCTTTACAACTGTGGGTTAAGTTACTCACAGAGGATGGGACCATATCTATTAAAATAAAAGTTTTTAGTCTCTACTAAATCACTATAAACCTTACAGATAAATACATATTAGGATATATTGGATAGACTGCCAAGCATTAATTATAGACAGATGTGTAGGTATAAGTAGGATGAATATCAGGGAAATAATTTTATAAAGGTCTTAAGTAAGATTGTTATTAAAAAAAAAAGAGTAAGCCTCTAGACAAGATGAAAAATAGGGACCATATATATCCTCATACCTGAAACTACTACAAATGGACAAAATATATGAAGCAATAGTATGCAGGCAACAAAGGCAGTAATCCCTAAGAAGAGAAGCAAATGAAAGGAGTCCAGTGCTATGGTTTGAATATCCCCTTCACAACATATATTGAAATTTAATTGCCATTGTCATGGTATTACTAAATGTGACCTCATTAAGAGGTGATTAGACTATGAGGGCTCTGACCTCATAGTTGGATTAATGTTGTTACCATGGGAGCGGGTTATTTTAAAAGTGATTTTGGTTCTTTCTAGCTCAAGTGCTTGATCTCCTCTGCCATCCTTCCGCCTTCTGGAGGGACAACGTAGCATAAAAACCCTCACCAGATGCTGACACCATCATCTTAGACTTTCCAGCCTCCAGAACTGTGGGCCAAATAAACTTCTATTATGTGTAAATTATATATTATAAATTATGCAGTCTTTGGTATTTTGTTATAGCAACACAAAACAGAGAAAGGCATCCTACAATTGTCCAAGTTCACTGCCTTATCAGAATTTTCAGGTCATGGCACAGGGAAAAAGATCACATGTGGAGACAGATAAGACTCCCTGAGTTGAAGAGATATACTTTTCACATAGCTTGTGGTCAAAAAGGACCCTGTTCTCTAAATATTGGGGATATTTGCTCTGTTCCTGATAAACAGATATCCAGAAAAAGAGGTAATAGCCACTGTTGTACCTCCATCCCACAAAGTTGCAATTTCCTCCTTCTCTGGCTGAAATGACTTCCAGGGCAATTTAAAAGGCTAATATCTTTTCTCTCTTCATTTTTCTCTTTTTCCCATTTTGAGAGCCACACCCTGAAACCTAGGATATTAAAAATTAATCACATATGCAAAGGAAATTAGAAAGTTCCTATGCATGCCCAGTATGAGGCATAGGCTCAGAAAGGACATGAAAAGACTTTAAGTTTATACCTTAGACTGATGCTGAGCACAGAGATATAGCCTATAACAATTAAGAAAACAAAACAGAAAATCCTGAGCGAGGGGAAGAATTTTAATTCTATAATTACCACATTAGTATATTTAAATGTCTAGTTCACACAAACCAATAAAAAATAGGAAAGTATGTTCACTAAGAGAAAAAGCAAGTAAGACAACCAAAACTATCCCTGAGAAAACCCTGATGATGAATCTACTAGACCCAGACTTTAAAATGCCTGTCTTAAAGGTGATCAATGAACTAATGGAAGGCATATATAAAGTCAAGAAAATGATGCTTAAACAAAATATAAATATCAATAAAGATAGAAAACCTGAAAAAAGTTCCCAAGTTGAATATCACAATACTTGATATTAAAAAATTACTGTCTCCACTGCTTTGTAAAATTGTAATGGAACTCTTAGACATTGCAATCAGGCAAGAAAAGATGATCAAGGGCATCCACATAGGGTAAAAGGAGATCAAACTTTCACTCTTCACAGATGATCTGACTGTATAACTGGAAAAACCCAGGGATTCAACTACAAAACTCTTAGAAGTGATCAAGAAATATAGCAGTGTCTCAGGTTACAAAATCAACACTCGCAAATCTGTAGCCTTTATATATACCAACAATAGTCAAGCTGAAAAAACAGTCAAGGACTCTATTCCATTCATAGTAGTGCCAAAGAAGATGAAATATTTGGGAGTTTACTTAACAAAGGACATGAAAGATCTATAAAGAGAACTAGGAAACTCTAAGAAAATAAATAGCTTAAGATGTTAACAAAAGGAAAAACATACCATGCTCATGGCTGAGAAGAATCAACATTGTTAAAATGTCCATACTACACAAAGCAATATGCAATTTTAACACAATCCCTATTAAAGCATCACTGTCATACTTTAAAGACCTTGAAAAAATACTTTATTTTACATGGAATCAGAAAAAAACCTCAAATAGCAAGACATTACTCAGAAATAAAAACAAAGCAGGAGGAATCACTCTACCAGACCTCAGACTATACTATAAATTGATAGTGATCAAAACATCATGGTACTGGCACAGAAGCAGAGAGGTAGATGTATAGAACAGAATGGAGAACCAAGAGATGAATCTTCGATAAGCCAATAAAAAAACATTCAGTGGGGAAAAGACTCCCTATTTAACAAATGATGCTGGGTGAACTGCTGGCGACCTGCGGAAGACTGAAACTGGACTCACACCTTTCACCATTAACTAAGACAGACTCTCACTGGATTAAAGATTTAAACTTAAGACATGAAACTATAAAAATACTAGAAGAAAGTGCAAGGAAAACACTTGAAGAAATCAGCCTGGGTGAATATTTTATGAGAAGGACCCCCCAGGCAATTGAAGCAACACCAAAAATACATTACTAGGATCTGATCAAACTAAAAAGCTTCTGCACAGCCAAGAACACAGTAAGTACAGCAAGCAGACAGCCCTCAGAATGGGAGAAGATTTTTGCAGGTTATGTCTCTGACAAAGGTTTAATAACCAGAATCCAAATGTATTAGCAAGAAAAGAACAAGTGATCCCACATCAGGGAGGGGAAAAGGACTTGAGAGAGAAACTTCTCTGAAGAAGACAGGCGCATGGCCTACAGATATATGAAAAAATGCTCGTCATTCTTAATCATCAGAGAAATGCAAATCAAAACCACTCTGAGATATTATCTAACTCCAGTAAGATTAGCCCACATCACAAAATCCCAAAACCAGAGATGTTGGCATGGATGTGAAGAAAAGAGAACACTTCTGCACTGGTGGGAATGCAAACTAATACATTCCTTTTGGAAAGATGTTTGGAGATCACATAGGGATGTAAAAATAGACCTGCCATCGATCCTTCAATTCCTCTACTAGGTTTATATCCAGAAGACCAAAAATCACATTATAACAAAGATATTTGTACCAGAATGTTTATTGCAGCCCAATTCATAATTGCTAAGTCATAGAAGCCCAAGTGACCACTGATCCACGAATGGATTAATAAACTGTGGTATATGTACATCATGGACTATTATGCAGCCTTAAAGAAAAATGGAGACTTTACCTCCTTTATGTTTACATGGATGGAGTTGGAACATATTCTTCTTGGCAAAGTATCTCAAGAATGGAAGAAAAAGTATCCAATGTACTCAGCCCTAATATGAAACCAATTTATAAGCACCCTACTTCCATATGAAAGCTATAACCCAACTACAGCCCAAGGTGAAGGAGGAAAGGGTGGGATGGGAAGGGGTGAGGATGGGTGGAGGGAGGGTAATTGGTGGGACCATACCTACGGTGCATTTTACTAGGGTACATGTTAAATCTATTAAGTATAGAATATAAATAACTAAGAAAATGCCACGAAGGCTATGTTAACCAGTTTCATGAAAGTATTCCAAATTGTGTATAAAACCAGCACATTGTACCCCATAATTAGATTAATGTACACAGCTATGATTTAATAATAAAAAAAAATCACTAGAGGATGTCAAAGGCAGCTTTGAGCAGGCAGAACAAATAGTCAGAAAACTTGAAGTTAAGACACTGAAAATTTCTCAGGGCTAAAGAACAGAATAAAAAAAAATATTAAAGAAAAGTGAACAGAGCCTAAGTGACCTGTGGGATACCATCAAGCACACGAATCTAAACATAGGAGAATCCCAGGAGGAGAAGAGAAAGGGAAAAAGTTAAAGGAAATATTTAAGGAAATGATTGTCAAAATTCCCAGATTTGATGAAAAATACATCTCCAAAAGGGTGAACTCAAAGAGATGAACACTGAAACACTTTACCACCAAACTATCAAAAGCCAAAGGCAAAAAGGGAATCTTAAAGACAGCAAGAAAGAATACATGAAAACATACAAAGGATTCTCAGTAAGATTATAGGCAGGATGCTCATCAGAAATCTTAAAGGCCATAAGGCAATAAACTGACATATTCAAAGTTTGAAAAAATTAAGAAAAAAAAAAACCTATCAATCAAGAATCGTGTCTTCAGCCAAAAGTGATTTTCAAAAGTGAAGGAGAAATTATAGTATTCTCAGATGGATAGGACGTGATTATGACGGCTGACTATAGGCACCCAGGACTCACCTTATCCACAAAGAAGGACCAAAACAACAAGCAGACAAGCACATGTCAAATGAAGTGTTTGAGGAGAACACTAGGACTCAGCAGGGAAGTGACGGGGACCTCTAAGGCACAGAAACTCAAGATGGAGTATGACAAGGGAAATGAAGCAGACATCCAGGAGGCTCCCCAGAAAAGACTCCCCACTGTGGGTGAAAAGGTGAATGATCCTAAGCAGTGTATGTTTCTATCACAATCCTACCTATAGGAGAGCCCATGGCACAAACAGGCTCCAAGCATACTGTAGAGTACTTACTACCTGGAGTCTCTGTGACTGCATTGTTTCACAGAGAAATTCATTCTAAGTCTCAACCATTCCCTACGGCCTAAACTCAGATAGCATGGCATTATTTTAAGAATGGAGCCACCACCAGACAACATTGTATCCTGAGGCCCAAGCGCCCATGCATCCCACCTCCTTCAGGCCCCATAGACATTTCTCCACATCCACTCAGACGGCTTCATCCAGTGTCATAACACTAGTTGGACCCAGCCCACATGGCAACCTACACCTGAGGGAATAAGCAGACCAGCATATTAGAAAGGCTGCTGTAAGTCATAAGCATATGCTTCCCTGAACCTGAAAGCCACCTACCAGGGGCCACTACCCCTTATAGGAGCAGGGTCACTACATGCACCACCCAGGATCTCAAGGACTAACTAACCTGGCACTGGTGCTGCCACCACAAACACCAGTGCCCATGTGTTCTGTGCAGAGGTTCAAAGATAAACCTACACAGGGCTTGCATTGCCACTTCCAGTACCCACACGCAGCACCTGGGGACTGAGTGCCAGTCCACCTGGAGTGCACCACAACCACTGCTGGTGACCTGATTGCTACAGCAGCAGGGTCACCACGCATCTGTCTTCCCACCTAGGAATCTGAAGGCTGCTTCTCCCAGAGCCAAACACTGCCAAAGCTATTGCCAATATCCCACTCCAGGGACTGAGGCCCGGCCTACTCAGCATTTTCCCCCTTCCTAACACAGAAAGGAAAGAGAAATAAAATCTTCCACGGACATGCAAAAATTGAAAAAATTCATTACCACTAGACTGACCACATAAGAAATGCTTAAAAGAGCTCTGGGTTAAAGTGATCCTCCTGCATCAGCCTCCTGAGTCACGGGGTCTACAGGCACCAACCACAATACCAGGTCAATTTCTCTATTTTTAGTAGAGACAGGGTCTAGCTGTTGCTCAAGCTGGTCTCAAACTCCTGAGCTCAAGAGCTCCTCCCCCCTTGGCCTCCCCAAGTGCGAGGATAAGTGTGAACCACTGCATCCGACCTCAACAAATTTTTAAAAGTTGAAATGGTATCAAGCATCTTCTTAGACAACAATGAAATAAAACAAGAAGTTAATAGCAATAGTTTGGAAACTCTACAAACATAGAAATTAAGCAACATTCTCCAGAATAACCACTAACTAGGTCAATGAAAAAATTAAGAAGAAAATTTTAAAAATTCTCATAACAAGTGGAAATAGAAGCACAACATACCAAAACCTCTGACTACAGCAGAACAGTAATAAGAGGAAAATTTATAGTAATAAACATTTCTGTCATTAAAGTAGAAATATTTCAAAGAAAAAAAGTGCAATAACACACCTCAAAGAACTCAAAAAGTATAGGAAAGAAATAATCTAATTTAGAGCAGAAATAGACAAAATAGAGATTTAAAAACCAAAGCAAAAGATCAAGTTGATTATTATAAAAGATAAAATTGGAAAATCATTAGATAGACTAGGAAAAAAGAGAAAAGACTCAGAGAAATCAGAAATGAAAAATAAACAAATACTACTGATATTATAGCAATATAAAGGATCATCGGAGGCTATTATGAAGAACTACACTCCAGCAAATTAGGAAATCTAGAAAAAATTTGTCAATTCCTAGACATATATAAAATATCAAGAGTGTACCAGGAGAAATAGAAAACCTAAAAAGACCAAATATAAGTTACAAGATTAAATCAATAATAAAAATCTTTCGACAAAGAAAAGCCCAGAACTTAATAGCTTTGTTGCTGAATTCTATCAAGCTTTTAAAGAAAAACTAATACCAATTCTCAAATGATACTTAAAAATTGAAGAGAAGGGAACGCTGCTTATTACATTCTATAAAACGAGCTTTACCCTGATACAAAAACAATGAAAAAAGAAAAGATACCCACAGGCAATATCCCTGATGAGCAGATGAAAAAGAAGTCCTCCCTGAACACACTACAAAACCAAGTTCAAAATCACATAAAATACAAAAAAAAAAAAAAAAAATACACCATAATTAAGAGGGATTTATCATTGGAGTACAAGGGTGTAAATTAGTAAAAGATACATCACGTCAACAGAATCCAGGACAAAATACACAGAGTCATAACAATAGATGAAGAAAAAGTTAACATCTCTTCATGATTAAAAACCTCACAACAAAGGGGAGAGAGAAGGGAGGGGTGGGGGAAGGATGGTGGAGGGAGGGTAATTGGTGGGAACACACCTACGGTGCATCTTACAAGGGTACATGTGAAATTTACTAAGGGTAGAACATAAATGTCTTAACACAATAAGAAAATGCCGTGAAGGCTATGTTAACCAGTTTGATGAAAATATTTCAAATTGTATATAAAACCAGCACATTGTACCCCATGATTGCATTAACGTACCCAGCTATGATTTAGTAATAATAATAATAATAACTCACAACAAATTAGGTACAGAAGGAACATACCTAAACACCATATGTGATGAATCACAGCTAACATCATACTGACTATGGAAAAGCTGACGGCCTTTCTTCTCACAACTGAAGCAAAACAAGGAAGCCCACCTTCACCACTCTCATCGGAGGTAGAACTGGAGGTCTCAGCCAGAGAGATCAGGCCAGAGATAGAAATCAAGGCATCCAAATGGAAAAGGGGAAGGCAAATTCTCCCTTTTTCCAGAAGATATAACTTTACATATAAAAACCTAAAGACTCTGTGAAAAACTTAGAATTAATAAACAAATTCAGTAAAGTCACATAATACAAAATCAATATACAAAACTCAACGAACCATCAGAAAAAGAAATCAAGAAAGCAATTTCATTCACAATAGCTACAAAATAAAAATACCTTGAAATAAATGTATCCTAAGAGGTAAAAGATCTCCACAATATATCTACAAAATCAAGAAGGATGTTCACTAACAAACATAATCGGTGAAACCTAACTCTTTATACCCTCAATAAATCCCAAACAATAAACAATAAAATAAAATACGAAAACAGTATTCAGAAAATACAGAAAAGCAAAAAACAAACAAACAAAAAACCCTACAAAATCCTGTGAAAGTTACTGATGTGTCCATAAAAAGCCTGGGAATGTTTCTCATGCTAATGGACTGGAAAATTTAATATTGGCAAAATGACACAATCCAAAGCAATCTATAGATTCAGTGCCATCTCTATCAAAATACCAAAGACATTTTTCACAGAAATAGAAAAAACCATCCAAGGGCTGGGCATAGTGGCTCACACCTGTAATCCTAATACTCTGGGAGGCCAAGGCCTGTTGATTGCCTGAGCTCAGGAGTTTGAGACCAGCCTGAGCAATGCAAAAGCCAGGCTCTACAAAAAGAAAAACTACCCAGACATTGTGGCAGATGCCTCTAGTCCCAGTTACTGGGGAGGCAGAGACAAAAGGAGCACTTGAGCCCAAGAGTTTGAAGTTGCTGTGAGCTATGATACCAAGGGCAGACGTCAAAGTGAGACTGTCTCAAAAATAAAGAAAAAAAAAATCTAAAACATGAACCCATACAAGATTCCCTATAACCAAAGTCAAAGTAATACTGCACAAAAGAACAAAGCTGGAGGCATCACACTAGCTAACTTCAAAATATACTACAAAGCTACAAGGTCAAACAATTAAATTTGCCAACATCTTAGAAAAAGTGCTACATACTTCATTGCTGAATATTACTATGGTCACCTTTGAAGTATTCCTCTTGGTAAGCGACACATCGATGCTAGCACTTGGTCCACCCTTCAAAGCACTTTTTTACATTGCAGGACCAGTGAATTCTGTGAGCATGAACCCACTGCTGCACTTTGAATGTGAAGTGAGTTCGTGTTCAGAACCAATGCTATTTGGAATATCATGATGCATTATGCATAAGACATAAGGCATTATGTAAGCCCATGGATGGCAGTTTTGCCAGAATATCTGTGTGTACAGAAAATAAATCCATATCCAGGGTGTCTATTCTAATAAGGACAAAACACTCCCTCTTGTGTGATGAAGAGGCCCAATTTAATCTACCTACCACCAAGTAGCTGGCTGAGCACCCAGGGGATGGTGCCACATTGGGGTCTCTGTTGCCGGGAGATTGAGCACCTGGGGTGGCTGTAGCCCCGTCAGCCTTGGTTAGTGGAAGTTGAGGTTGATGAGTCCATCCATACACTCCATCCTTATTCCCACAGCCACTTTGTTCATGGACCCATGGTGATGACAGGGGTGGCTGGGGAAAGAAACTGATGGGTGTCCACACAACAGCTCATCCTGGCCACTTGCTTATTAAAGTCCTCCTCTGCTGAAGCCATTCTTTGTGGGAATTCACATGGGACAAAAAAATCTTCACATCCTTTGACCATTCAGAGAGGTTTACCCACATCTCTTTCCCAAATTTCTTTGCTATTAATTTTCCAATCACGTTCCTTCTAAGTCCCTGATCTTCCAGCCAAATCATTGACTATAGCCCACAAGTCAGTATTTTATTGCACATCCAATCATTTCTCCTTCCAAGCAAAGTGTGCCGCCCAAACTCCTGCCCACTGAGATTTCTCATCCCTGCTGCCTTCAGGAATGTTCCAGAAGGAAACATTAGTGCTGCTTTCAGGTGGTGCCTGTATGCCATGAAGGACCATCTATAAACCAGGCCCTATTCTCTTTTCCGTCAGCTGGTCACAGGGATCTTTGGGGGTGGAGTTTTGAAATATGCTGTGAAAGATAATGCCATATTAGATGATTTTGAGATGCCCTAAACTTTACCCATCGAGATAGGTAGATAGACAGGTATTCTTAGTGGAAATGACTTGACTGTATACAAAGATACTTTATAAGCAATTTTTATTCTTTTATCAGGCAGCCCTCTGGGTTTTACTGAACATTCTCCAAAAAAAAAAAAAAAATGGTGAAACATTATACAAGAAGACCACTACAAAGATCATAATAATGACTCTGGTGCTCAATGTACAGAAATGATTATCAGAAATATCTGAATTATACTCCAACTTCATTTTGTGGCTTCAGGCAATCTAGATATCTTCTCTGTTCCTGTTTTCTCAAATATTAGAATGGAGGAAAATGGTGTAAAATGGCATTAAATAAAATATTGATGACTGGCCATCTATAATTGCAGTAATTAAGCTCTCAATCAATCCTGCCAGCTGTCAGGTTTTTAGGAGCTGCTTACTGAGCTTGCATTTCTGGCCTCCTCCTTACTGCCTGCCCCCCGCATTCCAGCGCTCATTCACACTCACTCCCCAGAGTGGGCAGCAAAAAGAGGAGAAGGCAAAATTTATGTCAATCAATCATGACACTTGCTAATAGCTCTGCTCATCTCCTGCAGTCAGAGAAACGGTAAGGAGGATGAGGACCAGGCAGCATTGTGATTATATAGACACTGAAAAATATGGTTTACCAGTAAGTACAGAGTGAATATGGCTACTCCATACACATCTGCTGACTAAATGGAGGTGTTTGAGATGCACGCACACCAATGAAGTAAGCAGGAAGCTTCAGGTAGTCCTGGAAAGCTGTGGAATTTCGTCTGCTTGCATTTGTTCATTTTTTCTCTCTTTTAAATGATGATTCTGCTTTAAGAGGAGGGGAAGAGAATCACAAGTGGTGATTCTAATAATAGGATGCTGTTCCATTTTACATCTACATAATTAAAAGTACAGGTTTGCACTCCAGAACGCCTGGGTTCAAATTCTAACTTTGCTTTTAGCCAGTTAAATTTGAACAATGAGCTTTACTTCTCTGTACCTCAGTTTTCATGTGTATCGTTCCAAAATCACAGGGTTTTTGAGAGTAAATGAGGTAATACCTGTAAAGCACTTAGACATAATTATCACTAAACAAATGTCAACTATTATTATTATACAGTACAGTTAAAATTTTCTTCATATATTTGCATGATGATTTTAAATTTAAAGAAACATGATGTTTTTCTGTAAAGGTTTTCCTCTAATTATCAAGATATTTCATATTCATTCTATCTGCCTAGAAAGTATAATAAATACCATATGAAGAAATTCGGTGAAGACTATGTTAACTAGTTTCACAAAAGTATTTCAAACTGTATATAAAACCAGCACATTGTATCCCATAATTGCATTAATGTACACAGCTATGATTTAATAAAAAAAAAGATTAGATCTCAAAATTTAAAAAAGTAAAATCTTAGAGAAAAAAATACAAAGAAATAAATATGAAGAAATAAAATATGAAAATAAAACCACCCTGAACTCTACCCCAAACCATCAGTCACTCTTCATGGTTTTGTGTATTTGTTGCTTTTTTATTTTTATTTTATTTCGTTGTTTTTCAGGTTAATGTGAGGGTACAGAGGCCCAAATCACAATATTTGAATTTTTTAGGTAGGGACCCTCTTGTAGTTATGTCCTCTACCGACAAGGTATGACACACCCCCCCACATTGTGCCCATTCAGTGGGAGCACCCCCAACTCCCCATCCCCTCTCCCTCGACCCCATTCCTTCATTTCTTTAACTTCCTGTGCATGCTTTTACCCCATTAAGACAATAGGTTGAAACTTATGAGAGAGAAATACTCAAATTTTATAGTAACAAAAATGACAATGCCATCTAGTATATGATGCTAAGTCTTACATTTTTATTTATTTTACATTTTATATGGGTATAATACAGACATCAGTAATAAACCAGACAGTGGAGATTATTATTCCCATGTTATATTTTTAGAAACTAAAGCTCAGTATAGTTAAAGAATTTATCCTAAGAGAGATGATTTGCAAGTGTTGGAGGTAAAATAAAGTCTAGATCCTTTGAAGAAAAAATGTACATTCCTTTATAGCAACTCGCATTTAAAAATTGCTATTTGAAAACACAGATCATAAAATGGGATGTGATAAATCTGAGTACTGTTCTTCTTATTTCAAAAGAGCATTGTGTCCAGACTTCTATCTTTATAAACTACTCATCTTCTGGGTCATTATACCATTTCACACACTTCCCAGAAAAGTACTTGACGCCTCCTCATGGTTGATTCATCAGAGGTCACGTGTTAGGGGCCTAAAAAATGAGTGCTTAGGGTCTCACGATCACAATACCACAAAGACTGTAATAATCATTCATCACCAAGATTGTCAAGATTGTTACTTTCGTCTATCCTTCATTCTTAGCTGAAATATTTTAAAGCAAATTTCAGTTGTCATGTTAATTTACCACGTCTTTAGGGAAACGTGCCCCCCAAACAGAAACTTTTTCTCCTATAACCTGAAGGCCATTATCATATGCAGCAAAATCAACAAAATACCTAAGTAAAAGTTAATATTCAAGTTATAGTCAAATATTTTTGACTAAAAAAAGGTGTTTTGTGGGGAGGTTAAGGTGAGAAGATCCCTTGCACCCAGGGGCAGGAGATGGAAGTCAACTGACAGAACCTCTATACTACAGCCTGGGCATTGGGCATTGCCAGATCCTGAAGAAAGAAAGAGAAAGAAAGAGAAAGGAAAGAAAGAAAGGAAAGAAAGGAAAGAAAGAAAAGAAAGAAAAGAAAGAAAGAAAGGAAGGAAGGAAGGAAGGAAGGAAGGAAGGAAGGAAGGAAGGAAGGGAGGGAGGGAGGGAGGAAGGGGAAGGAAGGAAAGGGAGGGAAGGAAGGAAGGAAGGAAAGAAGGAAGGAAGGAAGGAAGGGAGGGAGGAAGGGGAAGGAAGGAAAGGGAAGGAAGG